>NC_088797.1:118571822-119171822 GCF_011386835.1 Chrysemys picta bellii | reverse complement strand
GAATTCAATGGAAGTAGGAATTGGGCCAATATAGGTGAAAATCCAGGAGTCCCTTATCTGACTTCAGATAATGTTTCTTTCCTGCATCGCTGACTGCACTGGCTTATATTGAAACCACTCCTGCTAACATCAGAATTTATAATATCACTCCTAAATTTGGCGCCTGATCACGCTCACAATGTGCCTTGAAACACCCACCAGACTGTGCTGGTATGGAGAGAGGATAAACAAATGAAGACGTTCCAGAGGGAGTGGTTGCGTGACTTTAGGCTCCACTTCCTGGATTAAAGGGGCAGTGGCATAACTACAATTATGTAAATGGTTCAATCGTACTGGGGTCCACAAGGTAATGGGTGCCCTACTAGGGTACGATTTTGGTTTAGAACCCAGGCGCCTAGAGAGATGGGGGAGTATCAGTACTGGAGCCTGTACATCCACTGCCTAGAGCTGTAACCAGATAGGATATATAGATTACCCCCAGTGGATGGATCCCAGGCCTCTGGCGAGCAGGGTGCGGGGGCTGTCTGTGCTGGCGCTGCTAGCCATGAAAGCTGCTCAGTTCTAAACGCACACCTGTATCCCATTCCTGCCACCACCAGCCCGGCAGAAGTTGAGCCACACCAATCAACTAGAGTACCCTCATTTTATGAAGGGCTGTAGGGGGAAAAGCAGGGATGGGGAAAGGGGGTCGGAGCAGAGGTCGGGGGGGGAGAGGGGTTCAGAATCAGAGCTGGGCTGTGACTTTGCTCAGAATCTCTGCACTGCTGAGTATTGCAGACCTATCCCTACAGTGGGGCTTGCAAGTGGCTTACGGCCGTCTTCTACAGTGTCTGCACCAGGTGAACCTTCCCCAGGCCAGATATGGGGCTTTTAGGGTGGGTTAAAAAGAGCTGGAGCAGAAGCGAGGATCTCACTGTATATACTTTATATCCTTGTGGTGTCTGTTTGCTCCGTTTGTCTAAGTAATTTCAGGAAACTCCTGATACTCCTCATACAACTTTTTTTAAAAGGGCAATACTTATTGTGGCATCATTGGTTAGATCTGGTCCCTATGACACATTAGATTTAATAAAACAGATGGAAATAAATTAAGAATAAACAATAATAGAGTTCGGGGTAATATTATATTTTGGGGGCAATTGTGTATGATTCTGTTAACTTTGTGCCTTTTCGTTTTGTTTATGTCTTTGTTTTTGAAACACTTTTTCATGGATGGGTAGAGGTGGAATCCAATGCAGTCAGTGAGGTGGGAAAAGACAGTTCTTTCAAGTCAGGTTAAGCGCTGAAGCTGTATAAAAGTCACCTAAAACCAGGAACTACCAGCAAGAAAAACTGCAAAGCCAGGCACAGGTTGGAGCTAAATCTCTGCAAGAAATCAAAACAAATGGTAATCTGTTCCCCCTCCTAAAAGGGAACTGACCAAAAAGGCCATTACAAATCTGGTGTGGGGTTCCATGCGGAGCAGATAAAGCACACGACCAATGTGGTTGCAAGCTGAATCCGAATTCTGTTTATTGCAAGCTTTCTTTTATAGTTTTTTCTCAACATTACATAACACAATTAGGCTATAATAACACATCTACGGATTGGACAAGAAGGAGAATCATGTGTTTATCACATGTATAGCCCCACACCGATTGGTTCAACCGCTTCTTACATAAGGCCATGATTTATTACCTTGTTTACCTCATCTTATATAATCCTAGACCACCAGGGGGCCTTACATAAGGCCATGATCATCTTATATAATCCTAGACCACCAGGGGGTCTTACATAAGGCCATGATCATCTTATATAATCCTAGACCACCAGGGGGCCTTACATAAGGCCATGATTTGTTTACCTGGCAAGTGTCCCATCGTGACCCTTACCTCCTCATGGAACTTTTCATTAGGTTGGTGTAGGGATGATACATCCCCACACCTCCCCCCTTTTTCTTAAATAAGGCCTATAGGAGGGTCCAACTAACATTAGGACAATTACTAGCCACCTGACTACTTTTTTTGAACCTATAAAACTGACGACAGGTGACATTTAACAACTGGGAAATATATGGAGAACTATTAAAAAACATAACATTACATAAATACCCACGAAAACCATTGGGGTGTAAATAAGGATAGCCAATAAGACATGTTTTAAAGGGATTCGATGGGGTGGCCATAGACAAGCAAAAAGGGCTTCTTGGCCAGTCTGGTTCGCCCAGGTGATCCAAACATTTTGTCGTGGGTTAACAAAAGGTACAGAGTTTGGACATACAAAGACCCCTGCTCCTATAATAAGGAGTCCGAACAAACAGAAGTACAGCATTATCAGGTGTCTAGGTTGTAGCAAACAACAAGTGCAAGTCCGGTGCCGCGGGGTCGTCGTTTGGCTTCTGCGTGGCGGCATGGTGTTCGGGTAGCATCTGCCGGAGGGATCTTATCCGGTGGTTTTTTCTATATGTCCTTTCAAAGTTAGATAAGCTTTCCAACCTATTCTGCAACTGCTTACCCTGCCCCGGGAACTCCGCCTGGAACTTTGGGGTACAAACATCATTGGTGACAGGAAAGCCGGGCTGGTTCAGGGCTCGCAATGTGTGGGACTGCGGGGGATGGCTCTCACCGGCCAAATGGGACAACTGATTTAGCATGTCCTGTAGCTGAAGGCCCTGTTTGTACATTTTCGCCCGAAATTCTTGTAACTTATCCCCTTCTGGGCTTGAGACCTTCATTTTATTTGCGGGGTCGTCCGGTAATGGGACGATACTAGGATCAGCTTCGGGTGCACTGAGGATGAATGGTATGATAGTGTCCTCACCCCCAAAGAACTCACGGGCTCCCACCGGCAACACATAAGGCGGCTCCTCTTTTGGCTGAAAGAGGTCATTAATGGCCGACTGGACCTCGGCTTCTGCTGCAAGAGTCTCTATTAGTTTTTTAGATTTGCACCATATTTGGCTCAATGACACGGCCTCCTTGTTGCCGTGAGAGACCAACTTCCAGAGGTCAGAGCCTAGACTTTCCCAGACTGCCTTATTAAAGACAGTATTAGGAGTAACAAAAAACCCACGTCTCTGCCCCCATTTCAACGAACGGGACAACGCGTCAGAGGGAAGCTTCTCTCCCCACTTTTCAGCGATGAGTAATAAAAAATCATGCACCATCTCCTCCTTTGCAGACAAAGCAGAGCCCATTTTATCAAATGCAGCCGCTCACCTGTGAGCTCACGAACGTCTCTCTCGGACGACCAGGAGCCGGTATCCTCCGGTACCTCCTGCCGCGGCTGCCACCTCCGCCTTTTCTCACCGAACGCTTCAGTCGGCTGTGAGCTCACGAACGTCTCTCTCGGACGACCAGGAGCCGGTATCCTCCGGTACCTCCTGCCGCGGCTGCCACCTCCGCCTTTTCTCACCGAACGCTTCAGTCGGCTGTGAGCTCACGAACGTCTCTCTCGGACGACCAGGAGCCGGTATCCTCCGGTACCTCCTGCCGCGGCTGCCACCTCCGCCTTTTCTCACCGAACGCTTCAGTCGGCTGTGAGCTCACGAACGTCTCTCTCGGACGACCAGGAGCCGGTATCCTCCGGTACCTCCTGCCGCGGCTGCCACCTCCGCCTTTTCTCACCGAACGCTTCAGTCGGCTGTGAGCTCACGAACGTCTCTCTCGGACGACCAGGAGCCGGTATCCTCCGGTACCTCCTGCTGCAGCTGCCACCTCCGCCTTTTCTCACCGAACGCTTTAGTTTTTGGTCGTGCTCCAGTTGACACTGAGCTTGGCAAACCATCTAAATCTTGGTAGCCTGCCCTCTTATTCCCACAGATTCCCTTTCTTTGATGATCTTTGTGAAGAAGGCCTGTTTCCACCTTAACAGGGCATGGCTGTTTGCGCTTTTTGGTAGAAGGAGTGCTGGAAGGAGAAGAGCCAGCACTGAGAGCCTTTTTAATATCTAAATTCAATTGTTCCAGTTTCTTCATGAGAGATGACATAGAGTCTGACCTCTTAGATCCTTTTTCTGGTTGGATCTGCTTTCTCTTTGCTCAGCTTCTGAGACAACACCTGTTGGGTCTACTGTCTGAGAACATTGATCCCTGCTCCACTGGCGGCTGTGTCTAGTATGATCTCTGCTAGCTCACTCTGGGCAAAGTCCTGGCTGCCTTGATGTCCAAGCCGAATCACGTCGGGGTCACCATTGGTGGGGTTCCATGCGGAGCAGATAAAGCACACGACCAATGTGGTTGCAAGCTGAATCCGAATTCTGTTTATTGCAAGCTTTCTTTTATAGTTTTTTCTCAACATTACATAACACAATTAGGCTATAATAACACATCTACGGATTGGACAAGAAGGAGAATCATGTGTTTATCACATGTATAGCCCCACACCGATTGGTTCAACCGCTTCTTACATAAGGCCATGATTTATTACCTTGTTTACCTCATTTTATATAATCCTAGACCACCAGGGGGCCTTACATAAGGCCATGATCATCTTATATAATCCTAGACCACCAGGGGGTCTTACATAAGGCCATGATCATTTTATATAATCCTAGACCACCAGGGGGCCTTACATAAGGCCATGATTTGTTTACCTGGCAAGTGTCCCATCGTGACCCTTACCTCCTCATGGAACTTTTCATTAGGTTGGTGTAGGGATGATACATCCCCACAATCTGGGTATGTTTGTTAAGGGGAAATAAGTCCATAATCACTAGGAGGAGCCAGGATACAGCAGTTCTAAAGCCTGAGACCCTGTATTATTTTTTATCTTACAAAAGTCTGGGTGTTGGTAAAAAAAAAATACAACACAAAAAAACCAAAATAAAGTAAAACAAAAACAATATATGTGTGGAGAGAACAGTGATTCCTCTGTGCAAATCAGTTTGAAACATGCTTTGGGATGAAAGGTGCTGAGTCTAGGGCCTAGTCTTCACTTACCGGCTGGTCCGGCGGCACGCCATCGATGTTCTGTGATCGATTTATCGCGTCTGGTTAAGACGCGATAAATCGATCCCGGAAGTGTTCACAGTCGGCGCCGGTACTCCAGCTCGCCGAGAGGAGTACGCGGCGTCGACGGGGGGAGACTTCCTGCCGCGTCTGGACCGCGGTAAGTCCGGACTAAGGTACTTCGAATTCAGCTACGTTATTAACGTAGCTGAATTTGCGTACCTTAGTCCGAAGTCCGGACTAAGTGGGGACCAGGCCTAGGTCAGTTGCTCTCATTCTCCAAAGAGGGATTCACATTTTGCAAACTAAGGTCTGACACGGTTGACTGGGGAAGCCTGGTAAACCCTGTATTCCAAAACTGTTGAACGAAGCTGGTTTGGAATTTTCTGACAAAACACTGTTGGAGAATGGCAGTTTGTTGAAAGGGCAACTTTGTGGGAGTCTGTTTAATCAAATCTCCCAATTTGAAAAAATGTTGGGGGAAAAAAGAAAAGTTCTGATGTTACTGCGATGTCCCATTTTGACATTTTCAAAATGAAAAATTCAGAGTGAAATGACTTTTCATTTTGAAGTTAATTGATACCAATAAAAAGGTTAAATTAAAAATATGTTAAAATTGAAACAAAACTTTGATTAACCAGATCGATTTCCCCCCCACCACCAATTATCAGTTAGCAAAAATGTTTGCAATTTTGCCTTTTTGTCCCAATTCGGGGGGGGATTGAAATCTCAAAAACTCATAGAATGGGGAAACAAGTTTCCTGCTTGTGTTGTGTGTTTTGCAGGATGGCCAAAATTTCCAACTTTAACATCCAAGTTAGATACCTATATCCATATTTAGGCACCTATGTATTTGTCTTGATGCTGTGTGTCTACAACTTCAACTGATATCTATCTATCTACAGTAAAAGCTTTGTTATCCAGCATGTTGGGGGAATGGAGGGTGCCGGTTAATCAAAAATTCTGGTTAACTAAGAGTTATACTTACCAATGGAATACCAATTTTCAAAGAATTAGAATACAATTAAATGAATAAAGTATAAAATAATATACAGGTACTCACCAATCCAGTAGTAGTAGCGCACTACAGAGTGGTTGGTTTCTTGAAGCACTTAGGTGTCTACAGGTAAAGTTTTCTATACAGTCGGTTATCTTATGACACAACATATCACTATGGGCAGTGCATAGTGCACACTAAAAGACACTTAACACTAAAACTATACTGAACATAATTTAATCTTTGATGATTCACAAGACACTTCCGGATCTTGCCATGCCTCAGGATCATCATTATCAACATCAGTTATCACTGTAGATGTAGAAGGTGTAGGAGATTGGGCTGAATCTGTCTGACCCTATGACAACCCTGGAAGATGCTTTTCTGAATAAATCCCTGATATCAGCTTCCTTACTTATCTTCTGCCTCTTTTGCATAAAAGTAGAGCGCAGAATATGCAACTGCATAATATCCTGGGCAGTATACTAGTCCCACTTACTAGATTGAAGATTTGTATTGGGAGATATCAGGAATGCCGGCTAATAGAGCTTTCTGGTTGATAAAGGCTGGATAACACAGCTTTTACTGTACTTACATATAGCCCTCGTCACCATAGTATCTGCGTGTCAAAAGGAGGACTGAGTGTTCACCATATCTGAAAATCAGGCCACAGCTTAGGAAGTTATTAGTATTGCCATCAGGAGACTTTTGATAAAATGGAGAGTTATTTGTCTTTTTTCTTAAAGGCTCATATCCAGAAGCCAATTGACTGAGAGAATCTCAGTTTTTATTTTTAAAAAGTAAGTTTCTAGTCTGGCTGGTTGCAGGGGGCGAGGGGAAGAGCTTGAAAACATGAAGTGAATGCACCCTAACATCTCAGAAGGCAAATAAAAGAGGATCCCAAATGTATTATTTTTAAAGCCCATCTCATGATTTTTCAGTACTTGACTCCATTTTTGAAAACTCACGTTTGGCAATACTGTTGTTATTTATTTTTTCATATTTTTCTCTCGTAATCATTGGGACGATTAAAACAACACAGAGTTCCGATCCTGGATTTCATTCAGGCAAACCAGCCCACCACCTTCATTTAGGGTTGCCAACTTTCTACTGGCACAAAACCGAACACCCTTGCTCCAGCCCCTGCCCCGCCCTCCTCTGAGGCCCCGCCCTTGTCCCGCCCCTTCTCTGAGGCCCCACCTCCGCTCACTCCATTCCCCCTCCCTCTGTTGCTCACTCTCCCCACCCTCACTCACTTGCTCATTTCCACCGGCCTGGCTCAGGGGGCAAAGCTGTGGACTCCGGCTGGGGGTGCGGGCTCCGGGGCAGGGCCAGAAATGAGGAGTTCAGAGTGCGGGAGGGGACTCCAGGCTGATGCAGTGGGGTGAGATGTGATCGGTTGCGAGTGGGTTGGGATGCGAGGATGAGGGCTCTGGCTGGGGGTGCAGGCTCTGGGGTGGGGTCAGGGATAAGGGGTTTGGGGTGCAGGAACAGGCTCCAGGCTGGGGCTGAGGGGTTCAGAGGGCAGGAAGGGAATCTGGGCTCGGGTAAGGGGTTGGGTGCGGGGGCGTATGAGGGCTCCAAATGGGGGTGCGGGCCCTGGGGTGGGGTCAGGGATAAGGGGTTTGGGGTGCAGGAACAGGCTCCAGGCTGGGGCTGAGGGGTTCAGAGGGCGGGAAGGGAATCTGGGCTCGGGCAAGGGGTTGGGTGCGGGGGGGTATGAGGGCTCCAAATGGGGGTGCGGGCCCTGGGGTGGGGCTGGGAATGAGGGGTTTGGGGTGTAGGAGGGTGCTCTGGGCTGGGACTGAGAGGTTTGGAGTGTGGGAGGGGGATCAGGGCTGGGGTAGGGGTTTGGGACCCGGGAGGGGGTCGGGGTGCAGGCTCCAAGCAGCACTTACCTCAAGCAGCTCCTGGAAGCAGCGGGCATATCCCCCCCTCTGGCTCCTACATGGAGGTGAAGCCAGGTGGCTCTGCACGCTACCCCATCCACAGGCGCCACCACTGCAACTCCCATTGGCCATGGTTCTCGACCAATGGGAGCTGCGGGGGCAGAGCCTGGGGCAGGGGCAGCGTGCAGAGCCCCCTGGCTGCTCCTACGCATAGGAGCCAGAGAGGTGACATGCAGACTGCTTCCCAGGAGCCTGCCTGCCCCGCTGTGCAGTGCTACCAACTGGACAGTCAATGGCCCGGTCGGCGGTGCTGACTAAAGCTGCCAGGCAGGGCCGGCTCTGGCTTTTTTGCCGCCCCAGGCAAAAAAGCCGCCGCCCCCCCCCCTGCGCCGGGGGGGAGGGCGGCCAGAGCCCTGGGAGGAGGGCGGCGAGCCCCGGCCGGGGCTCCACTCTCCCCCCGGCGGCCAGAGCGCAGGGGGCAGGGCGGCGAGCCCGGCCGTGGCCCCGCTCTCCCCAGGGGCCGGAGCGCCGCGCCGCCCCCCTCCAGGTGCTGCCCCAAGCACAAGCTTGGTGGGCTGGTGCCTGGAGCCGGCCCTGCTGCCAGGATCACTTTTTGACTGGGTGTTCCACTCGAAAACCGGACACCTGGTCACCCTACCTTCATTGCTTAGACTTAGACATGTGATAAACTTTACTAGACTGTATAGACAACTCCTGACTGAAGTAGCTGAAGTTGTAAACACCGCAATGCATGCTCATATTAGTTACGTAAGTGTCTGCTCTTCAGTGAATGTATACATCAAGTTGAAGCAGTAGAAAAGAACTGTGTTTGCACAAAGACACTACTCAACAACATCTGTTTTATATTATAAATTATTGTCAGCCTCAACAAAAATCAAGAGGCCGTGTAGTAACAACAAACTCTGTGCTGCATTCATCCAGGCTGTTACATGAGGTGCTCTCAATGCAATACAGGAAAGAGATTCTGGCCATTCTAGTGCATAGCAGAGATGAAAGGCAGTATGCTGCTAATAATTAAACTCTCCAGTGGATAGCAGGTCCAGATATCTGAAGTTATATGTCACACTCCAGCAAGTATGTCTTTTCATGCATATTTGTATTTTGGTCTGGAAGTCAAGGCCTCATAGCTCTTAGAGCTATTAGAAACTTGCAAAGTGCTTTCTTCATTGTGCTGCTAGCAAAGAGGTAAGTGGTTTAACAGCTTTCTGAAACCCATCTGGTGTTCTTTACTATATCGGGCCCAGATCCAATGCATGGCAACAACTTCAGAATCATTGTCTGGTAATTTCAGCTTTCTGGCACATGTCTCTTCAAGTAACGAGTTGCCATCTGGTAGCTGTTGGAACCTCAAAAGTTGAGGAGAGAAATAGTGAAGCAGAACTTTTAGACTATTGATTAAGAAGAGTCACATCTCATGGTATTATCAGGTTGTGGCACATAGTGCGTGCGCATGTGCATGTTAAAAAACAAACAACAAAAGACAATGACTACAACCTGCTCAGAACCCAGCTGTATTATCCTGTTATCCTTTTGTATTTGTTTTACTTGTAGAAAAGTAAAGCAATAGATGGAGAGGAAAGGATGGCACATTGATGGAATGCTTTCAGGCACTTCAAGTTTAGTAGTTTCATTCTCAGTGGTAATTACTTTTATAGCTGCTGTGTATTTTCTAACTATTATATTTTCTGCCAAATGTTTGCAGGTTAGATACTTTGATAAGAACTACATCTTAATGAGACAAGTAAAAGCAGCTGAGCCTACAGATGGCAAGAGTAGACTTCATTATGAATTCAATTCAATGCCTGTTTTAATGTAGGATTTGGTGCCTAGCTTGGATAGTAAGTGGCTCATTATAAACAACACTGAAAAATTGGATGTTCACACTCCATGTGGTTTAGGTTTGTGTGTAAAGTTAAAACCAAGAACCTTTTAAGTTCATATTCCACATAAGGCAATCAATTCTACCCTCTGCATCCTTAGTGAATCCACATTGAAGTAAATGGCATTATATGGGGAAGTGTTCATCAGAGTAACTCAGGGCTGAATTTAACCGAATATCTCAATCCCATGGCAAGAGCTGCTTTCTCCTACCACTGAGTATTTCAGTTGGATGTTCATAGAATATCAGGGTTGGAAGGGACCTCAAGAGGTCATCTAGTCCAACCCCCTGCTCAAAGCAGGACCAATTCCCAACTAAATCATCCCAGCCAGGGCTTTGTCAAGCCGGGCCTTAAAAACCTCCAAGGAAGGAGACTCCACCACCTCCCTAGGTAACGCATTCCAGTGCTTCACCACCCTTCTAGTGAAACAGTGTTTCCTAATATCCAACCTGGACCTCCCCCACTGCAACTTGAGACCTTTGCTCCTTGTTCTGTCATCTGCCACCACTGAGAACAGCCGAGCTCCAGCCTCTTTAGAACTCCCCTTCAGGTAGTTGAAGGCTGATATCAAATCCCCCCCCTGTTTGAGATGCTCATCCTACACCAAGCCACAGACTTCCTTGCAGTGTTTGCAAAGAAGGTTCCCTAAACTATCAAGCAAAATCATATTTAAATCCATTCCACTTACCTTTTGTAGGTAAATCAGAATAAGGCTTGCTTTGAATCCAAAGTTATTTTCCTTTGAAACAGACTGAGATCAGAATTATCTTATTACATGATCAAGAAGAAAGAGATTGGGTTTTGAAGATGAATAATCTTATTCAGATGTACATTTTCTAGAACAGTAGGAGGTACACCAAAGAAACCCTCAGAAAGTGAATAACTTTTGATAAAAAGAAATGGGGTTTTGTAATTAGAAAATTCCTCTTCAGAGGTGACTTAAAGAACGGTCCATTTGCTTCAAAACTAAATTTTTTTGTACTTCTTTGCCTAGGGTATGTTCTAGCTTGATGGTTAATAATATGAACTAATATTCATGATTAGTTATTGTTCTCTTGAGAACAAAATAATACCATTAAATTCCCTTCCCACAGATTTCTTTCTGACAGGGATGAATGGAGAACAAAAAGGAACCACTTGCCACAGAAATAGCAATGATGACAACAGAGTTATAATACAGGCAATAATGGCACTTTGTGCTGCACAAAATTATGTTGTGTGTCTCAGAACAATAGGTGCACTGAGGAAATATATCCTAATCACACGTAAATGTACAGTAAATTAGAGGGTCAGTCAAACCAACCTAGAACATCCTCTGTATTTGGAGTGCCATGCAGAGTAGGAGATGGACTGCATGGGTCAAGATCATCAAAAATGATGTTGTTGGCTATTTGTTGGCTAATTTTAACCTTGTAAGTCCATGTTTGGTCACTGATTTTCAAACGTGATGAGCACCCAACAACTCCCATCATCAACCTCACAAACTTTAGGCAGCACTTTTTGAAAATTTCAGCCCACCTTTAGGGTTCAGACAAGGTTATTGCAGAAATGTAGCAGTTGCATTAATAATGCAAGTATTGTGAAAAACGGCAGTAAGTGTGGCCTACCAGATACCATTGTGTATCTGGTTAATGTTGACTTTCTAATGGCAGCCACTGTCCAGTGATAAACGCTGATATGCTATTTTGCAGTCACTAACAAAATAACTCAGTTCTAAACAATGGTAACTGTAGTGTTCCTACATCTCATGGCCCAGGGTGCCCCCTTTGGCAGCGTCAGGAAATCAGCATTCACAGCTGGTTAGTCTCTTGGGCATCCTGGCTTGTGGCTGCGCAACTGAGCAAGCAGTAGCTTAGGTAGAGAGTCAGTGGTTCCAGCCTCCTGGCCTAAGAGTTAGCGTTAATCCAGCCCCGAGTGCGGGGCTGTGGTAGAGGGACCCAAACCCAACCTGCTTCCCTGCTTCCCAGCCCAGGGCCCTAGAAATGATGGGTGATCCGGTCACAGGGTTGATGAGAGAACATGGGGTCACTGTCTTGTCTCCCGGCAACACAACAGGACCAATGCCCCTATCCCCAGGGCTACTTCCTACTGGCATCTGGTGGGGCTGATCTGTGACCTGGTTCCCGGTCTTTGTTGGGTGGCTCGCTTTCCACTCCTTCGTTGGGTGTCTCAGTCTGCCAGGACAGTGGTTTCCCTTCCCTCCAAGCAACTATGGAAGGTTGTCGCCTGCCACAGCCAGTCATAGGCTCCACTGGCAGTTTGGGTCCCTGGAAAGAACATCTGGTTCCTTCCCTGGTCTGGTTCCAACTGAGCTTCTGGGCCTTGCTCTTATACTTCCTGCTCCGCCCCTGCACTTCCTGCAAGGGGAAATGGGTGGAGTTAGCTGGGCCCAATAGGATGAGTTAACCCCTTCCGCACCAGAATGGGGCCACTCCACCTCACTACAGTAATACTCTAATTATTTTGACGGCAATGCAAAATTGAGCAATTACATTATTCCTGGAAGGATATTCCTAGGAATAACAGCGGGAACAACTTCACGTAAAACTGATATATAAAACTGAATTACATTGTATATGGCAGGAAATGCACCCGGGAACCTGAATCAAATTATTATCACCCCATCCACGAGACAACTATCAGGCACTGAACTCTGGCCATATCCCATTTATTACTTATCAGGTTTTCCAAAGAAACTTGGTTTGGTTCTTAAAGCAGGGTATTGGGAATCAATTAAATTCCCAGCTCATCCACAGAATTGTTGTATAATTTTAGGCAAGTTGTTGATGGTTACTATTGATATAGTGATTTGAGATGCTCAAATAGAAGATATTATTCTATATGGTTATTTGTTTTTTGCTTCAGAAAGAGATACCAGCCCCTGGATGCAGAAGTAATTTTATCTCGCTGCTAGTGCCCTGTCTGAGAAAGCATACAGAATATCCGAAAAATAAGGGTAGTATTATCATTATCTATATTACAGTAGCAGCAAGAAGAACTAACTGTGACTGAGGTCCCACAGGCACTGGACATGTGCATAGCAAAGACTTACTGCATCCCAGAAAACTTACAAGACAAAGCGTGGAAGAAAGGAAGTATTATACCCATTGTACAGATGGGAAACTGAGGCATAGAGTGATTGAGTGACTTACCCATTAGGAACTGAACCTAGATCTCCTGAGGCCTAGTCCAATGACTTCGCGACAAGACCGGGCTTTCTTTCTCATAGTGAGGAGATGATTCAGATAAAACAAAAACACCAGAGTAGAAATGGTAGGAAAATTTTTAATTAAAACAATTTTCAATCAGAAAATACACTGAAATTGAAACTTTGTAAATTTCTGTCGGTTTCACCAAAAATTTGTTTGGGCGAAAAAAAGGGAAAAAGTTCTAACAGTGTGAAAACATCTCATTTTGATATTTTGGAATGAAATATTTCAATTTTTCATTCTGAAATGACTGTTTTGAATTTTTCATTTTGTATCATAATATAATATAACATTTTAAAGAGTCAAAATAGAAAGGAAACGCTTTTTTCTTTGATGAAGAATTTCAAAGTTTGGGTTTTTTTGTTCCAAATCAGAATTAAAACATATTTCAAAATCGCAACATCCATCATGAAATGGAATTTCGATCCTCCACAGACCTCTATATCAGTGTCCTTTACCCAAAATTGGTACCAACACTTTTTTGTTGTTGTTCTAAATTCTAAATCTTTTTAGTGGAAGTGTCTAATTACCGAAAAATAAAGCAACTATACTGAAAAAAGAACTTTTGACTTGGTTACAATGAAGAAAAAAGAAGTGACATAGGAAAGAGCCTCATGATTGTTTAGCCATATTTTGAAGATTCCAAAAGTTCAGTTGCTTGGCTAAGGTTCGGATGAACATTCAGATTTTTAGGTGCTTATCCAAACTAAATCTTCTTGAAGATTACTCAACAGTAAGGCAAATTTGAATCCCAATCTGGCTCCCACTGGGATGTGGAGCAAAGCTTCCACAGACGTTTATGGGATCTTGATCTGTCTACTAGTTTGAAAGTGTCATGTGATATTACGGCTGCCTCTGGTTTTACCTGCTCTTTGTGTTTTGTAACAGACAGATGGAATGCCAAATCCACCCCAAAAAGCCTGCAAACAAAGTCACTACATAGCTCAGAGGGGAAAAAAATGTAACTAAGTCCCATACAAACCAAAGACAGATTTGATTTTTTTTTAGAACAAAAGCCTAATGTCGTTAACATTTGTTAGACATGTTTGGAAGCTTTTTGTGATGTAGGAAAATCCAAAGGTAATGTCTGTTGCTGAATCTTGCTTTGAACCCAAATTCTGTCATGTATGGTAGGTCAATGGCATCAATTTATTGTATAAGAATTAATAGCATTACCAAGACTGCCTTTGGCGATAGGCTCCTATTACTAATGTGACTAAATTGAAGGTAGGGAAAAATGTCATTAAAACTGTAAGCTTATTTGGTTATAAACAAGGTAAAAACTAAGTTTCTTATGACATTCAGTGGGTCTGAGGTCATATTAGGGAATTCAGATTAAATTGATGACAATGACTCAGGGGCTGGAAAGATTGAGTTATGAGGAAATATTAAAAGAATCAAACATGTAGGGCCAAATATCTTCACTGAAGCTCATGGAGTTACTTTGGCTCATGAGTCACTATTGATTTTGACATGTCTTACTGCTTCTTTACAAGAAGCAGTTCACCTTTTAAACATCAGTGAAAGGCTAGGATAATAATGGAAGATGGCCATATTTTATTAATTGTATTACTGTAATAAATTCCCCAGCTGAGATGGGGATACTATGTTTCTACAGTGGCTACAACAAAGGTAAGAGAGAATCCCTTCTCTTAAAATCTAAATAGACAAGACAAAGGATGGGGAAAAGGAAGCAGGTGTGGAACAGAGGCAAAGATTGATTATGGGACAGATCCTCATCTGATGTAATTTGTCAGAGGCCCACTTTATACTACCGTAGGGAATTACCCCAAGTCACACAGGATCTGTAGCAAAACCAGATCTGAACCTAAATTTCCTGAATCCCAGGGTTTTACTCATGAGAAAACCTGTGCTCTAAAATTCACTAAAAGTTGAAGGAGGGACTTTGAACTGAATGTTATTTGGAGTAACGTGGAACTGTTTCTAACAGGAACATACTATAGCTGGTGAAAGTATGGACCAATAGTTATCAGAAAGAGCTTCAGCAATAATGCACAAAAACTCCCTACTTGGTTTAAAAGAAAGACAAGCAAAGGGAGAAAAATCAGATTAGACATGAGAAACAAATTCTCCTATCTGAACAATGATGGACATAACCATTCTGGTGATGAATATAATCAGATGGAATTTCATTTGGAATGGTAGCATAAACCTGAATTTCACATGACAATTCTGCTGATGAATAGATTCAGATATGCAAAAATATATAGCAATTCTAGTTAATGATTGTATTGTACTTGATCTAGAAATTCAGACTAGAAGTTATAATTAGATGGCTTACATTCATTTTTCGTCTAACAGTAATGCTGGAATCAGCAGTTACCAGCTAATTGTTGTAAAACGCTTGTAAGTAAGTTTTAAATTGGTTTTATCAGGATTCAATGAGATTTATTATTTTCTTTTGCAAGCAAAATTGAAAAAAGTACCAAACTGATTTCAAGCGAAGACATGGAAATATATTATATCATGTGACAAATTCTTAACTAAGGACTAACTAAATCACTAGACTTTTTGAAAATAAATATATTTTATAATGATAGGGGAATGTTTAAAGAACAGTCCCTAACTTTGTGCCCCTAATCAATCATAGGTAGAAAAGTGCAGCCATAATTAATTAGTTGTGACAGTAAATAATAGCATCATAACATTAGATTGCAAGTCATCTAGCTACGTGTAGAGCCCTGCACATCTGTGGATATCCGCGAACCATTTTTGCAGATCGGGGCTCGAAGGCGGATACAAATTTTGTATCTGTGCAGAGCTATAGCAACAGGTCTAAATGCTCCCATTTGTGTTTGCAGTTCCACTCACAATTAATTATGGGTGCAGTACTAGAGGCCAAGTTGAAGCCCCTTTAATATTTTGTCCCCAAGCATATACATTTTAATATACAGAGGTTTCATATAATTTTATTAATCAGTCTTGATATTGCTATATGTTTAAGATACTATTTGTTATACACAGACAATGAGTGTATTGTATCCAGACAATTGGGGACAATACCCATACCTCAAGTTTCTTGGACCTCTTAACTCATCATACCCTAAGCTATTCCCCATCTTGCTGTTCATATCCACGGAGGCCATTTGCCTTGCATCAATTACCTGACTGTGCTTTCTGGAAATGGATATATCTTGGCTAACAGCCAACCTCCTGGCATCTGAAGTGTCATTCTTTACTACTAAAAGGATTTGCTCTCTCTGGGAAAGAAAAGGTCATCATGACTTTTGTTTTCTCTTAGTGAGAAGCTGTTAATGTTTCCTTTCTTGTCAAAATTTTGCGTAGCTTTTAGAAAAGCTTCTTTTTAAGACAAAGCATATTTTATGTGTTGATCTGTTTTTTCTCCAAGTCACAATGTGCAACACAAAAGTATCTGTCCGCCTAGTGCCACCCAAGATTTTCAATCCAGGAAATGCTACAGTACATATAAGTTGGCATCTTTCAGTCTTATTAGTATTACAATAGGGCCAAGGCCCCACTGTGCTAAGTACCGTAAAGCGAAAAAGAATTCCTACCCTAAAGAGCTTACAATGTAAGGAACTCTACACTGCCCTCACTCCAGTTCTTTCAGGACTGTTTTGATTTCAACATGGGGCAGTTCCAAAGCTTGTAGGACCACCGGCGTGTCTTGAAAAATTATGTTTGGTGGACTCAACAACTTCACATTGCAACATGATGGTGTGTCCATGATTTCATCAAAATGTGCTACATGACGACATGATGGAGTAGTGATGTGATGAATACCTGTCACCACATGACAATGCAATAGGTTTGTCCTACTCAATAAACAGCTGGAATGGCAATCCTAACTCAATTTCCCAATACAGAAAGTCTATTACTAAAGACAATAGCCTCTTACTTCTCCCAGTATCAATTAGGGATCTCTCTGCCAGGTCCTTTTCAAGACATCTGAGATATGAAAGCCATCAAACCAGCCATTATCATAGACTTTAAGTCTAGAAGGGACCACTATTATTATCTAGTCCGAGCTCCTGAATAAGACAAGGCCATAACTTCTAATTGAGCTACAACATTTATTATTATTATGTAGATACTATTATTAAGATACTAAGTCTTGATTTAAAGACTTCAAGTGACAAAAAAATCCACTATATCCTTAGGTAAATTGTTCTTCAGGTTATTTGCCCTAACTATTAAAATTTGCAACTTATTGATACTCTGAGTTATTTATCTTCAGATTCCAGTTATTGGACTTTATTACGCCTTTACCTGCTATGTTAAAAGTCCTCTAGTATCAGAAGTCTTCTCCCTATGCAGCTACTTAAAGACAGTGGTCAAGTCCCTTTGTAGCCTTTTCTTGGATAAACTAAAAAGTTAGACTTTCTTTAGTCTCATTGTAAAGCATGTTTTCCTGACCTAGAATCATTCTAGGAGCTCTTTCTGAACCTTTTCCAACTCGTCAACATCCTTTTTAAAGCATGGGCACCAGAACGGGACATAGTATTCCAGTCATAGTCTCCCTAATGTCATGTGCAGTTGTAATGGCACCTCTCGACTTCAACTCGCTATCCCCCTGCTTATACACTTCAGTAGTCTGCTCAGCTTCAGGGGGCTGTTAAGACGATTCAAAGAAGGGAACTAGGAGTATGGATTAGCGATTACAGAGCCTTAAGGAGAATCCATTCTGAGGAAGGGAGAAAACATCTGCAAGTAAGGAGCACCATAAGAGTAGTCAAATATGCAGTGGAGACCCAGTGCCCCCTGGTGGAATCAAAAGAGGAGGATGTGGCAGAGGAACATCCCATGCAAATAATTTACACCCAGAGAGGATATTGATGGGGCCAAGGAAGCTGAGGAGAGTTTGATAGAGAGGACAGCTCTGGTGGAGCATTACAGTAGAGTGATGGAAAGCAGAATATGGGCCCAGGTATGAATAGATGCTCATGAACTTGAATTGCTTTTGCAAGTCCAAACAATAGCTTAAGAAGTTTGCAAAGGCTCACGCATTCTGAAACACTAATGTAATTATTGCAGAGTTTATAAAGCAATAAGAAAGTGATTGTTTTGGCTGCCAGCTGATGACAAGAGGCCGGGGAAAAGCAGATAAAAATATTCTAGAGCCCAAATACCCATAATGAATAGTTCTGCTGACCAAAGTGATTGGCAGGAATTACAGCTGGCAGCATTAAGAGGCAAAGGGGGCAAGAGATAAGGATGCATGCACACTGCATGTGTAACTGAGCCTTTGGTAAAGCCTTTATAACTGGTGCCAAAAAGAGACACTTGGAAGGGGTGTACACATGTCAGGGGTATGGGATGCCCTTATCAAAGAGCCTCCAAGGACAAATGTATTCATTATGAAATATTTGTTCAGGTTCAGCAAATGTATTCTCCTTACTGGAGAAAAGAATAACAATGGTGCATATTTTATGTCATTTTCTGAAATAACCCCTCTTTTTTGGGGTGAGACACCCCACCATTTACAAACAATCCAGTGAAGGTGAACATTTACCAAGGGTAAATGTGTTAATCCTGGCACAGTGCTAAGTGCCCTTTAATTCCCTGGATTCGGCTGATGGCAATACCAAATGGCCGACAGTTTAAAAAATGATACTCCATCCTTCAGGTCAAGAGGAGCCATTTTGCCATCAGCCATGCCACAAGGGAGCCAGGAAAGAGTGCAACAGGCTAACGGCAGCTGGTTCCAAGGAAATCATAGGCCATCCATCCAGGTTAAGATGAAGCCATGCTTTCAGCTCAGAGACAGTCCATAGGGAGCTGGAATAGAAAAGACGCTACTTTCAAATACTGTAACGCTGAAATGAGCTAATGGCTACCAGCAGGTGAATCCAAAAACACTCACAAGACCTTGGTAAAGGCCAAGCATGCGCCTTCAGAATCAACAGAAGGAGCAATCAAGTCCTTTTGTGTTGTAAAAATATCTAGGTTTCATCTACACTGCATAGTAAGCCTGGGCCTATGGGACCCACACCTGCAGAGTAGGTGTTTCCAAGCCTGCACTTGAGCAAACCACACTCCATTGTAAACCTGGGCCTCCCAACTCTGCTGAAGCATCCGTACTGCACTATGCAGACCCGAGTCAGAGATTCTGCCTCTGGGGGTGTATCCCAGGGTTTCTAGTGCCCTCGTCAACTGTAGCCACTCTAGGGCTTCGTGCGTAGTAGATTGTGGGAGAACCTGTCTGTCCATCCCACCTGATGGAACCCCAGGAGTGGTTTGAGCCTGCCAATACTTCCAGCTGAGCCATTTTTAAATCCTAGCGACCAGAGTCACCAGCGTGGAGCCCAACCCAGTGGAAGAACCTCTCCAGCTCAAGCTGTCAGTCCTATTTCAGGACTCAGGCAGAGTATTTGAGAAACACTGGCGGACATTTTGACAGTGGTATTTGTCCTGCTGAAAGCACCTCTCAGAAGGGGGCACTGGCATGTCAGGTGTGATCCCCGATGCTACTCATGCCTGTTGCCACATTCCCCATACATAGACCGGCACTTCTGGAGAAGGGTCCCAAGCAGATTGATGGAATCACATTGTCATACAGACCTGGTATGACCAGCAGTGGCTCCAGAACTTTTGCATGAAGAAGCATCCTTCCTGGAGAATTGTGATTAACCTGCCTCTACCCTTCAGTTCCAGGACACACGTGAAGGAGGCCATGCCAGTCCAGAAGCAGATCATTAGAGCCATCTGGTACTCAATCTGCTGATTGGTTTTAAATCGAGATTCTCTCCCATAACTCATCTCAAACTCTTTCTCCTTCTCCACAGATTGTGGGTCTTCTGCCCTAGGTTGCTGATACCATGTATTTTCCCTGCAGGGGTGGAAGGGCCTTGCAAGGAAAGTGAAAGAGCACATTATTGTCGGACCACAATAAAAAAAAATTACATTTTCTACTGTTTCATGGGGGCCTGCTTTACCTCAAGGTCAAAAGATTATATTTTTTAAACAATTAGCTTTATATTAGTCTCACAAAAATGCTGCAGATGTCCTTTGGAACAACACTGAACACCATCACACATCAAGGTAAGATATACATACAAATGTTAATTGAAATTATTTATAAGTCCCCACCACTTTTCCCAGTGTCATAAGGGGTGTTGTCACTAGCTACAGGTTTATGAAACCAGGAAAGGCAATCTCTAGAAAACATTGAAATTCTGCAGGTCCCCGAGTGGAAGTGTAAACTTCTGTTTCAGGCCATCATCCATGGAGACCAAGATGGTTTTTAGGCATCTGGTGACTGACCAGCACATCTCCAAATGGAGGGACCTCATGGGCTACAGAGGTAATAAGTATATCCTGCCCTGGAACGTAAACCAACCATCTGGAGTTCCTACTCCGTGAGAAGTTTGCATTCCTCACTAGCCAGCAATGGGTGAAAATTCATGCTAAAACCAACGAGATGCTGATTTAGCATGGAGAAACAATGGAGCCTCTTCACAAGCATCCTACATCCAATGGACAGCTCTGACTGACTGCCAGCTACTGGGACGCCTTACACAGAAGGTGGCCACTTTCTACTGTAATTGGGACTCATTTCAGCCAGCTATGGACCAAATACGCAGTCTGCTTTTGTTTGGAATCATTACAGCTAGCTTTTTATGGATACAGTTTACTGGCAGACCAGGACAGTGTGGGTGTGGCAGATGGATAAGGTTCATAGATTCATTGATTCCAAGGCCAGAATGGTCCATTGTGGTCATCTAGTCTGATCTCCTCTGCAACACACATCAGAGAACAACCCCCAAATAATTCCTAGAGCAGATTTTTTGGAAAAATATCCAATCTCAATTTAAAAGCTATCAGTGATGGAGAATTCATGACCCTTGGTAAATTGTTCCAATCGTTAATTACTCTCACTGTAAGCTAATTACTCACAGGTGCACTGTTTTAGCAGGGATGGGTACGTGAGGCTCATAATTATAGTGCCCCAATCCATGTCTAACAATCAGTGAGTAAATAGTACAAATTTAATCATCACTGTTTGTCTACTCCCCCCCCCAGCTTGTATTAATAAGTGAATAGGGCCATAAGCCAGAAATGCCTCCCATCCATATATTAACAAACATGGCAGCAGAAACTTACCAGCCTACAGGTCAGGTGGCTCTTCCTTTTCGGATGGTTTTCTTCCTATGCAGAGTAGACATACTTCTAGGGGCTGGAGGCCTACCACTCAAGGCACTAGGTCTCATGGTAAGCCAGAGCTAAGCTGTATGGACTGAGGAGTTTCCTTGGGTGCAAACACAGAGGCTAGGATATTGGTTTCAGGCTGTATGTGTGAGAAGAAGAAAGCCAAGAGGAGCTATGAGCGTTACTCTGAGAGGAAGTAGGAGGGGGCTTCCTGGTCCCAGAGCTCACTAGAGTGGCAGTCTTGGGGATTGTTTGTTTCTATTGTGTTCAGGGGAACTTTGTGTACTTTTGTAAATAGACAAGATTACACTAAGATTATATCTGACTCACCTCACCAATGTGTCATCCAACCAGAAAAAAACCTGTGAAGCCCTGAAGTTTGGCTAACCACCAAACAAAAGGGACAATAGTACTTTGAACTACAGCTACATCCTAGGACTACAGTAACTTTATTGGCTACCAGCCTGCTGACCCGAATGTAACCAGCTTGTAGGACTGACTCACATTTCAGAGAGATGATCCTACTTCTGAAAATCCCAGAGTTCCAAGCAGTATTTGCTACTCACGTGTTCTGATGAGCTCAGTGATGTAACCCACCCGTGAGAGGGTCTTATGCATGAGGTTCATTTTTACTATATATAATCATGAAACATTTCTCAATTCTTAGTTGAATGTTGAGACCGATGGATTCTGGATGCTTGGAAAATGCCCTGTTTTATAATCTCCTCCATTAAAAAAAAAGGTAGTAAAAGTTTTTCTGTGAATTTCAATGGCCTTTTTATATGCCTCAAGCATTTTTCAGGTTCTTAGGAGTTTTAAGTGTTTGAGGTTGAGCAAAGTACAGTGTGTCCAACAAGCTGAAAAACCATAAAGGCAACAGCAAGATGTGTATAAGATAGATAGCTGTGATGGATAGTTTTTGTGAATACAAAAGCCCTTGTTAGTTACCCACGTGTCTTGCCAAATGTCTTTGTTGATCAAACATGTTTTCCTGAAGCTACGGATGAAAGGTTTCTCACTGTTTCACATATCCTGCTTTTTACAATCCGCCCCATCAAAATGGCACACAGACTAGTTCCCACAGCAGACTGTTGAAAGTATGAAGTCAAAGACAAAGATGGTGTGGGAAGAGAGAGAAACCTAGTACCAGGTAGCAAGCTGCTCTCTCTCTCCAGGTCAAAAAGAGGGCAGATCAGGAAACTCAGAAAAACAAGGTCTGAACTATGAACCAGAACATTGTGTGTGGTGAATTCAATTTCATGTACATTGCCAAGAATATGAAATAGCAGAAGGGCTGAGGAAATGTTTCCAAAGTTAGCCTGGCACCACCTTTTAATTGTCCTGCCTGTACAAATGGATGAAGAAATTGCTAGCATTGCCTGTTATTAAGAAAATGGAACTGACTATGAACCTTGTGACAAAGAGGTGGATGTTGAATGTGACTTGTTCTCATTTGCATATTCCCAAAAAGCAGATGAAGGAGGATGCAACCAGAGGCAATTGTTCTCACATTTGTTTCAATTATTTTAGGCTGAAATAGAGTAGTGGCTCTTAAACTTTTACATACTGGGACCCCTGGATTCTCCCTCCAATCTAGCCAGGCTCTAGGTGGGACCTCCACTCATATTTAGTTGGGAATTGGTCCTGCTTTGAGCAGGGGGTTGGACTAGATGACCTCTTGAGGTCCCTTCCAACCCTGATATTCTATGATTCTATGATATGGGAAGAACAAGTTTGTTGTGATCTCTCCCTGGAGGTTTGTCCATTACCCTTGCATTGAGAATCCATATAAGAGAATAGAGTGAGGTTTCACAGCTCTACATTGAAGTTCTCATGCTGTACTGTGAATAAATAAGCTCACTTCAAAATTAGTCATTGTAGCAAGCAAAGTAGCAGGAAAAGAGAAGGGTTTGAAAGCTTTAAGAGTCAAAGCAAAGACTAGCATAGAGCTGGACTCTGCTGGGAATAGCAGAGTATTCAGGAAGGGATGGGGCAGCAAGTTACTGACCACACTCCAAGATGACAGCCTGCACGTTGTCTGGATGGCTCCTGTAGATTAGGGTCTTATTTCATAGATGCCGTTAATACTTATTTTTGTGATGGCCCTGACAACATTTATTGGTCTAATCACTCCCACCCCTAAAGACATTCAGATCCGGATTCAAACTCTGTAGTTTGGCCACTTCCCCATTTATTTCATTTATATATGCCCTGGCCATTATACACTTCTAACAATTGCCAGATTCAATATCAACTGTCATAAATCAGAGGCACTAACCAAAATATCCCAGCATTACCAGAAGTCGACACTGGGATAAATGCCTGAGCAAACAGCTGAATCTTGCACTGTAACCCAAAGGATTACAAGCCCAATTAGGTTCTGATGGGCCAACAAGGGAAGCCAGTTCCAGAGTCAAGGAACCTGCATTAAAACCACCTTGCCAACAGCCTCCGAAACATTCAGTCTTGCAGCTGATATCGTCTCTTGGAGGGTACAGGAGGAAGGTGGCTAGTCTTTACGATAGCGAGATCCAGACTATCTGGAGCCTTATACATTAACACAAACATCCTGAATGGCATTCCAGTCTGTGCCAATGAGCCTTAGGCAGAAGGTGGAGCATAGATGCAAGAACTTAAAATGACTGGCACCACTAACGCTACATTATATATTAGATGAAGCCATCTGGTGGTCTTCAAGCATTGCTCAGATTGGAAGGCATGGCAGTAAGCAAACAAGAGATGACAGAGATAAGGGAAATGGCCATAATCTTCTAGCTAATGACAACTGGAATAAGAGACTCTTGGTCATTGCTCCTCTCAATACTTCAGGAGCAGACAAAGGTCCAAATGAACCCCAGTGCAGTCTTTCACACATACACATTTTAAAGGAGAGGTAAAAGAATGGGACCATACAGAAACGGTGCACAGAAGAGCCCAATGGGAAGATGAGCTATTTCTCAGTTATACTATGGGAGATCTCAGGAGGAAAACAGAGACCATTACAGCAAGCTCAGCCACCCTTCTAGTAGTCCACAGGCAAGTCAGAAACACTCCATGATGAACAGTATCAAAGCCAGCTCTGAGATCTGATAGCCTCTGTACTGACAGCTGACCATTGTCCATTGCCAGAAGCAAGTCATCAACCACATACGCTAGTCTTCGCGCCATACTTGCGCTTAGATACAAACTGACACTCTCTGTTCGAAAGAGCAACAGAACTTTGAAGGGCAAAAAGCTGGCAACATGACTTTAAACAAATACTTGAGAGAGAGCCCAGCCAAGCCTGTTTGCTTTGCACCTTGTCACTGCCTAAAGTCATCGGCAACATGGGATTAACCTGCTACAAGATGAAGGATTTCAGTGGAACCTTGTGAGAATGATATTGAAGTGGGGTTTGTAGCAATATGCTTGATGAAAAATAATGCTGATGCTGTAGGATGCAGGGATCTAAAGGAAAGAAAGGTCAAATTTTGATCCATTGCTGTGTGCAATTCACACTGGTTGACGTGACATTTAAAAATTCTATCTTGCTAGATGCAGAAGTGAGGGAAGGGGAAAAGTGTCCCACATTTCATAGCAAAAAAGCACCTGGGGAGTGTTGGATTGTCCCACTCCAATTTCCGGCTTGAGTTCTATGGATACAGAAGAGAAAGTTACATGAAAGACACAGCTCATAGATCAAGACAGGCAGGATTATAAGATGTTTTCAATACATTAGAGGGACTGATCCAAAACCTATTAAATCAGAAGACTTCCATTGACTTCCACTGACTTTTCAATCAGGCCTGAATTCTACATATATAGTTCTTGTTTTAGGTGTTCCACCTTTAGGTTTTAGGATCACCCAAACAAATAGCAGCAGCAGTAATACATTATGATATTGAGAGATGGGCAAATGGCTCATTTCCCTCATAATATTTGCTAGGATGAGAAACTGAATTAGGTCAGGCTGTGTTCATTATCCACAAATGTTCTAGCGAATATGCTCACAGGCAGGAATGGTCCTGGAAACAGTGGATTTTAAGAACATATGGATAAATAGTTTCATACCATACATTTGGAACTCAGAGGGTCAGGTCCTCAGCTGGTGTAGTTCCGCTGCCCCCAAGAGAGCTATGACAACTTACATCAGCTGGGGATCTAACCCTGAATGATGAGAATTCACGCCACCCCCTTGATCCTTCTCCGATTGCTCTCAAAGGTGAAATTCCTACTTAGAATCCCTTGAGCCTAAGAGTCCGGCTCAGAGCACAGAAACATGCCGCATGACCCGATTCTGCATTGCCTTGTACTTTTTCTAGCCATTTACACCCATATAGAGTGGCAAAGTCATATGCTGCTCACAGAAAATTCCCTAGCCACTAAAGGCCAGATCCTCACATGGTTTAAAGTTGCATCAATTCAGTGACGTAAATGGAATGATGCGAAAACACACCAGCTGAGGCTCTGGCCTAGTGTTCATTGTCAAAATTATTTGCCAAGAACTAGTCACTCAGCTAGAGGCGGGGAGGGAGGCAGAGAGAGAGAGAGAGAGAGACAGACAGACAGACAGAATAGGGGACAAAGGGGGGGAAAAGAGGACAGGGGAATTCTTACTCCCTCTATCTCCCCAACATGGCTGCATAAGGGCTGGCCACGCTCTAGCTTAGTATGAGGCCAGAGCTGCAAAGTTCAAATCCAAACTTTCCCCAAATTGATGAGGAATTAAAGACGTTTAAGTACAACTCAGCCTATTAGAGAGGCAGGGGGAGGCAGTGTTTGGATCCAAGGCTTTAGTTTGGGCACCATCTTTAAACTGTCTTTAAAAAAAAAAAAAACCTTTAACCTTTTAGACCTGTGGATCTAGATGTTAGTAGTTATTACCAGTAGTAGCAGGAATGAATAGTTTAGGCATCCAGGGAAAGAACTTGGGTCATTCTGCACTCAACACATCTTGGAGTTGCTGGGGCTTTGCAAATGGCAATTCATGCCATCTTTATGCCCCTCCACACCTCCATTCTTGGGGTGACCAGATACCAGGTCAATTCCAAGGCACAATTTAGAGGAGCCTTAAGGCTCTTCTAAATTGCAGCAGGGTCCATGACAGGGATCAGCGGGATGTTGCAGCTGCCTGGCCACACCCCCTATGCTGGCAGCAAGGTGAGGGATTGGGTAGGAGCTGCTATGCCAGACTGGTGGCTTTTGCTTTCCAATGGAGCTGAACCAGAGGTAATAACAGCTCACAGGATCAGTCCCATGATAAATACAAATGTACGCTGATCTTCCATTGTTTACCATAAACACTTGTAATCCTATCTGCTATCATCCCTCTCTCAAAAGCACTTATGTACAATATAGCTAAACAGGGTGAAAGGGTCTCTTATTCATTCTTTCTTCCAGCTGTGGCAGACTGTACTCATGAAAGAGAAAAATAAATATGCTCAGTGCTTAATAGCAACAAGCAAAATAATGTATCATTTTTCTGAGCATGGGAGTATGCTCGACGCGTGGTAACAATGCTCCCATTTCGTTGCTGTGGCAGGTATTCCAGTGCTGTATTTATTATAGCAACCCCAGAAGACACTATTCCTGCCAATGAGAGTCAGCGTTGTGCTTGGAATAACAATTTCTTAATAATGTGGAGGTAAGTTAATAAACAGATGTTTACTTGTCTGAGAGCTAAATTCACACATCAGTCTATTTGAGGGCAGCACACCCAACCAATGAAACACAAGACGGAAGCATGACATCATCAGAATACTTGCACAAGTCAAACTTATATTCAGAGCAAATCAGTATGCCTTCAGTTATGCAAGTACTTGACAAGTCTCCAGGTTTCCCTTTTCACTTTAACATTAAAACTGGAGTTGACAAAAAAAGAAGACAA
Source organism: Chrysemys picta bellii (assembly GCF_011386835.1). Taxonomy (NCBI): domain Eukaryota; kingdom Metazoa; phylum Chordata; order Testudines; family Emydidae; genus Chrysemys; species Chrysemys picta. Next base: position 119,144,903 of record NC_088797.1, on the reverse strand, counting down.
AAAACATCACCAGCAAAATTTTAGCTGAAAAATGTTTCTTCTTTCGTAATAAAAGATTGATTCCCTACCAGCTAGTTAGAAAGGGGAGTGGGGGGAGTGGCAGAATTACAAGAAAGTGGGTGTTGGAAAAAAAAGATTTCAAAACTTTAAGCAACAAAACAACTATCTCACAAAATATTCCAACCAGCGCTAATTAAAAGATGAATTTTAAACCAAGGTGATGAGATTATTTTGTATTGCAGGACCATCTAGCAACCCCAGACACAGAGTTGGAACCCATTGTGCTCAATGCTGTACAAATCAGGGTGGGGGGGAAAAAACGACACTTCCAGCACAGAGCAGGAGAGAAGAGAACCACTCCTCTACCATGGGACACCAAACCTTGATATTAAGGATCTCATAGACTCATAGACTTTAAGGTCAGAAGGGACCATTATGATCATCTGGTCTGACCCCCTGCATGCTGCAGGCCACAAAACCGTCCCTACCCTTCCCTTGACTCTGCTGATGAAGTCCCCAAATTCTGTGTCTTGGTGACTTCAATTTGCAGAGAACCCTCCTGCTAGCGATCCCTGCCCCATGCTGCGGAGGAAGGCGAAAAACCTCCAGGGCCTCAGCCAATCTACCCTGGAGGAAAATTCCTTCCCGACCCCAAATATGGCGATCAGTAAGACCCCGAGCATGTAGGTAGGAGTCTCCAGCCTGACCCTTGTTAGCCATTATACTATTTACCTGCTATTGCTCGGTATTCCTCAGCTAATATATTTTACCATTAAACCATTCCCTCCATAAACTTATCTAATTTAATCTTAAAACCAGACAGGTCCCTCGCCCCCACCGTTTCCCTCGGAAGGCCGTTCCAATATTTCACCCCTCTGACGGTCAGAAACCTTCGACTAATTTCAAGCCTAAACTTCCCCACTGCCAGTTTATATCCATTCGTTCTCGTGTCCACATTAGTACTAAGCTGGAATAATTCCTCTCCCTCCCTGGTATTTATCCCTCTGATATATTTAAAGAGAGCAATCATATCCCCCCTCAGCCTTCGTTTTGTCAGACTAAACAGCCCGAGCTCCTCTAGTCTCCTTTCATACGACAGGTTTTCCATTCCTCTGATCATCCTAGTGGCCCTTCTCTGCACCCGTTCCAATTTGAGTTCATCTTTTTTAAACATGGGAGACCAGAACTGCACACAGTACTCCAAATGAGGTCTCACCAGCGCCTTATATCTCCTGCTCTGATACCTGTGATGCCAGCTATGACACCAGCTGACAACTTGCAAAAGTATCCCTATGTCTTGATGAGTATTAGCCTGGGAAATTTATTATTATTTACTGGAACTGCAATAGCGCTCAAGGGATCCAACCAGGGATTAGCGTCCCATTGTGCTAGGTGTGCTACAGAAAAAATGAAAAGATGGACTTGGGCTAAACAGCTTCCAATGGAAATATAAAATGAGGCAACAAGTGAACGAATACAGGAGTGCAAAGTAACAATGTGGTGATTACAGTCAGCATGATAAGCAGTCACAAATCTGAGTTTACAAGGAGAGTAGGACAGACTCTTGCTCAAAAGGACGTTCTGACTCTGGGTTAAGGGGAGGCAAGGCAGAACTTCCTCGGGGTGAAGCAGGAAGGCTGGAGATATAATTCAGGAAAGGCAGGAGGGGGAAAACTTTTCTGAACATGTCAGCATGATTACAGCAGTGCTACTGGAGAGAAAACTACTGCAGCTGTGATGAAATCATTTGCACATTTCCAGTTCATCACCATAAAGTAGCTCTTCAGGGGTTGTGTAATTTGAAACAGAAAAGGGAAGACAGGCATGAAAAAAAAAATCACAAAGGCGCCAATTTATCATGTTAATGTCTGGGGATTGAGACGTAGCTTAGCAAATGTTAATGTATCTTCCTGTAGCTCATCACCTTTTTCACTCACATTCTCACCTTTCAGCTGCTGACTTACCCTCATTTTAGCACAATGCAAATGAAAGCAGTGAAGTTCTGCATTCTTTAATGGAGCCAGAAACTCCCCTGCCCTCCTCCCCTCCGCCATATTTCACAATACAGGTGTCCGATTTCTTGCTTTCACAGATATTATTATTACTAAGTATTTGTATTTGTACCAAACAAATATTAGAGACATCAGCTGAGATCAGAATCCATTGTATCAAGCATTATACAAACACACATAAAGTGACAGTCTTTGTACTGAAGAGCTTACAGATCTAAACAAACGATTGGAGGAAAAATGGAGGCACATGAACTTCCCCAAGGTCATTGGCAGAGCTGGGAATAGAATAGATTCCCAATCCAGTGTATATCCACTAGACCATACTGCCTCACATTGACACACAACTTCAGTAAACAGATAGTAGACATGAAATAGGCAACATTTACCAGTGGTATCTAGGGCTGCTCAGATATGACAATAAAAGTACCAAGAGAGACAGTGAGTATTTCTCTATTCTGAGTATTTCAGATACTCCAACAGGGTAACATGGTAAATGCTGGCTGCTTAGTGGAGACCAGTGTGTTGGCCTTTGTACCACCCCATCACTGAATTCAAGAAGTTACAAATGGAAAAAACTTGGCACAATGGGGTCATTAACCTGACTGGAACCTCTGTGTACTATTGCAATAAAAATATCAAATAATGCTAGTTTGAAAATCTGATCCAATATTAATATCAATTAGGTCTTCCAGTCTATCTCCCTGCCAGACTGGGATTTTTCCCTACTTTGTGTACTCTAGCGGTTGTCTAGTTCAGTTTAAATTCTGAAAGCCGTTGACTGACTTACCAAGGGTTTCTTGGCACATCTATGCCTCCTCCTGCTTCCCTCTCTCCACTCTAATGTAACAGGACCTCACAACTTTTTAAACAGTTTTTGAAGGTGATTTTAGGGGTTTCTTTAGAAGACATTGACTTGCACGTATGCGCTTCAGCTACCAACCCCAGCTTTCCGTGGCTTATGATTTATGATGACACCTCCAAGAAACTCCACAAAATCTTTCTCCCAGTGGCTGCTGCTTTCCTCAACACTCTACCTCCTCTGTCCGTAACTGCACGTTCCTTTCTCTTTGGCAAGGTAGTAGTGTTGTGAGGAAGGATGTAGATACCTATGAATGTGCCTGGGGTCAAGGCGATATATACTGAAACCCATCTGAAAAGTGCCATTGAACATATGACAGAAATGGAAATTCTCTTCTAATGAAGGCGGAGCAGAAACTAACTCAGTACCTTGGGGATACAGCAGATGGTCTCTGAACTTGGGGTGGGAGGGTGGTGGTTGGACAGGGTTCTATTTTTCAGGGTTCACTGGACATTTCTTCTGAGAATGTGTGTTCCTATTGAGATCATGGCTGTCATGAATTTATGAGGGCCCAGAAGGTGGATTCTTGATTTAATTTCCTGGCTGCTGTCTGATTTCTTGGCTGTATGAAGATTAATGTTTGTTGGTTTTGTGGTTTTTTTTTTTAAGATGACTAAACTGGAGCAAATCCTGCCTAGTTTCTTCCACCCTCTGCAAACTGAGTTATAATCACTTATACACAGAACCAACCCTCTAATAATGATTTGAATGCGATAGAAGCCGGATGTGATTCACATTAGCTTGATCCAGCAAAGGTTTGCTGTTTGTCTTTGTTTTTAATCAAGTGAGGAGAGTGCAGCTGGTTGGGATGGTTTAGCGGTACCTGTGAGTTTAATCTGGCCATTGAGATGTTTATTCTTATAGGATTGAGATACAGTCAGACAGATGGAGTTCAAAGCAGTGTGGGATACTTCTTCTATGCTGTGATTTTCTATGGGGCATGTAGGAAGCAGTCACTGAGCCCCTTGTGCTTTTGGGTCAGCACTCGGTGGTGAAGAAAGCTCCTAGTGCCTGCCCTTACATTTGTGCAAAAGCCAGGTACAATCTGTCCCTGTATTAGCCTCCAAACAGGAAGTTGTTGCAGCCTCAATTTAGAACTAACTGGAATTCCACCAGGTGTTTTGCCTAGCCTCAGAGTAAGGTAAGGCAAGAAGAGAACTCACTCCCAGCAAACTTAATATGGCTATTTTGCAGTTTAACTCTTCATTAACTGAATACTTAGTGCATATTCAGTGCTAGAGATCGAATAGCTTGTTTCCCTGGAACCGCAAGTGTGAATTCTGCTAAGGCTAAGTTCAGCCCTTCATTTTTCTAAAGGGAAGAACACTGAGTTCCATGCAGTTTGCAACAAACCCACCATCACATGCTGCTCACACCGAACTTTCCAGTTGCAGGAAGGGTAGAAGCCACGTGCTTTTACTCCACAACCATAGATCCCAACCCCATGAGGCAGAATACAGTCATTAACTTTTAACCCACATTCTACTTCCCAGGCCCACTGACACATAGCTAAGCAGTACTGATTCCATCCAATAGGAGGCAGTGGTGCATGCACACACATTCTAGCCTGATCATTTCAAGTATACGACAGGATAATCTGTCGGTTGTTCATTTATTGTGTACTGTACCTGCCAACAACCTCTAAGCTCTTGCCAAATATGTAAAACTCAGAGTGAAAAACAAAACAGATGAAATCAGTGAAAAGGCTTTTGAACCCCTTAAGCAGAAATCCCCCTCGTGGCTGGGTGCGGCATAGCAGGCTCGCCTCATCTGGCACCCACTGCCAACAGCTGCTCTGGTCTTTTGCTGGGAGTCTGCCTCTTCTCGTGACTCAGCTCTCTGGCCATCTCACGTTTAGTCCCACCCCTTCCAGGTTAACAGACAGTCCCACAAACAATGGTGCACTGTCCTTATATCACATCTCCAGCCCCCAACTCTCGAGGTTTCACATAGGGTGACCAGACAGCGAGTGTGAAAAAATGGGCGGGGGAGGAGGGCGTAATAGGCACCTATATAAGAGAAAGCCCTGAATATCAGAACTGTCTTTATAAGATCAGGACATCTGCTCGCCCTAGTTTCACACCGCCTTCCTCAGTGGGCAGTAGGACAACCCAAGCCCCCCCTCTCATCAGGGTCCCAGTCCAGGGATCCTGTAGAAAGCAGCCAAGATCCATCTACTCAGACCCCTTGCTTCCACCCTGGAACATTTCCCACCTTGGCCTGTTTCTCAACCTTTCCCACAGCCCCTTCCTGCGTTTAGTCCTCCACGGACTCTTCCCCTCCTCCCAGGCTCTGCCAAGTTGTTTTCTGCTCTCTTTCAGAGCTCTACCTCCCTGTTCTTTCTCTCTAGAGGCTCAGCTCCTACCAAGCCATTGACACTTTGAGTTTCTTCCATACTGTCCCTTCTCCTACTCTGTATACTCAATTTCAGTCTATCCCAAAGGCCATCTGGCAATAGATTCACCCTCTCTCAGACCCACTTCCCAAGTCTCCTCTATTTTTGATGCTCTCAGGGCTAGTCCCAGATTACCAATTTCCTTCAAAACTCCTCCCACCAACTGAGCTCTCTCAGCCTTTTGTGCAAACCTTCTCACTCTCTCAGTTGGGTCCAGTTGTTACTCAAGGCCACCTGCAGGGCCGGCTCTAACTTTTTTGCCGCCCAAAGCAGCAAAAAAAAGCGCCGCCCTGCTGTAACACCCCCCCTCCCCGAGTACGGCGCCGCTGAAACCCCCCCTGCGACGAGCGCCGCCGAACACCCCCCACCACGCTGCCGCACTGCCGAACACCCCCCGCCCCACTGCCGAACACCCCCACCCCCCGTGGAGCGCCGCGCCGCCGAACACCTCCGCCCCCCGTGCAGCGCTGCACTGCTGAAGCCTGCCCGCCCCCCCCCCGCCCCCCCCGCGCGGAGCACCACCAAACACCCCCCTGCTGAGTGCCGAGCCGCCAAACACCCCCCACCGAGCGCCACGCTGCCGGAACCCCACCCCACCAAGCGCCGCGTCGCGTCGCCCCCCGCCACCCCAAGATTGGCCGCCCCTTACCAGGTGCCGCCCCAAGCACGTGCTTGGTTGCCTGGTGCCTGGAGCCGGCCCTGGCCACCTGATTCCCAGCCAGTTAGGAACAGCTGCCAGAGTAGCTGGTCATCACAAGCAAGGCTTAGCTTGATTCCCCTTTAAGAGTCAGTCAGCTTGTAACACCCACCTATCACCTACCACATAAGAATATTCCATAAGAAACCTCTCCAGCTGGAAACCAAATTTATTCCAATACCCACTCAAAAATAAACCCCATCAAACCCTTTTTCACAGGAAAAATAAGGCCCCTTGCAGCATGCCCTTAACCTCAGCCACCAAATCCAAGCCCATTGACACTGCAAGTCTTTCAACTGGAACTTTAGAAAACCCTAGGCCCTATCTGGACATTAAAGACGCTATTGCACCTTGTGTGAGTCCGAGTCTGCACTGCTTCCCTATCCAGAATGGTATTTCCCCCTGTGCACTATAATTCAGCATGCTGTTCTTTGATTGCCTACCTCCATCCTTCTCAGTGATTGCATTTCACTGGTGGTTGAAGTGATCTCTATTACACACCGTTTTGGGAGTACTTTGGGATAAAAGATGTTATATAAAGTGAGTTATTACTGGAGCTGGTTGAAAAAAAATATTCAACAAAACTATTTTTCTGTCAAAAAATGTTGTTTCACTGAAACAGAAATGTTTCATGGAAATGTAGTTTGGAAGGTTTTTCAGGTCTGGGATGGGGTGGGGGAGGCAGAAAAAAGGGAAATAAAGACATACACAAGCCTCGTGGTTAGGACACTCATGTGGGATATATGAGACCAAGGTTCAAGTCTCTGCTCTCCCTAATTTGGAGCAGGGACTTTGTGATGTTTTGAGGACTGTGCTGGAAATGCATCAAACTATCACTTTGAGAGTATGTGGGGGAAGGGAGTGGTTCCTGGTCCTGCTGGCAGAAAACAGGTCTCTGTAGGAAAATGTGATCCAAATCAGTCTGAAAGAACCAGTCTAGAACAAGATGGGGTGAGTTGTGCCTCTCTGACTTAAGGAGCAGCCTGCTTCCTCTCTCTCTGTTTTTGATTATTGTGTGTTATTGTTCAGGATTTAAAAATAAAAGTAGTGCTACAGTGCAACCTTCCAGCGAGAGTATTTATGTTTTTATCTAACTTCTCTGTATGTATGCAAGGAACATAACAAACTTGAACCTGAGTCTCATGCTGCCCTAACTTTTTCTCTGTCATGGCTTACTGTGAAAAAATTTGATAGGTCTGTTTTGTTCCATGTTCAAATGAAAACAAATTCCAAAATGTTGAAAAATTTCTGGCACTGGAGCTGCTGTTTTGCATCCAGCCTTAATTATTGCTCTTTGATTGGTCTGAGCAATAAGGAGGAACTTTGGGTTTCGTCTTTAAAAAAAAAAATCATAAGAAAAGCCAGCCAGAAGAGTTATGTTAACAGCTTGCTAATGAGCTGAGAAGTTCTTAAAGAATCCCATTACATTGAAAAAGGGACTCGGAAAACAGCACCTATTTATCAGGAGGAAGAAATAAAAAAAAAACCACTACTCCTGTTTGAATGTGGTAACACTGCATCATCTGGGTACGCAGGCAAGGGGTCTTTAAATCTAGCTTTTAAAAAATATATCTATTGAATTTGTTCCCCCAAAGGAAGAAAAATTCTTGCAGAGTCAGAATTCATTGCAAATGATAGGCTTCTAAACCAGTCCAATAAATGCCACACAATAAACCAGACAGTTGCTAGACTAGGTACCTAATAATTTCTTATACCTTCATCCTGTTTACCAAGCACAATAGGATGACATCCAGCAGCCTTACTGAAAAATCTATTCGGTAATTACCAGACCAGCTCTTCACATATATTGCACTTAGATAGCAGTCTCTCAGCCTTCATTGTCATTTTTTTCCCCTTCTCCCCCGCCACCCTTCAGCTTAACAGTTACTTCTGATTTTATTTGGGAATTTCAGTGACTGGTGGAATAAGCTCATCAAACAGCCACATTTTGAGAATGCTGATCCCAAACCAAAAGAGAATGGAATAGAAGGACACTGGGATCAACAGCAGCTAGGGGCAGGGAGAGATTAAGTGGAAACAGGACTGGCATGGACAAAAATAAGTGGAATCTCGAAGCTGGGGTGTTGTTTTATAGGTTGGGGCTTTCATGTATGTGAGGCCTTTTCAGAGCATGTTCGAATCCTCTTGGAATCATTGAGTTCAGACTGGTTGATGCATTCGGGTCTTCTTTACTCTGCCACTGGTAGCAACCCCCAAAAGTAGCCTGAAAAGCTTTTCTACTAGTCATCAAGGGAAATAATAACAACTGACTGATGTGAAAGCCCAGGAGACCTCTGTAAACTGATTTTCAGCAGTTTTAAAAAGCAGACACATGTGTTGCTTCACATGACTCTTACTTTAGAATGTGTTCAACATCCAAAATTTCTTACTGGAAAGAAAAATGTACTTGAGTAACACCCTAAATTATGACAAACGGCTGCTAATCAGCGGTGTAGTGATGCAAACAGGTGCCCCCTTTTTCTTTAACAGACAGAGGCAAATTTTGTCAAAGAAGTGAAATGTTGAAATATGTGTGCAGATACAAGGGCAATTTATGTGCACCATGAGTGAGACGACCGATTCCAGTGGCAATTTTTAACATGCAACTCTTGTTTCATCTGCAACTGGTTTGGAAATCTGGCCCTTTGGATGAGGATCTGCCTAATGCAACTGGCATTCACATGGGAAAGCATTTCTATTCATAGCTCACCAGGATGCTTCTCTTCAGACTGCACTGGGGTCCGAATGCACACTTACAGAAAATACTTGCCAGAGGGAATAGAAGTAGGTTCTTGCTTCTTAAAAAATGTATATTAAGGACAAAATAATACTTTAAGGCATGAATGGTCAAAGTTGAAGCACCCATTTGAAAATCTCAGCCAACATAGTTTTCCTTGCATTTAGGATAAAGTAACATCAGTACCGCATGACATCTTATACTCCAAAGTTGCTCTGAATATTAGTCAGACACTCTACAAAAAGAAAAACTTTTCAATTGCTATTTTGAACAGATTCAAAGTACTTAACTGGATTGTCTGCCACAAAATTTGCATCAAGGGCACCACTTAATGCATCCATCCGGTGGCTCCTGGGATCTCTCTCACCACAGAGGTCAGAAAGAAGGTGCTTTAGAGATAGGAAAGTGATCATTTATGCAGCCTTGTGCCCTTGTTGCAGCATATGACATTGCCAAGTGGGAGAGTTGGGATATTTTAATATTCCAAGCACTTGGACCGGTGTTGGATGCTTAAGGTGACAATGAAAAACATTAAGCAGCAACGGGACATACAGTGCCAGATGAACTGAATGCACTTCCTCCATAATAAATTCCACTTGTACCTTACAACCTGCCATTAAACAGTAAACCATTATTAAATGAACTCATAAAGGGTTACTGTCGAAATACTCATTATGCAATACATTTCTCATCAATCTCTATATTCACAAACCATTCACTGTTTAAAAACCACATCACAAAAATAACGCCAGCTGGCATTGTCACCGAAGAGGAACAGCCCCCTGTTCCCAGAGAATTAAATCCTCATGCATTCAATCCACCCCTGGGTAATAAACACATAAGCCTTGCTACATTCCCCAAAGATCAACAGTTCTGAGTTGAGGGAAAGTAAGTAGCAGTGTTGAGAGTCCTCCTGCTCTGTAGAAGCAGACTCCACCCACTAGACACATTTAGCTCTAGCAGCAAAGTTGATCTTACTTTCAATGAACCATGGGATGTTTGTTGGGTGAGGAGGATGAAGAAGCATTAATGCCTCTCCCCCCATCTTTTGACTTCTGCAGCTCCAGAGCACAACTCTTCCCAACTAGATGTCTGTCACTATGCCCTCTGGTAAAACACTCATCCACCCCCTAGCACTCCCCCCACTGCATATTCTAGCACGTCAAAGATTTTTTAAACTTTCACAATTTTGAACAGTAATATGTACTCAAGACCACTGATATGTGCCTTTCGTTTCTGCCAAGTTGTTTTAGGTGGGAATAGCTGTATATTTGGTTCAGATTATGTTGTTGTGTGTCTCAAAAACATATTGTATAGGGAAAAATAAAACAAGCCCATCTCCACTGATTTTTGGAGGGGAAAAAGTGTTTTTTTTAGCAAATTCACTTCAATGGTGTTTGACCCTTTCCTGTTTCTTTTCTGAAATGTTCTAGCAAATTCGTTTCCCAGCAGGAATGCTTATCCATAAAGCAAATATTGCACTGCATTTCAAACTGCAGTTGCAAGAATCCACCCTTACATCCATCTACTCAGAGACCAGAAACATACTATGTGCAAAAAAGGGATATAGGACTGAAATAGATCAGACCAGTGTCCATTTAGTCCAATATCCCATCTCTGATGGTGACCGGTACTTCCAAAGAAGGTGCAAGAACCCCTACAGGACAATTGTTGACAACTGTGGGCAAATCTACATTTCATTAAGGGAGATGGAATCTTCTAGGGAGCCAGGCCCATGAGAGAATGGAAGACCGAACTACAACTCCCATAAGGCAATGTGCTGATAGGAAAATGCAGGTTTGTATTTTCTCAAAATGATTTGAAACTAAATGTTTTGGGTCATTTCAACAAAATGAAATATTCTGATTCTGGTCAAACTGACCCAAACCAAAATATTTCATTTTGATTTTCCTAATGGAAAAAAAAATCAAATTTTCTGTTGGAAAACCTGATGGGGTACAAGTTTGCCAAAGTCTTTTTCCAGCAAATAAAAATTAACAGCAGAGACCGAAGCAGAATTTTCTATTTTTACTGTTCTTTTCTTTCCCCTTTTGAGTGCGTTTATCTTGTTTTGCCTTATAGGAAACAGGATCAGATTTTAATAACAGCCACAATGACAGCTCCAACCCATCTCAGCTAACGTCTTCTATTTTTCCCAAAAAGGACAATTATTACCATCTTTAATACCATCTAAAAAATTGTCAGACATGGGGGTGGGGCGTTCCTTCTAAAAACTCTCTCCATCTAAAAGAAAGGGAACAAGGGGTGTTGTTAAAATAAAAGCTTTGCTTAATATTTTACATGTTAAGTGCCTAACGTGTTTTCATTCTTCTTCTGTATCTTTAATAAAATGTTTAAATGATTTTTAATAGTGTTTGCCATGGTATGAAGCAGGCTGAGGTCTCTGTATACGGAATCCGAACCTTGTTTAACACAGGGTCATGATATCACCTTTGACACGGTGGGCTCTCTTATTTCATCTAAATTAATACAACACTACTCACAATAAATTGCTCATGTACAATCAATCCACAGGCTTTTAGCCAGAGGAAATTCTTTCACCAGTAATGTTGACTGACATTCAATTTGAGAAAGTAATGATTTGTTTGTGAAAAATTTGTGAAGAAAAAAAAAGACAAAATGCATTGAATTATAAATAATTTGTTATGAATCATTTACCCACCTCTACTCTCTAAAACCATCTCCTATTTGGGATGAATAAAGGTCTTTATTGCCCTCGCTAACCTGACTGTTTTAAATGAATATGAAACTCTACAATCATGAGCCATTATGACTGTTGGACACGGGATTTTGTATTGAGATTACACTGATAGTATCATATTATTGCCTAATGGCAAAGCTGCTATTGAATGTCTCCAGTGGCTGATCCATTCCCATATGCTCACACAGGCAGCTCTTGAAAAAGGTGTTATGACCTGGTCTAAAAGCCATAAACAAGATGCTGCTAAGCAAATTCTAAGATCAAGGACAAAAGCAGATAGAGGAAAATAAACTACATGTATAAAAATACTGCTTGAAAAAGGCCCGGGGTGCCAAGATATAAAAGGAGAGGGAAATGGTTATAAATATAACCAGCCGTTTCAGGGACATTATAATTAAGCACAAGAAGAAAGCAGCAAAGAGATGCTGGGAAGGTCTTAGAGAGAAAGACCCAAGAAGCTTTCAGCTTTACATTTTCAAATATAAACTAGATTTTATTATAAATCAACAGGATAGGTTTAAAATCCACACATGATGGCCAGATGTAAATGCTATATGCTCTAGGAATTATTTTGGGGGAATTCTATGCCCTGTGCTGTATAGGTCCTGGCATTAGAATCTATAAATCTGTGAAATCAATGGGCTCACATCAGAATAGTGCAGTGGAGAATCATATAACTACATTTTTTTATCTTTTAGTGGAAGGCTGCACAACAACCTGCTCGCAGCTGTGAATGATTTAGGATGTCATCTGCGAACACATTGAAACATATTTCTTATTTCAGCTCAATCACTTGTATTTTCCCCCCCTCTCCCTTTCTATCACGGGAAGAGGAAATAATACAAGCTGTCATCCCAAATGACTCTTCCAAATTCTCTCAAATGACTAGAGTAATGTGTTAGCTCAAAGATGTTTTTTTAAAAAGGCATCGTCTCTCTTTCCAGCACACATGCTAGAAGATGGAACGGGGAAGCATGAGGATGGGAATGTGTTTAAAGGCCACACGTTCTAAATGGTTAAATTATTTAATGAACAGTTTGTTATGGTTAGTGGGAAAACTCTAGGGAACCATAATGAATTAAACAGCCTCAATATGTCTGACAGAAGTATAATATACCCTGCAAGAGAAGATGGTGGTAACGCAGCCTGCTCTAGCTAAAGGGTGAATTGTCCCTAATGGTGCTGGGAGGGCTGTATCAGCACACCTCTGGGTGGGTGAGTCACTGGCAGCCAGGATTGATCCTGGGACTTCTGGATTTTAATTGGATGAGCCTCCACTGCCTCATCAACCTCTGTATGTAGCCCAGCTACCACCAGAGGGGGCAGACTGCCACACTGAGATGTTGGTACAGGGGAAATTTTCTCCACCTGATTTACCTGGGCTGAATCGCCTTCTACATATTGTAGAGGAAGAATCCATACTAGGCATCTTCTGTGATATGGCATCGGCAGGGCTCCTGGGTTTCATTTGAACAACTCATCAGCCACACCAGAGAACAGGAGGACAGTTGCTAGTGACTGTAGTTAACAAGCTCATGTGAAACTAAATATGGTTACAGGACACACCTAAAGCTTTGCCCCAGATCTGCTACTGCCCTGGACGGTTAAAAGGTGGGTCTGGAGCGGAGCATTCTGCTTAATGGAATGCATGGAGTACTAGTGTTTGCAAAGGATTTGAACAAAAAGGAGAATAGAGTCCAGACCAGCGACACATATTCCTGGTGCTTTAAAAGGGCCAATTTCACAAAGCTGAAAACTATTATGAGCCAGATTAGCTGGGAGGAAGAATTTAATCAGAAAAATGTGAATGATAATTGAAAATTGTACAACACTTTACTAGATGCCCCAAAATCCACAATCCAGGAAGAAAGCTGCATTGGATAAAAAACTGGTTTTAGAGGGGAAGTAAAGATAGCTATAAATTTTATATATAAGAAGTAGGTAACAAATGGAAGAAAGGGGAAGTTGATAGTAATGAATATAAAACAGAAGCTCAGAATTGTAGAAAATTGATAAGGGAAGCAAGGGGAAACAAAAACAATGAGGAGTCCGGTGGCACCTAAACGTCTACGGGCCAGCAGAGATAAGGACAATAAGATGGAGTTTTTTAAATATGTTAGAAACAAAAAGAATCTTAACAATGGTATCCGTTACTAGATGGAAATGGTAGAATAATCAATAATAATGCAGAAACGGCAGAAGTGTTCAATAAATATTTCTATTCTGTATTCGGGGGGAGAGAAGGGGGGTGGACAGATGATGTCAGATCACGTGATAACACTTTTTCCATTCCACTACTATTTCAGGAGGATGCCAAAGACAGTAGCTACTAAAGACAGACATTTTAAAATCACCCAGTCTAGATAACCTGCATTCAAGAATTTTAAAACAGCTAGTTGAGGAGCGAACTGGACCATTAATGTTGATTTTCAATAAGTCTTAGAGCACCAAGGAAGTTCTAGAAGACTGTAAGAAAGCTAATGTTGTGCTAATATTTTTAAAAAGGTAAAAGGGATGACCCAAGTAATTATAGGCCTGTCAGTCTGATATCGATCCTGGGCGAGATAATACACCAGCTGATATGGGACTTAATTAATGAAGAATTAAAGGAGGGTAATATAATTAATGCCAATCAACATGGGTTTACGGAAAATAATTTGATAGCTTTTTGTGATGAGGTTACAAGTTTCGTTGATAAAGATAATGTTGATGTAATGTACTTAAACATCTTTAAGACTTGGTACTGCATGACATTTTAATTAAAAAACTCGAAAGATATAAAATGAATACAGCAAACATTAAATGGATTAAAAGTTGGCTAACTGATATGTCTCAAAATATAATTGTAAACAGTGAACCAACATTGAATGAGTGTGTTTCTAGTGGGGTCCCATTGGGATTGGTTCTTGGCCTTAAGCTATTTATCATTTTTGTTAGTGACCTGAAAGAAAACATAAAATCATCACTCATAAAATTTGCAGACGACACAAAAACTGGGGAAACGGTAAATAATGAAGCGGATACGTCACTGATACAGAATGAGCTGGTTCGTTTGGTAAACTGGGTGCAAGTGAATAATATGCAGTTTATTATGGCTAAATGCAAATGTATACATCTAGGAACAAAGAATGTAGCCCATATTTTCAAGATTGGGGACTCCATCTTGGGAAGCAGTGACTCTGAAAAACATTTTGGGGTTGTGATGGACAATCAGCTGAATGAGCTTCTAGTGCGACGCTGTGGCCAAAAGAGTTAATGCAATTCCTGGATGCATAACAGGGGAATCCTGGGTAAGAGTAGTGAGGTTATTTCATCTCTGTATTTGGCACTGGTGTGACTGCTGCTGGGATATTGTCCCCAGTTATGGTGCCCACAATTCAGGAAGAACGCTGATAATTTGGAGAGGGTTCAGAGTGTGATTAACCATTGGAACAACTTACCAAGGGTTGTGGTGTTTTCTCCACCACTGACAATTTTTAAATGAAGATTGGATGTTTTTCTAAAAGATCTGCTCTAGGAATTCTTTTGGGGAAGTTCTCTGACCTGTGTTATACAGGAGGTCAGACTAGATCACAGTGGTTCCTTCTGGCCTTGGGATCTATGAATTCCCCTCTCCCACTGTCATCAGCTTTCCTTTCCTGTCACAATATAGGATGGGATTCATGAAGGGACTTAGGTATTGTAATGCTGAGTGTCACGGCACCTACAAAAATCACAGGAACAGCACTGTGATCCACAAAGCTGAGTTAGGTGCCTAGGTGCCCTATACAATGAATGGGGAGAAGTAGACACCTATGAATGCAATCCAGCACTCCAGGTGGGGAGCCACTTAAGCTATCCAAGGGGAGGTGCCGACAACAGGGGTGTTTGCTATGCCTCACCCCTAACTCAGTGATAGGCATCTAAATACAGGCTGCAAGGAGGCACCTATGTCTGTTTAGCAATCCACAAATGGGAACCTGCTGTCTGGAGTCAGGTGGCTAATGAGTTGTTCCACACACAGAACTGCTGGAGGAGGCACCCACTTTCTAACTTTTAGCCCACTGGTTACAGCACTCCCCTGGGATGTGGGAGACGAAGCTTCAATTCCTCCCTCTCTGCCAGAGGGGGAGGAAGGATTTGAACAGGGTCTCCCAACTCTGACAAGTGTTCTCGAGCCACTGAGCTCTAGGATATTCTGCTGGGGGACTCCCTCAGTCTCTCCTATGGAAGCTCTTGCACACTCGTTCCCATTCTCTCTCTGTGGCCCAATGACTCATTGAACTGAAACTGGGAGTCTCATCTCCCACGAGAAGGCTGTCACCACTGGGCTAAATGTTATAAGGTGGGCTCTTCCTCCTGGAGTTTGCGTGGGACCTGATGTAGTAGATGGCCTCTGAGCACACTTACCGGATCAGGCCACCGGATTAGGTGGACAAACACCTGTCTTTCCCTGGTTTGTGAATTGCTTGGGCTTAGGCAGGGGATAAGCATCTAGACACCTAGAGGGATGCAACAGTGCACATGCCCAGAGGCAGGAACATGGGCCGCTGGGGAACTTTTACTCAGAAAAACATAGGCACCTACGGGGTTCGGCAGGAGTTTTGTGGATTGTGGTGCAGCCAAAACTGAGAGTTAAGTCTGGGGTTTAGGTCCTTTGCGGATCTTACCCATAGTGCCTTAGCAGTGATGATCTCTGCATACTGAGTGAGCATCTCTGAGAAATGGGGCAAAGCTAAGGACACCTCATGGTCTCTACGATTTTGACAGAATGGCTGCGGTCTTTGTTCCAGCTCAGATCCCTCCTCTTGCTCTCCAGTCTCATTAACATGCACAAAGCTTCAGAAGCACAGCTCCTTCTTCAAAAACATTCATCCCTCTTCCTAGACTGTACCGCCGAGAATCTGTGTAGCACACACTGAATCCCAGCACAGCACACATAGAATGGGAGTTAAAAAGAAATATCTGGCCAGAACGGTCAAACTGAAGTGCCTAGCATTAGGGCTCCTAAATCTATAATTAGGCATCTGAATAGGAGTAGCTTGAATTTCAGAATTGCTAATGGCCTACAAATTACACTGAAGGGGGGGGGGGTGGAGGGGGGGAGTGGTGTTCACAGTGACATACTTTGGTGTTTAAATTTTGATTTAGAAGCCTACACTTAGTCAATTGGTTTGGGCTCTTAATGAATGGAAGAGCTTAGTAGCACTCAGAAAAAAATTAGAAATGTATAAGACTATTGAGAACATCCATGGCTACCCAAAAAGAGGATAAATATGATTTTAAAAACAGGGATATAAATGCTTATGCTTCAGGGCACACACCAACCTCTAAGTGAGAGGGATAGAAAAAAAATTCCCTTAAAAAACTGGCTTATATTGATTCAATAATAGCAGGGACATTGATGTGATTACATTTAAGTTTTGAAAAACTACTTATTTCCAGATCATATACTTCAGTGTCATTTTATTATACTTTTACCCCGATTATACTGATGTGGAACGGCAGCACTGGAAAACTAAGCATGGATTTCATAAAAGTATTTGGGCACCAACTCCCATTCAAATCAATGGGAATCAGATGCCTAAATACCTTTGTGAATACCACCCTAAGTTACTTACCCAAAGTCACACAGGAAGTCTTTGGGCAAACAGGTAGCCAAACCCCAATTTTTTTCCATTTATATTACAGTAGCCCCTAGAGGCTTCAACTAACATTGGGGTTCCATTGCACTAGGCGTTGTACGAACATACAGTCACTGCTCCAAAGACCTTACAATCTATAGGTGAGACACAAAGGGTGGAAGAGGAAACAGAAGTACTGTGAGGTGAAGGCCTAGATCCTCAAAGGCATTTAAGTGCCTAACTCCCATTGAAATCAATAGGAATTAGGTAAATTGAGTTGACGTGACTTATTCAAGGTCACACAGCAGAGAAAGGCACAGAACGCTCATCTCCTAAATCCCCATCCAGTGTCTTAATCACACGACTACCCTTCTTCTCAAACTCACTTAAAACTTTGAAAGACTAATTGGGGAAGGTGTTTTGCAGCATTCACCCATCTCTGTTTACCACAACAGACACTTCACAGATCAAAATGGTCACCGCATATATTAAAAATCAGACTTCTCATATGGAAGGCAACGTGTGATGAAAATTCAAAATGAGGGACATAAAAATATTTGTGCAGGAAAGTAATAATGCTGTGAGACTGATTCCTTTAGTGTAAATAACTATATTACCTCAGTCATCAGTTTGTATTTCTTGTGTAAATCGTTTTTAACAATAAAAGTGAGGGGGCCAAACTAGTGGGGGACAGAGATAACTTTCGGACTGAAATGAGTGACATAGAATATCAGGGTTGGAAGGGACCTCAGGAGGTCATCTAGTCCAACCCCCTGCTCAAAGCAGGACCAATCCCCAGACAGATTTTTACCCCAGTTTCCTAAATGGTACCCTCAAGGATTGAACTCACAACCCTGGGTTTAGCAAGCCAATGCTCAAACCACTGAGCTATCTGGCCCCAGTTGGCATCTATATTGTAAACTCTTTCATTGGCCTTATCTTGTGAGACGTTGTTTTCCAGTAGAATAGTTCAGAATAATTCAGCAGACAAATTTGCTATAGTAAATAAAATAAAAGTTGAGACTTTTCACTAATCAGTTTTAACTATGATGGAAGGAACTAAATATATTTGTGAACCATCAAGCAGTAAAATGTTATAAGGCTGAATCCTGATAAGGAGATTTGGAATTATTAATCTGTATTGATGGCTAAAAGAATTTTTTTGCCCTTTGGCTACTAATGAATGGAAGAGCTTAGTAGCATTCAGAAAAAGATTACACATTTATAAGGCTAATGAGAACATCCATGGTTACATAAAAGAGGATAAATATGATAAAAAAAAATAAGGGACATAAATCTTCATGCTCCAGGGCACAAGAAAACCTCTAACTGAGAAGGTTAGAAAAATTAGTCCTTATGAGTAAGTTATTCCATAAAGACCTGAGATGAAATCCTGGCCTGTTAAACACAATAGGAGTTTTCTCATTGACTCCACTGGGGCCAGGATCCTATCTCTGATCTTGACCATTTGTGCAATTTCCAGTGGCTTCAACAGAAGCAGAATTCGGCTTAATTACCTGCCATAGAGTTTCTTATTCCTTTCTCAGAAGCATCTAAAAGTGGCCAAAGTCGAAAATAAGCTACAGGACTAAACAGACCTTTGTTCTGGTCTGAAATGGCAACTCCTATGTTACTTTCATTATGTCCATATTCAGGAACTGAAATTTCATGTGGACTACTGTGAGTAATTGACGAGGCTGATGCAGTTTGTCTTGTTCATGCAACTATTCAAATTCTTGGAATAAAAGGTGAGCACAAGACAACCGGTTCTGTATCACCCAAATCACTGAATAATTCTATTTCTTGATACTGTATCAGCAATGGGTAGTGCTTGATTTATTAATAGAGAAATTCAAATGGGCTTTAGCACTGGATTCACACAGCTGCTGTTCGTTGGTTTGCCTTGGATTTCTTCACATTATCATCATAGCATCATCCTGGAATATCCCCAGTTATGCACCTACTGCATGTTGCTTGATATTTACCATTAGAGCTGATTGACACATTGGAAATACAGTTTTCCTGGCTGCACTGCTTCCCAGCCATCTGTCATGCTGTTTCCCAAGGACTATATGAGTGCTACAGCTTGCTGTCACTGCTTGTTCTTTCTTTCAACGTTCTTCCTTCTCTGCCTCACATAGACACATCTCCCTGTCATTTCCTCCCTGACGTTCAGTAACGCATCTGTCTCCAGCTACCTGAGTCAATCAGGGCTCAAACAGGGCTCCAAGCATGGATCGTGCTCATACAAGTCTTTTCCCCTGTTGAACAAGGAAGACCCAGCCACATGGCTGGCTGTCATAACTCAGATACCAATGCTGAACTTTGCTTGCTTCACTCAGCACCTTTCTCATCCACTGGAAATATAGCCTCTCTAGTAATACGTGGAATTCATGCTATTTTCTGCTTTCACTCACTCCCAATAGGAATCGGGATTACACAGTTTATGCGTCCGAGCATAGGCCAGGGTTTCTCAGCTTTCACTAAGTAGGATAGAAAGCTGGCAGCTCAGCTCCAGAAGATAGGACTGACAGGGAGTCGATGCTTTCCAGATACTCTGGTGGAGATACAAAGCACATCAGTTTAGCCACTCCATGCCTTGATACTTGGTGTAGAGCGTATAGAGTATTCTCCAGGATGTTTGCTATGGTATTTGAGCAGCACAGAATCTGAAGTGATGCATTAAATTAAAGGGCTTTCCTTCTCCCCTCTGTATGTCTAAATCCTCAGCTCTTTCTCTATGGAGAGAGAGAAGGGGAGACAAATCCACCTGACAGATGAGCCTTTTATGTGGTGCTAGAATTCAGACAAGAAACACTACGTAAAAATCATGTTCAGGGTCTGTATTAAACTGATAAAAGACAGAGTTTGAGGTGATGTAATAATAATACAGTGTGTTTCTGGCAGGCAGTCCCTGAATGGATGGAAGGAGGCAGGGAGATCCTGGAAGTCGGGAGGCGGGGGTGTTATCTGTTAGTGTCGTTTGTGTAACCTTGAAGCAAGGCATTTAGGGTGTGATTCTCAAAAGACCCTAAGGGAGTCAGGTGCTCATTCCCACTCACTTAATGCTTAATGTCTGTGTCCCTCAGTTTGCCCTTCTGTGCAATGGGGTTGCTAATATAACCTTTGTAAAGCACTTTGGCATCTATGAATGGAAAGAGGGGTTAAGTATTATTTTTCTTCTACTTAGGGATCTCAATGCACAATCATTAACGAATTAAGCCTCACCAAATGCTACAGTACACAATTGTGTATTAGGCAAGTATTACTATCTTCATTTCATAGGTGGGGAAACCGAGGCACGCATGGTTGTCATGGTTTTTGGGTGCCCAACTAGGTCTTTTGATTCGTCAAAGGAATTCATGTGGGCAACCCTTGCACATATGCAGAGTCCTGCTGACATCTGTTGTTGCCAAATTCCATATATATGGAATTTAAAGAAAATAAGAAAAACTGGTGCAAATACCTGTGACAGAAACAATAGTTCCCATTTTCTTGAAAACACTTTGTACTGTCAGGCCTTTATTATATCCTTTGGCATCCTCAGTGATATTAATCCTGTCCCGCTCTTAAGACTATAAAAAATAGATTCATAGATTCAAAGGCTAGAAGGGACCATTGTGATCATTTAATCTGACCTCCTGCATAACACAGGCCAGAGAACTGCCCCCAAAATAATCTGTCGACCAGATCTTTTAGAAACACATCATATCTTGATTTAAAAATTGACAACGATGGAGAATCCACCATGACCCTTGGTAATAAAAATGTACACCTTGTTTCGAGTTTGAATTTGTCTAGCTTCAACTTCCAGCCATTGAAATATGTTATACCTCTCTCTGCTAGACTGAAGAACAAACATTAATAATGGGTTCCCCATATATATATTCTGATAGCCTGTAATCAAGCCACCCCTTAGCCGTCTCTTTGTTAAGTTAAATAGATTGAGCTGTTTGAGTCTATTACTATAAGGCATGTTTTCTAATCCTTTAATCATTCCAATGGCTCTCCTCTAAACCCTTCCAATTTATCCAAATCCTTCTAATAGCACTTGGCATAGAGTTATTAGAGACAGGATTGAAACAAAAATTCCAATATACCCACCCCCAAACAATAGAAAATTTCAGATCCAGCCTCTCCCTTTGTGACTATCACCTCATTTCTCTAAACACCAAACCAAAACACTGGGTGAAAATACTCCTGAATTTTGAAAGAGTTCAGATCAGGATCCAAACTTCATGCTTCAGGCTCATCTTATCATTCATTAATTGAGGTATACAACTATGTTACAGCTTTTGTGAAGTTATTCTTTCTTCCCTTAACGCAGAAGGTTACAGAGAAAGATAGGGCAACATTATTTCTAAACAATAGGCTCCCCTAATTAGAGTTGATCAAAAAAAGGAAAATTTACTTCCTGAAGGAAATGCCAATATTTTCACATTTGTTTCTGTTCCAAACCAGGATGAGAAGCCAAAATGCGAATACTTTTCCTGAAACAGAAAGCTCAAAAAATTTGAGTTCAGAAATGTCAACCTAGAAAATTCATCCAAAATTTCTCTTTTCCCATGGAAAATTTCTATTTCAATGAAACCCCATTTTCCAATGGGAAAATGTTTTGTTCAATTTTTTTTTTGACCAGCCCTATCCATAACACTTGATTCATGGTATAAAATCATACATTTGTATGATTATTGCTGAAATATGTCAAAGTGTATCCTATACTGACAATACAGAATGCAGGGCACCTGGCACTACATACAGATTGCCCCTTATATATGGAAGTACTGGTCATCCTAAACAAGACTAACCCAATATACATTTCATCCTCCTCCCACTTTATGCAGTACACTTGCCTCTTTCCCTGTAAGCAACGTCTTTTTTCCTACTTGCTTCTATTGGGCATTGGCTGAAAAATAAACCCAACTTTGCTATTCTGTAAAGTCTGTCCTTTATGGTGAGGAAGTAGCGTTACTGTTGCTAAAATATTAGATGGCACTGAAGGGAACAAATATTGCACTAAGGCGGCTGGTAGGTGACAACCTCTAAATTGGTGTAACATACACATTGAGGGGATGGAAGCGGAGTAGATGTGGATGAAAATTACATCTCCCCCCAGCTTCTAATTTAGGACATTCTCTCTCCTCAGTAACAGGGAGCTGGAACTAGGAAGCACAGCACTTGATTGAAGCTCATCTGCACAGTCATATGAGGTTTTCAAAAATGGATGTTAAAGTTATAAAATATGATTGTGGGATTATACAGAAGGGTGACAGGTTCACAAGAGCTATTGGCAACAAACAGTTGTGCTCCTTGTCTTTGGCTGGCTCTAATTTCTTATTAAATCTGCCAGTGATTTGAAGGGATGCTGCTTGGGTAGATTAAATAGATATTGTTCTTTCCTTGGAGAGATGAAGACATTATAGCTGACCAAATGCTTTTTTCTCTGCAATTGATAATTTACTAATAAGAACTCCAGCACTGAACTAAACTGACCTCTGCTTTAACCCCCAAACGGAGCCTGATATGAACATAAAAAAGAAAAAACTACCCTGAAACCCGTCTCATTGTATGGCGGTCACAAAATACCACACTGTGACTGGCCTTAAGCCTACTGACATATGCTTCCATCTCTGCTTGCTTTATCTTACAGGGTCAGACAGGGCAAAATAAATAAAAGGCAGTAGCAAAAGAGAATATCATCTATTTCCTTTTTTAATAATGCCAGCAGTAATGAGATTGAATAGCTGGGTAGTAAATTATCTAAACCTTGGGTTAATATCTATAGGCTCTTGCTGCTAGAATATCAAAGTACACAGAGAGTCAAAAACAAGCCCAATCAACATCCCCAACTCCCTTATGTGATTTAGTCTAAACAGTGATGGATCTAAGCTGCAAGTTTTGATTCTCAATTCAGATCTGGAGTCAAACTTTTTCAAAGTTCCTGGGTGTTTGCAACTGAGGTTTTGCTTTGGTCTATTACAGTGCGAGTCAAGGCAATAGTGCTGGCTAGCCATAACTGAGAGCAGAATTTGGGCCAGAATCCACTTTTTTGTTTTTGCCATTCTTTAATAGCATTCTTCTCTTCTTCTGTCCTTTTCCAAGACTCTTTTTCTCTAAGTATCCCCTCAATTTTCCAGACATCCAGTATTGCTCTGGGGGAATTTCTAATTGTCTTCCCTGCTTCTGCATTTGTTGGTGCTCCGAGACTCATCTGGTGGCTAGCACACACATCCAGATACCCAGGTGGCTACTGTACATGTTGCAGCGTGCTGCAGTAGAGTATGCCCGGCAGATAGACTCTCAATGTTGCCTGTTCTGAGCAAGTCTGCTCTGTGCCAGCAGGTTGATTCTTGCTCCAGTTATACAGCTGGTATAGATCTTTATATGTTATTTGCAGTATATTATTCAGTCACTAGCTATCTCTGTGTGCTGCACAGATGTTCAAAGAACACATGATAAACAAGAGAGACAAAGTTGGAACTCAAGCTGTGTGGAAGGCTGTTTGTCTACAGTTGTTTTCGCTAATACATTTATAAAATGGACTATGATTCCATAAATGATGAAAATCTCCTTTTCCCCCATTGCCATGGGCCTCTCTTTCAGGTGAAGACAGGATCTCATCTTTACTTTGGAATTTAATGACCATTTTTCCCTCAAGAAGAGAGAACCAGAGATGGAATATTAGGGTTTTTTCAGGTCTTGACTCAAATGCATTAACCTAATGGCTTATACTCTGCTTAGATAGATAGATAGATAGATAGATAGATAGATAGATAGATAGATAGATAGATAGATAGATAGATAGATAGATCAGTGAGAGCATAAAAATAATTTAGTTACCAGGAATTATACTGACATATGAAGAGGTACATGGGGGATGTTGCCAGGTTACATGAATCCAGAAACAGTCTGTTGCAAACAAAAGACATACATCAAATGATTACTACAGTGACAAGGTGGGTGGGGTAGCGTCTTTTATTGGACCAACTTCCGTTGGTGAAACAGTCAGGCTTTCAAGCTACACAGAGCACTTCTTGCGCTTCCTCTTGGGACCAATATGGCTACAACAACACTGTAACTAACTATTACAGTGACAGGGAACCTTGTAGGTAATCCTAACCAGGGATTGACAGGAACCAGGATACATTAATTTATTACGTATATATGAAAGCCAAGTGAAGTATGCAAGCCATTAGGCTAACACATTTCAGCCAAGACCTGGAAAACCCCTGCTGTTCCAGTTGCGGTTCTCACCTCTTGAGGGCAAACTGTCATTGCATAATCACAACTAATGCCCTAAATGAGTACCAATAGAACTGGAGAGAGAGCCCAATCCTCTAGCAGTAATTTTTACTCCATTTTGGAACCTATTGAAGAGGTTTCCTAGGATAATTCATTCAGATTTTGTTGAATGAGAACATTCACCATGGGATCCTAAATATACTTGTCTTAGTGCAGAGTGCACAGCAATGAAACTTAATAACTTCCCTATTAAGTATAATGTATATTCTAGCAATGCTTATAAAGAGCCCTTCTCTGACAGTCAGCTAGGCCTTGATCCAGCATGAGAAATCCCACTGATTTCAATGGGATTTGACACATGGCTCAATAACTGGTTAAAAGACAGGAAACAAAAGGTAGTTTTCACAATGGAGAGAGGAAAATAGCGGGGTCCCTCAAGGATCTGTGCTGGGACCAGTGCTGTTAATATATTAAAAAAATAATCTGGAAAAGGGGGTGAACAGTGAGGTGGCAACATTTGCAGACGATACAAAATTACTCAAGTTAGTTAAGTCCAGAGCTGACTGTGAAGAATTACAAAGGGATTTCACAAAATTGGGTGACTAGGCAAGAAAATGATAGATGAAATTCAATGTTGATAAATGCAAAGGGATGCAGAATAGAAAAAATAATCCCAACTGAACGCACAACATTGTGGGCTCTAAATTGACTACTACCAAAGAGACATTGGAGTCATCATGGATAGTTCTCTGAAAACATCCACTCAGTGTAGCAAAGCAGTCAAAAAAGCTAACAATGTTAGGAAACGTTAGGAAAGGGATAGATAATAAAATAAAAATATCATAATGCCACTGTATAAATCCATGGTACACCCAGACCTTGAATTCTACATGCAGTTCTGTCCACTCTACAGGCTCATAGAAGATATATTAGACTTGGAAAAGTTACTGAGAAGGGCAACAAAAATAATCTCTCCATATGAGGAGAGATTAAAAAAACTGGGACTGTTCATCTTGGAAAACAGATGACTAAAGGGGGATATGATAGAGGTCTATACAATCATGAATGGTGTGGAGACAGTGAATAAGGAAGCATTATTTAGCCCTTCACATAATATAAGAATCAGAGGTCTCCCAAGGAAATTAACAGGCAGCAGCTTTAAAACAAAAAAAGGCAGTACTTCTTCACACAACACACAGTCAACCTGTGGAACTCCTTGCCATGGGATGTTGTCATGGCCAAAAGCATAACTGGGTTCAAAGAAGAATTAGATAAGTTCATGGTGGATAGGTCCACCAATGGCTATTAGCCAAGATGGTCAGGAACTCAACCTCATGCTTTAGGTGCTCCAGCTGGCAGAAGCTGGGACTGGACGACAGGGGATGGATCACTCCACAATTACATCTGGTACTGGCCACTGTCAGAAGACAGGATATTGGGCTAGATGGGCCATTGGTCTGACCCAGTTCTTATGTTATGTTCTGATGCTTAGAGTTAAGCATGTTGTCCTTAGTGGGACTACTAATGTTTAGCATGTGCTTAAGTGCTTTGGTGGACTCAAGCCTTTTCCTTTAACTTGAGATTTCTGCCGCCCTTATCCTGAATTTTTTAATACTGAAGTTCTGATATTAAATGAGGATATTTATTAGAATGTGTATCATGTCCAAATGCAGCTCTGCATTTGCTTACAAATCTAGCAGGAGCTGTCTCTGACCTTTTACTAATTATTTTATCTTGCCATTGAATTTCAAGGAAGAAGGATGTCTTGAAAAATAATACCTCCTGGATGTTTAAGGAACAGCAAATGCCATGAGGTCGTCCATTTAGTAGGATGGCATTAGCATACCTTACCAAGAGCACAAACACAGCCCTCCATTCAGCACCACCAGTCAGAGGCCACATGTGCATATCTCGCAATGACTGTGAATAATTTTTAAATAAAAAAAACCATAAGTGATTGTGATAGAAACTTTAATTGAGATTTAAGGCATTTATTCAGGAGAGTTCTCGCTTAAATGCCATGAAACCTCATTGACTTCAGTGCAGTCTCACTGTATGTAAGTAAGGCCAGAACTTTAAGGAGCATAATAATTGCTGAAAAAGCTTAATGGCGCATCTAGTCTAGTATCCTGACAATGGCCTCTCTCCTTTGACCCCCTCTATATACAAATGCTTGATCACGCAAAACTATACCTGACCTCAAAGGTAGCTTCCAGAACATAAATATCCTCTTTAGAATATAACAGGGATGGCCTCCCCCACCCAATCTTAATTCAAAGATAATAATAATAATATTATAATCATGGATCTGATTCTCAGCTGGTGGGTATTGGTAGCGTTCCCTGGATTTCAACAGAACGACACTGATGTACACTAGTTGGGGATCTGGCCCAATATTTGGAATTTGTGATTTTAAAATTACTTTACAGATATTACCTATGCAGCATTAATTATTTGTATGCAATAGCACCTCAGAGCTCCAGTCATGGACACAGACCACATTGTTCTAGGCCGGGGTGGGCAAACTTTTTGGCCTGAGGGCCGCATTGGGTTTTGGAAATTGTATGGAGGGCCGGTTAGGGGAGGGGCCGTGGCCCATCCCCTCTATTCACACCCCCCCCCGCTTCTGGCCCCCTGTCGGCCCCCCCAGACTCCTGGCCCATGCAACCCCTCCCATTCCCTGACAGCCCCCCCGGAATCCCTGCCCCTGACTGCCCTGCGCCACCCCATCCAACCCCTCCTCTCATTCCTGACTGCCCTCCTGGGACCTCTGCCCCATCCAACCACCCCTTCTCCCTCACCACCCCCAGAATCCCTGCCCCTGACTGCCCCCCGCCACCCCATCCACCCCCCCTTCCTGACTGCCTCCCCAGGACTCCTGCCCCCATTCAACCCCTGTTCTCTGCCCTCTGACTGCCCCGACCACTATCCACACCCCTGCCCCCTGACCACCACTCCGAACTCCCTTACCCCCTTATCGCGCTGCTTGGAGCATTGGTGGCTGGTGGTGCTGCAGCCACGCCGCCCGGCTGGAGCCAGCCACGCACTGCACAACACAGAGCACCGGGTCAGGCCGGGCTCTGCAGCTGCGCTGCCCCAGGAGCTCGCAGCCCCGTTGCCCAGAGCATTGCGCCGGTGGGGCAGTGAGCTGAGGCTGCGGGGGAGGGGGAACAGCAGGGGAGGGGCCGGGGACTAGCCTCCCAGGCCAGGAGCTCAGGGGCCGGGCAGGAGGGTCCCGCGGGCTGGATGTGGCCTGGGGGCCGTAGTTTGCCCACCTCTGTGCTAGGCACTGTATAAACACAGAACAGATGGTCCCTGGCCCAAAGAGTTTAATCACAACACCCCACTGAAATAATGAAGCATTATGGGGTAACCGAAGCACAACAGTTAAATGACCAAAGCAAAGAAGAGCTCTGTGTGGCTTGAAAGTTTGTCTCCCTCTCCAACAGAAGTTGATCCAGCAAAAGATATTGCCTCACCCACATTGTCTCTCTAGTGTCCTGGGACTGACAGCTACAACTACACTGCACACAACGCTAAAAGGGGTTAGTCACAGAGTGGGATTCAAACTAACCTCATCTCTTCATATTGATTTATCTGTCTCCGTGAATGTTCTTGGGGGAACAATGACTCTTCACTGTGAAATTCTTTCTCTGTATCAAATGAATCAATAGGCCAAGATCTACAATCGTTTGGGAAAAGACAAAGGGCCTGATTTTCCTCTCCTACCACTTTTGATTTTTCACCTGAATCACTTCTGATTTACCCCATTCTGAGAGAGAGGAGAATCAGGCCCAAAGCCTGTATTTCACTATGAAAATAAAAAGCTGTTAGGAGTAATACTTTTACCGCTGTGATTAGAACTGATCAGAAAATTGCACTGAAAATAACATTTTAATTAATAAGGAAAAAAAACAAGATTCAGGAGTTTACACAACAAATTCCCCTGCATTTTCTGACCTGCTGTACCCTGGATAGTATTAAGTAACTTACTGGGCTAGATTCAGAGTGAATTCAGTTGCTTGTGCTTTTGCGTTGGCTGAATTTGTTAAATGCGCGAATGCAATACAAAGATAGAGCTATGATGCTCAAAGTTTCAACACTAAGAAGTTTCTCAGAAGCCCAGAATTGTGTTAAAGACACAACTATGACATTGCTTGCATCTATATTTTTATAATTGAGGCCCTGATTCAAAGTCCACTGAAGTCATAGGCGTCTTTCCCTTGGCTTCATTAGGCTATGGATCAAGCTCTTGGTGAATAGAAATTGCTCGTTGGTTGAGTTCGTCAATAGTTTAAAAGTCTCAATGGCTCAGCTTTGCATTGAGAGGGAGACAGCAGCGAGGGGCCATATGATAGGAATCTGAAGGCACCACTGACAGAGCATAATAGACAGCATATTCAATAATACGCGCACAATGAAGAGAACCATAGTTTGACTTAGATTAATGACTACGAGGAAATGAACAAATAAGGGAAAGATATTTTGCAAGAAAACACTATGGCTAAGATTTTCAAAACTGACTAATGGACAGGAATGCCTAACTCCCACTAAAATTAATCCCCCCAGGCAGCTTTGAAAATCTCAGCCCAAGACTTGACTTCAGTGGGCGTAGGATCAGGCCATAAATGAGAAAAGACAGTTTTGTTTTGTCTCAGGCTCTGTGTATTTGGACTTCACTTTTGTTCAACAATAATAAATGACTGAAATTTGTGAAACTAAAGGAAATGACTCTCAGATCTTTGTAGCTGTACTGATTATTACTGAATTTCTCTGGAATTACGCCTGAGGTTTCAAAGGGAATTATTACATAGAACCTTAATTGAATTATTGATTGTTTTAATTGCATTTGTTTGGGTTTTTTGAACTGATCGAGCTATTCCAGGGGATTCTATAGACAAAACAGTAAATCATTCAGCTACATTGTTCTAGGAATGAGAGCAAAGGACTTAGAATAGAGAACAAAGATTCAGAACTCCATGGATCTATTTATGAGTCTGTCACCAATTTACTGCATCACAATGGATGATTCACTTAGGGCACCCAGGTTTTGTACCACTTTAAATATATTAGTTTAACAATGCAAGTGAAGAGATTAATAGATTCTAGGACTGGAAGGGACCTCGAGAGGTCATCGAGTCCAGTCCCCTGCCCGCATGGCAGGACCAAATACTGTCTAGACCATCCCTGATAGACATTTATCTAACCTATTCTTAAATATCTCCAGAGATGGAGATTCCACAACCTCCCTAGGCAATTTATTCCAGTGTTTAACCACCCTGACAGTTAGGAACTTTTTCCTAATGTCCAACCTAGACCTCCCTTGCTGCAGTTTAAGCCCATTGTTTCTTGTTCTATCCTTAGAGGCTAAGGTGAACAAGTTTTCTCCTTCCTTCTTATAACACCCTTTTAGATACCTGAAAACTGCTATCATGTCCCCTCTCAGTCTTCTCTTTTCCAAACTAAACAAACCCAATTCTTTCAGCCTTCCTTCATAGGTCATGTTCTCAAGACCTCTAATCATTCTTGTTGCTCTTCTCTGGACCCTCTCCAATTTCTCCACATCTTTCTTGAAACGCGTTGCCCAGAACTGGACACAATACTCCAGCTGAGACCTAACCAGCGCAGAGTAGAGTGGAAGAACGACTTCTCGTGTCTTGCTCACAACACACTTGTTAATACATCCCAGAATCACGTTTTCTTTTTTTGCAACAGCATCACACTGTTGACTCATATTTAGCTTGTGGTTCACTATAACCCCTAGATCCCTTTCTGCCGTACTCCTTCCTAGACAGTCTCTTCCCATTCTGTATGTGTGAAACTGATTTTTCCTTCCTAAGTGGAGCACTTTGCATTTGTCTTTGTTAAACTTCATCCTGTTTACCTCAGACCATTTCTCCAATTTGTCCAGATCATTTTGAATTATGACCCTGCCCTCCAAAGCAGTTGCAATCCCTCCCAGTTTGGTATCATCCGCAAACTTAATAAGCGTACTTTCTATGCCAATATCTAAGTCGTTAATGAAGATATTGAACAGAGCCGGTCCCAAAACAGACCCCTGCGGAACCCCACTTGTTATGCCTTTTCAGCAGGATTGGGAACCATTAATAACAACTCTCTGAGTACGGTTATCCAGCCAGTTATGCACCCACCTTATAGTAGCCCCAACTAAATTGTATTTGCCTAGTTTATCGATAAGAATATCATGCGAGACCATGTCAAATGCCTTACTAAAGTCTAGGTATACCACATCCACAGCTTCTCCCTTATCTACAAGACTCGTTATCCTATCAAAAAAAGCTATCAGATGCAGCTACCTATGTGGACACAGGTATAATGGTCCTTATATCAGCAGGGTTTGTTTCTGGTTTCTAAATAGATATAGGTTAAAATTGTACAAGAACTGGGTGTAGGGCAGCCCTTAAACCAGCGATTCTCAACCCGTGGCCCACTCAGCTTTGTGCTCA
This sequence comes from Chrysemys picta bellii, assembly GCF_011386835.1. Taxonomy (NCBI): domain Eukaryota; kingdom Metazoa; phylum Chordata; order Testudines; family Emydidae; genus Chrysemys; species Chrysemys picta. The sequence goes on along the minus strand of NC_088797.1, from coordinate 119,114,169 downwards.
AGGCCGACCTGCGTGCCTGAGGTCCACCGGGTTCCCAGCTGCCTGGTGCAGAAGGGTCCGTGCTGCCCCAGTGCCCGGTGAAGAGAGGTCTGGCCAGGCGGCCCGACCACCCAGCGTGGCGGTGTCTGGGTCAGGGCTGCTGGCCCACTGTGCATGGTGAGAGTCTGGGGCCGGGGCTGCCAACATGCTCCACAGGGTCGGACTGGGTCTGGGGCAGCCAGCCAGCCCCACAAGCTCCAGGGTCCGAGTCCAGGGCAGCCGGCCCACAGCTAACTCGCCCCTCATGGTGGGGGTCGGGGCTGTCGGCTGGCCCCACAGAGTCCAGGGCAGCTGCCCGGCCCCACGAGCTTCGGGGTCTGGAGCAGCTGGCTGGCCCCATATGGCGGGAGTTGGGGCTGCCGGCTGGCCCCGCAGGGTCCGAGACAGCTGACTGGCCCCATGAGCTCCGGTATCTGGGGCAGCCAACTGGCCCCGCGAGCTCCAGATTCTGGGTCAGGAGCAGCTGCCTGGCACAGTGAGCTCTGGGGTCCGGGTCAGGGGTAGACAGCCCACCCCGCATGGTGAGGGTCGGGGTAGCCGGCCAGCCCACCTGGTGGGGACCAGGGCCTGGCGCAGCCACCCGTCCCTGCAGGATCCGGGGCAGCCACGCGGCATGGGTCTGGGGCAGCCGGCCAGGCCCGCGGGGTCTGAGGTGGGCAGCTGGCCGCCTCACGCTGTGAAGAGCATTGGGATCGGGGCTGCCACTCCCTGCCACCCAGCCCCTGTGGTTCAGGTAACACAATGTGTAATCAGTTGAGAGCCACTGCTTTAAACTGTGCTTTGTTTTCCCAGTTTATCAAATGAGGATAATAATGAGTGAGGTTTAATTCACTCTTTTTAACATATTTAACAGTTCCCAAGCCAGGACAACAAACAGCCAACCAACAAGTTTAGGATTGCGAGAAATGAATGCTAATTGGCAAGTCTGTCCTTTCATGTTCTAAACATGCAACCAAAGAGAATTCTCCCTCTCAGCTTGATTACATAGCACTTGACTGTCTTCATGTCTGGGCCAGAAAGTAAATGATAAATTAATGAGATGCTCGTAGGCATTATCATTGGAGACAAATATGTGGCTCAAACAGGCAATTTTCTGGAGATATGCAAAGAAAGCTGAGAACCGAAAACAATAAAGCTTTAACTCCAGAATTGCTTTTGCCACCAAGTCATGGTGAATTAGTCAATTCACTCACCTGATCCAATTAGCTCCTGACATTACACAGGCTGGAAATTCTCCTCTTGACCCATTGGTATTTACTTAGCTAAGGAGCTAATTATGGGTAGAATCTTACAGGTAGCACTTTGTGGGAAAACTAACAGTTTTAAACATTTTAATGAGCAGATCTGTGGCAAGCATCAGACTGTAATTCTTATGGACACTTTGGGCCAGATTTCAAGCAGCAGAAATGAGCTGGAATCTGGGCAGAATTCTGCTGGTTTGGAGGAGATCTCAGCTTGTGTAAAGCAGGGTAGCTGGATCTTGAGTCAACATCTTCACTTCGCCCCGGCACAGGGGACATGTCATGGAAGGGCGAATGGAGAGGGGGCAGTGTGGGACTCTATTCTGCCTATTCAGACCTGGCATATGGTCCCATAGGGACCATTCATTGTTACACAAATTATAAAACTATGCCTTTTAACTCACAGAGTGAACACAGACCAGTCCACTAAATCAGGGAGCAGTAAGTGGCTCCCTAAGGGCCCTCCATTTTCCTATGCCCAGTAGATCTTGGATGCAGAAAGAATCTGCCCATTTATACACACTTAGAGCCGGTCGGAACAACTTGAGAAGAACCATTTTCTGTCAGAGAATGCAGTTCCATCCACATCGACATACTTTGTGGAAGGATGTTGGTTTTACCAAATATTTGGAGATTTTGGTGAAACAGAGTTTTGATTGATCTAAAATTGATTTGGGGAGAGGGATTTTCCTTCCTATGAGAATGTCAAAGTTTGGGGGGTTTGTTTTGATTTGGAATGAAGCCAGATTTCAAAACTTGACATCGTTTGAAGAGATATAAGTTCCATCCTCCATACAGCCCTATACAAAATTACTTTCATTTATAACAGGTGGGCCTGAGGCTGCACCCGTAGCCGCAGGATTGCCTGTTTGACCCATGATGACAATGCCTAGGAGTGATCATGTGAATGATGGTTTGAAAGATCAGAGACCAAGATGAACTCAAATTATTTCCCAATACGTATTTCCGCCCCGCCTCCCCCCTCTGCAAGTCACATCTGTCCTCCTCCTGTCCATCAGCAGGGGCTGAGAAGCAGCTGTGTGGAGACTATTGCAGCCCAATGGGTAGAGAACCCTTCGTGTGGGCATTAATGCACCATCCTGGCAAAGAGAGTGTGGAGGATCAGCAGATCCACATAGCAACAGATCTTCTGAGTGTATCCCAGAGATCCATCGTTTTCCTGGGCCACTGATTCCTCACCTTCTCTCTGAGTACCCCCTCACCTCTACCACCTCACCCCCCTCCCCCATGTCATAACAAAGCCCTTACCATTACTTTTTCCCCCAAGAAACTTCTAAAACTCCACCTTTTCTCTCCACATGTAAGAAGCCAAGCCACTTGGTTTCTGTTCACAATCAAGTAGCTAGTTAGACATCTAGGTCACATGATTTACACCCACAAATAATTGCAGAGGCAAAACCGCACCTGCAATTATTTCCACACACAAAACTGCAAGTGCAAAAACCGGAGGCTTGATTAACATCAGGCTGACATTCAGACCTTAGAAATGGAAAAGGCCTATTAGATGACCTGGTCCATTCCCCTTCCAGTGCAGCATTGTTTCCTTCCAATTCATCACCCAAAGGGATTTCCACTATATTTTTCAGTTGTATGTGTAGGAAGAGAAACTATATTCTGGGAAGTATCCTATGGAGCAGCAATCACTCAGAAAACAAATGTATTTGTTCACTTTTAAGAAGCTCAGTGAGAAATGCAACAGAGGACTTTTCACCAAAGAAAAACATGACAGACAAACTTTGACCTGGTCTACACTACGATTTTAGGTCAAATTTAGCAGCGTTACCTCGATTTAAGCCTGGACCCGTCCACACGACGAAGCCCTTTTTTTCGACTTAAAGGGCTCTTTAAATCGATTTCTTTATTCCACCTCCGACAAGGGGATTAGCACTGAAATCGGCCTTGCCGGGTCGATTTTGCAGTAGTGTGGATGCAATTCGACGGTATTGGCCTCCGGGAGCTATCCCAGAGTACTCCATTGTGACCGCTCTGGACAGCGCTCTCAGCTCAGATGCACTGGCCAGATAGACAGGAAAAGGCCCGCAAACTTTTTAATTTCATTTCCTGTTTGGCCTCTCTCCTTTGCATTGAGTGGCAAGTTCAAAATGAGTCTTCTGCTCTTTTAGGGTATGTTTCCACTGCAGTTAAAAACCAGCAACTGGCTCATGCCAGCTGACTCGGGCTGCGGGGCTGTTGCATTGCAGTGTAGATTTCCAGGCTCCAATACAGCCTGAGCTCTCAAATCCTCCCACCTCGCAGGGTCCTAGAGCCTGGACACCAGTCCGAGCCAGAATGCCTACACCTCAATTAAACAGCCCCTTAGCCTGGGTCATGCATTGCAGTGTAGACATACTCTTAGTGCTTCACTGAAGGATTATTCTTAATCTTTCTAATTAGCCCACCTCTGCTAGGGTCCCTCAAGGCATCTGCTTGTTCCACATGTATGTGGAAGCTCGATATTTCCAGAAACCTCCCTCCCAACCGGTCTGAGAGTCCCACTCTGCTGGCTCCAATCAGGAGTGTCTCCTGGGGATCCAGACATGCTGAAGTGCCTGATTTGTGCAATACAGAGACACTGGGCCAAGCGAATCCCTGGTGTCACTGGAGATCCAGACAAATTGAATTTGGTCCATTATTTGGCACATGTAACCCATCTCTAGCTCTAATGTGCTGATGTATTTGCTATGCTGTACTGAGCCCAGAGGGCCTTGCTGGGATTGTACTATCAACAGAAAAGTATGATTCTTATTCTGAGTCAGTATAGTTCTTGAGGCTCTCTTACAGAAGGGAGCATACCAAGCACAAAGAAATGTGGACACTTGGCAGGCGCTAGGCACAAATTATTGCACTGCCTTTCACTAAGGAGGTCTGACTTTCCCCTCCTGGCCTCCCCAGAGCTCTCCTACCACACTGGAGGCAGAAATGTGAGGAGCAATACTTAAAACCAGGACAACTGCAGCTGCATCAATTCCAACTTTTCCTTCGATAAGCCTGGGTCAGGAGAATAAAATAAGAGAAGCAGGCTCAGGATATGAACATATATTTTTAATACCCAAGTCAAGTGTGTTTGCCAGTGTTTCCACTTCTACTTCCTTTCCTTTGCTGACCTGAGAAAATCAGTCCCATTTCGGAATAGAAGGAGGCCATGCAGCTCATTTAAATATAAAAAAAATGGCAGTAGGCAGGGTGTAAATTGAGGCCGGAGGAAGGGCAGGGTACTCAGATGTTACTAAGGTGATGGATGCATTAGAAAAGCTTGGCTAGATCGACCAGACAAAGAATCGCCTTGCACACTTTTAACTCATTTGCTGTCTGCTATCATTTTGATACTACTGATTTCCAGTTTCAGAGGGACAGATTTTTAAAAGTATTTAGGTGCCTAAATATCTTTAAAATATCTGGCCATTACTCCCCTCCCACTGACCATCTGTGTAGTGGGGGGTAAACAACCTAACCAGTTTTCAGCTAGAGTGTGATGTATTTAAAATCAGGATCATATGATGTGGTTGCCTGTGACAACAGGAGACGGGACTCAATGCCCAGGAGTTCCTTTCCAGTCCTATCTTCCTATGTGTCTCTTCCCCAGCTCTGGGCTAGGCATGTGGTCAACTGAAGCTCTACAGGCTCTTTCTTAAATTTTTGCTGAAATCAATATTTACTAACGAAGGCCTGAACGCTCAAATGTAACTCTGGCATAAACAAAGTGCAACTCCCAATGACTTCAGTGTGTTAATGAATTCATTAATATTTATCTTTTCTTGTCTGTTATTTTGTCATAGAGTGGAAGAATGGCCTTGTGTTGGTCTGAGATCTGCATTCAAGTCCTACCTCTGGCACTAACCTCCTGTGAGAACTGGTGCTGGTCCCTTAACCTTCCTGGGCCTCATTTTCTTCCACTATAAAATGGGGATAATAAAACTCAGCATGGTGTTCATAGAATCATAGAAGATTAGGGTTGGAAGAGACCTCGGGAGGTCATCTAGTCCAACCCCCTGCTCAAAGCAGGACCAACCCCAACTAAATCATCCCCACCAGGGCTTTGTCAAGCTGGGCCTTAAACACCTCTAAGGATGGAGATTCTACCACCTCCCTAGGTAACCCATTCCAGTGCTTCACCACACTCCTAGTGAAATAGTGTTTCCTAATATCCAACCTAAACCTCCCCCACTGCAACTTGAGTCCATTGCTCCTTGTTCTCTCATCTGCCACCACTGAGAACAGCCTAGCTCCATCCTCTTTGGAACCCCCCTTCAGGTAGTTGAAGGCTGCTATCAAATTCCCCCTCACTCTTCGATTCTGCAGATTAAATAACCCCAGTTCCCTCAGCCTCCCCTCGTAAGTCATGTGCCCCAGCCCCCTAATAATTTTCGTTGCCCTCCACTGAACTCTCTTCAATTTGTCCATAATTTGTCCTTTCAGGGGTGGGGGAGGACTGGATGCAATACTCCAGATGTGGCCTCACCAGCGCCGAATAGAGGGGAATAATCACTTCCTTCTATCTGCTGGTAATGCTCCTACTAATGCAGCCCAGTATGCTGTTAGCCTTCTTAGCAACAAGGGCACACTGTTCACTCATATCCAGCTTCTCGTTCCCTGTAATCCTCAGGCCCTTTTCTCCAGAACTGCCACTTAGCCAATCAGTCCCCAGCCTGTAGCAGTACATGGGATTCTTCCGTCCTAAGTGCAGGACTCTGCACTTGTCCTTGTTGAACCTCATCAGATTTCTTTTGGCCCAATCCTCCAATTTGTCTAGGTCACTCTGGACCCTATCCCTACCCTCCAGCCTATCTACCTCTCCCGCCAGCTTAGTGTCATCCACGAACTTGCTGAGGGTGCAATCCATCCCATTATTCAGATCATTAATTAAGATGTTGAACAAAACCGGCCACAGGACCAACTCCTGGGACACTCCGCTTGATACCAGCTGCCAACTAAACATCGAGCCATTTATCACTACCCGTTGAGCCTGGTGATCTAGCCAGCTTTCTATCCATCTTATAGTCCATCCAATCCATACTTTTTTAACTTGCTGGCAAGAATACTGTGGGATACTGTATCAAAAGCTTTGCTAAAGTCAAGGTATATCATGTCCACGGCTTTCCCCATGTGTTGAGACAGTTGGGCTCTCCGGCAATGAGTACCATATAAAACCCTAACAATAAGACTTCTTCACCAGTACAAGCCAGCTTTTATTTACTTTTGTGGGCAAGCTGACAGAGCCCTGCCCAGCCCTGCTCTGGAGATTAGGTATATGCCTATTGACCATAGTGGACTTTGTATTTATTTTCCGTCACTAATTGTCTTTATTGCATCCTTGATTACCATCGTGCCCAACAGTGTCATGTAATAATGAAAGTATTAACGACTTGGTGGGAGGTGTGAGAGAACAAGTTCAGGCAGGGGTATGCTGGGATGAAATGAGCTAGATAACCTGTGCTGAGCTAACACTGAAATTATACACAAAGCCGGAGTGTAATAGACCCAGCGAAGGCTGTAAATTGAGATGCTGAAAACAAGTCCAATCCTGTAGCTCTATTTCCAAGTCAAATTGGCTCAGATTTTCATTCCTCTGCAACAAGTTGTGCTCACACCACAACCCTGCACCTACGTTTGCAGGTGTCTACTTACGCACACACTAATTTCTACCTTTAAATAGTGTAACTTCTGCACCCACACATGATTTAGTGTAAGACAGGCCTGTGTGGCGTGGTGCTCTGTCCCCCTCTAGTGGCACCTAACCCAGCTAGAGACCGATGAGTCTGCTGCAGCCTTGGCTAAGCGCCATGTGACTTTTAGCTCACGCAGTAGAGGCTCCTACACTAGGCTTCAGAGGTCCCCGTTGACGTGTCAGTGTAACATGAGCATTTTCAGCAGGTGTTTGCACCTGCAAATTGCAGGAGCACCAGTATATATATGTGTGTGTGTACACACGCAAATTTTGTGCACAGATAAAAATGTACCACATAATCTATAGGAAACAAGAAATCCATATAGCTACTAACAAAAAACGCTTATTATGGCCCTGATTCAGCACATGCTAAACTGCTTTGCTGAATAGGGATAAGGTTTATGTCTCATCCTTAAGTATGTGCTTAATGACCACCAATAGATGTGGCAGTATTAACATGGATGCTTGACCTCCCCTGCCACGGTGAAGCATCAGGCAGGGTAGTCACTATTGTCCCTGTGGGTCTCTCCAGATCTGAAGCCTCAAAGAAGGTTCTAAGGTAGCGATGAAATCTTTGCTAACACCACTTTCTCAATAATCTTTCCCAGAAGCAGGGGGTCGCAATTGGCAAGATCTTTGCAGAGAGACATTAAGAAACTCTACCAGCAGTTGACTCCAACAGTCGTTTCACTGGGCATTAGGAACATGGGTACCGTTTGCACCTGGTGAAGTTGTTCTCTGCAATGCTGCCTGAAGCTGCAATGACCCATACTCAGCAAAGGGGGCAGTTCCTTTTCTGCTCCGCGACATTGGTCCAAATGTGATTGGTCTTTTCTGCAAAGTGGGATGAGAACACCTGACAGCAGGTGGCGTTGTAGTCTGAAATCAGGGGGCGGCACGGTCGGTTAATTAGATAGACCACTGTCCTGAACTGGCTAGGACTTGACAGAAATAATAGCAGAGCAAGAGAATAACCTCAGTCTTCTTTGTTGCAGTATGAACTCCATATGCCACTATTGACTGGATTCAAAACCATTCTTTCTCCATCAGCACTCAGGTCTCCTACTGCCCCATTTCACCAGTCTTAGATCCTCCCTTAACACAGGGCACTTGTAAGGGGCCCTATTTAAAGGTGAGTGACTGAGGAGGAAAAGTAATAAATAAAAGCAATGAATTTCCTCCAAGATGCTAGTGGAACATAGCCGGTGGTCTGGCTGCTGTGACATCCTTGAGAGACAGAAAAACTGCTCAAGTTGTGGAGGAGGAAGGAAGCCACCTCTGGAAAATATTTTATTTCCAAGAAAAAGTATGGGGCTGGATGTAACTGTAATTACAGGTGCCCTCATTAACTCACGCTGAATGAGTGCAAAGGATTGTGGCCTGCTCTCCAACGTCCACTATTTTTTCTGACTTTGAGATCACGGCAAAATAACCTGCTGTAAACGTACAGATGCAAAGCTCAGCATCAAGTTTGACAACAGCTATTACTGCAGTTTAAACGTACCAGGGAGCGGGAGTTCTTATTTCATCCAAACCGAGGCACCCATCTCTGAAAGACAGCAGGCGGCACAGTTTCCATGATTACAGACACTTCCAAAATAAGCTCATTTTTAGATTTCATTTTAAAAAGGCCCCTTATATCAGTACCCTGTTTTTAAAACGACGACTTCATTTTGGGAGACCCAATCCTGAGAGATGTCTGCGCATCTCTGTGCTGTCAGAAGGCTTGTTTTGAACTCACCCCTACATTTCAAGGAAAAACTGTCATCACCCAGGTGAGGCCTTGGAGTTTACACTAAACTTGAAATGGTGCCAGCTATTCTTCTCCTGAGCCATAACTAGGTAGTTCATCTTTATTTTACCCTTCCTTTCTTCTGCCTCATGCTACCTTCAGTGGTTCTAGTCTAATAGCAGCAGCATGTCTGACAGTAACTCCTTACATTTGAAATTCCAATTGGCAGTTTCAGAATCCTTCCCAGAAGATGAACCAGAGACTTGTTAGTGTCTCTATCCCAGTGGTATCCATGTATTTCATTAGCCCTTACCTCAGGCCTATTGACTAACCCTGGTAGTAATCTGAAAGGCTACACATACAAAGGATGCAACTGAGCACACTGCAAGGTGAAACTGCACACACAAATATTAGCACGGGTGCAATATAAGCGGCTAACAATATTGGTAGGGAGGGTCTGTGTGTACCCAGGGAGTACTTCTCCTAGTCTGGTGCCCTGCCCACTGGACTATGCAGCACCTCAACCAAACTCAGGAAGTGCTGGAACTTGGCCCAAATTTTCAAACGTGACTGATCGTTCTGGGTGCCTCAGTTTTGGGGTGCCCACCTTGCAAAGGGCCTTATTTCCAGCGAGCAGGTTCAAAGCCCTTTCTGAAATTGTTGTTTTTTCCCCTCCTTAAACCATCTTTCCAGCTTAATTCCCCAATCAGAGAAGTTTGAACAAGCATCCAAAAGTGTATCTAAACTCAGAATCAGCACTTTAAAGTTGGGCTGCAGCCTAAACACTCAAACGTCTGAGGTTCACTTGTACTAACGAGATAAAATACACCTGGCTTTGCCTGTTATTGTGGGCCAGAACTGCAGACCACTCTGATCTCTCACTGCAGCACTACTCAACCCCTAAAAGCATGTTTTTGAACAGATTTATCATATGCTGTAGCTTATAATTAGATATACCTGCTGTGAGGGTTGAATGAGCAGAGCTTTTAGCAAACATGATTCAGGAGTCTAGTTCTGGGCTGAGGGGAAATTGAAATGACGAGACGTGGCCTTGTTAAAATAAATGCTATAGCAAAAAAAATTGGATGGAAGCAGAAACAAGCCAGTGACCCAGAGAGGCCTATTTCAGAAATTACAGTGAGTGCAGAAGTCAGTAATAACAACAGAGTCTATATGATTGGGCGGACTTACTCCTGTCACTGACTGTTTTCTCTAATTATATTTTCCTTTAATGTACAGTATTTTACTGCCTTAGTTGTTGTATTGACAGTTGCTAACATCGCGGATAAAGACTGGTGAGCAGAACTCCCAGAATTGTCTATGGTTCAGACTTCTCCTTAATGCAATGTATTTAGCAGAGACATGCAAAATTATTATTACTGATTATATTATTTACTGCGTAACAAAGAGGGCACTTGGGGATGAATAAAGTGGACTCATGGCCCCTGTCTTAAAAAGCTTGCTAGCTGGCTGGGGTTAGACTGAGAACCAACTGCAAGTTTTTACTGGTGGGGTGAGGGAATCACAAACTACTCTTTTTCTGACTTTGGGGAATGTCTATAAATTCCCCAAAGTCAGAAAAAGGTTTGTTTTGAAAAGTATAATTAGTGAAAATAATCAGTGACAGGAAAGTGTCCCTCCAATCTCTTTCTGAGCTCCGGCCAACAGCACAATTACAATGGCCAAATTACCGCAAAGGAAACTCTACTTATTATTTTGCTAGACTGAGCAGACAGAGGGGAGTACCAGAAAGTCTGTTCTTGTGAGATTCCGAGCCCAGTGTGGAGGAGCTAAGGATACTTTGGACATGATTTAGTAAAGCAGATTAATTTTGTACAGTGCATCTGAACCAACTCGTTAGAAACAAGTGCAGTGAAGGCTGTATCTCTTTTCTCTGTTCATACCAGTCAGAGATCAAAAAAAGCCTATTAGATCATCCAGTGCATCTCCTTGCAAACTCAGGATTTTAAAAAGGATGCCGTCCCATACTGTGGTCCTTGTACCATACCCAATTTCCATGGAATTAAAACAAATAAAAGGAAGTTCTTCACACAGTGCACAGTCAACTTGTGGAACTCCTTGCCTGAGGAGGTTGTGAAGGCTAGGACTATAACAGCGTTTAAAAAAGAACTGGATAAATTCATGGAGGTTAAGTCCATTAATGGCTATTAGCCAGGATGGGTAAGGAATGGTGTCCCTAGCCTCTGTTGTCAGAGGGTGGAGATGGATGGCAGGAGAGAGATCACTTGATCATTACCTGTTAGGTTCACTCCCTCTGGGGCACCTGGCATTGGCCACTGTCGGTAGACAGGATGCTGGGCTAGATGGACCTTTGGTCTGACCCAATATGGCCGTTCTTATGTTCTTACGAATCTGATCATCTTCTGTGTTTCCCAGGATAGGTTTAAACCACCAAGCTTTTGGTTAACAGTTGAACACTTGTTTCTTTTACCCTCTCGTGGAGGTCTCCTGATGGGTAGAATCTAGCAGAGCATAGTTTGCATCCACTGACTCTGGATTATGGGCTCAGCATGCACCCATTGCATCACTCTGCTGCCAGCACAATACCCTTTATTGTGTATATGGGATGATTTGACTCCAGGAACTGAGTAAATCTGAACACTACTTGGTATATCATTTAATTACTTGAGTGTATGGTCAGATTTTCTGATTGATAACAATCCTGCACTCACAAGAACATTAACGGTTTACCCTTGGAACTTCTTTTTCAACTCTAGGTTTTGTGATTTTTTTTTTCAGACTAAGAAAAGCAAGCTTTTGTGGATAGGTGAAAGGAGTAAGTTCAAGCTCCTTGAAATATTTGTCTTCAGTAAGAGCATATTTGTATGGCATTGTTTTCCTTGTCAGGTTCACAACAGCTGTGGGACTTATTAAATCAGTTTCATGTTGAATATTCAACAGATGACTGGCTAATCATCTGGAAGGCCTCTTAGGAGAGAAAATGTGTTTTAAGAAGCAAGTGTTTGTTTATTAGGGGTTGTCTACATAAACATAGGCACCCACAGAAAAAAATTAGTGGGTGCTTAGCACCCATTGGAAGCCAGCTCCCCTTTCCCCCGCAGTGCCTACCGTCTGCCGCGGATCAGCTGCAGGAGGTGCTGGGGGGGGAGTGGAGGAACAGGGACAGAACGTGCTTGGGGAAGGGCGGAACTAGGTGGGGGAGGTGGGGCAGGGTGGGGATGGGAAGAAGTGGGGTGTTGGGGGAAGGGTGAAAGTGGGGGGCAGGGCTTGGGGCTGAGTGGGTTTGAGCATCCCTGGGGAAAGTTGGAGACTGGTGCCTGTGTATATGAACATTTAGTTCATGGCAAGCAGTGGTGTCAATCTACCCCACACTAGCCACATGTGCACTATGTGTCCATAGGGATATTGCTGACACACCTGCTGCTGACATGTCAGTGACTTTGATGTACTCCCGTTTCAAAGCGGGGTAGATCAAAGTGCACTAGGGAACTTTTAAGATGTGGTAGCAGAATTCATAGTTCATGCATGACACACAAGTGTGGGGTAGATTTTCACCTCAGCTTGCTGCAAATTAAATGTTTCTGTAGAAAAGACCCCTGTGTTTATGAAAAAGGTGCAGTATCCTCTGATTTAAAATGGAGGTTCTCCATTTTTTCCACAGAGTAACCCACATCTTGATGCAACGCAGCGTAGCTTTGCTGTATGTCAAATAAAGGAACTTGACAAGTGACAAGACTGGAGTTGAACTGAGTTCTTGGGGAGCCAAGTGGAAGAGGTCATGGGGAAACCCCAACAGGAGGCAAGTGGATGGATCTGATGCTACATCAGGTAAGCCTCCGCCCCCACTCGGTATTTGTCTGTAGCAGTAGTGATGGGATGAGCCTGTCCAAACAATGTGAACAAGGAATAGCCTGGGATAGAGCAATTATGTTTATTCACAAATCCAGAACTAAGTAACAGGGGATCCTTTCTGATGGCTATGGAGGGCCTATTCTGACTCTCTGGATGTAGAACAGGGCTACAGACTAGGACAAATGATCTGGGCAAACTAAGACCCAGCTCAGACAGGCTAGAATTATTACTCTGTCTTCAAACAGGCCTTTAGCTCTTTCCCTGACCTCCACCTCTAAATAGAATATCTGGGTTGGAAGAGACCTCAGGAGGTTATCTAGTCCAACCCCTGCTCAAAGCAGGACCAATCCCCAGACAGATTTTTGCCCCAGATCCCTAAATGGCCCCCTCAAGGATTGAACTCACAACCCTGAGTTTAGGAGGCTAATGCTCAAACCACTGAGCTCTCCCTCCCCCCAAATATTCCTCTCACCCTTTTTAAGTCATGGAGGTGAGGCAAGAAGTCTTTCTAATCAAGCCTGTCTCATGACACTGGGAATCCAGGGAGTACAAAAGATTCGTCTCCCTCTCTGCCAAGTTGGCAGTTCTCTGGGGGGGAAAGGCAGATTATGCACACACTGGTGTGTGAGAAGTGCGACTTGATCATCCACAATGGCTTGGGGCTCAGTGGGAAGACCACAGCTGCCTCTGGGAGTGGAGGGATTCTGTAGCTTCCCTTATCCTGAAAGTGTCCTATCAATGGGTGAGTACAGCTAAGTGGTCCCTGTTTCACCTTGAAGATCCTTTTGCTGAAAGAAAAACAAGAAGCAGGGGTTATTTTAGGATTGGGGTCTCAGGGAGAGCGGTTGCTTTAGAGTTTGGTTAAAGTTTGGCTAATCATCCAAATATTTAAGTGCTTAGACCAAACCTATGCAACCTTGGAGTTTCAGTTGTCACTAGCTAGGACTCTTTCCAAAATGAGCAGCGAAACTTGCTAGCTGCCTCTTGTAGATAGCCCCTGAAAGTGAGACTGGATTAGACCCAGCAGGGTTTTCCATTCACAACCACTTTAAATGCATGGAGAAGATTGGACAGGTTTTCTACAACTGACAGAAAAACGCTACAAATATAACAAGTGCCAGCCAAATTGTCCTCCATGAATAACAACTGTGGTTTAAATAAATGCAAAAATGGAAGCAGAAAAAAAAGTTACAGTAAAAACCAAAGCTGATGTATTTTTCTCTCCCAGGAAAAGTAATGATCACCACATTTCTTACTGCAGTTTGTTAATAATAAATCCAGTCCATTTTGCCGCAGAATTAATGAGCCTACCTACAGCATACAGAAGTTTATCCTCAGTACAAATTGCAATAGTTAATCCAGAAGCCTCACTAAAGACAAACATCAGGCACAGTACAGCTACACAGACCTCGTTATTTTAATTCTTGTTTGGGAGAGAGGGCAAATGGGCTAATTAGGACACTCTTCACCAAGTTATAAAGTCCTTAGCAGTATTTTGGGTTGCAAATAGTGATACGAGAATATAGACCCTGAAATTTAAATTCTTACATAAACATGTCTGATCCCCATAGAGCGGCTGAACTGGGTTGGAAATCTCACAGAAAAGAATGTCCCAAAAGAATTCCATTAGAGCAGCAGTTCTCCAACTGTGGGTTGCGACCCCATTTTAATGGGGTAGCCAGGCTGGTGTTAGACTTGCTGGGGCCTGGAGCCGAAGCCCAAGGCCTTCAGCCCTGGGTGGCGGAGCTCAGGCTTTGGCTTCAGCTCTGGGCAGCGGGACTGAATCCTGTGGGCTTTGGCTTTGTCCCCATGCCCAGGACGGTGGGGGTCAGGCATCAGCTTTGGCTCCCCCACCCAGGGCAGCAGGGCTTGGGTAAGTTCACGCTTTGGTCCTCCTTCCTGGGGTCGTGTAGTAATTTTTGTTGTCAGAAGGGGGTTGCGGGGCAATGAAGTTTGAGAGCCCCTGCATTAGAGCATCTGGCCAGGCCAGAAAGAGGAAGGATGATCTTGTGCTTAAGGGTATGTCTATACTGCAAAAAACCCCACGAAGCCAGCAGCACCAAGACTGAGAGCCCCGGTCAACTGACTTGGGCTCATGCTACAGGGCTAAAAATAGCAGTGTAGACATTTCCACTCTGGCTGGAGCCGGGGCTCTGATACTCAGCGAGGAAAGAGGGTCTCAGAGCCCAGGCTGGAAACATCTACACCGCTATTTTTAGCCCCGTAGTATGAGCCTGGGTCAATTGTCCCAGTCTCAGACTCGCCACCATGTGGGGAGGGTTTGCAGCGTAGACATATCCTAAAACACCAGATTTGGTCTGGGGGCAATTCTGAGTTGCCACAGACCCCCTAGGGGTGACCTTGGGCAAATCACTTAATCTTTCTGTGCCTTAGTTCCTTATATTAAAGTGGGGATAATAATATTTCCTTTCCCTCTCCCCCCTTTGCTTCTCTTGCTGTTTAGACTGTAAGCTAGTCAGGACAAGGACTCTCTTTCTATATGTTTGTACATGGCTTAGCACAACAAGGCCCCAAATATGGCTGAGCTCTAGGCACTACCATAATATTAATAAACAACAACCCTAGAAAAATCTCAGAGACTACTCTGTCTCAGGAGTGGGGCAGTCCCCAGATGATACAGAGCTGGCTTCTATCTAGACACTCCTTTGCAGACCCCGGCATGGGGACACACTCAGGGTGTCAAAGTGGCATGACTGAGGCACGTCAGCTATTCTTAGCTCCTATACTGGCATCTAGGGCCATAGCCAACTAGTGCACATTAAAGCAGTCGCCAAACTGCTTGACATCATGCTACCACCTGGTGTAAAATAGACTCCTTTGCCCCTCCTTGGTCGTGCCCTGCAGATATGGGACACCGCTGAGAATCTGGCCCTTCTGCATAATTTTTAGATGTGTTAGATCAGCTGTCTGTCCTTGCTGCTAACACTCGTGTTTATACTCGTGAAACTTGCAAGATGTTTAGGACTTTTGTGTTGAATTCAGTAATACATTGTAATAATTGTTCTTTTCTAGACAGGAGCCTTGAAACACCCAATCCAAGGGTTTTTAATTCAGTATAAACTCTCTTGATACACTTACGATTTTAATACCCTTGATCATAACACATTTATGATCTCAATACCATTGAGGGGGTCAATTAGAATAAATTGCTGGAGAATGCTCAGAATGCTTAATCTTTTAAGTACCACACATTTTAATATTCACCACTTATGTTTTACTGAAATAGGGTGAAGTGAAGCCCACACTGAAGTACATTTGGAAACAAAATGCCTTCTTATTTTGATGCATTTCTGAGAAAGAAACAAGGCCTAAAACTATTTAATCCATGGAGAGAAAACCCACAAAAAACAGCCAAAAAACCCAACAACCCCACAGTCTCCCCTCAGAAAACAAACAAACAAACAAGACCACACCCTCCCATAAATTAGCTCTTTAGATCCAACTAGCATGGAGTCTTTCCTGATTCTGCTTCCCTACTTCTCAAATCCAGAACATAAAGGTTTCATGTTGGATTTTGTCAGTATTCTAAACTAGCACTGATGAACTTTGCCTGTGGGTTCCAGTTAATATGGAATCCCCACTCACTTGGTCCCATAAAACTGAACCATACAGAATACTGGAGAATAGATTGCTCAGAATGATTTTACATTGGCAGGAAAATGAGAGTAGGTGGCCTAACAGTTACATGGTCATCCAGGGACAGGGATATTGGGAAAAATAATTCCAATATTTTTAAGAACTCACTAAAAAACAGTGTTGCTGTAAAATGTGTCATATACAAAATACTCAATGGTGCTGTACAAAAGTGCTACTGGGACTCATTTGGGATGATCTACGTAATTCACTCTTGCCGTCACCTCTCAGGAGTAAAGCAGCCATTTTAAACTCATGATGATAAAACTGCTATAATACAGCATCATAGTCTCTTGCTATAAAAGCCACAGGGATCTTAATTATTCAACTTCAGACAATCTGTACAGTTCGGACCAAATTGTGAACCCCTTTCTCCCATGGATCAGTTACTCTCCCAAGTAATCTAAATGAAACCAAATGGACTATTCATGGGAGTATTTGCTCACCAATTAGAATAAGGCATTCCCAACCTGGCTTATATTCATTTGTTAGTTTCCAACTATTATCTTGAATAATAGCACTCGATCTACTCTAGTACCTTTTATGTAAGTCTGGCTGTCTTTTATTTTAGTCTTTGTGACTTCTTGGGAAACAAATTACATTTAGTAAAGATTTTATATAGAAGATCTTCTGTCAAGAGCTTTTTAAATTGCTCATCTAATCATCTAATTAATTATAAAATGGTACCAGGGTGGGAAGGGGAGGAGGGAACGTGTATAAGTCATGATGAAACTTTTTACAGTAATCACAATTTTGAAAACATTAACTACTAAGATAATCACTGCCCTTATATAAAATACACCGAAGCACCGTACAACCTTAATAATACTTGGAACAAGCCTTCTGGAAAACAGCATGAAAATCCTACCCTCCATGTCTCTGAATAAATAATATTGCAATGAGTTTATCATTACCACAAAAAAACCTGCAAAATTTAATGTAGCAATTGAAAATGCCTGTATGGTTAGACAGTATGGTTAGAAAAGCAATTTTCAGGCTAGCAGGCCACAAGTGGTAAACAAATTCCCCAAACAAAGATATTTCAAACGGAAATTGCACAAAATGAGCGATACTTATTCATGGCCACAGCAGGTTCAGAAAATAATTAATTTCAAAAGTTTTTTTTCCACCCACCAAGAACATTTGATTTCTAAATAAATGATCAATAGCAGTCTCTAGCCAAACTGAAGTGCGTGTACAACTTCAGACAGGTAATTACTTATGGCGATTGTGTGTGGAACAGATGCATCAAGGGACACTGTAACTTCAATCTCTCTCTCTCTAGATATATCTTTGTTATTGGAGCATTTCTACCCTTTTGGTTGTAAAAGAGATCAGGATTAAAGAGCTGCAGATACAATATACATAGAATCTATAGGCCCAATACATGTTTCGGACATCATGGTTTTCAAACCATTATAGCAAAGGATGGAGGAGAAAGCTTACAAAGCAGAGGTGCAGTTTTGGTGGGGGTTAGAATATTATTAGAGAATGATTAGCACAAATAGAAGTTAAGTTGCAGCATCTCCTGTCACTGAAAGGGAAAGAGACCAGCATGAGATGAAGATATGCTGAAACTGTAGGTAGCTCCATGGAGAGCTAGTAACCTATCAGCCCAAGTACAGCCATTCTCTTCTCCTCTCTGACTCCCCTGTCACTTCTTTCCTCTCCTCTTCTTTTTCTTAGTCTTCTTTTTTTTACCATCCCCATCCTCCAAATCTCTTCACTGGCTCCTTGTTTTTTGCCGCATCAAGTTTAAACATCCCTTTGGCACTTTCAATGCAGTCTGCCTATCCTGATTCCTTACCTCTAAGGCCTTGTTTTCACTGCCTCATACCTTATATCCTGCTCAGTTTTCTCAACTTTAGTCTCCTTCCTGAACTTATGTGACGCATAAATCTTGATGCTGGTCCTCAGCACAGGAGTGAATTTCGCCCATATTGCACAAAGCTTCGACTTCCACTTTCAAATCCCTCTTAGAAACCCAATTGATCCAGCTCAGTGTCCATATATATGAGCTATATTCCAGTGCTATCTACTTCTCATTTGCCCTATTTTATTTTCATAGGGCCTAGTTGTGCTGCTCTTAGGTTAAATAGTACAAAGTCTCATTGACTTAAATGGGACCACTTATGTAGTACAGTTTTTCCTACTGCGAGTAAAGGGACCACAACTAGGGCCAGAGAGCTACTGAGCTTCACCCACGCATGTTTAACATTTTTCTACTGTTTGAAAGTTCCCCTTGTGTGATGTTGTCATCATTTCCTGTTTGTCTTCTTCATATTCCAGGGCACAAAGGGCAGGTAGACACCCAACTTCTACTGACTAGGAAATCCAATGACTTTCAATGGAACTTATGTGCCTAAATCCCTTAGGCCCTCTTGGAAATCACCAGAGCCCCTAGGATCAATGATAGATAATCCTTCTCCAAACAACAGCACCAAAAGACGCAACGAGCAAACGCTGCAGGCAGGTGGAATTGTGATAGCTCAGTGCTGTAGCTCTGTGCATGGCTAGCTGATGGCTTTGAAGCCCCAAGTAAAGGGAAGCACATAGTTGCAGTGCCCCGGGAACAGGCGAGAAGCTCGGCTCTGACCCTGGTTTCCCTCTTGCTCCAGGGAAAAGCGATCCGCACCAGTCCTATACCTAACACTGATTATTTCTCCCGTCCCACCAGTTCTACTGCACCAGCTGATACACCAAGCGTCGGTCTTTGCTGCAGTGACAGCTCGAGTTATCTACACTCTAGTCACCCCTCTTGAGTTAGCTGAGCTCTACTGAGAGTGGCTGCACTACCAAATAACTTTCACGCAGCTCTGTCTACACTGGTGCTGCATTCACTCCTGTGTGGTACTGAGACATGGGCTCATCCCATGGTTCTTAGCACTGTAATAAGCTGATCTGCTCTAAGAATTTTTTCCCAGTGAGTTGAGGGAGAGCATGTCTGTCCTTTCTGGGCACACGGGGGGAATTGTGGGAAGGCCCCGGAGGACTTGCAGCACTCAAGTGGTGCCAGTCAGCATCCATACTACAGAGAAGTCATGTTAGCAGCTGAGAAATTGTGCGTTCTTCAATTTTATCATATACCCCCTCTCAGGACAGCCAACGTGCGATAATAGCACGACCACTCTCAAGTCAAGATTCTGTGTATAGATGGGACTCGAGTTATAACTCAAGTTAATTTCGCAATGAAGACAAATCCTAGCAGATTGAGTTAAGGCTCTGTCCCCTCCCTGTCCCCTTCCACCTATGCAGGAGCTAGATTAGTGGCAGCCATGGGATAAAAGGAAAGGTCCTCTTATGCATCAGTAACTGGTTAAGTATCAGGGGGTAGCTGTGTTAGTCTGTATCCACAAAAACAACAAGGAGTCCAGTGGCACCTTAAAGCAGTGGTCCCCAACATGGTGCCCCCGGGCGCCAGGGCGCCTGCCAGGGCATATATGTGCGCCCGCATACTGGCCGGTGGACAAGCATCCGCCAAAATGCCGCCGAAAAGCGGCATCATCAAGAGGCGTCGCCACCGAAATGCCGCTGATTTTCGGCGGCATTTCGGCGGCAACGCCTCTTGACGTTGCCGCTTCTTGGCGGCATTTCGGCGGATGCTTGTCCACCGGCCACGGTCCTCGGCGTCCGGCGCCCACCACCCGGAAAAGGTTGGGGACCACTGCCTTAATGACTGACAGATTTATTAAAGTAGCTATACTTGAACAAAAAAACTTCAGAAACAGACTTCAAAGAGAAACAGCAGAACTAAAATTCATTTGCAAATTTAACACCATTAATCTGGGCTTGAATAGGGACTGGGAGTGGCTGGCTCATTACAGAAGCAGCTTTTCCTCTCCTGGAATTGACACTCCTCGTCTATTATTGGGAGTGGACTACATCCACCCTGATTGAATTGGCCCTGTCAACACTGGTTCTCCACTTGTGAGCTAACTCCCTTCTCTTCATGTGTCAGTATATAATGCCTGCATCTGTAATTTTCATTCCGTGCATCTGAAGAAGTGAGGTTTTTTACGCACGAAAGCTTATGCCCAAATAAATCTGTTAGTCTTTAAGGTGCTACCGGGCTCCTTGTAGTAACCGGTTAAAAGACAAGAAACAAAGGGTAGGAATAAATGGTCAGTTTTCAGAATGGATAGAGATAAATAGTGTTGTCCCCCAGGGATCTGTACTGTTAAACATATTCATAAATGATCTGGAAAAAGGGGTGAAACACTGAGGTGGCAAAAATTGCAGATTATACATAATTGCTCAAGATAGTTAAATCCAAAGCAGACTGCGAAGAGTAACAAAGGGATCTCACAAAACTGGTTGACTGGGCAACAAAATAGCAGATGAAATTGAATGTTGATAACTGCTAAGTAATGCACATTGGAAAACATAATCCCAACTATAAATACAAAATGACAGGATCTAAATTAGCTGATATCACTCAAGAAAGAGATCTTGGAGTCATTGTGAATAGTTCTCTGAAAACATCTACTCCATGTGCAGCAACAGCCAAAAAAGCGAACAGAATGTTAGCAACCATTAGGAAAGGGATAGATAATAGACAGAAAATATCATATTGCCTCTATATAAATCCATGGTACGCCCACACCTTGAATACTGTGTGAAGTTCTGGGTGCCCCATCTCAAAAATGATATATTAGAATTGGAAAAGGTACACAGTAAGGCAACAAAAATGATTAAAGGTATGGAACAGCTTCCATATGAGGAGAGATTAAAAAGACTGGGACTTTTCAACTTGGAAAAGAGGTGACTTAAAGGTGATATGACAGAGTGCTATAAAATCATGAATAGTGTGGAGAAAGTGAAAGTGTTATTTACCCCCTCACATAACATAAAATGTAGAGGACACCCAATGCAATTAATAGGTATCAGGTTTAAAACAACAAAAACAAGTACTACTTCACACAAGGCACAGTCAACCTGTTGAACTCGTTGTAAGGGGATGTTGTGAAGGCCAGAACTATACAGGGTTCAAAAAAGTATTAGATAAGTTCCTGGAGGATAGGTCCACCAGTAGTTATTAGCTAAAATGGTCAGGAATGCAACCCCATGCTTTGGGTGTCCCTAGCCTCTGACTGCCAGAAGCTAGGAGTGGATGACAGGGGATGGATCACTGGATGATTGCCTGTTCTGTTCATTCTCCCTGAAGCACCTAGCATTGGCCACTGTTGGAAGACAGGATACCGGGATAGATGGATCATTGGTGTGACCCTTTATGGCCATCCTTATGTTGTTACATGGAGACTGCATTTCTTCTCGTACTGTTACCTGAGTTATAAGTAGTGAGCTCAGAGAAGAAAGGATGCTCCTTATGTCTCCATACTCCCTTGCATGGGCATGCAGCAAGGGTCATAATTTGACCCTATGCAAAATGTGTCCAACTACCAAACATAAGTGTCTTTGGATCCCAACAATGCAGAACAATACTGAGTGCTTTTAAGGTATATCCAGCCCAATAGGGCAGGTTGACATTTTTCCATTCATACTTTTTCTGATGGAATATTGGGGTTTCAACTAAATTAAACATTTTTGCAAAAATGTCCCCCAACATCCAATTTTTCATCAGAAAACTGAAAACCCAAACTGTTCTGCTGAAAATCTAAACGTTTTCTCTTTTTTGATTGCCAAGGGGTCTGGGATTGGAGGAGTTGTATTATTTTTGACAAAAGTAAAAAGGTCCCCAAAACTTTTTGATTAATTTTTTTTTCTCTACATTTAAGTAGAAAAACAATTCACAAAACAAGCCATTTTCTGGCCAGCTTTAATTTCCAGAGCTGGGGTTTCAAATGTGACATCAGATTTCATGTTTTTGCTTCCAAACCTAGCTTTAGTAGCAACAATATGTCACAGAATCAGGTTTCTTTTCCCAATTAAAAATAAAGAAGTCACCCACCTGAATAATTATTGCTAAAAGTTAATAAAGAATTTAAGTTGGGAGATGTAGAAAATATGCAGATTGTAAAAAGGACCAAGCTGGCTTTTGACTCCTGAAACTTTCATTCTTCTTTCTGTAGCTAAAAATCACATATTCCTGACAAATAATTCTTCACTGAGTGAACTCAGGTATGCACCACTCCTGAGAGAATGGTACTTTTCACTAAAAGAGGATACATTTTAATGAATTGGATAGATTCAGTTGTCTCTAGTGTTTTTCTGGAGCTCATGATGATCCCAGGTGATGAGTCAAAATTTGCATTTAAACAGAGGCTGAATACTTTATTGAAAAGACATCATGCTCAAAAGCTTATAAGTAGGGTTTTTCTATTATTTAGTCTGATTGAAATTTATAACAGCTTTTACATGTTCTTGTTTAAGGGATGGGGCATGTTGTTGTTAATTGACCTAAACTGATAGCTGTATTTTTGCACTCCATATGTTAAAAACTAGTCCTGATACCCACACTGTGTGGGCTAGTTCCTGGACCTTGTTCCATCCTGGCTTATACGGTTAGTTGGGGACGTGCCAAGAATGTGGTTATTGGAGTATTTCTTGTAGGAGTGTTTCAGCCAGGTAAAAGTTAGAGCAACCTAGAGACTACTCTAAGTTGTGCTAAGGGTGGAAGTGGGCTGTGGCCAGCCCCAAGATGAGGGGCATAAATAGAGCTTGGCCTGACTAACAGATTTGCTGTGTGCGTGCATGTCTGTCTACTGGATAAACCCTGAAGGACTCCCTCAGTTTTTACTCTGGCAAAATTTCCCATGACATTAATGAGTTACATTTGTGTAGGAGACAAGGAAGGATTTCAGGACGCAGTGCAGTATTTTAATGTCATCTCCCAAAGCATATCCCTCAGCTGCATTCTCCAGCTCAGTCAGAATGAAAGTGTTGATTTTACTGACCTGACAGACTACTTCAGAGAACTTTCCTTTTAAAAAGCAGTGAGGATTCCCAAGTCAGGTTCTTAATTGAATTGCTCTTCCATCTTTTAGATTTAAATGTAAAACCAGGGTTCTGACTCATTGTGTACATTACCCATAGTGTTTGGGCGTTTTTTGAATGCATAGTGGAGTTAACCCTTAGGTCCTGGTGAAATTCCATCTCTGGTAATTATTGATTACCTAACATTACGGTGAATACTATATTCTTCCATTTGTGTCCTAAGCTGTGCATTGTTAGGCCATTATCTTGCAAATGGATTCACAATTATAGACCCTTCTGTCTATGCAGAATACCATTGACCTAACGTATCATTTAACTAATACTATGACTTATTATTTCTAGTATGTTTGAGAAAGGAGGGCATTGGGAATTTCTGACCTGCTGTCCATTAAGGAAAAGCTTTCTTTGAGTAAGAAGCTATAAAAGGGGATTTCCCATAAACTAAGACATTTTTGCTAAGAAACAAGCAGAATCCCCTTCTTACTTCCATCTGAGATGGTCTTCCTAAACAATTTCCAGAAGAACGAGAGGTTGAAAGCTGCTCAGAAAGAACACTGGCCAGTTTCAACAATCTAAATTGTTGTGCAGTACTGTGTGTTGTTAAACAGCTGCCATGTTCCACCTCTGAAATAGGAGGGAAGTGATTATTGTGTTTCTAGGCCAAATTTTTGAATAGTAGGTACCTAAATCCATACGAAGGCACCAAAATAAGGCCCCAGGTCAGATACTTAATCATATGCCTAATTTAAAGCATATGTGCTTATTACTCATATGCTTAGAGTTAGGCATGTGCTTAAGTGCCTTGCTGAATTGGGGTCCAAAAGCAGCCTCTTTGGAAAGGAATTTGTACCCACAGCTCCATTTGAAGTCAATGGAAATTGCACATATTCAGTGTCTATAAAAACCAGGCCCCATTTATTTAGGTAACTGTGTAATTAGGTGTCATGGCCAGGTTGTGGGCAGCCACACCTAATGATGAGAGCCAGACTCCACGGTCAGGAGTCAAGAGTCAGCTGGCTCAGGATACAGGGAGGTCAGAAGCAGGAAGCAAACTGGAGATCAGAACCACAAACCAAAGGCCTGGAGCCAAACTAGGCCAGGGTGACAGGAAGTCAAGCTGAAGAGCAGAAGGCACAAGATACACAGTCCGGAATGAGGTGGATCCCAGTTGTTCAGACACCTTCCTGTTCCTGACTTAAGTAGGGCCAGCGGGACAATCAGTGCTCGGGGACTCTGCCACTGAGACGTCCGGGGCAGAGCCTACAACTGGGGCTGGGCTTCCTGGGTCAGTAGTTGTCAGCAGGCTGCAAAGTGGTAGTTGAAGTGTGGCTGCTCCTGTAGGCCCAGGTTTGAAGGCCATGACATTAGGTGCCTAATGGCCATAGGTTTGAAAGTGATTTCCCATCCTGTGTGATGAAAGGCACTAGTCTTAAAATGTAAAATGCAATCAATGAACAGGTTCTTTTGATTACATTTATCTCCCAGTGGTGGTAGACTTTTTAAGCTCTGTTTTCCACTGCTGAAGTCAATGGGCATTCGGGTTGATTAAAGAATGACTAAGGACGTCAGTATGGGAAGCAAGAGGAGGAAGTTCTCTCAGAGGCACGTCACTGAGTGGCTTAGAAGTCTAGCAGAGGTGCACCCCTCTGGACGTGTTCTAACAGAGCCTGTCATTCAACAGTAAAGGAGACAGGCTGCCTGCTCAAAGAAGACTCCAAAACACATCAGTTTGTGCTGCTTTCTTATCAGAAATTATGGAAAAACCATGGACGATGATGGAAACAATAATATATAAGGATGAAGGTAAACGATGGCAGGGACAATTGGAAATCTTCAAAGTTTAAGGCCACTTCTAGGTACTTTTAAGCTGCTAGAAAACAGAACAGTACACTAGAAACACTCTGGGGAGGCAAGGAGGGCATTTTCATGTGTGCTAACATATTGTATTCATTACTGATTTACCAGGCTGATATGGTTAAAACTAATAAGGCTTTGATTAATAGCTGACAGAGTTATTAAGAACAGCAGGTTTTCCTCATGTGAGTTACACTGTCAAGCTAATGAATGAAACCCAAGACTCTTTGGGGGGTAATTAGAAGTACATGCCAGCTATTACAAAATCTTCTAGAGACTTATCCCTGTATTAATGAGACTGGAGGGGAATGTTTTCAAAGAGAGACATGCACTGACCAATAAATAGGACATGTCACAATGGAACCATAAGGGCTCTTTAAACCTCATGTCAATTCCAGGGACCAATGTGTGGGCCTCAGCACTTCTATACTGTAATTGTTATGTCTGGTAGGTAGGTCTAATTGTAGGTCTATTAATGGTGATTGCCTCCCTTATTTTCCTGGTCTTCCAAAGTTGTATGAATTGACTGACATGTTTCTTTATGTGGCAGCATAATAACCACATCTACCTCATATTGCCATGGTAACCACTTGTATTTTACAGCTGACTAGAGAATGAAAAGTGTGTATTAGAACTTATGCAAGATGCTAACAAAGGAAAACTGAATGATTGGCTCATGCAGTCCAGTTCACAAGGTTTACACTCATGAGGCCACTTTGTCAAGGTAGACACCCCTAATCAATTAGGGAAGTGAGGTGGATGGAAAGAATTATTACACCACTGGCTGAAATACACATCTACAATGTCTGTTTGTATCCATAGGTTGCACCTCCCATGCCATCCATTCCAGACGCTGTTTTAGATTATTTCCCCAAAAATATTTTATACATAAGGAAAAGAGATGATGTAGTGGTATGGCTCTCATCTATGCTTGCAGATGTCCTGAGTTCAAATCCCGGTAGCACCATGTGTGGAGGATTGGAAAATTATGGCACTTTTTATTTGAAAAATGTGATGCTATTGTGGAAAAGGCTAATATCATTCTGGGGTGCACCAACAGGAATGTTGTGTGTAAGACATGGGAGGTAATTGTCCCGCTCTACTCAGCCCTAGCGAGTTCTGTGTCCAATATGGGGCACCACCTTTAAGAAAGTTGTGGGCAAATTGGAGAGAGTCCAGAGGGGAGCAACAAAAATAAAAGGCTGAGAAAACCTGACCTATGAGGAAAGGTTTTAAAAAAAACTGGGCATGTTGAGTCTTGAGAAAAGATGACTGAGAGGGGGACGTGATAAGAGTCTTCAAATAGTAAGAAGGACTGTTATGAAGAGGATGGTGTGCAATTGCTCTTTGTGTCCACTGAAGGAAGAACAAGAAATAATGGGCTTAATCTGCAGCAATGGAAATTTAGGTTCGATATTAGGGAAATCTTTGTAACTCTAAGGGTAGTTAAGCTCTAGACTAGGCTTCCAAAGGAGGTTGTGGAATCCCAAGCACTGGAGGGTTTTTAAGAACAGATGAGACCAACACCTGGTCCTGCCTCAGCACAGAGGGATGGACTTGATGACCTCTCAAGGTCCCTTCCACTCCCACAGTCTATGATTCTATAGAATAAGTGTCATCGTCTCTGGGACCGGGACTAAAATTTCCCAGGCTATTCAGTGTAAACTGTTACATGGCCTTAGCGAAATCTCAATACTGAATTTGCTTTTTTTCCTGAAAACTTTCATTCCACATTTGAAAGCTGATTAATTACACAGTAGTTTATATCTAAATACATTTCCTATCAAGAAGTTATTGAGCATAGACAGCCAGATACCTACAGGTTTTATGATTATGATTATTATTATTTCAAAGCTTCTCTGGCAACTAGCAGAATATAAAGTCTAAGTCAGTTAATGAGCATAATATTAAATAACTGATGATGCAAATAACTGTCATTTTTTTAATTTGCAAAAAAAAAAAAAAAGTTCACTTCCTCCAACATTGCTCTTTGAATTAGATGATGTTTCGGTGCCAAATCCATTCAGGTTGCAAAGTCAACTGAACTGAGGAAATGTTGTAATTATATTTTGCTGATTACTTTAGCATTTGTCTCCAGTCTAATCATTAGCCAGGGCAGAATCAGTGGAAGTCTAAAAAAAATTTAGATGCATACATCCAAATGTCTTTTTTTTTGTTAAGGTCCCAGAGCACTCATGCACCAGCAGCTTTTGCATTAGGGCCTATCTGATCAGGGCATGCTGCATAGAAGAATGTCATTTCCACACAGGACCAAAAGAAGAAATATTATATCATTCAGGGATCTATTTTTTTCATCCTCCCCATAACAGGGGGCTTTGCCACATGGGCTGCAGAGCCTGGGGGCTAAACCAGCCCTGATTACAGGATGAGCCACATCTAGGTTGAAGCAGGTGTTTGCAGGATTAAAAAAAATGCAAGAAGGTGTAATGAAGGAGGGATCTCTAGGAGACTGCAGCTTGGTCTGTAAATGCAGTGGGAAGTAAGAAGGTTCCTGCAGGGCCTTGAGTCAGCAGGGGAAAAACTGAAAAAGCAGGAGAGAATAGGAGAAAGCTCTCCAGGCAGGAAGAGCCCTGACGCCGCAATGAAGAACCTGTAAAGGCCAACTTGGATGGAGACTGAGAGTTTGTTTGTGTTATTTGGGTTAATCTGGAGACAGACCCTGAACTGCTTGGAGCCCAGTATGTATCAGAAGTCTCAATAAATTGGCCCCCAAGAGGGCATTGGTTTGAACTACCTTTGAAATCAGTGAGTTCCTAAAAAGGCAGTGCAGAGGCACCCTGGCCATTGGGGGTGAGGAGATGTTGACAGCACATATCACGCTCCCTCACCTCTGCTGCACCTGAACAAATGCAGCTCTCGCTAGTGGGCAGATTCTGAAGAGCCCACTCTGTGCTGGGAAGCTTGGTTCCACAGAGGCTTTCAGCATGGAGCAAAGGCTCCCAAGATGGACAGATGACTTCAGACCCAAGGGCTCCCCGTCCAGCGCCTTTTGTAAGCACTAACGTACTCTGAAAAACAAATGGCTCTTGCTCTCCATGCACTTCCCTCATTGCGCTATAGCTATTGAAATTACATGGAGTTAATTTATAGCCACCATGCAGCTGCCCCTTTTAAGAAGTAGACCGACTGCAGTTAGGTGGGACCATGCTTTAGATTATTCAAAGTTCTCCGTGAAAGCCAATTCTACTGTAAGAAATAGAAGAACGCATGGTCATTGCCTGGAATAGCTTATAATAAAGTAACAGGCAAGTGAAAGGTGAGGGGAAAGGATACAAAATAAAGGGGGATGGGGCAAGAAGGCCTTGATTTACCTACCACTTGACTGTAGCTGATACTGGCTGCTTTGAAAAGTAGACCCAAGGATTTGGGTATTTCCCTAGAAACTATCTGCCCCAGGCACAAAGGACAAAATCCTGAAGTCAACAGCAAAACTCAGTGGGGCCAAGATTTCACCGAGTGCCTCAAAGTTCTCCCGCTGGTATGGTTCAGCCCTTCACCGCCCCCACCAGCTATGGTTTAACATGCAAAATAGACAGCCAGAGACATTCATGAGAGGAAAAAACCCTCAGCAATCCATCCAGCAAATAGAAATGTTTTTTTCTTTGTTTCTCATCAATGAATAGCTTCGCTGTGGGTGAAAGAGGAAATTGTGTTTCCACTCAGGGGTCAACATCAGCAAATGTTTGTGTGTTTGTTTATTGCTCCCCAGACTTGGCAATTAACATATAGCAGCTGCTGTTTAATTTCAAAAGGATGCGAGAGCTGTAATTTTGCTCTCAGCGAGCACATTCCCAAACCTGTGGTGGACAAGATACAGCCAACATTGCAGCTCAGATCAGGTTCCTATTTTTTCTCTTGTTGTTTAGCTGTTCTACATATTCCCAGGTAATAAACAGACTGCCTGGTTGCCTGTAAAATATCCTAGGCAACAAAGCAGGAGGGCCCTGTAGGGCTCTCTCACTGTAAAGAATTACCACTTATGTGACAATTTGCCTGCATTTCAAATGATTAGCTATTGTGGGGCATATCTCACTCCTGCAAATAGTTTTCTTTCAGCGTGTACTGTGCATAGAAGAGGACTATATTTACTTACGATAAATGGCCCATATTTTTTAGTGAGGCAAAGTGGTTGTGTGGTTAAGGCACTGAACTGGGATTCAGAAGCTCTAGGTTTGATTCCTATTTATTCCACAGACTTCCTGTGTGACTGGGCTAGTCACTTATCTTCCACCCTTTGCTGGTCTGTCTTGCATATTTAGATTTTAAAGTGTTTGCAGAGAGGTTTCTCTCTCATACTGAGTATATATACAGTGCCTAGCATGATGGGGCTGTGGTCTCAGGTGTTATGAAAATGCCTATGTTTAATATAAATAATTAGTGACTTCTGAAGTTCATAGAGTTCAGGGTTTAGGTTTTAATGCAGATAAGGACTGAAGAGTTTGGATACCCATCCAGATGTCATCTGAACTACCCAACGTGATTGGTCAACAGATCTGGTTGGAAGGCTTGGGAGACTAAGCTTTCTTTTGAAGTTTCTAGTACTTCTTGCTTCTGATGCTGCTGAAATAGCATGAAGACAGACAGCCTCTTCACGTGGCATTTGGGGGATGTGCACTTCTAATCCTTGTTGTAAGGGCAGCAGGAGGTGACACTGTACTTTCTCAAATCCTCCAATGATGGTGTTATAGGATCAGGATCTTGGTTTTATGTATCTGCAAAAATATGGTACCTCCAGCAGTGCAGACCGCCCCACCCCAGGCAAGCATCATGGAGGGATTTGAATTCAAGGCTGAGACGGAGGAAAGAGTGCTATCTATGAACACACCGCCCTCTTACTTGCAGCAGCTGGTTTTCCCATAATGCTCAGCTGAGACTGCATCTGAAATCTTGTTCATGCGCTTGGCAACAATGTTTTTATTAAATATGGGAACCTTTCACTGGACATTTAAAAAAAATAGCCTCAGGTTTTCAGAGGAAAAATGTTCAATTGCTTTAATATGTTCAACAAAAGGGGGTTATTTAAAACCTAATATACCATGTCTGCAAAAAGAATTGAGGTGCTCGTGAGATATCTAGATCATTACTAAGTTAATGAAATTCACTTTTTTGCTCATGCAAAATACAAAAGTTATAAATGATTTGCCCATTGAACTAGCTATTCTGCATTCTTTGATTAAAAAGGGGGCACTAATGTAAACTTTATTGCAGTATGGAACTCACAGTATATATGGCCTTAGTAGTTTTTCCTATGGGAAGCTACTTCACTATATAAAGTTATTCCAATTTTGATGTTACAAAATCCTTAATAATACACTTATTGTCATTAAGGCAATAAATATTGCATTCCATTGCACTGCAGTAAGTTTGATATCCTCACCGCAAAAGCAAATATAATAATCTTAATACAAAATGACAGCCACGTATGTGGAAATACACTATGAGCTAAAGAATTATTGTTAATTTACATTGTGGTAGTACCTAGGAAATGACCTATTTATAAATGGTTTTATTCAATCCATCCACCCTGAAACAAATATTCTGCAACTGGTCAGTTTCTTGCAATGTTTGCAAAATCATTCATTTTGAGGAGCATCTTTAAGTCGTCACTTCTGTTTCCAGTGGTTTCTGGGGGGCTACAGAAAAAGCTAGAGCCAAAGTAAGGGCTGCACTCAGCTTGGTGGCATTTCTCCGTCCATCTGGTTATCTGAATGTGACATTAACTTTTAAACACCACATCCGATCAATTCCAAAATGTCAGGGCACGTTCTCAGCTTCAATGGGCAGAGCCCTATTGATTTGGGTGAAAAGTCATTAGCACTTAAAAACATGCTTCTTGTTCTCTCTCTGGAGAGCTGCATAACACCCAGCCAGCAGTGGGGAGCGGAGTGGGGAAAGAAAAGTGAAGGAGGTTTCATGCCTTCCTCTCTCTTAGCATGCTGTGTCCTCAAGGCCTACTCCATGGTAAGAACAGGAGGGAGACAGACAGCATGAGCATGTACACCAGCCATTTATGTGTTCCTTCCAGTCCGGGGGGTGGGGGTGGCGGGGGGGAAAGGAGAAGAGAAGAGGCCGCATACAGAGCCCTTGGCATGGGGTGGGAGGGAAGGAAAGGAGGTTTGGGAGGGTGTTAGAGTCCATGGCAAGGGGGGGAATGGGATGGGGGGAAATGGAGGCACACCCATCAGCTTTAACTGGGTCTGGGGTTAATGGCAGCCGTTAACAGGTTCCAGCATAAACACCACAAGTTTTTTTTTCTGTCAAGATATTTTTTCACGTTGCCATCTCAACCAGTCTTGCTCTCATCCCTGTCTCCTTGGAGCTTTCCTGCTCCTGCCAGATTTCTTTTCCGAGGGGCTGTTTTCAATGGTGCCCTTTGCTTCTGCAGAGCCTGTTGGCTGGGACAGACTTCACCAGGGAATTCATTGCTGTCCCATCTCTTCTAGCCTCCACTTCCACAGCTACATTCTCTGTTGCTGGGGGGCAGACAAGCCAAGAGTCCCCAAGCACCTTCCCAGAGGGTCCTTAAGCCTAGAAAACAATTTGTACTGAATGCTGCATAACACACAGCACTCTACCTACGTGAGTGACTGGCTGTGCCATCCGCTAGCGTTAAAACTTGCCGACAACCATTTTAGTAGCCATCAGGGCAAAGATTAAGAGCCTGATCCAACTCTCATGAAGTCAGTGGGAGTCTTTCTAGTGATATGACTGGAAGTTGGATTGGGCCCTAAATACTCACCATGGACTAAATAGATCTAGATTTGCCGTGGATTCTTTTTACTTCATCCTGGGCTGTTGCACCTCAGGCAGCCATGGAAAGAGAACCGCTCCCATAGCTGTTGGCAGCAGCTTTGTATGGAAGGCACAGAATCAACACAACCTCCAGTCATCCTAAGCACCCCCCTTCTCTGGCCAGCACTATTCGCTCTGGGTCTGCACTGGGCAGCTGTGAGATGGCCCAAGAATGGAAAGCTGAAGTTCCTTGTGCCACTGCAATAATGGGTCTTTCCTTCCCCAGGAGCCTAGTGCTAATGTCTGCACCATCTTCCGACAGCACAGAACCTTGAGGGAATCCGGCCAGGAGCTTATCTGTGGAATTTGCCATGATTGGCTTAAAACAACAGCATGAGTCAACAAAAGGTAGCTATACAATTAAAAGGGAGGACCATTTGTGTCAGTCCATTTCTACTGCAAAAGACAGATTTAAAATCTGTTCCAGTGCACTTTGAGACCAAGGCCTTACTTATAGCTCAGTAGATTCTCTTTTGTTCAAATTCTGGAGGTGTAACGTAGAGCTCCTAGGAATACAGGGCAGGTAGATTGATGAGCTAAGCATAATGCAAGCAGGAACTGTGCAAGCTTCCCTAATGCACCTCTATTAATACACTTGAGTCTTCTCTTCCAATCCTATGCCACTCTCATGAGAGGGAAAATCCATTACAATATTACAGAAAAAGTCAAATTGAATATGCAGCTTGAAATCAAACACCTATTCCGCACATGGCAAAAATTGCTTCTTCTGCTGAGAGCTCTTTGTGCACAAAGAATGAGAGAGGGACAATAGGATTGCAGTGGGGTAGGTGAAAAAAGTGGCCATTGCATTTGCAAATCTGAGAGTGGGTGTTTGAGGTTTGCAGCCTGAATAATGTCAGAAATCCAACGAGATGACAGCTTTTTGGCAGCACTGCAATATTAGCTGTCTAGCAAAAACGCAATCGCCACAATTCCGGTGTCATGGTCAAACAGTGCTAATTCATCTCAAAGACCAAACAAACAACAAAGCAAAACAAAAGCAGAAGGTTCAAACAATATAAATTCTTCAGCATTTCAGACAAAACCCCCTGCAAAAAACACTCAAATACATTGTTGCAGGCAACTTCTGAACTTCCCAATCCAGTGTTGCCATTCTGCCAAATTTTAGCAGGAGAATCACCATATTTGATATCAGAGGGGTAGCCGTGTTAGTCTGAATCTGTAAAAAGCAACAGAGGGTACCCACAAAAGCTTATGCTCCCAATACTTCTGTTAGTCTTAAAGGGGCCACAGGACCCTCTGTTACCATATTTGATATTTCCCTGAAATCCACAGCTTTATATAGCAGCAATTAGGTGAGAATCTCAACTTTCTTTTAACATAGAATAAGTTCTAGACTTGAAGGTTACAGAGAAAGACTTCAAAACATGACCTGAGTGCACCCTAAAGATGACTTTTTTCTGGGGGAGTGGGGAAAATAATTTTTGGACATTCAGTGTTGTCAGTACTACTGACTGGGCAGGAATATGGAATGATTTGGGGAAAATAGACACGCTTCCCCAGGAAATTAGAGGTATGTCTACACTAGAAATTCTACAGCAGTGCAGCTTCTCCACTGTAGCGCTATAATGTAGCCATTGACTATAGCAACAGAAGGGGTTTTTCCATCACCAGACTAAATCCACCTTGCCAAGAGGTGATAGCTAGGTCAAAGGAAGAATTATACCAGCAACCTAGTGGTGTCTTCACCAGAGCTTAGGTCGGCTTAATGCATCACACAGAGCTTGACATTTTTCGCAGCCCTGAGTGATGTAGTTAAGCCGACCTAACTTTGTAGCATAGACCAACCATAGATGTGGACTCAAACTCTTCTAGCCTCTGCAGATATTCTCTACCCAGCTTCAAACTTACTCGACCAATCCTGCAGCATTGCCAAGATTGCATTCACTTTTTATATAACATCAATTGTTCTGAAACAACTTAGGAATTTACATGCCCAGCAAGACTTGGTCATGTTTTAAGGAAGTCAGGAAGATTTCCTGTCAGCACAATGCTTTCCAGGCCATCTAAAATCAGTTGCTTAGTTTGTTGAATGAAGAAGCGAGAACATCAAAAACTGGAGAGAAACAGCTTATGAGAAAAATGTATGAAGAGGTAATCAGATTAAGCAGCAGTTGGTGACTATGCATGTTTATATATATTTTCATTAAGAGGCCAGATGTTTCCAGACAGGCGTAAGTCTGAATTTTCAAGGTCTCTTGAAACGCACGTACATTTGGGATATATCTCAGTTAGTAGGAAAAAACTGAATCCTTACTAGTGCCCCTTAAAACAAAATATATCCCCAAATGTATGCTAGTAACTAGGTAACCCATTCATCCATTCTGTTTGGTTAGTAGGTTCAATTACCTGAAGAAGACCCCTGAAGCTCGATTCCAAGGGTTGCACCAAGATTTGTCTCCTCATTATTTAGAGCTACCTTCCTCAGGTGGTGGTATGTTTGGTGATTGAGACAGGCAGTCGGGATTCCAGATTTCTATCCTGGCTGGGGTTGGTCAAAAATTTTTCATCAAAACTGTATTTTTTTCCCCAGTGGAAAACAGGATTTTTGACTAAACAAAATTTTGTGAGAAGTCTCTGCTTACCATGCAAAATTTCATTTGTTGTTGTAGAAATATTGTGGTTGAAACCCAAAATATTTCAGCTTACACTAAGTTGTGGTTCCTCATGGGAGTTGTAGTTTGCTCCTCATATCCCATTTTCCTCTATGAACAGAGATCCCCAACTGGACTACATCTCCCACAATTCACCACAGTCAGAGAGTTCATAATGTTCAGCTGCCCCTAGCCTAGAGGGGAGACCAAGATGCATTACAGGAGATGATGTTGAGCTGTGGATCCCAGGCTTCAGTAGAGATAAGGAGTAAACTAACTCCCATAAGGCACAACAACTCATTTTCAGCCTAAATATTTCAATGAGTTTTTGGCAAAATAAATAAAGTTTTCCATGGAAAATGTCAATGAAAAACAATTTGGTTTCCTTAATCAATAAAACATTTTCAGAGCTGCTCTAGTCCTGGTTGTGACCCCAGTTAGCTGTGTGACCATTATCTATTATTTTATCCTCTTGCTTGCATGACTGTGAAGCCATCATTAACCCTTCCAGGCTCTGCCAAGATACAGTTTACAATGGGTCAAAAATGAGTACAGTTGAAGTTAATGAGATTTGCTCTGTTCAATATCTCTGAGAATATGGCCACTTTTACTAGACATCTGAAACCATAATTAGGAACCTAACTTTGAAAAC
Source organism: Chrysemys picta bellii (assembly GCF_011386835.1). NCBI lineage: Eukaryota > Metazoa > Chordata > Testudines > Emydidae > Chrysemys > Chrysemys picta. The sequence goes on along the minus strand of NC_088797.1, from coordinate 119,079,155 downwards.
ATGTTGGCCATTATATATATTCACGGGATCTACAGATGCTGTTTTGATGTATACAGTGGATATATTCCTGATCTTTTTGAAGATAATGAATTTTGCTATTGAAATCAACAACTTCAAGTTTGGGTATAATTGTATATTCATAACAGCTGATCCAAAGATTTTAATCAAAAGAGTTTTCTGATGGAAAATGCCATTTCAAAGAAACCACCATTTTTCACCAAATAGTATCAGTTTTGATTAAGTTTGCCATACATTGCAATGAAATGTCGAAATGGAAAAATTGTTTTGGAAAATTTCACTTTGGAAAACATTCAGCATTTCAATATCTTTGTGTTAGCCTAGAATCATATTTTCTAGGAAATGGCTACTCCTCTAATTAGTACATTTAATTTATTTATTTATTTTGTTCAAACAGTTTCACTATAATACAAACAAGAAGACAGTTTGATCTAAAAATAAGATGTTTCAATCCATACTAAGTACCAGCAGCCCATTATTTTATATTTTTATTTTTAAAAATCAAATAGAATATTCTAATTACATCACAATATGATGTCATATGAATTAACATGACATTCACTATAATACAAGTCATGAAACAAGGAAAAATTAAATTGAAATAATTTTGTTTTGAAAGGAAATTTTTCCAAAATGAAATTTGGCTTTTTTACATTTTTGTTTTGCAGAAAAGTTTGAAAGTATTTGAACAAATTTTGAAATGTCAAAATTTCCCACCAAAATGGAAATTCCAAGTTTCAACCAGCTCTAATATTCATAAAGCATGAAAGGGGTTAATGAAAATTTCCAAGCCAGTGTTGCTGTAGTCTATCATTTTTCTTACTTAATTAGCCATGCAAGCAAGAGAATATAATACTTAGTAATTACATAGAATTTTATTATTATTTTAATAATATATTGCTTGGAGACCCCCATCAGGATTGGCACCCCATTGGTTTAGCCATATAGCAAAGGCAGTCCCTGTCCTGAAGTGATCCAATCTAATTGTACAAAACATAGCAAGTGGAGTTGACAATCAACGCAAGGTAGAAGAGAGAGGCAGCACAAGGGTAGCAGTGATAAGATTGTGTGGATACGTAGGCTAACTGGTTTGAGTCTGATAGTGCTACCCCATCTGACCCCCACCTGTAGGTTTTGTAATGCTTCACAAGATTGGGTGAGCATTATTATCCCCATGTTGCAGATGCTGTGACTGAAGAACAGAGAGGTTAAGTGACTTGCCCAAGTTCACATGGTACATTTTTGGCAGAATCAGGAATAGAACCAAGATCTCCCCATGCTCAGAGTCTTAGTTCACTGGACCACAGCTGCCACCTCAGACTAGAAATAAGATACCCATTTTTAACAGTGACAGTAATTAACCACTGGTAAACTGCTGCAATTGTTGTGGTAGATTTTCTATCACTGAGATTTTTTAAATCTAGATTGGGATTTTTTTGTCTAAAGGATGCTGTAGTTCAAACAGGAATTACTTCAGGGAAATACATCTGATGAAGTGGGTTCTAGCCCATGAAAGCTTATGCCCAAATAAACGTGTTAGTCTCTAAGGTGCCACATGGACTCCTCATTGTTTCTTCTATAGCCTGTGTTGTGCAAATGGTCAGACTGGATAGTCTATGAATCTTCCAACAAACTTTCACCAAAACCTCTTCAATGGCTTGCTAAAATTTCAGTGAGACATTTTGCTTGAAAGAGTTTCTTCAGTCTGATGTTTTAGACACCCTTTGGCTTTGGAGGTGTGGTGGGCAGAAAATCATGTGACATTGCAAAAGCTGAAGAAGATCTCCCTTCGAGGAACTACATCTCAATTTTCTCAGTCCCACTGATTGCCTTGTTACTGTCCACCAGTACAAAGCACTTTTCACTGACATTTATCTTGCTCTGTCAGGATGGAGAAGATTATTTTATAAGTAGTGAAAAGTCTGAGTGAAATTGCTTCTTTTTTCCCCCCCATCAGACAATATCTTTCTGTCACTGGTTAAGCTATTTTCCACTTTCGCTGCCTCTGTAATAGGGAATCCTTTCTACCCTTTATGAAGAATATTCATCATTTCCTATATAACCTTTCAGTCATTTCTCTCTGTCTCTGTTACTAACAAGGTTAACTCCAAACCATTTATCATGGGATTTATGAAAGTTTCCTAAAGCTCTCCAGAGCTATATCATTTAACTTTACAGGATGAAACAAAAGACACTAAAGACTGGGCCTCCTGAAATGAGTTTCCCCAATTCTAAGCTTTGGTCTTTTGACTGAGGCTCATTACCCATGAAGCATTTCATGGTATCAGAGCCATCTGCTTATCTATAGAGTTAAAGGAACCCATTTTTCTCCCGTGGGGCACTTCTTCAAGAGCTTTCCAGTTCAGACATTTCTTCTATAACAGTAACTAGTTTTAGTAACTACAGATCTAAAAGTTGCAATACTCCAACAAAAAAACCTCCAAAAACAGACTTCAACGAGAAACTGCTGAATTGGAATTAATTTGCAAACTGGACACCATTAAATTAGGCTTGAATAAAGACTGGGAGTGGAAAAGTAAAACTATTTCCCCATGCTAATTTTTTTCCCTACTGTTACTCACACCTTCTTGTCAACTGTTAGAAATGGGCCATCCTGATTATCACTACAAAAGTTTTTTTTTCTCCTGCTGATAATAGCCCACCTTAATTGATTAGTCTTGTTATTGTTGGTATGGCAACACCCATTTTTTCATGTTCTCTGTGTATATATATCTTCCAACTGTATTTTCCACTTCATGCATCCAATGAAGTGGGTCTTAGCCCACGAAAGCTTATGCCCAAATAAATTTGTTAGTCTCTAAGGTGCCACAAGTACTCCTTGTAGTTTTAAGTGCACTCTCTCTTCCTTTCCCTCCTACCACTTAACCCTCCCTCACTGTAAAGAAAGTCTTTCATTTCTGACCCAAATGTATCCCTACTCTTGTACTGTCTAGTACAGTCTGATATTCAGAGCAGGGGTTGGGATTAAGGGCTGCTTTCTTCCATTCTCATCTGGCACTCACCTCTTGGTGCTGGTCCAGCACAGGTTCACAAGAGGAAGGGCCTGGCATTCTTGTGTAGGGGTCAACGATAGTGTAACTGTATAAAAGAGACCCTGATCCTAATAGAGCTAGTGCCATCTGAACAAAACAATTTTGTCTGTGGACACTCTAAAATCAATTTAAAACTGCCTTATATAGGTTTAGCTCATACTTGTAACTAACAGATACAAGCTAAACAACTATAAACTAGTTTCACACCAATATAAGTTTGTCCATACAGAGTGCATATCACTTAAAGAAAGCAGTTTTTAAACCAATTTAAGTTAAACCAGGGAAACTTCTGTGCGTAGACCACGGGTTCTCAAACTGGGGGTCGGGACCCCTAGGGGGTTGTGAGGTTATTACATGGGGGGGTTGTGAGCTGCCAGCCTCCACCCCAAACCCTGCTTCGCCTCCAGCATTTATAATGGTGTTAAATATATAAAAAAGTGTTTTTAATTTATAAAGGGGGTTGCAATGAGAGGCTTGCTATGTGAAAGGGGTCACTAGTACAAAAGTTTGAGAACCACTGGTGTAGATGACCTCCCCCCACCCCCTTATGCTCCTGCCTCCCTCTGTTGCTTCCACCTATCGTCTCTTGTCTTACACAGAGTTTGTATGCTCTCTGGGGTGGGGGACTGTCTTTTTGTTATATGTCTGTACAGTGTATAACACAACGAGGCCCTGAGCCCTAATTAGAGCCTGTAGCTGCCGCGGCAACGCAAACAGTAAAAGCTGCAGGTATACAAAATCTGACTGCTTTTCAGTCATTGAAATTATCCCCATAGCATTTAGCCACAATTTGCTAGCTATCCTCCAGCTGTGATGCACATTTCCCAGAGTGTGAAACACGTGACGGCAACCCTTCTAGCCTCCCTTGGAAAGGTGCCATTACATTCAAGAGGAAAGCAAACCTGAGGAGTGCCAACATATCTACACTGCCATCTGCTTCTGTTTGAGATCTCTCAAACTGAAAGCTGCCCTTGTCTAGTAGCCACGCCTTTGCCATGCAGTTTATAAATGGAAGCTACTTTTAATTCAGCAGTTATCTTAGGGACCATCTTTTTGTTCTGCATTTGTACAGTACATGTCACAGTGGGTCCTGCTCCACGACACAGGTTTCTAGATGCCACAGCAATATAAGTAGTCATATTTTAAAGATATCTAGCACCATCTTCGACATCACCTCTGAATTTAGCTAATTATATGTAGATCCATATAGCCATGAAAGTAATAGCATTTTAAAGTTAATACAGTACATGCAGCATCGATTTTGTTTCCCCAATTACTTTAATTTTCCAAGCCTCATAAACTTAGGGCAGGGGTGGCCAACCTGTGGCTCCGGAGCCACATGCGGCTCTTCAGAAGTTAATATGCGGCTCCTTGTATGGGCACCGACTCCGGGCTGGAGCTACAGGCGCCAACTTTCCAATGTGCCGGGGGGGGGGGCTCACTGCTCAACCCCTGGCTCTGCTGCAGGCCCTGCCCCCACTCCACCCCATCCCGCCCCCTCTGAGCCTGCCGTGCCCTCGCTCCTCCCCCGCAGAGCCTCCTGCACATCACGAAACAGCTGATCGGCAGGTGTGGGGAGGGAGGGAGAGGCACTGACTAGCAGGGCTGCTGGTGGGCGGGAGGCGCTGGGAGTGGGAGAGGAGCTTATGGAGGGCTGCTAATGTATTACTGTGGCTCTTTGGCAATGTACATTGGTAAATTCTGGCTCCTTCTCAGGCTCAGATTGGCCACCTCTGATTTAGGGGATTAAAGTTTTTTCCCACCTGTAGGTGGCGTTTTCCTCAAGCAAGTCCTTCTTTCACAGGCTATTGTTTTTACTTCCCAATGGGCTGATCAAAATAATCAAAGAATTTGGCATACTCCTTTCTCCCCAAATTCTCTTTCATACATCATACAGCCTTTTTCAGGTCTGAAATTCCCTTAGTCAGCCTAGGAAGCAACCATATGGGCAGCTGCAAGCAATCGCACAACTATTGATGAAGAGAAAGCCCAGAATTACCAAAATAAAAGCATGGAGAGAAAGAAACTGCTTGTGGCTAACCACGTCTAAGATATTTACATGGTCCCCATTACCATATTTTGTGATCACTACACAATCTTTATCCTTATAACATCTCTGTGAGGTAGGGAAGTGCTAGTATCCTAATTTTACAGATGGGGAACTAAGGTATGGAGAGACTAAGTGACTGAAGCACCTGGAGGAGAGGAAGGTGATCAGGAACAGTCAACATGGCTTCACCAAGGGCAAGTCATGCCTGACCAACCTGATTGCCTTCTATGATGAGATAACTTGCTCTGTGAATATGGGGAAAATGGTGGACGTGATATATCTTGACTTTAGCAAAGCTTTTGATACAGTCTCCCACAGTATTCTTGCCAGCAAGTTAAAAAAGTATGGCTAGAAAGCTGGCTAGATTGTCGGGCTTAACGGGTAGTGATCAACGGCTTGATGTCTAGTTGGCAGCCAGTATCAAGTGGAGTGCCCCAGTGGTCGGTCCTGGGGCTGGTTTTGTTCAACATCTTTATTAATGATCTGGATGATGGGATTAATTGCACACTCAGCAAGTTCGCAGGTGACTCTAAGCTGGGGGGAGAGGTAGATACGCTGGAGGGTAGGGATAGGGTCCATAGTGACCTATACAAATTGGAGGATTGGGCCAAAAGAAATCTGATGAGGTTCAACAAGGACAAGTGCAGAGTCCTGCACTTAGGAAGGAGAAGCCCATGCACCGCTACAGGCTGGGGACCGACTGGCTAAGCAGCAGTTCTGCAGAAAAGGACCTGGGGATTACAGTGGACGAGAAGCTGGATATGAGTCAGCAGTGTGCCCTTGTTGCCAAGAAGACCAATGGCATATTGGGCTGTATTAGTAGGAGCATTGCCAGCAGATCGAGGGAAGTGATTATTACCCTCTATTCGGCATTGGTGAGGCCACACCTGGAGTACTGCGTCCAGTTTTGGTCCCCCACTGCAGAAGGGATGTGGACAAATTGGAGAGAGTCCAGCGGAGGGCAACGAAAATGATTAGGGGGCTGGGGCACATGACTTATGAGGAGAGGTTGAGGGAACTGGGGTTATTTAGTCTACAGAAGAGAAGAATGAGGGGGGATTTGATAGCAGCCTTCAACTACCTGAAGGGGGGTTCCAAAGAGGATGGAGCTCGGCTGTTCTCAGTGGTGGCGGATGACAGAACAAGAAGCAATGTAGCACGGATGTTGTTCATTGCTTCTGTCCCAGTTCTGTAGATAAGTAGGTGACCCTGGTAGCCAAATGCCTTTTGTCCACACTAATTTCATTTTTAAAGTGTTCTCCCTGGCTAAATCCATAGGGGCGTCTAATTACGCCAACCATGGAAATTAACTCATGAAATAAAGAGGACAGAAAAGAGGTGTGGAAGCATGGCTGACCAAAGCTGAAAGTTGTCTAGAAGAAATATAAGGCTCTGTTGACTTGAGTGGGAGCAGAAGCAGGGTCGTTCTTGGTAGAGAGCTTTAGGACCCTCCAGGATGAAAGGCACTATACCATGTACAAGTGTAATGCAAGATAGTATTTTTTTTAAATGAAGCAGACACTGAAAGGCTAGTTTCCTATACGACAATTTAGGAACTGAGAAACAATCTGACAAAAAAATTGAAAAATGTGGCTTAGGGTTAGAAGTGGAAAGTTGTTCTGTATATGCAGGGCTCACTATTTTGCAGACACACCAAATACTTGAGGATACCATTTTAAGGCTAAATGAGTCAGCACAAAACACTGAATTCTGGGCCCTTGTTCTGGTGGCCATCATGGAACACTGAGGATTCTCCCTGACCTAAGCCAGTCCTTGAGTGGTGCAAAGCTTTCATTTAACTACTTCTACCCCTCCACGCAGGGGCAGCCAGCGACAGAATAGAGCACACACAGTGTTCTACCAAATCCTTGGCTGATTCAGTGGCTAAGCGAGTGTGTAACTCAGGGCAGTCCTAAGGCTGCTCCAGTTTACATTGGCTTAGGTTTAAGGAAGCAAAAAGGATGTAAACACAGCTGAGGACTGTGTCCAATGATGAATTCCAATGGCATTCTCATCTGAACGGGTATATGCTATGAAACATAAGATGGAATCATGCCTCAGTATAAGGAATCATTCCAATAGCTTGAACCCAGATTGTTAAGAAAACAGCAATTTTATAACTACAAATTCAGGGACAGACTGCAGCTGCTCTTTATGTAGGTGAATGGGAAGGAGAAAACGCTTCCCTTGCACATCCAGTGCAGGAGGAAGCCAGAATCCTAGAGTTTCTGCTACTGGAGCGTATACGTGCTGGGAAATCAAACTGCTTAGAGATGCTGCCAAACTTCCCCCCTCAAAAGAGATGCTCTTCAGGACCAAGGCTATGGCTCCACCCTCCTCTCCCACTGGCTGGCCATTTGTGGGCCAAACGTCAAAGGGCGCTCCTCTATGCTTTCCCTACTGAGTCTGGAAGCATTCTGCCTTCAGCTGACCTCCACAGAGACCTGGGTGCAATATCTGTCTCATACCACTTCTAAGAAATTGGAACCCCCAGCCCCAAGGCCAGCACTGACCCCCCACACCTCCTGTCATATCTCCCCAGTGGCTTAAGGACATTGTCTGCAAAGCTCCACCCTTGGTTTATAGTTTAACCTTTCAGGAATATGCGATAGTTGCACTAAGCAATGAAGTAAGCACCGACTTTGCAGAAGGATGTCTAAATTAAATATGTTTTACTTATAGACAAACTACAAGAGACTGATAGATCCATACAAAAATAGTAAACAATTGTATGCAAAAAACCTGACCCAGTTTCCCAACCACTCTCAAGTGTTCTTTGGGATTTGGTCAGTGTCTTTTCAGGGTCCCAGGCATGACGCTTCTCTCCCCTTTCCTTACTCCGGCCTAGTCTTGCCTTCTTGTTCTGATTGGTGAGCCCACTAATAAGAGTGGACCTTGTCCTTTTAGAACTTCAGTCCCATCTGTCATGTGAGCCACCTGGGCTGCTGCAAAGCCTCCCATTAGGTGATCAAGGTCCCCTGTCAGATGATCTGTTGCTTGGTTACTTCCCACCTAGAGTCCAGACTGGAAGAACTATTTTCTTCAGCTTTGGCCACATTCTTTCACATAACCAGTCTATTGCCAGGGCAAAGTCATTCTGTGGTAACAACCCTTCATTGCTCGGCATTGTTTACCCTTTGTTGACACCCCTGGGAATTTCAGTCCAAGAGGGAAGTAAAAATACAACAAGGAAGACACAGGACAATGTTACAATCAAATGGGTGCTCACAAAACAAAATGGAGTTTGTAGTTTGATATTAACACATACAGATATATACTAAATCATCATGCCCCCATTTTACAGATGAGAAAGAGACACGGAGAGATCAAGTGACTTGCCTGAGATCACTCAGGATATGTGTGGCAGAGGCAGGAATTGAACCTAGTTCACTGAAATCCCTGTTTATGGCCCTAACCACAAGATCATCATCGTATATAGGTTAATACACATTTATATAGGTCTTTTCCTTCTGACCATTTTTTACCCCAGTTTGTATTTCATCATCATCATAGCAACTTCCTTAATTATAAAGTCAAACTAACTATATTAATATAACCATGGGAGAACAGACAAACCTGGAACTGAAGTGACGTCTTCTGAGTTTATTCTGAGTTGACTCGTGGAATGCTTTACAGCCTGCAGACTGTTAACTAAAACAGGGAATACAGTCTGCTAGCTCTTTTTAATTGCCAGTGAACAAAAGAGAAGACGAACACTTAGAGAAACAAATTATATAAGCAATAAAGGCTAGGGTAAAGTGATTTGGGAAAGGGCAGTCATTCTTTCTAGTCACAGATGATCAGAGTTGGGTAGGTAGAGCCCCCAGGGCCTTGTCTGTCAGAGTTCAGAGAGATGTTCCTTTGAAGAAAGTTTAAACTTGCACAGCATGACAATAATAATCAGTCAAAAGACCGTGTCTGTTGCGCTTTATCAAATCAGAGTGTACTAATGGGTCTGCACGGAGGCTTTCAAAAAAAACCAAAACCCCCACAGCATTAAGATTAATAGCACAAAAAAGTGTTAATGATAGCCCTTAAAACTACTTGTCGCATACTTAGTCATTTTCTGCAAACACAAGCTGGAACAATGATCTGTTTTTAAAATGTAATTTAAAATGCAGGGAAATATAAAAAATGTTAAGTGCGTGAGGAGTTTTAATGGAATATTTCTGCAGCTGGGTCATCAGAGATGTGTACATGGGGGCATTAGTGAACTAGGAAATGGAGGCCAGACTGTAAGGTTTTCTGGTTTTTGTCATGCATCTCTTTGCTAGGGTCGTAAGTCCCAACAGAAGTTGGCTTTGAGATGATGATCTATTCACCTGCTCCATATTAAGAGGAAGGACACGATCAGAAATGAGGATATTCCTAGCTGAAATCAACAAGTGCCTCCATCAGCATTGGTTCTGTTTCAGTGGTTTTCTTGCTATTGTAACTCCCCTTTCCTCCCTGGGTTACTCGGGAACAGGCAACACTCACCTGTGTGCCTGATGTTGGTGACATTAAGAAGATCCTGAGTATCCCAGTGGTGATGTTGGATAGGTGGGAATCCTCTATCCACCCCTCTGCTGCAGTCCCTTTACTCCTAAAGGGATTTAAAATTGGTGGTGCCTTCATCTGGCTGACCCTTGTACTCACTCAATGGCAAGCCTTGGGAACATCCAGGAATAAACCTAGTTTAATAATAATAATAATAGTATTATAATCTGTGGCATGGGTGTAACTCAAAAATACCAATTATAAATAATATACAGCCCGTATACTTACATTAGAGTTAGTACACCTTTACTTAACAATTTAAAGAAACAGGATATAACAGACTAAGATTAAATGTCACTACTCATTTAAATCCACAGAGGGCAGTTGAATAAAATCAATTAACAAATACAGTATACAGTAATAAATGAAACGTATCTAACTGGCATTTACACTGCCACCATTTACCCCACCTTGGAGTGTGCACTCCTCTGGATTGCAGAGTCCTAGACGCTTGCGTGGGCGCGCTGGAAGATCTGCAGCGGGAGACAGCGCTCTGTTGGGTCTGGGTATCAGTCCAGCCAAGGCAACAAGCTGCACAACCCCTCTGATGATTGGAGCTGGCCCCACCAAATGTCAGCAGCTTTGGGTCCTGGTTCGGTGAGAAGATTACTCTGCCTCTCCTCAGACTCAGCTAGGGTGACCAGATGAGGGGAAGAAAATATCGGGACACATGGGGGGGGGGTGCCCGCCGGCAGAGCAAAAAAAAAAAAAACCAAAACCCAAGGCTGCCAGCAGATATTGGGACAAAGATCGGGACGCGGGACAGACACCGAAATATCGGGACGATCCTGATTTTATCAGGACGTCTGGTCACAGACTCAGTCTCTCTGCTGTGTCCCTTCCCTTGCAAGTACTTTCCCAAACCAGAGTGGGGGTTATTCACAGTCAGGGCTGGCTCTAGGCACCAGCAAAACAAGCTGGTGCTTGGGGCAGCACATTTTTAGGGGCGGCATTCTGGCGCCGGCCATGCCGCCCCTAAAATGCCGCCCCTAAAAATGTGCCCCGGCCGCCCTAGCTCACCTCCGCTGATTCGCGCACCGCGGCCACTCGGAGTCTCCCCCTCCCTCTCAGGCTCTCAAACCTGGGAGGGAGGGGGAGATCCCGAGCGGCCGTTTCGCGTGTCGCTGCTCCCCGTCCCTCCCAGACTTGAGAGCCTGGGGGGAGGAGGCAGGGCTGGGGATTTGGGGAAGGGGTGGAGTTGAGGCGGGGCCGGGGGTGGGGTAATTAAAGAATGGGGGGTAGGTGGCCAAAATTGTTTTTGCTTTGGGCGGCAAAAATCCTAGAGCCGGCCCTGCTCACAGTGCTTCACCGCAGGCCCACCTCAGTCAGCTCTAGGCACAGCAACAGTCTCTGTCCTGGCTCCGGTGAAGCCACCAACCACCTCTGAGGATCCCGGCTCGATCAAAGCCCCAGCTGGCTCTCAGCAGCAGCTTCTGGCTTCCTAACAGCAGGTTATGGTAGGGACAGAGCTTCACCCCAGCAATCTCACTCCTCTTCCCCAAAAATGGAGTCTACCGCCTGCTCTCCCTGCACTGCCTGGAAGGGAAAGTATCTGACTCTTTCTCCCAGGCATCATGGGAGTTGTAGTCCCTAAGGCTAAATTGCAGCACACCGGATCTTCCCAACTGGAACACTCCCAATAAAGTTCAGAGGCCCCTCTAGTAAAGGGTGCCCACACTACAAACACATTATTAGGATGGCAGACAAACTAATTACAGAGCCCGTTTACCAAGGGACAGCTACCTCACAATCAAGTGGTTGCCAAAATCTTCAGTGGTGTGATAAGATCACCAAATTGACTATCCAGCTAGTCTATCTGAAGGTTCTAGCCAGAGATCCATTCCAGTAGTGTGCAATCTGCAAGGAGACTATATCTCTTTGGGATTTTCCAGGCGGATGATGATCTGCAAAGCTGAATCTTCAGTCAGATATTCCATTTGGGAGCATGAAAGTGGGCACTAAGTGAGGCCAGTGAACCAGGCAGACTGCAGCGTAAGTCAGGAGATTTCTATGGCTGTGCATGTGGTTAGGACCAGGGTGCTAACACAGACATAGTTCCTTAGCTGCTAATAGAGATCAAATGAGTAAACTCTGCGAGAGCCCTGTGAAGTCAGTGGTATAAATATTTCAGAGATGTGTAAGCTAAGGCCTGAGGAAGTCAGACCCACATTTTCAAAACTGATTTCCAGTTTTGAGTGCCTCAGTTTATGGATGCTCAACTTTAAACTTCGAAGTTCTTTACCTGAGCTCACAAAGTGCGTCCAGTCAAAGAGCCAGGAATAGAATCCAGGAATCCTGATAGCCTGTATCTTACCCTATTTGCTAGGCTACACTCTCTGGAAGTACCAAGATGTTTGCCAATCCGTGTTCCCGTCAATCATCTTGCATTTATGCCACTTTCCTCCTCCTTTCATCTGTTTTGTCTTTTTAAGACTAAGCAATTCACAGCAGGGATAATGCCTCCCATGTGTCGGTACAGCATCCAGCGCATTATTTTGCATACTGCAGTAGCACACACAAATAACAGCCATAGTCAGATTTGGGGTGAGATTAGGGAAGGATAAAAAATAGGACATAAAAACGAGTGATGGGAATCAAAAAGTATGGATAGGAGTCTGAAGTTTGCAGCTCCCCAGCCAAGAATGCAGCAATTTCCTCCCCTTTTGAGAGTTTTAACCTTTCACCATGGTTGTAATAAATGCCTCCTGTTTAAATATTCATTACATCATCTATGTTTGCCCATCTTGAAATATTTTATTCAAACTCGTGCGAGCAAAGACAAGTTGTACTGAAGATGACTAAGTTGGCAATGAAGCCGCAGTGGCAGCTCTCACCCATTTATTCCCAGCACATTGGGAATTTAACAGGAACATAATGTGTCTCCCAGTCATTGTTTCTTATCCTGTTGTATTACAACCTCAGCAAATTTATTCCATGTAGCAATAATTGCCACAGGCATCTTGTTCAATAAAAGTGTCCATAAGGATTTTTTTCTTTCAAAATGAACATAAGAACCCCTGAATCCTGCATTATGACCAATGCACAGAATAATAGTTCTCAGAGACTAAATGCAAACTACTGCAGGTCATTTGACAAAGGCAATGGAATGCATTTGCTTAAGCAGAACTCTCTGGTTTATGGCTGGTATCATCCCAATTAAGCACCTGTCTGACTATGGGAGAAAGTTCTTTTTATATCCTAAGAGGATATAAGAGGAGCAGTGGGGGCAAAAAAACCTAACTGGCTTCAAGACTGAGCTTGTTAAGTTTATGCAGGGTAGGTATGATGAGACTGCCTACAATGGCATGTAGTCGATCTGCAACTGCTAGCGGCAAATATCGCCAATGGCAGGTGGCAGGACACTAGATGGGGAGGGCTCTGAGTTACTACAGAGAATTCTTTCCCAGGTGTCTGGCTGGTGGATCTTGCCCGCATGCTCAGGAGTTTAACCGAGCACCATATTTGGGGTCAAGAAGGAATTTCCCCTCAGGCCAGATTGGAAGAGATCCTGGGAGTTTTTCGCAGTCCTCTGCAGCCTGGGGCACAGGTCACTTGCAGGATTAAACTAGTGTAAATGGTGATTCTCTGTAACTTTAAGTCTTTAAACCATGATTTGAGGACTTCAGTAACTCAGCCAGAGATTAGGGTCTATTACAGGAGTGGGTGGGTGAGTTTCTATGGCCTGCAATGTGCAAGAGGTCAGACTGCTGACCTGGCCATTAAAAGTCTGGTTGGCGGTGCAGTGGGGCTAAGGCAGGCTCCCTGCCTGCCCTGGCTCTGTGAGGCTCCCGGAAGCAGTTGGCATGTCCCTGCAGCTCCTAGGCACAGGGACGGCCAAGGAGGCTCCGCGTGCTGCCCCCCCGGAGCTGCGGGGGCGGCGCTTGCAGGCAAGGGCAGTGCGCATGTAGACCCTGGCTGCCCCTGCACCTAGGGGCCACAGGGACATGCTAGCCACTTCCAGGAGCTGACTGAGTTAAGCACCACCTGGAGCCTGCACCCCGAATCCTCTCCCACACCCCAACCTCCTGCCCCAGCCCATAGCCCCCTCCGGGAGCCTGCACCCCACACCCCCTCCCGCACCCCAAACCCCTGCCCCAGCAAAAATGAGCAAGAGAGTGAGGGTGGGGGAGAGCGAGCAACAGAAGGAAGGGGATGGAGAGAGTGGGGGGAGGGGCCTCGGAGAAGGGCTTGGGCAGGGCTGGGGCCTTGGGGCAGGGGCGGGGCAAGGTTGTTCGGTTTTCTACAATCACAAAGTTGGCAACCCTAGTTCAGAGTCAGATATGTTATGTCTACAAAACATACTTAAGCAACAAAATGGTGCTCTGTGATTTACACTGCTTACAGTCAGCGGAGTATGAAATGAAACAACATTGCCAAGAGCTAGATTCTGTGCCCGTCTCATTGAAGAGTTCCATTGAAATCAGTGACTAACCTAAGTCATTTCTTCCTATATGCATTGCTTTGCAAATCTAATAAGATCACTTCAGCCTCCTAAAGATGGAGTGTGATTCAGTTGCCTTCCAAGTTGGGACCTAAGCATCTGAGGATTTTGTCCTTTTCATCCCCACACACACTATTGGTCACATTGTAAATGTGACACATACTTTGATGATCCCATAGATTCCTATAGGACTACTTCAGGGAGTAGCTGCTAACCAACATGAACTAGAGGTTCACAATACAGCCTTAGGTCACTTTAACACTGAATGTCAGGACTTCAACCCCAATCAATAGCTTTGGTTTTAGATTTGTTCTGCAAAAGAAATTGGCCTTCCTTTCATATACACTTTGAGGAGAATTTTCTTCCCCCTGCTTGTGAAATATGGGAGCACTGAGGCAATGGTCAAGTACAGAACCACAAACAAAGTCTCTAGGGCTTCAAGACTAATATAATTGGTTATCAAACAAGAAATGCCTGAGTCAAGGTTTTAGACTAAGAGATTTGTTGCTGACTCATGATACTTGGGGTAAAATCCTGGCCTCACGGAAGTCAGTAGCAAAACTGATTTTAATGGAGCCAGGATTTCACCCTTTTTAAAGCCCCAGCCCGTAGAAGCATAGGCTTAAGTGGGACTCCTCAACTTTCATTAGTGCCCCCTCCCCCCAAAAAGCTTGAAAACGCATGGCCTGAGTGCACCCTAACGGCTCAAACAGAGAAGTCAAATATAAAGTACACAACTTTTTAAAAAAATCATGATTTTTTAGCACTTGACTCCTGATTTTTAAACACCCAGGCTTGGCAAGACTGTTCTATTACTCCAGTTCCTTATCTACACTGCTCTATTAGAGATCAAAACCAGACAACACTGAGCTTTAAAGGTGGATTTCAGCCTGGTCCTTAAATGTAAACCAAAGAGGAAGACTTTGTGAAGCTTAAATTTAAGGTTGTCCTTATCTCCCCTCTCCCCCACCATACTCAGTTGTCTCTCTTAGGTATTTACATATCCCTCATTACCATAGTATCTGAGCATGTCACACTTCTGAATGCATCTTCACTGGACCATCTTTCTTCTAGAATTATTTACCCCAGTTTCCTAAAGCTGCTCTGTTTTATAATCTCTAGAAGGCGCTACCTACTGATCTCGGCTGGCCCAGTCATCCTTCCCTGGCAATTTCTGCACTGAAGCTGTGTGGTCTTTCCTCTGCTCAGGGAGAGAGTGTGTGAATCCTTTCCTTCCCAGCCAGACAATGTTATTTACAGCTGTTTTAAGGGTTCTGCTTATACAATTCCACACGAAAGTGAGTGGCTTAAAAAAGTAGTTGGTTTCAGAAAAGTACACCCAGGCAGCAGACTGTTCTCTCTCCAGCCTACTCCTTTTCGCCCCCATTTTACTGGTACACTTACAGAAAAGCCACTTTAGGAAATGAGGACAGAGGTACATGGCATTTTTTCTGCTTCCTGCAAAGCTTCTATTGCTATTACAGTGTAATTTCTTTGTCTGGATTATGTCATCTAGTTTTTGGTGTCTCCAGTCTCTTTTTCTCGCTCTTTACTTATGGAAGTCATAGTTCCTTTCCCTGCTTCACATTTTCATCCATTCACTCTTTCCTAGTTTCTCTCTCTTTCTCCTTCTCTGCCCCTATGGATAGAAAACACTTTCCCTCACTAACTTCATAGCCATCTACTCCCTGCATTCACTCACCCAGCTCCTCCAGTCTCAGCTACCTCTTTGTCTCATCACAGTCCACAGTTGTTGGTCAGTTGGAAACAGTGATAATTTCCCCCTTTGGAATGAATTTTTAATCCTGGCTTCCCTTTGCGCATGCATACAATTGTGGGTGAAACTATTTGCAGATGGAAGCAAGGGCCTGGCAAACATCTCCTTCTGTCTGTTAGAATCAAGGTTTTTATACCACTTATCACCGTGGTATCAGAGTCCCTTGCAAACTTAACTATTAAACATCTAACTATTTGACAACATCTACGGTCCATTATTTTGACCTCAATTGTACCCATACATCACTGTACTTCCTAAACTGTACTCATAATTATTTGTGGGCATGGCAAATAATGAAGAGCTTATTGATACAAAGTGATCTGGATTGTTTGGTAACCTGAGTGCAAACAATATTTGTTTTAATACAGCCAAGTGCATATGTATGTGTCTAGGAACAAAGAACGCTGGCCATACTTACTGGAAGGAGGACTCTATTCTGGGAAGCAGTGACTCTGGAAAAGACTTGGGGGATCATGTTCAATAATCAGCTGAACATGAGCTCCCAGGGCTATGCTGTGGCCAAAATGGAGAACCTTTATTAACAGGGAATCTTGCACAGGAGTAGAGAGTTTATATTACCTCTGTATTTGGCAAGGTGTGACCACGACTAAAATACTGTGTCTAGTTCTGGTGTTCACACTTTAAGAAGGATGTTAATAAATCAGAGAGGTTCAGAGAAGAGCCACAAAAGTGGTTAAAGGGTTGGAAAATATGCCTCATAGTGAGACTCCAGGATCTCAATCTGCGTAGTTTAACCAAACAAGGTTAAAGGGTGACTTGATCACAGGTTATAAGTACCTACCTGGGTACCAAAACTTTGATAATGAACTCTTCAGTCTAGCAGACAAAGGTGCAACAAGATCCAATGGCTGGAATTTGAGGCGAAACACATTCAAACCAGAAATAAGGCACAACTTTGCAACAGTGAGAGTTATTAACTACTGGAAAAATTTATCAGGGGATGTGGTTGATTCTCCATCACTGGTAAATTTTTAAATCAAGATTGGATATTTTTTCTAAAACATCTGCTCTAAGAATTATTTTGGGGGAAATTCTATGGTCTGTATTATATAGGAGGTCAGATTAGATGATCACAGTGGTCCCTTCTGGCCTTATAATCTATGAGAGACTAAAAGAGGGGATGAGTAAAGTGCCCTTTAAAAATCAAGCCCTTTATATCTCCTCTTAAAAGCACTAGCTTCAACTTGATTTACAATTGTCAATCTCCCTAAAAAAGCATCACATGAAGGATGTTATCTAAAGGTCAGCTGCACAGCATTGCTTTGCAATTGAGCTACCTCCTGTGCAAAATTCAACACTAAATCTTGCATTGAATTTCTAGATTTATGTTAATCCTGTAAAAAGTTTTCTAAGATGTAAAACTAATTTAGAAACCTAATTTACTGGAAATGATATGCAAAGGGCTGACTGGTGAATAATAATAATAAAAAATTACCCTAAGTAAGTAGTACAGAAAGTTGCATATATAAACAACCATGATGATACTAAAACTTTCCTCAGAGATAATTGCACAGTTTGTTCTCAAATTTATTAATGTTTGGCTATTTTTTGCTACTATTTATGAAACATACAATGCACCAGAATTAAGGCTGTCAGATCATAGAGCTTAATGCATCATTATACATTATTTTGCTATTTATGATTGCATTTGGGTTTTAGTGAAAGCATGAAGATTTAAAGGTTGGATTTTATACTCATAGTGCCCAATCCAGACTGATGTTAATGCCAAAATTTATGTTTATTTGAATGGGTATAAAATCTGTCTCATAACATGTTTATGCCATAATGATTTTTGGGCCTCTCTGCGTTGATTCTCCCCAGTACACTGCTTCACTATCAGAGGGCATATTAGAGGTAGGACATTTTTAAGGGAAAGAAAAGCCATGAATGGCTTTACAGCAGGCAAATATTCCTCTGCAAAGTAGATTTAAGTCTCCTTTGTTTTGTCCAAGTCATGTAAATGGGATTTATCAGTAAAGCAAGATTGAGCCATATATTTGTAAAACTCAGTGCAAATTTGCCTTACCATATATAGTAATTTTTATTAATTATTAATACCACAGCCTCAGAGAGAAACTTTATTATCCTTTTCCTACAGCAGAGAAAGCTGCCACTTCCACTGTATTCACCACTCATATGTATAGCTATTTAGCAAAAGAAGGGACCATCCAACCCTTGCCAGAGAGTTTAAAATCCACATTAATTACAGAGAGTTCTAAGAGGAATCTGATAGAGTAAACAAATATTACAAGCATCTCAGTCCAAGTGTCCCAGATCTCAGCCAGATAGGTACCACTCTTAAGCTGGAAACAATACTAAATATACATGGCTTTGTGAGGGATCCTCAGAAGTTCTTGAACTAGAGGATTTCTCCCCCAGATGGACCCAGACTTTTTAGGGGCCCTTTACACCACTTCAGCCCTTTCACCTGATGCAAAGGTGCCAGAGCAAGGGTGAGACTCTGACCCTAGGAATATGAAGAAACAGGGACAAAGTAGGAAACCAGTTGGCATTGTTAGTTAAGATATTATCCACAATCATTCTCAAATTCATTCCTGGTATAACTCCATTGGCTTCAGTGAAGTTATATCATATATGATTTTGCCCCATAATACCTACCTCATTCTTTACTGAAATCATAAGAGTACTCCTAAGAAAATGACTTTGGTTGTCATGGAATTCCCAGAACAGTTGAGAAATAGTATGGGGGGAAGGGGGCGGAGTTTGTGTATGTTTATATACACAACAAACTCTGGGCCTGATTCACCACTCTTATACCCATTAACATGGACGTAACTCCCTCCTACATCTTTTGACTTGTCTGGAGACTGGAGAAACAAAATGAATTTTGGGGGTACCTGACTGTGGCAGGCCTGGGTAGTTTTCTCAATCTCTCTGGAAGCCTGAGGTTGTGATATTAAATTAATGAAAAGTAAAAGATTTAAGATGGAAAATTTAGGGGTGCAACTGGAGGGGGGGGAATCACATTTGAAGTAAGTTGGAGCTAATGACTCTAAACCTCATTTATCATTCAGGTAGACGTGCAAAAGTTAAGGTTGTCCATTGATAGCTCAGGCCCTTCCAGAACATCAAGTTCAGCAGAACTCAAACTTGTGAAAATCAGGAAATATAGAGTTAAGATACATGCCTGTGTAACCTTAACTCTGCCCCCCTGGGGCTGCCAATACCCACTGGGAACTATTTGCATGCAGTGCAGCTGCATTCACTGTGGTAGGTGTAGCTGTACTGAATGGTGGGGGAATAAGTTGAAGCAGATTGCAAGACCTGTAGTTGAGATCTGAGGAGATCTGGAGGGCTGTGGCTCTGCATGCGTGAGCCCCTCTTTGTGGGTGATCAAAGGAAAGAGGTGCATGCCTACCTTGAAAGGCCAAGTATGCCTCATTTCAGAACTACATTCTGTGGGATGTGTCAGCAACAAGGCACATGAATCTTTTTGCTATGGGGATTGTCAGCAGTTAGGTGGGAGATGCATGTGGTGTGTGAGTTTAATGAATGAAAGGACTGCATCGTACGCATGAAAGGGTTGAAGGAGTTGTAAAATTTAGTAGATATAGTGTTCTTTCTGTGGAGATGGTTAAGTATATGAGCATAGGGAGCTTCTGTTGAGTATAGGGCAAAGACTGAGTGTGAGCGTGTATTATGGACTTATTAACTCAAGGAAGGTGGAGTTATGGTTGTGTGGGTGTTTACCGTAACTCCATAATTCCTGTTTTTCACAAGTTTCAGTTTTCCTGAACTCAGTGTTCTGGAAGGGCATGAACTATTGCCAGACAACATTAACACTGGGTTAATGGAGTTATTTACCATTTAATTGCCAATTTTTTTAAATTGAAAGAGAAATGTTGTTGGTAGGAGTGTGTGGTCATTTAGGCCATTGTAATTATCGTGTACTTGTGCAGTTCAGATGCTCCTGTGGACAGGTAATGATAATATCTAGTTCTTACATAACACTTTTCATCAGTAGATCTCAAGGAGAGAAACAGAGTTATTCCCCCTGTAGAGCTGGGGAAATCAAGGCACGGAGAGGTAGTGTAATTTGTCTAAAGTCACACAGCAGGACAGTGGCAGAGCTAGGAATATAGCCTAGGTTTTCTGAGTTTTGGTAATTGTTCTCTCCCATAGGCCATACCATTGCCATGAGATTCCTAAGTGCCCCTTTGTTGTAGTGGAATGGGGATACTGAGCACGTTTTGAAATGTTTGGAGTATGTAGTTGTTAACAGAGGCAGTGACAGAAATTGCACATATAATCTATGTCCCAAGAACCTGACATTTTTATTACATGATGGTTACAGTAACTTTGAGCATGTGAGAGAAGACTGGTGTCTCTCTCTCTCCTCCTTCTCCACTATTCCCTGGAACATATAGCTTCCCACCACCACCACTATTTTCATGTCACCTTCCCCTTACCCTTCCTGTCCCATTAAGCCATTAACATTTTAGAAGCAGGTGTGCACAAAAAGCATTGTTAGAATCTGTTAACCTTAAGAAAAGCTGGAGGGGTGGGGGGCTTCAGGGGGCTGTATCTCAGGAACCTCGCAATCAAGTGACCTAAAATTTGGCTCATTAACCCTACCTTCTTCCCCCCAATGGCACAGCAAATTTCAAGACAATCTGGGTACACATGTGGATTTGGAAACACTTAATAAAATTGACCTTTCAAACAGAAAATCTCAATGTTAACTGTAGCAGAGCTGGCACTCCACTGTAGTTTTTATTAAATTAATCATCAGCGACTCATATACTTTAAGGCCAGAAGGGATGATCATTTAGTCTGACCTGCACATCGTAGGACACAGAACCTCACCCACCCATAATAGACGATAACCTCTGGCTGAATTCTCATAGACTCATAGACTTTAAGGTCAGAAGGGACCATTATGATCATCTAGTTGCTGAAGGCCTCAAAGTACAGAGAATCCACCATTTAGCCTAATTCAAACCAGCAAATGTCCTCTGCAATGCACGGCATGGGAAGGCAAAGCAACTACTTTACTAGGGCACAGCTACACTGGAGAGTTTGCAGTGGCGCAGCTGCACCCATGCAGCTGCACTGCTATAAGCTCTCTAATGTAGCCGCTCTAAGTTGACAAGAGAGAACTCTCCAATCAGCTTAATTATTCCAGCCCCCCTGTGAATGGCAGAAGCTACGTCAGCTGCCATATACACGGAATACATGAGTGCTTATGTTGGTGTAATTTATGTCAGGCAGGGGGGTGATTTATTCACTCCCCTGAAGCTATGTCTACATTGCACTTTTGTTGGTAGGGGTGTGAAAAAAATACCCCTCTGACAGACAAAATTTTACTGACTAAAAATACCAGCGTGGACAGCGCTTTGTCGGTGGGAGATGCTCTCCCGCCAACAAAGCTACTGCCCCTTGTTAACCTTACAGCAGCACAGAGCTTGAGTGACATTAATTATGCTGACATAAGATGTAGCGTAGACATAGCCTTATCCCCAGTGGAAAATAACCCTGACAGCAGAGGAGGCTCTGATAGGTGTGAAGTGGCCCACCCATCTCAATAGGATGGTCTCAGATGCATGAGAATAGCCCATGGAGATGAACACAGCTTAACACAATAGCTCAGAGATGTATGAATTAATCCCCTCATGTCAGAGGGCATTTCCATCCCCCTTCCCCAGTGCTGGAGAGCCTGTGATATGCATCAAGCATGCCCTTTCTTAACTCCTCACCCCAATATCAATGTGTTCTTGGAGTGTGTTCAGTATGCGTGGCCTCAGTTTCCAATCTAGAAGGGCAGGTCTTCCCCAGACACGGGCAGGGATGGGGGCCTGATGCCCCCCATATCCCAGCTCATATAAGGGAGGTAAGAAGAGGGGCTCAGATACTCCAGAAGGGCAAAACCCTACCCCAGAAGCTGACTTACCTGAGCCAGGGTCAGAGCCCTGTAAATGAGTAGGGGTCCCCATATCCTGGCTTACAAGAGGGGAGGCAGTGAAGGGGAGGTCAGTCCCCCATAAATGGAGAGGGCCTCCCAGCACACATGCAAAGGTAAGGAGAGGGGCTCAGCCCCCCCACACATACAAAAACATAAATCCTGGCACAAACATGGGAGGGGAAAATGTGGAGCTACTCTCTTCTCCCCCAGTCTGCCTGCCATTCACCTCCACATCCCCAGTGTCCTACCCCTCCCCACCCCTGCACCTGAAACCCCAAACCCCACTCCGCTCCCTATTACCTCACCCCATTTTTCCTCCCTCCCCTCGCTGCAGCCCCAAACCCCTCCCACTATTGTTGCACCCTTCTGAGTCCCACCCATCACACCTTCTCCAATTTAGGATCTCACTTATTTTAAGGTTCCCCCCCCCCACCAGCAGAAGCATATTTCTTTTCATACTGCCTTTGAAGAGCACTTTGGGCTGAATTCTTGCATTGAAGTTGCATGTGTAAAGTTATACGTGTGCTTATATCTTTGAAAAAATTGAGGCCTTTTGTTGTCAGTTTGGCCCTTGTAACAAGAGGATAATCATGATGACTTTCAGCTGCATGGTTATTGGTACAATTATTCAACATGTCTGCGTTCTAAAATAGATACCAATGTACCATTGTAATATTGCCAACTTCATGCATTCAAAAATAATGAGTCTCCCCTCTCCCCCTGAAAAAAATCTATTTTTTACATTGGGGTTTCTTTTATTTGGTTTTATCTGGTTTTCAAAACTTTAGAGTGCACTGGCTTCAAGTTTGCAAGCTTTTCTCCTCAACCATGAGGTCTAGAAACTTGCTTTTCTTATACATGAAAGTAGAGATTCTCACACCATCTCCTCATTCCAGCAGGTGGGATTTGAAGAGAAAAAAATATCAAATATCATGAGATTTACAATAAAATCATGAGTTGACAACACTGTCAAAATCAATTATTTAAAAAGAAAACTTCCTTATGTGTTACTAATAAAACTGGATATTAAAAACCTAATTCACTTTGCATGTTTGTTTTTCATTTTGCATGAAGTTTAGACAATGAAAATACATTGTTCGGTTCCACTGTTGTGTGTAGTTAGTTTCACTTTCCAGACCCCTTTCACTAGCAGAATGCTGAAGTGCTAGTTAGAAACACTAAGTGGAGAAATTTAAATGCACAAACTAACAGCTTACATGATTTTTAAAGATGTCACTGAAAGTGTTTCTATGAATAAGTGCAAGAGACTTGAATGGGGATAAAACCAATAGTTCCACAGACAGGGCCGCCCAGAGGATTCAGGGGGCCTGGGGCAAAGCGGGGGAGCTGCGGCGCTTGTACTCACCCAGCGGCGGTCCGGGTCTTCGGCGGCATTTCGGCGGCGGGGGGCCCTTCAGTCGCTCCGCGTCTTCAGCAGTACTGAAGGGCCCCCCGCCGCCGAAATGCTGCCGAAGACCCGAAGTGACTGAAGGGCTCCCCGCCGCCAAAATGCCGCTAAGGACTCGGACCGTCGCCGGGCCAGGGGCCTGGGCCAAATTGCCCCACTTGCCCTCCCCTCTGGGCGGCCCTGTCCACAGAAATAAAAAAGGGTCCTGCCGAAAGGATTCTAAATCCCAGCACAATTTGCACAGGGAATGATCTCCTTTCCAAAAAGTTTTTGAGCCATTCAGTAGAATCTGAGAAATAATTATGTCCCTGCTATACAAGCACATAGGTTGGTTTTCAAATTTTATCATAATAGTATCCTTCTCTATCATATTCTGTGGGGCAGCTGATGTAATTGCCATAGCTCTAATGACTTGGATATGAGTTTTTCAAAAGGATAGCAGGCCTTTTTAAAAAAATTGTTTCTTCTCTGAGGATTGAGAGAGTCGGTGCATCTGCCATTTCTTTACAACCCCTGCCCTAACATATCAAAAACCTTGCCAATTGTCTCTCTTGCACTCATTAAATGAAAACTGAAGACTTGCTTTTTTTTTTTTTTATTGCTTCCAGTTGTTAACTTGGAATTGCACTCAAACATAGTGTTATTGAATGCTTGTACATCTTCTCTGAAGAGCCTTGAGATGTTTTGGCACGATTAGATGCAATACAAGTTCCACTTGTCTTTCCCTGCTGCCTTATAGTACTTAAGATCATGCTGTCATATAATCAATACCACAACAATTGAATCCAGCTCTGTTTTCTGGAGTGCGTTCCATAAATCGGTACCCCAAAATATCACACAGAATTAACTCAGACACTCCAGCATGTAGTATGCAATACCATATCATAATAAATGTGATACAAAGATACTCCATAGTGAACCAGTTAAAGCATTCAGCCATGATGCTATTAACAGAGGAATTACGAGGCATGGGCAAAGAAGACAAGATGTGTTTTTAAGATCCAATTGAAAAGAGATGGAAAGTCAACGAGGTGGAGACAGAGAGAAAGACACAGAAAAGCTGCAGTATTGCTAACTTGATTCTCAGTGCCCTGGTGTTTAAATTTCACTCTGAACATAATGGCTATTGAATGCTTTTCTTTCACTTGGATGGTGTTCACATCTACATTAAGTCAAAAGAACAAACGATCGGGTACTGTGCACATCTGAAACGTTGGCTGCACAGTAAACTTGTTCTCACTAGCAAAACACTTAAAGTGAGGTTTGTACTCTGAGCACTGACTCTATACATATGACATCCTGGGGTTATATAACAGGGACCCTGTGCCATGCACAGCCCTATGAATCCTGGGACTCCATGTGAGACAATTCCTCCCCGGGATGTTCCTGCCATGGTGCAGCTATCTGCTAACCCCTGGGTGTCCTGGTGCCATAATCCAGCCCAGTGACTCGCTGGCTCAGCCCAGGGACTATAGGTTGAGAACTGCTGCTCTAACAAATCGGTGCCAGTTTTGAGTGGGATTTTCCAAAGCTCCTAAGGAAAGGTAAGCACATCAAACCCATTAGCTTTCAGTGGAACTGGGGGTCTATTTTTTAAAAGCACCTAAGTGACTTAGGAGCCTACATCTTATTGATTTCCACTGGGACTTGGGCACTTTTGAAAAATACCCCTAATTCCTTTAGGTATTTTTTAAAATCCCACCCTAATCAACATTGTCTTTGGGTAGTGACCTGGTGAGGGTTTCGTTTCATTCTATACAAGCGGTTTGCCAAACTACTTTGAAGTGCTCTTGGTTTTTTTAAAGTTTTTTGAGGCCCTAGTTTAGTCTCCTCTGAAATCTTTGTTGTTTACAAAGCAAGGGAATTTCTATAGATACAACATCCAAATGCTTCCCCCTCCCCCACCAGCTTCCTGATAAAGTTCTGGAGTCTAGTGACTTGGCAGGGGTATCATTACTGCCTGAAGAAATCAGTAACAGGAGACCATACAGATTTATCACAATTATTACTGCAATAAGGTCATGCACAGCCAAGACGGAAGCTGGCTGTCCCTTGACATCTCCCTTTTCTTTTTATTCTGGCAGCTTCTGGAGTGGAAAATCCATCACTAAAACCAATAAAAAACTGCAAGTGTTACCTTGTGGGGAACCAAAGAAGGGGCTGCCTGTGTGTTCTTATAGAGGGAGGAGAGCTTAGAGAAGACGACATAGGGAGTATTTTAAAAACAATCTTCAGAAAAGTGAACAGGGAATTGCTTCTTACCCAGACCTTCCCTCCAATTTGCTAAGGGACAAGGCCAGGATTCTGAAAGAGCCTGATTACAGCCTTCAGGCAGGGCATGAAGCCTGATTTACACCTGTGCAAAGTGGGACTAACCCTGATAGCCCCAATATTCAGCTCCACCTCTTAGGTGATGCAGCCCTGGAATAGGGAAAAAGTTGGTTTTATGCTACTTGTGCCCCACCAAAATTCATTTGAGGTTTGTAAAACTCCCAGTGTAAACTAGATTAGTCCCAGGAGCTGCTGGGCTAAAGTTGTCCTCAAAGGATCATCCGCTAGCCCAAATAGTCAGAGCACAGAGCACTGTAGTCATTCCCCAGCCTGCTCTTAAACTGCTGCACTGGCCCTATGCTGGCTGGGGAACCCCTCACTGCTGCGGGATTGGGAGCATCTAGCTACTTTCCGCCCCCTTATGCCACGGAAGAGGCTTACAGAGGCTGGAACACAGCCAAAAATCTACCATTCTGAGGGCCGCCGCTATAGCACTTCGGTGAAGACACTATGTACGCTAACAGGCGGCCTTCTCTTGTTGGCGTAGGGAATCCACCTCCCCTGGAGTTGGTAGCTAAATCGATGGGAATTCTCTCATCTACCTAGCCCTGTCTATATGGGGATTAGGTCAGTTTAACTGCATGGCTCAGGGTGTAGATTTTTCACACCTCTGAGTGATGTAGTTATACCGATATAATTTCCTTGTGTAGAGTAGGGGGAGGGATAGCTCAGTGGTTTGAGCATTAGCCTGCTAAATCCAGGGTTGTGAGTTCAATCCTTAAGGGGGTCATTTAGGGATCTGGGGCAAAAAATTGGTCCTGCTAGTGAAAGTAGGGGACTGGACTTCATGACCTTTCAAGGGCCCTTCCAGCTCTATGAGATAGGTATACCAGGCATTAGCATATTACACTACATGTTTGTTTGTTTGTTACACAGCTGTGAATGACGACATAAGGTACAAGGCAGTAGAAAGATCAAGCCACGTGGGCTATTCTGACCTATAGGATGTATTATGTTCTATTCTATAGAAGTTCTTATACTGCCCTTATCACTGTAGTATCAGAGCACTTTCCACTCCTGCATTAATCAACATGACTAATGTGACACTCTATACCTCGGGGGAAATGCCCTGTAACCCCCATATTTGTCATTTATATACAATTGTGATCTTGCATATAAAGCATGCCAAGTGCTGTATCAGGGGAAAGGTTATGATCCACTGAAAGCCATTGTTCTATCTAAATATGTATATGATTAGTGCATATGAAGTTATGAGATTGTGTTGTATGGTTGTTACTAAAACATGCTGTGAGTTGGGGAATTGCCCAAATATTAGATCCCCAGAGAACAGGACAAAGCAGCTGACCAATACCCGGGTGGGAGTCGAACAACCATCAACAGCCATTGTCCAGGGAGCTACAATGCAACTACTCACTTGCACAAGGCCACAACAGGGGAATTGCTTAACTTTGCCTGGGGACTCAGCAATGCCCACCAGATATGCCTGGACTTGTGTTCTCCAAGCACATGGACTAAGAATATAAAACAGAAGACAGTGACCCCATGCTTTGCCTTTTCTCCTCCCCCCACCTATGCTGCAACTAGCAACAAGGACACTCAGAAGACTGAAGACTCCAACAGAGACTGGCCCAGGTTTCAAGGGTGAAACCTGTGTCATATGGACTGCAATATCTAGTGGGGTGAGAAAAACTGCTTAATTTAGACGTTACCAAGTCTAATAGGGTTGAGAGTTTAGACTGTGTGCTTATATTTTCTTCTCTTTTGGTAACCACTCTGACTTTTTGCCTATCACTTATAATCACTTAAAATCTATCTTTTGTAATCAATAGGGTTGTCAAGCACTTAAAAAAATTACAGCACAGAAAACAATGTATACAGTGCTCACTTTATATTTATTTTTGATTACAAATGTTTTCACTGTAAAAAACAAAAGAAATAGTATTTTTCAGATCCCCCATTGCAAGTACTGTAATGCAATCTCTTTATTATGAAAGTTGAATTTACAAATGTAGATTTATGTAAAAATACCTACATTCAAATATAAAACCATGTAAAACTTTAGAGCCTACAAGTCCACTCAATCCTACTTCTTATTCAGCCAATCGCTCAGACAAAGAAGTTTGTTTACATTTGCAGGAGATGATGCTGCCCTCTTCTTATTTACAGTGTCACCTGAAAGTGAGAACAGGCATTCGCATGGCACTGTTGTAGCCGGCATCACAAGATATTTACGTGCCAAATGCCCTAAAGATTCGTATGTCCCTTCATGCTTCAATCACTATTCCATGAGGACATGCATCCATGCTAGTGACGGGTTCTGCTCGATAACAATCCAAAGCAGTGCGGACTTACGTATGTTTATTTTCATCATCTGAGTCAGATGCCACCAGCAGAAGGTTGATTTTCTTTTTGGTGGTTTGGGTTCTGTAGTTTCCACATCGGAGTGTTGCTCTTAAGATTTCTGAAAGCATGCTCCACTCCTCGTCCCCCTCAGATTTTGGGAGGCACTTCAGATTCTTAAACCTTGGGTCAAGTGCTGTAGCTACCTTTAGAAATCTCACATTGGTACCTTCTTTGCATGTTATCAAATCTGCAGTGAAAGTATTCTTAAAACAAACAACAACATGTTCTGGGTAATCATCTGAGACTGCTATAACATAAATATGGCAGAATGGGAACAGAGTAGGAGACATACAATTCTCCCCCAAGGAGTTCAGTTACAAATATAATTAACACTTTTTTTTAATGAATGTCATCAGCATGGAAGCATGTCCTCTAGAATGATGGCCGAAGCATGAAGGAGCATATGAATGTTTAGCATATCTGGCACGTAAGTACCTTGCAATGCCAGCTAAAAAAGTGCCATGCGAATGCCTGTTCTCACTTTCAGGTGACATTGTAAATAAGAAGAGGGCAGAATTATCTCCCGTAAATGTAAACAAACTTCTTTGTCTAAGCCATTGGCTGAACAAAAAGTAGGACTGAGTGGACTTGTAGGCTCTGAAGTTTTACATTGTTTGGTTTTTGAGTGCAGTTATGTAACAAAAAAAATCTACATTTCTAAGATGCACTTTCACGATAAAGAGATTGCACTACAGTACTTGCATGAAGTGAATTGAAAAATACTATTTCTTTTATCATTTTAAGAGTGCAAATATTTGTAATAAAAATAATATAAAGTGAGCACTGTACACTTTGTATTCTGTGTTGTAATTGAAAACAATATATTTGAAAATGTAGAACATCCAAAAATATTTAATAAATTTCAATTGGTATTCTATTGCTTAACAGTGTGATTAAAACTGCGATTAATTGCAATTTTTTTAATCATTTTTTTTAGTAATTGTGTGAGTTAACTGCGATTAATCGACAGCCCTAGTAATCAATAAACTTGTTTTGCTATTTATCTTTACCAGTGAGTTGGCCTGAAGTGCTTGGTAAATCTGCTCAGGTTTACAAAGGCTGGTGTATATCCACTTTCCATTGATGAAGAGATGAACCAGTTAATAAACTTGCATTGCTCTAGAAAGGGTCTTGAACAGTGCCAGACGGTATATTCCTGAGGTACAAAGCTGGGAGCTGGGGGGATTTGACTGGTTCCTTTCTCTGTGTGATTCATGAGTGGCTCTGGGAGCATTCATGCAATCTAGCTGGGTGTGGGGCTCCACATGTGGTTGTGCTGAGTGATAACAGCTCCTGGAGGGGTTTGCTGCTTGTCACTAGCAAAGCATTGTGAGAGACAGCCCAGGCTGGAGAGCTAAGGGGGCACAGTGGTCCCACAGTCCCAGGTTGCACCCTGGGGATCCTGTCACAACTAACGTCAGGCATATGCGGTTCATTCTCTCTAATTTTCTCCGCAAGATGCGACGCAAGAAAATGAATCCTGCATTGACGGGAACACAAAGATAATAAAAAAAATAGGCACTGAACACTCCAGTGCCTTCAGTAATGACTTGTCCAGTCCTTCTGCTTGATAACATGGCCTTTAAAATAGACCCTGGCCCGCTGAGAGAAATTTGGGTCCCCACAACGTCCCAGTTCACCCCAGTCACAGACATTTTGGGAGCAGTCCCTGAGCTCAAGACCCTGATACAATTGCCTCCTCTCTCATCAGCCCTGAATGAACCCTTGATATACCCTTAACTTGTCAAGTCTTACACCAAGAAGAGCGAAAGGACAGTGCCATTGAAGTAAATGGAAAGACTCTCATTGACTTCAATGGTCTTTGGCTCAGGCCCCAGGGATGTTTGAATCTCTCTCAGCTCTGAGGTTTAGCCAGCAGGGGCACATAAAAACACTGAGATAGCAGAACAGTTACACCGGGATTTGTTGCTACCACGAATGCACCCAGGTGCTTGTTACAGTAGGAGACCAGGGAACTTAGTACTTGACCTATTACTGACGCTGCTGCTCTTGTAGTTAGTGATGAAAACTCCCTTGAGAGCATGTTTTACAGATGCTGATCCCCAAGTTTTACTGATGCTGACTCAATTTAAACAGACTACCAGCTAAAAAGTATCACTGGTCAGACAATAAAATTAATCTTTGGAGATTAATATCACCTACAAAATGTTTAATAGGCAATTACTGGGCCATGCTATACCATCCCTGAGAAGGATATCATTTGTGATTTCTTGTTCGCATGTAAATCTACTCATAGCTGTTGGACATAACCTCAATCAAACAGAGGTTTTGGTATTTCCTTGCACTGATTACCCAGCTGGCTTTGATCAATTCCACTTTTAATATGTTTTCTTTTTGGTGGGAGGGAGAACATTAAGCCCTGGGTAGTTTAAATACATCACACACACATGCACACATACCTCTCTACTGTAGTGGCATTTAATTAAGTAACAGGTCAGATACAGAGAGTTTAGTGGTTCTATTATTGTATTAGAAGATAAGAAGGTTTCAGAGCATGAAGTTAAAGCTGAGTCATTTTTCATAGCTTTAAGGAAGAACTGGTTGGTTAGGGATGGATGTACTACTGCCATTATTTGTATTACAACAGCATCTACAGACCCCAACTGAGATAGTCATAGTGTCTAAAGTCAGAAGGGACCACCAGATCATTCAGTCTGACCTCCTGTAGATCACAGGCCACCAACACACTAAACCCAATATCCAAAATCAGACCAAAGTATTACAAGCCCACAGGAGTCTAAAAAACTATTACATGCTACAAGAAGAGAATAGGAGGGACCAAGATGCACCACTGCCCCTGCAGTGTCAGAGAAATGATGGCATGAGATATACTCAGTGTGCTAGGCCCTGACCAAACACAAAAGACAATCCCTGCATCAAGGAGCCTACAATCTAAATAACAGACAGATGGTGGGAGAGAGAAGTGCTCATATCCCCAGTACACAGATGGGGAACTCAGGCATGGGTAGATTAAGTCAATTGGAACTGGGTGCCTAACTCTCTTAGGCCCCTTTGAAATACCATCATGGCTCACCAAAGATGAGGACTGGGACAAAGCCAGGAACTTGAACCACTGGATTTGGAAATCTAGGTGTGACTGGGCTCCCAGGGGGCCACACTGGAATTACTCAATTAAGGTGAACTGCAAAGAATGGGGCAGACAATCCCCAAAGCTGTTGGATATTCCAATACTTAGATTTACCAAACCAGTACAAAACAGCTTCTATAATACCTCACTGGTTACCCAGAAGCCAACACAGTTCCCTTAAAGCAACCCAGCCTTCACCCATACACCCAAGTCAAATATGATGAGGATTACTGAAAATCTTATTAATTATATAAGAAAGTTCTACCGGTCCCAAAGGAATGGACACCTTACCTCCCCGGGTTAATGAATATCCCAGCTCTTACCTAAATACATGCTTACAACCAAATCTTATTAACTAAACTAAAATTTATTTAAAAAGAAAAGACAGTATTGGCTAAAAGATCACTATACATACAGACATGAGTACAGTTCTTGAGATTCAGATTCATAGTAGAGATGGTGAGCTTTGTAGTTGCAAAGAGCTCTTTCAGAATTAGTTCATAGGTTATAGTCCAATGTTTATATTCAGGGTGATTCCATGTTAGGAATGGAGAGCTCAGCCTTTTGGCTTAAGCTTCCCCTGCATGAAGCATCAAGCAGATCTGAGATAAAAAGGATCAGGACCCCAGACTTTCTTATACAGTTCCAGGTCTCCCCTGACAGCTCGGAGTCTTTTGGCGAACAATAGGCAATCATGGATACTTTGAAGTAGACCTATTTCCTATGCATTGCCGGTAATTAGCTATATGGATTAACATAAGGCAATTGCCTATTTTCCACCATTGTCAGGTGATTTGCAATACATTTCAAAGAGAGATATTACCATGTGTACCATGAATACAGTGATATTACCATGTTTACAGTACATTTAAATGTTAATATTTCCTTTTGATCTCTGAATCAATAGACTACAGCATAGACAGGGACTGTTTGACTACATTGTTAACCTATAACTATATATATATATATAAACACACAAAAACAAACTATCTACCAAAATGTCTCTAATGGTTGAATGTGGGTCATTTAATGCTGCAGGATGCTTAACCCTGTCTAGTCATGCGTCACACTAGGTTAACAGTCCTTCCTCACAAGGTGTATGAACGGATATTTAGGTACAGGGTCCAGCTTTGGGCTGGTCAAAATGTATCTGGCAAAGCTGTTTTTCAATGAAAAGTTGGGGTTTTGACTAAATGAAATTTATTGTAAAAAGAGAAGTGCCTGCTTTCCTTGGAAAATGGATTTTACAACTAAAAATACAAAACAAGACACCCCCAAACCAAAAGCAAAGTTCCTGGTTGGATTAGATCTCCCATGATTCCCTAAGTATTATTGGATCAAATCCTAAAAGATGCTAAGCAAAGCTCTCTGTGAGCTTAGGAAGGCCTAATAAATAACACTGAAACATGTTGGCCCTTCTCCTACTTGGCTTTCACGGGTGGTTTCTAGGTAACACTTGGCAACAGGTATTTTATATGCAGAAAGCATTGTGTGCTGACAGGTCCCTTCCATGCTGTTCCCTGTGTTCTTTGCCCCAAGGGCCATTCTGCCCTGACAAGTATGAATCAAGACCGCTCTGGTAAAAAGGAGCAGAGAGTCACATGTTGCAAGACACACACAGCACAACCTCAGGTAGGGAAGTTTTCAGATTTCGAAACAGGGAAACAAATGCTGTCAGCCCAAACTAGAGAAGTGACAGCCTATGGGAGCGGTCTAGTATGCTGTATGCCCAATTCTCCACTGCTACGGCAGTTTTCCACTGGGTTAACTCCACTGAAGTTATTCTATGCCCTTTAGCATTTTCCACAAAGATGGTGATAACTACCCCCAATGATCCAGGTCTTCAAAGTTATTTAGGTTCCTAACTTGCACTGAACTCAACAGGTATTAGGAGCCTAAATACATTTGAGGATGTGGGCTACTGTGCCTGATTCAGCCCTCACACTGTTGTAACTCTACCGGTTCACTAGCCTCACCGGTATTAGAGGGGACTCAGGTTCTTTATGTAGGAGCTGTAGTAATACTGGATTGTTCGTTTCAAATCCACCAGCTTCCAGCTAGGGTGACCAGACAGCAAGTGTGAAAAATCAGGATGGGGGGTGGGAAGTAATAGGAGCCTATATAAGAAAAAGACCCAAAAATCGGGACCGTCCCTATAAAATCGGGACATCTGGTCACCCTACTTCCAGCGGATAGAGTGATCCAGAGTGTGGTTCTAGTACTAGACGTCTAATCTCAGTCTTGCCGACCCCAACCGTTCAAAAATCATGAGTCAGACCAAAAAGAAATGATGAGATTGGGCTAAAAAATCACGAGATTCTTATAAAAGATTAAATCATGATTTTTATTCCACCTTCTGATTTTTGATCCCCCCCCCCCCCCCCCGCATACTCCCAGTGTGTGTGTGTGTGTGTGTGACTAGCACTGTACTGCCTACTCTGGCATAGTTATTGAAAGGAAGAGGATTTTGCTCCTGCTTCAGGAGCTCTCACAATCATGCAAAGAGCTCTTACCTTTATGCAATTATGGAGCAGAGCCGGCAGGTACCTATTTCTCTCTCTTGCCCTCCCAGGCTGTGGCAGTTACCTGTTCCCATCGCCGCCAAAGTCTGTGCAGCTCCATGCAGGACATTTTCCCACCAGTGTGAAAGTCACTAGTCTCCACTAAATGGTCCTCTGCCAGTGTTTGTAGAGGGGACAACCACATGAGGAACATTAAAGACTTGCTACTGATGAGGACATCACACACGGAGCTGCACAAAACTTCACTCCCCCATTCCCCCAGTCAATGAATGCCCCATAACTTTTGTGGCCCTACTATTGCCTTATATCCTGCTGCTCTCCTGCTAGAAATCCTCACTGAGGATTGGGGAAACAGAGGAAGATGATGGAATCCTGACTCTGCCTTGCTCCTGGTCAGAAGCAGCAGCCGTGCCCAATGCAGGAAGGAAAACCCCTGGGGAAATGAGGAGGTGCTGGTGGAAGCTGAGCAATCCGGGCAGCACTGCTCCAAGCAGCTGCCAGGGGAGGCAATGTACTCCCATGGCAGAGGAAGTGCATTGAAATGGATCCCCAAAATAATGTGCGCCCCCTGAGCAGTGGGAAGAGGGATGGAGGACTGAGCCAGGGCAGTGGTGTGAGGTGGGGAGGGGCAGAGAAGCTTACCTGACAACGAGAGCTGCACCGCCCAGAGCTGAAAGCAAGAGCCACGCCACCTGGGGCTCGTACTGCTGGTGATTTCTAAGTAAAATTAAGACTCGCTCGTGATCTTGGACAGCAACTGAAAAAAAAAAATCCTGACATTTGAGAGTTCTATCATGAGATCATGACTGAGGCTTAAGAAATTGCATCTCTTGCGATAATTCGCAAGAGTTGGCATGTCTGTATTTTTAGGAAATTTTCATTGAAACGTTGATGTCTCACTTTACAGTGAATCCTGACTGGTTACCTACCCCATTAGCTTCTGTGTACTGGTATGATATTGCTGGGACTTGAGTGCTGCTGTCTATTCGAAACACGTGCAACTGAGCAGAATTAAGGGGAGTAAATGGGTAGCAGTTTGCAGTCTGTGAAGCAGCAAATTGCATCTGTTGAAGAATCTCATTCATTCACCCATGATGGATTCCATAACAGCATTAAGAAGCCTCACTCTTGTTTAGTTTTACAGACCGCAGACATGTTTGAACTCCATAACTAAATGATCAACCCCCATCGCTCCACAGTTAAACAGCTGTGGGCAGACAGAAGATTTGCTCAAACTACAAGGGTTCTTCCAGCCCTGCTACCCTGTATGCGAGTCCTCCGTGGCCAAGAGGAATCTCCCTATGAGAGACAACATGTGTCCAGACTGCTCCTTTTCCGACCCTCCCCCAGCCTATACCCCTCTTCTCCCTGCACAAAGCCCAGACTTGCAGATTGCTCTCCACAGGGACTGTGGGAGAGTACCAGAGTATGGCTGGACTATCCCAACGTCCCCAAGGGGCAAGGGCTGTATGCAGAGCATCCCCTGCATGTACAAATCTGGGTGGGATGAGCCAGCTATTGACTTTAGCGGAGATACTTTGGACTCACACGGATGTGAAGAAGAAGAGACTTTTGCTCAGTGTACAACTCACTCCAAGTAAGTAGCATCTCTACTTTGAGGGTTAGTGAGGACATGAATAGTCTCTTGACATCATTTCACCTTGGGAGATTCAGCTTGACTTGAGCCTACTCAATTTCTTTGGCTATGTATGTCTTCTTTGAATATACTATATTAAAGGATATTCCACTAGCTCATTCCATTACCTCTTCAATCATGACTTAATGGAGACTTCAAAGCTACAAAAAACTTTGAACCATGACTGGATGCAACATGGCTTTATTCACAGCATGCAAAGATAAGAGTGATTCATTGTCAGGGAATGCGAAAGCAAGCTGGACTGCTCTAGCAACTGACAGGAGTAATTAGCTTTGTGATCTATGAGTCACTTTGAAAATACACCATGTCCAGGCCACAAACTGCATCTCTTTTTCTGTTCATGAATTATCCACTAAACCTTTCAATTTTTACAAATTGTATTTGGAATGGTTTGATGACATGTTTTCAGACATATTTCAGCCCACGGACTTGAAGTCATTTGCTCTTTGGAATTCAACTATTTGCTCAGTGTGATTGGTCGCCTAAGTCACAAGGTATTGTTTTTGTGGTCTGACTGGATGACAACCAAACCCACAAAGAACTGACATAAGATGACACACAACACAAAGTCATAGAAATATAGGGCTGGAAGGAACCTTGACAGGTCATCCAGTCCAGTCCCCTGTGCTAAGATGGGACCAAGTTGTCTAGACCATCCCTGACAGGTGTTAGTCTAACCTGTTCTTAAAACCTGCAATGTTGGACTTTCCACAGCTTCCATCGGAAGCCTATTCCAGAACTGAACTATCCTGATAATGAGAATTGTTCCTAATATTGAGCCTAAATCTCCCTTGCTGCACAGTAAACCCATTACTTTTTGTCCTACCATCAGTGGGCATGAAGAACAATTGAACCCTGTCCTCTTTATAAGAGCCCTTAGCATATTTGAAAACTGTTTTGGGGTCTCCCCCCCCAGTCTTCTTTTCTAAAGACTAAACATGACCAGTTTCATTTTAACCTTTCCTCATAGGTTAGGTTTTCTAAATGTTTTATCATTTGTTCCTGTCCTCTGGACTGTCTCCAATTTGTCCACATCTTTCTTAAAATGTGACACCAAGAACTGGACACAGTACTCCAGCTGAGGCCTCACCACTACCAAGAAGACCAGGAAAATTGCCTCCTGTGTCTTACATACAACCCTTCTGTTAATACACAGAATGATATTAGCCTTTTTCACAGCTGCTTCATATTTGTTGACTCATATTCAATTTGTTATCCACTTAACCCCCAGATCCTTTTCAGCAGTACGACCCCCCTCAACAGTTATTACCCATTTTGTGAATTTAATTTTTTTTCTTCCTTTGCATTCAGTAAAGAGAAGTGCAATCTTGTTGATTTCAGGCCAATTTCCAATTTGTCAAGGTCATTTTGAATTCTAATCCTGTTCTCCTAAGTGTTAGCAAGCCCACCTTGGGTGCAGTCATCCACAAATTTTATAAGCATACTCTCCATTATATTATCCAAGTCATTATCCTGGGGCAATATTTTCATTAGACCCCTGCAGAGCTAGATATGTCCCATCCAGTTTGACAGCAAACCATTCATGACTATTCTATGGTCTTTCAACCAGTTTAGCAATGACCTTAATGTAATTTCATTTAGACCACATTTCCCTAGTTTGCTTATGAGAATGTCATGTGGGACTGGGCCAAAAAAATCTTACTAAAAATCAAGATATATCATGTCCACTGCTTCTCCACTATCCACTAAGCCAGTACCCAGGTCAAAGAAGGAAATTAGTTTGGTTTGGCATAATTTGTTCATAAGAAATCCGTGCTGGCTGTTACTTACAATATTATCCTCTAGGTGCTTACAAACTGGTTGCTTAATAATTTGTTCCAGCATCTTTGCACATGTCCAAGTTAGGCTGACTAGTGTATAATTCTCTGGGTCCTCTTTGTTTCCCTTTTTAAAGGCAAGTATTTTGTTTACCCATCTCTAGTCCTCTGGGGCCTCACCCATTCTCCATGAGTTTGCAAAGATAACTGCTAACAGTTCTGAGCTAGTTTCTTAAGTACAATAGGGTGAAGTTCGCCATGCCCTGCTCACCTGAATACATCTAATTTATTTAAATATTCTTTAACCCATTCTTTCCCTGTTTTGGGTTTACATTCCTTACCCCTTGTTGTTAGTATTAATTGCATGGAGTATCTGATCACCATGAACCTTTTTAGTAAGACTGGAAAAAAAAAAAAAAAAGCTATTAAACATCTCAGCCTTCTTGATGTCAATTATTATTAGTGCTCCTTCCCCACTAAGCAGAGGACCTATACTTTCCTTCATCTTTCTCTTGCTCCTAATATATTTATAGAACCTGTTCTTGTTGCCTTTTATGTCTCTTGCCAGGTGTAACTCATTTAGTGCCTCAGCCTTTCTGACTTTGTCCCTACATGCTTGCACTATTCTTTTGTATTCATCTTTAATAATTTGTCCATGTTTGCACCTTTTGGGAACATATGCCAGGATTAATTTTTTCAAAGGAGTCAAATGACTTTTTCTGTCAATTAGCCAATTGTTTATAGCAAAACCCCATTGCAAAATCACCCTTGTAATTAACTGGAAATCCTCATCACAGGATGAAGATTTGCCATGTCAGGAAGAAAGTTTATCTGTGGCCTGGCCTGTGTTATGCAGGAGATCAGACTAGATGATTATAATGGTCCCTTCTGGACTTAAAAAAAAATATGGAGATATACCTATCTCATAGAACTGGAAGGGACTCCGAAAGGTCATCGAGACCAGCCCCTGCCTTCGCTAGCAGGACCACGTACTGATTTTGCTCCAGATCCCCAAGTGGCCCCCTCAAGGCTTAAACTCACAACCCTGGGTTTAGCAGGCCAATGCTCAAACCACTGAGCTATCCCTCCTCCCT
Organism: Chrysemys picta bellii; assembly: GCF_011386835.1. Taxonomy (NCBI): domain Eukaryota; kingdom Metazoa; phylum Chordata; order Testudines; family Emydidae; genus Chrysemys; species Chrysemys picta. Next base: position 119,041,070 of record NC_088797.1, on the reverse strand, counting down.
CTTAACTTAAAATTCATGAACCTTTTTGTATTTTTGACAAAAATCACCTTTCAGGTTTGTGGGAAACAAAACAACAAGAAAGGCAAGAGCTCATCCTTTTTACCTTTTGGGAAACAAAGGAAAATATTTTGTTGTTGCCAGGTACCCTAGCATTGTGAATCTTTTGCATGTGTTAACATATAGGCCTGAAGCTCTAAGTTATGGTAAAAATTCTTAATCAAGACTCCCTTGAAACTTTGCAAAGTTAGGCTAATAAATATAATAAGCAAAGTAAAAATCTGCTTGCTAACATTTTTATGAAGTCAAAAATTATACCTAAAGGTCATGACCTATGTTTGCAGACTTAGTTTTCAACAGGTTAAACATAAATGCTTGTAATCAGCTCTAACTAATAACTTGAATAAAGTTGTAATCAAAACCACAAGAAAGGAGTGTGACGGGTTGGATCCTCCCTTCTGGAGTGCCACCTGATGTGCTGGGGTCCCACTGAGCCAGCCTGTTCCACCAGCCTCGGGTCCCTCACCCTGTCCTGCTGCACGAACACACACACAGAGGTAGGAACACAACCAGCTGTAGAATCAGACAAAGTCTGCAATCAGCTCTGTGTGGGAAGAATCAGCTCGGGAAATTGCCCAGTACTCAGGTGCACACACCCTCTTGACTGTAAACCCAAAATGATATTGTCTTGCGCTGTATAGAGATCGATACAGCATTAGCTCATGAAATTTGCCCCCTCCCTCAATGTGGAGGAAGATGTGCACAGCTTCCCCCTCCCCCCCGTTATGAACGGCACAAACTGGGTTTTAGAACAAACAAAAAATAAGTTTATTAACTACAAAAGGTAGGTTTTAAGTGATTATAAGGGATAGCAAACAGAACAAAGCAGATCACTGAGCAAATAAAACTGAACACGCAAAATAAGCTTATTACATTCAAGAAATTGGCTACAAATAGTAATTTCTCACCCTAGATGTTTTATGCAGGTTGCAGAATTTCTTGAAGGTAAAATGCACTGCTTGCAGCTTAAATCTCCAGGTATACTTCACAGGCTGACGTCTCTCACCTGGGCTCAGGCCCTGCCCCATCCTCCAGCTAAATTCCTTTGATTTTTCAGGTGTTTTCAGCAATCTTCCTTCTTGGGCAGGAAGGCAGTGGAGAAGAGCCAAGATTAACTCACTCCCCAACCTTAAATAGGATTTTCACATGGCGGGAATCCACCCCCCCCCCCCCAGTTTAACCCCCCCACCCCCTCTTAACGGAAAAACACTAGAAGTCCAAAACGATGTCCAGTACCAGGTGCCATAATCACTTGACTCAGTTGTGTTTAAGCAGCATCCCAGGAAACTTCTCAGGAAGGAGGGAGATTAGCATTTTCAAAGTCCTATTGTCCTTCCTAATGGCCCATCCAGGCTGTTTGCATACTGTCTGGTGGGTGTTCCCCAGGTGAAAACACAGTTGTAATTATTACATAGTCAATATTTCTAACTTCAGATACAGAAATGATACATGCATACAAATTGGATAATCACATTCAGTAAATCATAACCTTGCCAATGATCCCTCACATGAGCCATCTTGCCTAAAACATATCTTAGTTATGCCATATTCATATCATAACAATATGTCTAAGAAAAATATGGGGCGTAATGTCACAAGGAGTAAGTCTCACAAAAGCATAAAATGTTCTAACTGCAAAAGGGAAAATAAGTAATTAAGAAGTTTTATTGTCTCTGTTGGCCAAAAGTGTTGTGCTCTTTTGTATGCTGGAAATCTGGAGTGTATTAAATAACTGTCTAGTCAATTAGCTACAAGGTAGACATTTGATAGTAATTGGACTATAATAAGTTATGCAGTTAGCTTCAAATTGTAATATGAAATAAACAAGAGGGGGGGAGCTATAAAAGACCTGTAGATTGTGAATCACCACTCGGCCCAATGCGAGCAGATAGCCTGGTGACCCCAGAAGTTGCTAAGTAATTGCCTCTGTAACGTGCTGTCATGTCTGTAGTCAGGGCAACTTGATTTGAATAAACCAAATTGGGATTGACCACCAGATGTCTCAGTAATTAATTATCTAACAAGAACCCATTTATTACACATGGTTCTGTCCAGAAGCCTTGGAGAATCTGCACATGCATTGCTAACAAAAGGCCTAAATTCCGCAACTATATTGCTGCATTTCTCTTTGCATATGTAGTTTTCGAGATGAGCTCAGTATAGCCCTTTGGGGGCAAGGGGTATAGGGAGATTTGCAGTACTACCATCACGATACACATTATGCTCCTGTGCTTTAGTGAAATGTTTACAATGCTAGATTCATGACCCCAGAAAACATAGCAGTGTCAATAACTACAGTCAATAATATGAATATCCGACCATTTTTATTGTCTGATAAAAAATGAAAATGGGAGAATGGAGATACCTGTGGCTAAAACACTGGACTGGGACTCAGGAGTTCCACACATTTGGAGCTAATAAGAAGTGTATGGTAATGAAAAAAATGCCATTGAGTTCAGTGGGCTTTGGATGAGGCTTAAATGAAACATCCTCCACACTTGCGTCCCTTTTACAAATGAGGAACCGAGGCACAAAGTAGTTAAGTCACTTGCTCAAGGTCACACAAGGTATCTGTGGCACAGCTGGAAACCAAATCCAGATCTCCTGAGTCCCAGTCTAGTGCCTTAGCCACAAATGCCATATCTTTGACTTGTCTATTTAGATTGGAAGCTCTTCAGGGCAGGAATAATCTCTTGCTATGCGTTAGTATAGTGGCTCGCATAATGAGGCCCTGATCCAAGTTGGGCCTTCAGGGCTCTGATGCAATACAAATAAATAACAAGGTGAATGGACTTTCTTCTATCTGCAGTGTAGCCTTTGCATATTGCCTTTTTAAATGCCACAAGCAGGGCTGGCTCTAACTTTTTTGCCACCCCAAGCAAAAAAAAAAAAAAAAAAAAAGGCAGCGCCCGCCCTTCCCCCCGAAACACCCTCCCTCCCCCGAGCGCTGCCCTGCCCCGCCGAAACAACCCCCCCCCCCGAGCACCGCCCTGCCCCGCTGAAACAAAAAAGCCCAAACAAACCCCGAGTGCCGCTCCGCCACCTGAAGATTGACCGCCCCTTACAAGGTGCCGCCCCAAGCACGTGCTTGGTCGGCTGGTGCCTGGAGCCGGCCCTGGCCATAGGTCAGCACAGCAGGGCACCAAACACTATGATCATTCAAACAGGTGATTACAGGAGTGTCCATCACTGGGATCACTACTGTCAGCTGCCAAAACATACAGATATGGCTGCAAATATACAGAAGCTGAGTGCTGGTGGTCATTGTCAGAAGAAGGCCTCAGTATCTGCATCCACTGAAGACAACAGTAAAGTATCCATTGACTTCACTGGCATAGGATCAAGCCCTAAAGTGGGATTAAAGACCAAGGCATCACCCCAGGTTTATCACCTTAGTTGGGAATTTCCCTTCTTGTTCTAATCACAGTTACCTCCAAGCTGTAACATCCTGAACATTGTTGTGAATTTTTCTCTGGGTGGTCTGCTGTGATCTCTCATCTTTCCATGCATACTTCCCCACCTACCCCACATCCGCATCCACAACGGCTTCCACCAGCCAGTTAAGTAACGCTCATGTGGCTGTCTACCAGCCCCTGCCAAAACTGCTCCAGCAATCAAAATCGTTACATGAAGAGTAATTCTCTGCACCTTGGGTTCTGAGTAACTGCAGGTCCTTAATGGTGATATTTTCTAATTGAATTTTCTTTGGAGGGGCAAATTGTTGTTTGATGGTTCATAAAGTAGGGAGTATGGTAGTAAGAAAAAATAAGCAATAGGGCTTGCTTGATTGCTTCACAGTACAAGCATAGAGAGTTACATGTACAAACGCAATGTTAAAAACAGTGAGCAGCAGGACATGAAGTGCACTGCATTAGTGAGAGCATTGGTGTGTGGATGCCAATTTTCTGCTACGTAGTAGCTGGAATAAGTCATAAGGGCTGAGCACAGAGCTAAGCACCTCCATAGAAGGATCAAGATCACATTAAGGCCATGTCTACTCAGGCATTTCCATTCTCTGCCTACGATCCAACCTCTTTTTTACCCTGCATGTTTGAGAGTAAGTGTGGACACACAGGGGCCATGAGATTTACAATAGCTCATTCTGGAGGATGGCACTTGTCAGGATTATGGGACTACAAATTTACCTTAATTGTGAGATCAACTGCAAAAAGGTGAGTGAAAGTTTATAAAATGGCACAATAGCCTATGACAATAAATGTTGATGGGAAAAGATGCAAAAGGGAGATGAAGACTGAATTAGTCCTACTGATATAAGATCACAGCTAGTAAACAAGATAAGTGTGGAACCAGAAATCAATGGACCAAATTTGGTGTGTTGGAAATTAGGCCTAATTGGGGAACAAAATAATGAGGGGATGTGCTATTCCACCCATCATCTCTTTCAGAGTCCTTAGAGAGATTTGGGGCTGGGGGGAAGCTGGCTACCACAATACTAGCTAACTGAAAGACGAGAGAATAGGAAAGAGGGAGCTTTACCATCATGGCTGTTACCCCCCACCATCTCCTGGGGCCCCAGAATCTACTGTGACACTGTTCAGCTTTTGTTGCCCTAAACTTGAGAGATCTCCTCAGCAGACCAGGCCAGAGAGAGAGACCCAGATCACACTTCCACCTCCATCTACTCCAGCTAAATCCTGGATGCCCTCCGGGGTGCGAGACTCTCTCATACCTCCCTTCCCTTTGTGTATTGTTTTCCTTCCCCATCTTTTCTTTTTTTTCCCTTTTGCCTTCAGCTTAATAAGAGCCTGGCTTTGCCAGCCAAGACTTCATATTTTTCAACACTGCTGTAAGCCTATGGCCAGAAAAACGGTAGCTAAATGCATTGCCCCAGAGAGCCTGACACTGGTACAAATTTGCCAGGTCTCATAGTAGCTGATTAGACCGTGCACTGTGCCCGTGATTTTACTGCAGTGACGTTGCAAGGGAAAGTCAACACCAGAGCCAGAAACTGCATGTTCTATCTTTGCTGTTCTTTTCTTGTCCCATTTGTGTGTGTCTTTTGTCTTCTAGGAAATGGGATCAGACTTTAACAACTGCCACAATAGCTCCAGCCCATCTCTGCTAACCTAAGAACAGACGAATGGTCATACTGGATCAGACCAATAGTCCATCTAGCCCAGTATCCTGTCTTCTGACAGTGGCCAGTACCAGGTGCCCCAGAGGGAATGAATAGAACAGGGCAATTATCAAGTAATCAATCCCCTGTCATCTAGTCCCAGAATCTGGCAGTCAGAGACTTGGGGACACCCGGAGCATGGGGTTGCATCCCTGATCATCTTGGCTAATAATCATTGGTGGACCTGTCCTCTCTTCTTCTTTTCCCCCAAAAGGACAAGTATTACCACTTAAGAGACTCAAACAAGGAGTTGGTTTTTTTCCCTTTAGAAAACTCTCTAGAACTAAAGAGAAAAGGAATAAGGGAAGCCTTACTAAATACTTCACATTTCAAATGCTTTTACTGTTTTTCCTCTTTCTGTATCTATAATAAAAGGTTCAAAGGCTGTTTAATGGCGTGTTGCCATGGTATTAAGCAGGTTAAGGTCTCTCCAAACGTGAACCTCGTTTAATGTTGGACAATGACAGGATCATGTTAACACCTTTAAATTTGGGGCCGATATATTGCATTGTAATAAATACAGCACAACTTAGAGCCTGGTCCAAAGCCCACTGAAGTCAAGGGAATCCTTCCATCACTCTGTTTGCACAGCGCCTAACACAACAGGGGCCATTCTTTGTTGGCCCTTAGGTACTACTGTATCAATACTGATTTCAGTGGGTCAGGCTCCTAGTGCTTGCTTATTCTTGTACTTGCATTAATTGTCCCGATATTCTGCAGAATGCAATAACTTTGTGCACCCTGCTGTATGCAAGGACTGACAAGTTCAAAGCCATAGTGGAACGTGGAGAAGATTGAACCATTGTTTAATCTAGATTTGATTTTATGCAGATCCACAGGTCTTGCCAGACTAGATCAGAGCGGTGGTCTATCTAGTCACAGGGATTAGTTCTTGGCCTTACGCTATTTAAACATTTTTATCAATGACCTGGATGAAAAAATAAAGTCACCACTGATAAAGTTTGCAGATGACACAAAAGTTGGAGGAGTGGTAAATAATGAAGAGGACAGAGTGATCTGGGTTGCTTGGTAAGCTAGGCTCAAGCAAACAATATGCATTGTAATACGGCTACACATATATACCTAGGAAGAAAGAATGTAGGCCATACTTAGATGATGGGGGACTCTATCCTGGGAAGCAGTGACCCTGGAAAAGATTTGGGGGTAGGGGGGGGTGCATGAATCAGCTGAACATGAGCTTCCAGTGCAACACTGATGACAAAAAGCTAATGCAATCCTTGGATGCAGAAACCGGGGAATCTCACATAGGAGTAGAGAAGTTATATTACCTCTGTATTTGGCACTGGTGTGACCATTGTTGGAATACTGTGTCCAGTTCTGGTAGCCACAATTCAAGAAAGATGTTGATAAATTGGAGAGGATTCAGAGAAGAGCCACGAGAACGATTAAAGGATTAGAAAACATGACGTACAGTGATAGATTTAAGGAACTCAATCTATTTAGTTTAACAAAGAGAAGGTTAAGGGGTGACTTAATTACAGTCTATAAGTACCTACATAGGGAACAAATATTTGGTAACGGCCTCTTCAATGTGACAGAGAGAGGCATAACACAATCCAATGGGTGGAAGTTGAAGCAAGACAAATTCAGACCTAGAAATAAAGCGTACATTTTTAAGAGTGAGTGTAATTAAAACTTACCAAGTGGTTGTGGTGGATTCTCCATCACTGGCAATTTTTAAATCAAGACTGGATTTTCTTTTAAAAGATCTGCTCTAGGAATTATTTTGGGGAAGTTCTCTGGCCTTTGTTATACAGATAGTCAACTAGATGATCACAATGGTCCCGTCCGGCCTTGGAATGTTTGAATCTAGTCCAGTATCTTGTCTGATAGTGGCCAGTATCAGCTACTTCAGAGGGATGTGCAAGAAACCCTAGAGCAGACAGTTAGGGGATAACCTGCAACAAGGAAACCTTAACAGTCCAGTGGGGTGCTGCAGGAACTCCTCACTTTCCTTTACGCTGACTGGGTCTGAACAAGGGTGCTTGTCTTAATCAGGACATTGAGAAGCCAAACACAGCCTAATTAACATAAGTAAGTCTCTCTTTAATAAAGTCCCATAAAAGGAGCGTTTGGACAACAGTTTAAAGGCTCTCACCTCAGAGCCCAGGTTTGGACTATTGAAAGTTAAAAAGTCCCCAACAAAAAAGTCTTTCAGTCTGGTTGGACAAATCTTCAGAGAGCTTGGCCAGAGATCACCATCCCTTCTCAGTTGTGCAGACAGAGAGTGTATGCACATGTCATGTTATATTCCCCACCCCACTCAGCTTCAGCTTCCTGTTTTAATTAAGGTGAGTCCTCAGGTGGAGCAGGGAGCCTCTCCTTGATTTTATGCAGATGGTTCTGATTGTGGCTCCGGATTGGCCCTTAAAGGGTAATATACTCCATCATGCCTCCACTAATTAGAAGTTTGCTTATGTTGTGAAGCATGAGGTTTACTGGGTATGTTTGGTCCTGCCTCAACACGGGGGATGAAGTAGATGACCTCTTGAAGTCTCTGCCAGCCCTGCCTTGCTATGTTTCTATGGGGGTTTATATCCCAGTTTGGCTTTGTAACCTAAATAGTTTTAGAAAAGTATATCCAATATATCCAGGCTGAACCGAATGCTGGAGCTTTACCTATTACTTCCTTAAAGCCTTGCTATTTAGAAGAATAGTTTGGGATATTTTTCCCCCTGAAATGTCTTGGCTTGGTTTTAGATTTTTGGATAATCGCAAATATTAACTTGTTTTCCATTTTTCAGGTGCTTCACTTACAGGCACTTACAAAAGCGACTTGGAATTCAGGAGATGTTTTCTTTGTCACTCCTTCCTTAGCAATTTTAAAATTAGTTGATGGAAGTTGCACTTTAGGGAGCCATACAAGATCAATGTACAAGATCAATCTCACTTCCACAAAGACGTTATAATCCACATGAATGTTACAATATACCAGATGCAAACCAACAACTGTCTGTTTCATTCGCAGTGAAACTGTACAGACTTTAAAGAAGAAACTCCAGTGATCTGCAATCAGACCTTACACATAACGGGTAAATAAATTGGGCCTTAATTATATATAATTAATCCCACAAATGGATTATTTTGAAAAGTGCCCTTGGAATTCCTCGCTCAATCATAGCTTTCACTTCTTTCCATGGAGGTTACCATTTTCTGCATTAGTCTTAATTATTTTATATTACAGTAGCATCTAAAAAGCCCAATCAGGGCACTATTGTGATAGACATTACACACAGAATGGATGATGATCCCTGCCCTGAAAAGCTGCCACATGAAAACTCGAAGATGGACAAAAAGGTAGAGACAAAACAAGACATAAGCAAATAGTCAAAGAATGTAACTTGTGAGTATAGAGTGAGCTTTGTTTGTTAGTCCAGCTCCATAAAGCAGTCCGGCTAGAATAACTGCTTGCTCTGCATATTGCATTGCACTACATGGCTTTTATTTGTGTCTATAGAGTATGAGCTCTGTGTCAGGGACATATTTTCTTAGCACCGTTTCCCCTATTGTGCAGTGTCATGTCCACTTACAAGGCTTTACCAAAGGACTACATGATGAATGATGACAAATCTGTGTCATTTCCTGCTGTCATCATGTAGGAGAAGCTGAGAGAACGTCTTACACTGTTTTTCTCAACATCTAGATTTTTATTGTTTCCAAATACAGCTGTAGATGCTGGTTAACTGATGACGGAGAGAAAAAGCAAGAGAATAGAATGAGAACATTGCGATTTGATCCAACCTACTTAGGGTCCAATTCTGCGCACATCTACTACCAAGTGAATAGATGTTTGTAGTTCTGGGCCCTACGTAAATTAGCTTATTAAAGAAGATGAACATTATGGACCAAATTAGGAACCGATCTTGAAGTCCTGATTTCAAAATGCTTAATGGAAACATGAGGATGCTGTACGATATTTTCTTTTAACTACTATAAATATCACATCATTGCTATGGGGAACTATGCAGTAACAATCTCTCTTGCATTGGACTAACAGGAATGTGGTAAGACCATATCACAATAATACAGTAAACTAGAGTCAAACTCTATTCCTGCATTTGCATGCTTTGTAATGTCTGTGGATCATAGCATAGGGAGCCTAGAAATCTAGGATTTAAGTAAAGCTGTGTGAGAACTGGAATTTCCATTCTGTGAAAAGTTTCAAGATTTCAGATTATTTTTTTCATTCCAACTGTGAATAAAAATGTTGGAAACACTGAAATTTTCTGCAAAAGAATTTTTTTTTGGGGGGGGGGGGAATCATTTTGGGTCAAACAGCTCATTTCATTTTGATAAATTTGAAATGTTTTGCTCAGATTTTGACTTTAAAAAAATCAAATTCAAAGTGAAGTCATTTGGAAACAAAACCAAAATGTTCCATTCAATAAGATCAAAATGCATTCCCCCCCACCCCCCCAATGAAATTTCACTGAAATCAACATGTTTCCACAGAAAGTTTTTATTTCCAGGAAATGGCATTTTCTGCTGGAAAAACATTGTCAGAAAATTTTCAACCAGCTTTAGTTTCAAGATTCTATTTCAGTTCTATCTACTGGATATTTCACTGCTAAGACTTAAACTGAGGGCTTCTTGATTCCTAAATGCATTGCACTAACCAGAGTGGAGCATTACACAGGTCCAAAGGCTTCCATTCCAAGGCTATGTCTATGCTTATGTGCCATATACAGTACAGGCACGACATGTGTAGCTATATGCCACAGTGAAAGGCTCCAGAAGCAGGGAGGCAGCAGGACACTACACTGTTAAAAATAGCAGTGTCGATGTGTAAGAAAGTGCATGGGCATGAAGAGAGCCACGTAGGGTATACATATCCTGGGGGTTCAGGCACAGAGGGCAATGTAAACAAATGGCACCCCCTCAGGGCAGCCCTGCACATGGCCCCTTGCCTCAGTTTTCCTTTTTGGGTCCCTATAAATCCATACGAGCTTATCCTCCATTAACAAAAAAAGACCCAGCACAAAATTCCCACGGCGTGGTCCACATCAACCCTGTGCAAGCAATCTTTAAAAACCCAGCTCCGTTCTCAGCCTTCTGGTGTCTTCTGCCAGACCTGGAGGCTTTCCATCTTCCTCTGTCCTTCTGCCAGAATGGCCATCCCAGCCCTTTCTTCTGGAGTGCAACCCTACTCTTCCCACCAGGAACTCCCCCAGCCCCTCCACTGGGAGCCTCTCATGGTTCCTCTGGGACCCAGCTCTCTGACAAGGAGACCCAGCAGGTAAGCCCCTCCACTGCTCCCCTTCCTTCTGCCCCTCTCTGGCCCTTTGCTCTGGCTCTCCAGCACAAAGCCAGCAGGCGTCTCCCTCTGCTGCTTTTCCAGCCTTCATCTCTTTCCAGCCCTCTCTCTCTGGCTTGGGGCAACAAACCCTTTGCTGCTCTCCTGCTTTCAGCCCTCCCTCAGGAACCATCTTCTCCCTGGGACAGCTCTCATCTCCTGCTCTTCCTGACTGAAACCATCTGCTCTGACTCCCTGGGGCAGCCCCAGCTCACCAGGCCTCTTATCAAAGGGGATGCGTGGGAGGAGGGGGATGCAGGGTCGTGTCCTCTGCTCCCCACCCAAGATTTGCTGTTTGGCTTGTACTGAGCATGCTCAGTAACTCTGCTGAAGTCGGCTACCCTCACTCTGCCCCCCACTATGGGCAGGCACGGGTCATCTCTGCCTCTTAGAACCTCCAAGTGCTGCTCCATTTTCTTAATTAAGCCAACAGAGTGCACCTGGACTGAAACAGGAGCACTGAGCCTTGTTTCATTAAATGGGTCAGCAACTTTATTTCTCCTCAAGTCCCAACCAAACTGAGCCTTTTGCAATAACTTAACTGTAGACATAGGTTCTCCAGGCTAAGGAAACACTTGCACTCAGGTTTCAGCCATGTAACAAAATCAAGACATTGGGGAAAAAAAAAAAAAGGACTTCTGGGGAATCTCTGGAATGCATGGATATTTCAAATAGATATTCACAGACAGTTGCTGTCCCAATCTTTGTTCATCCTACAGAAATCTGTCCAAAAAAAATGCTTGTAAAAGACCAGTTGAGAATATCATGCATGATTCTACAAAATCATGGTCCTAAATAAACCTGACTGCCCATTAAGCATCAAATACAGTATGTGCAATCATTATAGACACTCCTTTCTGGAGCACAGCCAGAAATGCAATGCATCTTCTCTAGAGGCAAATACTATACTTAATACTGATGTCTTTAAGTGTGTTCTTTACTCACTTGATCACCTAACAAGATGATCATGTCACCCTAGATACCCATTAATAATACATTTACATGAGAAAAAAATTAAGCAGTTCTACTAGAACTGTTTACAACACTCAAATGGAGAACAGTGTTTTGATTTCATGTCTGCCTCATTTGTTCCATATTTCCTCATCTTTCTGGTCGCAAATGTTGTTTAACAAAAAGGTTGTAGGATGTCAAAATGAGCAGCAAACACTCATGGTTTCTCACAGAAAGAAAAGGGAAGGGAGGAACTAACATACAATTTGAAATTTAAAATACCAAGGACAAGTTTCTCTGGAATAAATTAACATCTACAAAAGAAATTGTTTGTCCAAAATAAAATACATAAAATTGCTAGTTATGTACTTCAAAGCTGGCTTCTAAATGCTCTAATGGATGAGTGGGTAACGAATAATGCTATAGCAGTATCCATGCCACCAAATCCAATTTAAATTGTGAGGGAAGAAGAAGTTACATTTATATATTACCTTTCACCTGAAAATTCTCAAAATGCTTTGCAAATTATATATTCCGAAATCATTGCACTCACCACTGAAACTGTGGGTAGTGCTGGAAGAGATGACAGCAACATAAAAAGCAGGCAAGCAGGAAAAGGGGGACATTTGGGCACTATGTCAGAAGAACCTCAGTGTCTATGCATATCAGGCTGGCCCACAGCCCAAGCCCCACCCTGCTTCAAATAGCTCAGTGAATAATTTATTTAATGAACGTAATTTTTGTTTTGTTTTTCCTCTCTCAAATTTATTAGTTACAATTATTGGAAGTATAATTTCTGGGAATAATAATTGCTCTGCAGACTGTGTGAGTAGTTCGCTGCCAGTATCCATTAGTCAAAATACAAGTTGTATTGGCTAGTGTTGATTGGATATGGATTAGTTGTATTAGGACAGGGGGTTCCACAAGATCCTTCAATTACCTTACATGCAAATCAGCTAGTAGTAGTCCAAAAGTTCAGCTGTTTAGGTTCTACAGTGGCCACCAACCTCTTACTCGATGAAGAGCTAAATGTTTGCATTGGAAAGGCTGCCGCCACCTTTAGCGGACTAACTAAAAGAGCATGGGACAACTCAAAGTTTACCATCAAGACCAAAATGCTAGTGTACCAAGCTTGTGTCCTCAGCACTCTCATGTCTGGTGGGGAAACATGGACAACTTATGCTCATCAGAAGAAAAGGTTGAACAGTTTCCACCTATGTTTATGCTGCATACTCAACACCAACGGCAAGATAAAGTCACCAACACAGAGGTTCTTCAAAGGCAAATTTACCAAGTGTGACAGCCCTGCTGAAGCAAAGACAACTGCGCTGGCTGGGCCATCTGAGTAGGTTGGAAGACAGACGCTTACCCAAGGACATGCTATACGGGGAGCTATCAGAGGGAACAAGAACAACAGGACGTCCCAAGCTTCGCTATAAAGACACATGCGAGCGAGATATGAAGGAATTTGGAATTGATCCCTGACCAATGGGAAATCTTGGCAAGTGATCGTAACAAGTGGCGCCATCATCTCCATCAGGGTATCAAAGTCCATGACAGGAGCTGGCCCCTACAGCTTGAGGAGAAAAGAGCCCATAGAAAGCAAGCAGCTCCCAACCAAGATACATACATTTGCAATAACTGCCAAAGATGGACATAGGAGACAGAAGTGTTGAGAGTCTCTGGGTTAGGCTAAAAGGGGTAAAAAACAAGGGTGATGTCATGCTAGGAGTCTACTACAGGCCACCTAACCAGGTGGAAGAGGTGGATGAGGCTTTTTTTAAACAACTAACAAAATCATCCAAAGCCCAAGATTTGGTAGTGATGGGGGACTTCAACTATCCAAATATATGTTGAGAAAACAACACAGCAGAGCACAGACTATCCAACAAATTCTTGGACTGCATTGCAGACAACTTTTTATTTCAGAAGGTTGAAAAAGCTACTAGGGGGGAAGCTGTTCTAGACTTGATTTTAACAAATAGGGAGGAACTCATTGAGAATTTGAAAGTAGAAGGCAGCTTGGGTGAAAGTGATCATGAAATCAGAGTTTGAAATTCTAAGGAAAGGTAGAAGGGAGTACAGCAAAATAGAGACAATGGATTTCAGGAAGGCGGATTTTGGTAAGCTCAGAGAGCTGATAGGTAAGGTCCCATGGGAATCAAGACTGGGGGGAAAAACAACTGAGGAGAGTTGGCAGTTTTTCGAAGGGACACTATTAAGGGCTCAAAAGCAAGCTATTCCGCTGGTTAGGAAAGATAGAAAATGGGGCAAAAGACCGCCTTGGCTTACCACGAGATCTTGCATGATCTAAAAAATAAAAAGGAGTCATATAAAAAAATGGAAACTAGGACGGATTACAAAGGGTTAATATAGGCAAACAACACAGGAATGCAGGGGCAATATTAGAAAGGCAAAGGCACAAAATGAGCTCAAACTAGCTACGGGAATAAAGGGAAACAAGACGACTTTTTATCAATACATTAGAAGCAAGAGGAAGACCAAAGACAGGGTAGGCCCACTGCTCAGTGAGGAGGGAGAAACAGTAACAGGAAACTTGGAAACGGCAGAGATGCTTAATGACTTCTTTGTTTCGGTCTTCACCGAGAAATCTGAAGGAATGCCTAACCTAGTGAATGCTAATGGGAAGGGGGTAGGTTTAGCAGATAAAATAAAAAAAGAACAAGTTAAAAATCACTTAGAAAAGTTAGATGCCTGCAAGTCACCAGGGCCTGATGAAATGCATCCTAGAATACTCAAGGAGCTAATAGAGGAGGTATCTGAGCCTCTTTGGAAAATCATGGAAGACGGGAGAGATTCCAGAAGACTGGAAAAGGGCAAATATAGTGCCCATCTATAAAAAGGGAAATAAAAACAACCCAGGAAACTACAAACCAGTTAGTTTAACTTCTGTGCCAGGGAAGATAATGGAGCAAGTAATTAAGGAAATCATCTGCAAACACTTGGAAGGTGGTAAGGTGATAGGGAATAGCCAGCATGGATTTGTAAAGGACAAATAGTGTCAAACCAATCTGATAGCTTTCTTTGATAGGATAACGAGCCTTGTGGATAAGGGAGAAGCTGTGGATGTGGTATACCTAGACTTTAGTAAGGCATTTGATACGGTCTCGCATGATATTCTTATCGATAAACTAGGCAAATACAATTTAGATGGGGCTACTATAAGGTGGGTGCATAACTGGCTGGATAACCGTACTCAGAGAGTTGTTATTAATGGTTCCCAATCCTGCTGGAAAGGCATAACGAGTAGGGTTCCACAGGCGTCTGTTTTGGGTCCGGCTCTGTTCAATATCTTCATTAACAACTTAGATATTGGCATAGAAAGTATGCTTATTAAATTTGCAGATGATACCAAACTGGGAGGGATTACAACTGCTTTGGAGGACAGGGTCATAATTCAAAATGATCTGGACAAATTGGAGAAATGGTCAGAGGTAAACAGGATGAAGTTTAACAAAGACAAATGCAAAGTGCTCCACTTAGGAAGGAACAATCAGTTTCACACATACAGAATGGGAAGAGACTGTCTAGGAAGGAGTATGGCAGAAAGGGATCTAGGGGTTATAGTAGACCACAAGCTAAATTTGAGTCAACAATGTGATGCTGTTGCAAAAAAAGCAAAGATGATTCTGGGATGCATTAACAGGTGTGTTGTGAGCAAGACACGAGAAGTCATTCTTCTGCTCTACTCTGCGCTGGTTAGGCCTCAACTGGAGTATTGTGTCCAGTTCTGGGCACCGCATTTCAAGAAAGATGTGGAGAAATTGGAGAGGGTCCAGAGAAGAGCAACAAGAATGGTTAAAGGTCTTGAGAACATGACCTATGAAGGATGGCTGAAAGAATTGGGTTTGTTTAGTTTGGAAAAGAGAAGACTGAGAGGGGACATGATAGCAGTTTTCAGATATCTAAAAGGGTGTCATAAGGAGGAGAGAGAAAACTTGTTCACCTTAGCCTCTAAGGATAGAACAAGCAGCAATGGACTTAAACTGCAGCAAGGTTTAGGTTGGACATTAGGAAAAAGTTCCTAACTGACAGGGTGGTTAAACACTGGAATAAACTGCCTAGGGAGGTTGTGGAATCTCCATCTCTGGAGATATTTAAGAGTAGGTTAGATAAATGTCTATCAGGGATGGTCTAGACCGTATTTGGTCCTGCCATGAGGGCAGGGGACTGGACTGGGTGACCTCTCGAGGTCCCTTCCAGTCCTAGAATCTATGAAAGATCATGCAAATCTTAGTCTGGCCTATTCAGTCACATGAGACATTGCAAACGATCTACATCGAAAGGACGCCAACAACGTGAAATGGTGCCAAAGTTCCTCCCTGACTAGTCTTATCAGGAATCCCTTTGCCAACTCCCTCTCAGGAAGAGGGCTGTGCAAATAATTGATTTTTTTAGTTCACCACATCAGTCTTCTCCCGCCCCACCCCGACTGCCCCCAAAATGAAAAAAGTTAATTTCAGATCAACCTGAAACAAATTTTACAGTTTTCCTGGTGAAACAAAACTTATATCAGGTTGACTGAAACTTTATTTTTTAACCCAAAACAAGATGGTTGGACATTTTAACTGTTTTTTTTCTTATATATTAAAAGCAAAGGAAATTTGGGAATGGCCATTCAGAAAAACAAGGGATGGCACTGCCACCATCCACTGCCTCAAGTCTCTAGTTGGAGCGCTCACACAGAGCGTAGGAGGCCAGGGTTCAAGTTTCCCTTCGCTTGATTTGGAGCAGGGATTTGAACTTAGTCTGCCAGATTGCAGGTGAGAACTCTAACCACTAGGCTGTAGGGTATTGTGTGGTGGGGCTTAATCTCTTCTGCTGAAGCTTTTTCAATCTGTAGAACTAATTAAACATTGATTGGGCCAGAGAGAAAGAATGAATTTATATTCTCGTGCTTAGGACACATCTGGGGAATGGGGGGAGGGGGAGAAAAACGAACACTGGGATTCCAGTCCCTGCTCTGAATAGGACAGTGAGAACATGAACTTAGGTTGCCCACAACCCAAGTGAGTGCTCTAACACAGGGCTATATGGTTGCATCGTGGGGTGGTACTATCATCTCCTCCAGTTTTGTGAACGGTGCCTAAAGTCCCTTTGTGAATCTAGCCTGAAGTTGTTTTTTCCTGGACAAAATTACGTGGTGAATTCATGAAGAGTACCAGTGAACCCAAAAACTACGTTTTTCAGCTAATAAACAATTCATCCAAAAAACTGTATGCAACGCCAGTCAGGAATGCCTACCAATCAGGTTCTTCATTCCAACTCCAAATCCTCCCCAAAGAGCTCCTCAGCCTTCCTGCATGTTCTCTTTCACAATCAGTTCTTCAACACACACACACACACACCTCTCCCTCTGGCAAGGGCATCCAAGCAGCAGCCAGATAGATACCAGTTGTGCAGACAACTTCCTGTGCCTCTCTTTGGGTTTAAATAGGAATCCCTAACCTATCAGATATCCCAGGGTTCCTCCAATCAGGGGCCAAGAGAGGCCTCCCTAATGTAATTTCATTTTTCATGATTTCTCCACCCCATCAATTGGTAGCAAGATGCTGAGAGAGATCAGGGAGGAGCCAGTTGAATGGGAACCCCATAGACCCAGGTTTGAGGCCAGCAAAGTCATGACATCAGGCTTTCCAACTCCACTCATAACCTCCAGATAGGGATCTAGAGAAGAGACTGTAGAGGAAACTTATCTTAGGCCCTGTCATGGTTTGCTCTTCTGGGTTCCTAAGGACTATTTTTCCTCAAACTATTTCTGACCTGCCATCCTCACTGCTGCAATGAAGCTCTTCTATCAGCAACTATTCAACCAAATTCCTGATGGAAGTGGTCATGTATTTGCAGTCAGTCACCTGTCCTGCTAACCAAATTGTGTTGAATAAAGAAAACACCCTTGCTGTGCAGTAGGGCTGGAACACTGATAGATTTTAAGACCAGAAGGGACCATTCTGATCATCTAGCCTGACCTCCTGCATAACACAGGCCAGAGAACCCCATGCAAGGATTTCTGCCTCAAGCTTGTAACTTCTTTTTGAGCTATAGCATACCTTTTAAAAAAAAGACATCCAGTTTTAACACATAGTCCACCATGGGCCAGATTTTCAAAGGTATTTTGCCTCCTAAGGTTGCAGATAGGTGCCTAACCTGCTTTAGGCACTTTAGAAAATCCCACTAAGCACCTATCTTAATCGTTGGGCACCTATCCCTTTGAAAATCTAGCCCCACATTCCTAGTCAAGTTGTTCCTGTGGTTAACAACCTGACTGTTAAAAAATGCACCTTATTTCTAATCTGAATTTGTCTAGTTTCCCATCCACCCGTTAAATCTCATTATACCTTTTCCCGCTAGGTTAAAGAGTCCACTATAAAAATCTCAAGATACAAAGAATGCACTGTTTTTACATAGAATCACAGAAATGTAGGGCTGGACAAACCCTCAAGATGTCATCTATTCTAGCTCCCCACACTGAGACAGGACCAAGTAGACCTAGACTAGGGGTCTCAAACACGTGGCCCCAGGGTTGTTTTCTGTGCCCCGCGAGCTCCTCGCGGGCCCCCCCCCCAGCATTTACCTAGAGCGGCTCCAGCCCGACGCGCACCGGGGGAAGGGCAGGCTCCCTGCCTGCCCTGCCCCCTGCTGCTCTGGGAAGCGGCTGGAACGTGGGGAAGGGGCGGCACAGGGCTCTGTGTGTTGCTCTTGCTTCAGGCAGCGCCCCCAGCAGCTCCCATTGGCCGCAGTTCCCCATTCCCGGCCAATGGGAGCTGCTGGGGGCGCTGCCTGAAGCAACAGCAACATACAGACCCCTGTGCCCCTCCTTCCCCAGGTTCCGGCCACTTCCCGGAGCGGAGTGGTGCGGGGACCGGCAGGCGGCCTGCCCTGCCCCTGGTGTGTGTCGGGCCGGAGCCCGCCCCCCGAACCCCTCCTGCAGCCCAACCCCCTGCTGTACCCCACACCCCGACTCCCTGCCCTGAGCCCCACACCCCTCCTGCCCTTCCTGGGGGCAGGAAGGGGGCAGAGTTGGGGTGGGGATTTCAGGGAAGGGGTTGGAATGGGGGCAGGGCCTCATGGAAGGGGTGGGGTGGGGGCGGGGCCAAGGGTGGCGGGGGGAGGTGTCAGTAATGCGTCCCTCAGCCAATGTACTAGTCCTCATGTGGCCCTCATGGTCATTTCAGTTTGAGACCCCTGACCTAGACCATCCCTGACAGGTTTTTGTTTAACCTGTCCTTAAAAACCTCCAGTGATGTGGATTCTACAACCTCTTTGGAAGCCTATTCCAAATCTTAACTATCCTTATAGTTAGAAAGTTTTTCCTAATATCTAACCTAAATCTCCCCTGCTGAAGAGTAAACCAATTACTTTTTGTCCTACCTTCTGTGGACTTGAACAATTGATCATTGTCCACTTTATAACAACCCTTAACATTTTGAAGATTGTTATCAGGTCCCCCTCCCTCAGTCTTCTTAAGACTAAAAACATGCCCAGGGTTTGTTTTTTTTAACCTTTCCTCATAGGTCAAATTTGCTAAATCTTTTATAATTTTTGTTGCTCTTCTCTGGACTCTCTCCAGTTTGTCCAAATCTTTCCTAAAATGTGGCTCCCAGAACTGGAACCAGCACTCCAGCCAAGGCCTCACAAGTGTCAAGTAGAGTGGGACGATTACCTCCCATCTCTTACGTTCAACATTCTTGTTAATACACCCCAGGATGATATCAGTCTTTTTCACAGCTGCGTCACATTGTTGACTCATATTGAATTTGTGATCCACTACAACCCTCAGATTCTTTTCAGCAGAACCACCACCTCACCCCTTATTCCCCATTTTGAGCATTTGATTTTTTCTTCCTAATTTTGCATTTATCTTTATTGAATTTTGTCTTGTTGATTTCAGACCAATTCTCCAATTTGTCACGCTCATTTTGAAATCTAATCCTGTTCTCCAAAATGCTAGGAACTCCTGCCAGCTGGGTGTCATCCACAAATTTTATATGCATTCGTTTCACTCCATTATCTCAAAAAATTGTTAATGAAAATATTGAATAATGTGTGTCCCAGGACTGACCCCTACAGGATTCCACTAGATACATTCCTCCCCAATTTGAAAGCAAACCACTGATAACTACTCTGAGTACAGTTCTTCAACCAGTGCACCCACCTTATCATAATGTTGTCTAGACCACATTTCCCTAGTTTGCTTATGGCAATGTCACGTGGAACTGCTGTCAAAAGCCTAACTAAAATCAAGATACCATGTCTAGAGCTCCCTTTATTATTATTAATTATTATTATGCCTCCTTTTAATTTTAAATATTAACTAGATGCGACTGCCAGAAGGAAACACCTTGTGAACAGAAATATTACCCTATGGTTAAAACACTGACACAAGAGACCAGCTAGCCCGACAGAAGCCAGAACAAATGGGGTCTCCGGTTTCCAATTGTAGGAACACTTGAGAGCAATTCCTAATTGTTTTCCTGAGATGGTGGAAAAATTCCTATTAAACTCTCTGAGCATGCAAGCTGATAAAATGGATTAACTTCTCGAGGACTAAATTTCTGCAATATAATGTCGCTTGTGGTTGAACTCTTCGGTTATTTCTGCCAAGAGAAGATCCTCTTGCCAGCATGGTCTTTCCACGCTTTCCTGTCTGTGTCCTAGATTAGTCCTCAAGATGTCTGTGGCATTAGATTTATAGTCCTGCTTTTGACTCATTTGCACTCTGAAGCCTCTTCTGCATCAAATCTAAATTCATCTCTAGTCCCTGTTACTGTAGTAGCTGAGCACCCCATCACCACCATCCTCCTACACCCCTGTGAGGTCGGGAAGTATTATTTACCCCGTTTCACATGTGAGGAAACAGACATATAGAGATTAAATGGTTTGCCCAAAATCTATGGCACAGCTTGCAACTGAACCCAGATCTCCTAGCTTCCTATGCAGTAATGTAATTCTAAGACCATCTTTATTGGTCTCCTGCATTCTCTTAATCCTCCCCACTACAGAGACTGAAGTTAAAACAGTGAGTTCAGTATCAACTCTGCATTACTTACAGTCAAAACTCCCCTGGATTTTATAAGAAAGGACTCTCCTAGTCTGATATCCCAGATAGAAACAGAGATACAGTCGACAGGATAGCATTAGGATGACAGTTGCCCTCAGGTTAGAGTCAAGCAGAATGGCAGAGTTGGGGTGGTAAAGAAGTGAATTTCAGTAAAGTAAGGACCCAACAGCATGACATCTGCCAGCAATTTATTATACCCTGTCATTATCACTGAGTTCAAGAAATATCGGAAAGAAAGGAGAAGAAAATACCTGGCCTGACTCTTTAAATAGCCACAGCAGGAGTACAGGATGAATCCAAATCATCCAGAAATACTAGAAGTGGGACAAAGGTTTGAATGAGGCTCTGGCAGGGATTCAGAGTTTGGGTTCAAGGCCACACCAGGGCTAGCATACAGGTTCAGAGGAGACCGTAGCAAAAATCTCAGAGGCTGACCCAACAGTTGCTCTTACAAAGGTTCTGCTATTCTGGGCCACATCCAGGCTGGATCTGAGAAACAAGACTGAGCCTGGATTTGGAACCGACTCAACACTTAAACTGTAAGGCGGATTCCGTGTGAGTAGCTCAAAAGTTAACATCCTCACTATAGGGTTGCCAGCTGTCTGGTTTTCGACCAGTGGAGGGGCTGGGGGAGTTCCTGGTGGGAAGAGTGGGGTTGCATTCCAGAAGAAAGGTCTGGGATGACCATTCATACATGTTGTGCGGTGTAAGGCTCGAATCACAAGCTATCGGCTCTTGCTAGAACTTTAGAGGTATATGAGTTATTTCAAGTAGGTATAAAAATAGTAGTTGGCAATGACAGTGCAAAGGGGGCTGGGTCTGAATTTTTTGGAACTCCATTTATCATCTTAGGCCAAAGACAAGAGGCATCTATCTGCCATATATCCCACACCTGGGGGCTTCTAGGAGTAGAATGGCTACTGTCTATTTTGCCTTTAATGGCCCTCCAACTGTTAGGTATGAGGCTTTACAGCACCCCTCCCAAAATAATTGCTCCTCTTGCCACATATATACAAGTTTTTATTAGTAATCAATCATTTTGATTTTAATCTCACTGCAATTCTTCCCTAGCTTTCTCCCAGTCTCTAACTCCGACATGGCCTCAGCCACAGAGGCAACGAGATTATATGTAGCGTGTGCATGCGCCTGCATCCGTTTGTCCGGACTCGCTTGGAATTCCTCATTCTTGTTGCAACACAGGCTTGAACTTCTGCTGAAATTTACAAAAAGTCCAAAATTGTCAAATTCCAGGGATTTGGGATTTTAACGGAGTGCTTTTGACAAGCCCAGAGAGAGATTAAATAGAAAAAAGAGACCATAGCAACAGAAGCTTATTACTTGTAGAGAAAGGCTAAGTGGAACAATATGATGTGTATAATTTAATATTATACATGAGAACTCAGGCAGGAAGAAACCCAGAAATATCAAAACTTTATGTTCAGGACCCAAAAGAACTTCTTGGGAAGAGAATGAACAAATCAGAATCAACACTTTGGTAGAGCACAATTGTAGCGGAGTCAATAAAGCAGTTATATAAACATCACTAAAGTCTCAGCAGAGGAGTTTGTTTGTAATCGTTTTATCAGGATGATTCTCAAAAGGTCTAAGCACCCAGCACCTCTCATGGCCCTTCAGCATTTTTGAAACCATGCCCTCTTAGTTAGGAGCCATATATTAAGCTTTGCTATCCTAACTTTAGGCTCCAATGTTTGAAAATTTTGGACTCATGCCTTTTTAACTGAAGTGAAAATTTATATTTCATATGTAATATGCATACACACACACAAGTTGTGGTGTCTTTTGCTTTTTATACAACATGGGCACAGCTGGGTCCCAAATAACCATGTTTGTGTATAAACATGCAAAGACTAACTACAAACATACTGCTGCCAAAATTACTCCAGGAAGCACTGACAGTCAGGCAAGGAAGCCTGTTATGTGATTTCCCATCTCATTTCCAGGCCATAAAATCCAAAACGTTCCTGTAATCTACTTTGATTGAACATTTGGATACTTGTCTGTCTCAGCCTTCGAAATTTTCCCCATCACAAACTTCTCCGGGGAAGTTTGTGATGGGGAAAATCATCTCCTTGATTTTAAACTTCAAATTCCCAGTCCTGCAGTGAACCCATGCAGGCAAACCTCTGCACCCATTCCATCTAAGGTACTTCTATAGTGCACGTTACCATAGCATCTGAGCGACTCACAATCCTTAATGTATTTATCTTCACAACACCTCTAGGGAGGTGGGGAAATGCTATCATCTCCTTTTTACAGATGGGAAACAGACATCAGAGAGACTAAAACCCTACAGTAGCATCACTATGGCAGCACTACGGTAGCGCTTCAGTGTAGACACTACCTAAGCTGACAGAAGGGATTCTCTCCTCACGTAGGTAATCCACCTCCCCGAGAGGCAGTAGCTACGTCGACAGAAGAATTCTTCCATAGACTGAACGCTGTCTACACAGGGACTTTGGTCAGGAATGTGAAAAATCCAACCCCCTCTGTAGTTATACGGACCTAATTTTTTAGTGTAGACCAGGCCTAAGTGACTTGCCCAAGTCTGTGGCAAAGCAGGGAACTGACTCTGCATTTCCTGTGAGTCCTGGGTTACTTCTGTAACCAACAAACAATCCTTCCTCTCCAATTCAAAGTCTCCACTGAAGTAAATTGGGGCTTCACATGACTGCAGATGCCCACTTGTGCAGAGCTTGTCAAGGTGGATTCTCCAGCACGGACCATTTTTAAATCAAGAGTGGAGGTTTTTCTAAAATAGATTGTTAGCCAATGCGTACAGGTTATGTTCACATATTTACAGGTATGTCACATTAATAGATATTATGCACATAGTGTATCGCCCAATCTTGCAGTCAACAGAAGTTTTCCCCTCAGATGAGGACTTTGAAGTTAGGCCCTTTTACAGTCTAAGACAGTACCTAGCCCCTGGAGGAGCAGACCTACAGTTTGTTGGCCTAGTTTTGCTAATAGTGTTATTCAAAGATACTTATACTTACAGTCCGATCTCGCTTTTCAAATCAGTAATGTAGGGGTTTGATCACAAACAAAAATACCCCCAAACAAATCCAAACCTGTCTCAAAAACATTCTGTGCATTTCATTTCTTTGTGCCCTCTCTCAGTTGTACAGGACAGTAAGAGGAGTAAAGCCTGTCCTATTCCCCATTTGGCTACAATCAGATTGTGATTCTTATCACAAGGGGAAGAGCAGGGGCTATCGCTCAGTACACCCACCCTGCAAGCAACTAGGGATGGGGCAGGAGGAGGAGGAGGCTGAGCCTAGGGCCTCCATACAATTGTCCCCCCTTTCCCTGTCTCCCATCAGCCCTGGGTGGGAGCAGGGGAGGAACTGTGACTGGATCTGCTGTACACTGCCCCTTGCTCAGGGAAGATTGAGCTTTTCTGGGCTAGGTTGTAACTTTACAATCTCTACTTTGGGGAAGTTTAAAAAAAAATAAATAAATCACGTTGTTTAGTCTAACTTCTACACAGAAAAAATTCTGACATACTAAAGACAGCGATCTATCATAAACAAGTGAGTGCTTCTCGCATTCATGCGCAGCAAACTCTCGGGATATAAAAGCAGCATTATTTCCAAGGTCACAGGGGAACATCGCTCACTTAATTCATCAGAATAAAATGTACGAGTCCAGCGAACTGAGCGATGGCCGGTAGAATCCAGTGTAGTTCATCATAGAGTGGCATTATCAGAATACATCATCATCAATGACCATGTTTCATTTTTGTCAACCAATTACTTCTGACAAAATTCCCTCCGATTCATTGCTTAATGCATTGATGGAAAGCTTAAATGGAAGTGAGTTAAGCAACAGCTAGCAGCCGGGAGACCAAAAAAAACAAAACTGCAAAATCCCTGTCCAAAGTAATTGTGTTTCTGCATATTTTTGTGTTTCACTTAGTAAAATCCTCTCTATTTTAGAGAGCAGAAAATAGTTGTGCCTAATGCATTGTAATTTGTTAGGGAGAGTATCAATGGTCAACCTGTTATCCTTTTTGTGCTAGAATATTGCCTGAGGGTGGTTAAAGCTAAATACCATGGATGCCATTTTCAACAGTATTCAGCCTAACTCTACTCCCACTGAAGTTGAGAGTCAAATCCCCATCGAGTTTAAAATAATACAAATGCACAAAAGCATTTACTTGTACTTGTATCTTCCTTAATAGGAGAACAGACATTATTTGTTGGTTGTCTTCACCAGCCATAAAGTCATGTAGTTTCTCAGCTCTCTCCCCTCTCCAAGGAGGACATTACACTAGGCCTCATTTGCCCAAGTCCCAGGCTCTCCAGTTATCCTTACATCAGAATTATAGATACAGAAATAATTAAGACATGTTCGAATAAAGAGGGGTTAATCTACCTTTTATAATGAAGATAGTTAGGCCCTGCCTACATTGAGGAAATTCACAGTGGTATAACTGCAGTCACGTAGTTATACCAGTGCAGACTGCCTTTATAGAATCATAGAATATCAGGGTTGGAAGGGACCTCAGGAGGTCATCTAGTCCAACCCCCTGCTCAAGGCAGGGCCAATCCCCAACTAAATCATTCCAGCCAGGGCTTTGTCAAGCCTGACCTTAAAAACCTCTAAGGAAGGAGATTCCTTAGGAAGTCAGAGCCTTAATAGGCATGCCTATAAACTGGGATGGGTGTTGAAAATCTAATGCAGAACTCCCATACACACAAATGGAACCATTCATTTCAAAGGGAGCCTCATGTCTTTAACAGGAATTCCTTCCAACTCCATTCTCCTATCTGCCGCCATTGCCTTGAACCTGTATCTCCATGTCATTCTGAGAGAAGAGTGTGCTATACAGGCATGAATGGGTACAGATTTGCTAACGGTGTTATTAGTCAACTCTAATGCCCATTCTGTTTCATGCCTCTTGCTCTTTTCCTTGCACCGAGAACAATTTAAGTTCTTTAATGTTTTTATTTTCTTCCTAGCTGGCTTTTGTTCCTCCCTTTTTCAATCTCTCCCCACATCCTTCAATTTCCTTTCCTTCCACATCCTTCTGGTCACTCCACACCCTCAAAAAGAAAAGTATTTTTCCCTCTGTAAAGATTCCCATCTCATCTCTCCCACCCACCCCCACTTCCATCCTTTCTTCTGGTGATCAGAGTTGTATTTGCTCATGTTGTTCCAGAATAATTCGCTTCACTCCTACATCAAGGTCTCTTTGTTGTGGCTACAAGCCATTTAGACCACCAGGGTAACATTTAGATCAGGAAAATGCTGCGCTTGCACTTTGATCATCCATTCCACCTCCACTGCAATTCAAACCTATTACGGTTTCAAGAAGCTGAAAGCTTCCAGGGCAATTGCCTTTGGCAAAAAGTGAGCTTTTCTGCCTTGTAATGAAAATAGTGAAGTTTTAATGGACCTGGCTTTGCTATGAGCCAGTGTCATTTAAAAAAAAAGGGGGGGGAATATAATGGAGAACAATGTTGTTTGTTTCTGGGCAGCAGTTTTAAGAATTGAATGTGGGTGTTTCAGGTTCAGTGAGCATATCCCTAAACAACCTCCATGCTATTTTCACTGCATTTCCATACATCACTACACATTTCTAATGGTCTCTTCTTCAAGAGCAAAATATTTATGGAGTTCGAAAGAAAAACCCAAAGCGAATTTCATGACTTGTTATGGAAGATTCCCCGTTGGCAGGCCCAGGAGATTCAGGTCATTAAGTTGAATTCTGATCTCACTTGTCATTTTGTCTGTTAAACTATACAGAGAGCTGCAGCTGTTAACAGAGCCAAATACTAAAGGGGAAAAAAGGTCCACAAAATTCACTAATTTTTAAATATAAGAACATAACATAAGAGCATAAGAACAGCCATACCAGGTCAAACCAAAGGTCCATCCAGCCCAGTATCCTGTCTACCGACAGTGGCCAATGCCAGGTGCCCCAGAGGGAGTGGACCTAACAGGCAATGATCAAGTGATCATTTAAATAAATATTTAATAATAATAATAAATAAAATTTAAATAAATTTGTTTCAGCCATGCTCTTCCTCCTATCACGTTCTCTTTCTAGAGGCATTTGCATAATCAAGATCTACTGATACAAATGTTTGGAGAGAGAATTGTACATGCCAGCATTTATACCAGATGAACTTGAAATATTAATACTCTCTGAGTCCTGACCATTCACAACTAACCAACACAGCTGACGCAGAATTTGGTATATGTACAGAGAGGTGTTTTCAGTCAAGCTATAGAGTTAAAGTTAAACTGAACTTCACAGAATACTGTTCAATATTGGCTTCACTGAAAAAACTGATACAGCTGCAGAAATTCCATGACTAGAATAAGAGATGCTAGATTTGTGAGCTGAGTTATTCTTTGCAAGTTCTTGGTTTAGCTTTACCCTTATGGAGAATTCATACAGAATTTAATACAATGGGGTTCTATAAAATTATTCTAAAACCTCATATAGTTTAATAGAGAATGGATTCCTTTTAGTAGATTTCTTGAACCATCCGATATAATTCATTTTCCACTCCTGCTCTAGGTTGCTTAAGTTATGTCTACACTGCAATGGGAAGGTGTGATTTCAGCTCAGACAGGCATATCTGAACTAGCTTTGATTAAGCTAGCTCACTAAAAATAGCAGTGAAACCAGAACAGCACAAGCAACAGCACATATTAGCTGCCTGAATGCAAGCCCAAATGGGAATCTGGATACAAGCCAGCTGCCTGAGTAGGTATCACCACAGCTTCTCTACTATTTCTAGTGAGCTAGCTTAATCTAGATCCAAATTTACCCTCTGGTTGGGGATATACAGGTCTGGGACTTTGATATGGGCACTGCTCAACTGAATGCTGCATGTAAAGATTCTAAAACACAAAGCCCGAATGATGATTAAAAATCTCTTCTTTCAATAGGTTCAAATCTTTTGTGCTTGTTTAAAGAGGGTTTCACGATTTGCACCAATATCACTAAAAGCACATTTTCCCACTCTACTGCTTCACAGCCACCGTGCAGCATCCGTAGGCATCAGGAGGTTTTGGAACCAACTGATAAACTAAACAGCAATAAGTCACCAGGATCAGATGATAGTCATCCAAGAGTTCTGAAGGAACTCAAATATGAAATTGCAGCACTACTAACTATGGTACGTAACCTTCCCCTCTGTACAAAATGACTAGAAATAGCTAATGTAATGCTGATTTTTATAAAAAGCTGCAGAGATGATTCTGGCAATCACAGACCGGTAAGACTAACTTCAGAAGCTGGCAAACTGGTTGAAACTATAGTAAAGAACAGAATTATCAGACATCTAGATGAACATGATTTGTTGGGGAAGAGTCAACACGTCTTTTGTAAAGGGAAATCATGCCTCAATCTATTAGAATTCTTTGAGGGAGTGAACAAGAATGTGAACAAAGGTGATGCAGTTGATACAGTATACCTGGACTTTCAGAAAGCCTTTTACAAGGTCCTGCTTTGATCTTAAGCAAAGTAAGCAGTCGCGGGATAACAGGGAAGGTCATCTCATGAATCAGTAACAGGTTAAAAAGGCAGGAAAGAAAGGTTAGGAATAAATCATCAGTTTTCACAATGGAGAGAGGTCCCCCAAGAATCTGTACTGTGACCTGTGCTGTTCAATATATTTATAAGTGAGCTGGAAAAGGGGGGGTAAACAGTGAGGTGGCAAAATTTGCAGATGATACAAAATGATTTGATTAATTTTACAGAGTTACAATGGGATTTCACTAAACTGGGTGACTGGGCAATAAAATGGCAGACGAAATTCAAGGTTGATACGTGCAAAGTAATGCACATTGGAAAACATAATGCCAACTATACACACAAAGTGATGATGTCTAAATTAGCTGTTACCACTCAAGAAAGATCTTGGAGTCATCATGGATTGTTCTCTGAAAACATCTGCTCAATGTGCAGCAGCAGTCAATAAAAGCTAACAATGTTAGGAACCATTAGGAAGGGATAGATAAGACAGACAAATTATGATAATGCTACTTATAAATCCATGATACGCCCACACCTTGAATACTGTGTGCAATTTGATTGTCCCATTTCACAAAAAGATATATTAGAACTGGAAAAAAGCACAGAGGAGAGCAACAGGCCAGATGGGGAACTACAGGCCAGTCAGCCTCACCTCAGTCCCTGGAAAAATCATGGAGCAGGTCCTCAAGGAATCAATTTTGAAGCACTTTGAGGAGAGGAAAGTGATCAGGAACAGTCAGAACGGATTCACCAAGGGCAAGTCATGCCTGACTCACCTATTTGCCTTCTAAGATGAGATAACTGGCTCTGTGGATGAGGGGAAAGCGGTGGACATGTTATTCCTTGCCTTTAGCAAAGCTTTTGATATGGCCTCCCACAGTATTCTTGCCAGCAAGTTAAAGAAGTATGGGCTGGATGAATGGACTATAAAGTGGATAGAAAGCTGGCTAAGTCATTGGGCTCAACGGGTAGTGATCAATGCCTCGATGTCTAGTTGGCAGCCAGTATCAAGCAGAGTGCCCCAAGGGTCGGTCCTGGGGCCGGTTCTGTTCAATATCTTCATTAATGATCTGGAGGATGGTGTGGATTGCACCCTCAGCAAGTTTGCAGATGACATTAAACTGGGAGGAGTGGTAGATATGCAGGAGAGTAGGGATATGATATAGAGGGACCTAGACAAATTAGAGGATTGGGCCAAAAGAAATCTGATGAGGTTCAACAAGGACAAGTGCAGAGTACTGCACTTAGGACAGAAAAATCCCATGCACTGCTACAGACTAGGGACTGAGTGGCTAGGCAGCAGTTCTGCAGAAAAGGACCTAGGGGTTACAGTGGACAAGAAGCTGGATATGAGTTAACAGTATACCTTTGTTGCCAAGAAGGCTAACGGCATTTTGGGCTGTATAAGTAGGGGCACTGCCAGCAGATCGAGGGACGTGATCATTCCCCTCTATTCAACATTGGTGAGACCTCATCTGGAGTACTGTGTCCAGTTTTGGGCCTCACGCTACAAGAAGGATGTGGAAAAACTGGAGAGTCCAGCGGAAGGCAACAAAAATGATTAGGGGGCTGGAGCACATGATTTAGGAGAAGAGAATGAGGGAACTGGGATTGTTTAGTCTGCAGAAGAGAAGAATGAGGGAGGATTTTATAGCTGTTTTCAACTACCTGAAAGGGGATTCCAAAGAGGATGGATCTAGACTGTTCTCAGTGGTACCAGATGACAGAACAAGGAGTAATGGTCTCAAGTTGCAGTGGGGGAGGTTTAGGTTGGCTATTAAGAAACAAACACTTTTTCACTAGGAGGTGGTGAAACACTGGAATGGGTTACCTAGGGAGGTGGTAGAATCTCCTTCCTTAGAGGTTTTTAAGGTCAGGCTTGACAAAGCCCTGGCTGGGATGATTTAGTTGGGAATTGGTCCTGCTTTGAGCAGGGGGTTGAACTAGATGGCATCCTGAGATCCCTTCCAAACCTGATATTCTAGGATTCTGTGATTAAAGAAAGATGATTAGATGAGGAGGGATTAAAAAGACTGATTGTTCATCTGTGAAAAGAGACAACTAAGGGGGATATGACAGAGGTCTATAAAATCATGAGTGGTATGGAGAAACTGAATAGGAAAATGTTATTTACATTTTCCTTCACATAACACAAGAACCAGGCATCACCCAGTGAAATTAATAGACCAAGCTTTAAAACAAACAAAAGTAAGAAGTACTCCTTCACACACACACACACACACACACACACACACACAAAGTCAACCTGTGGAACTCATTGTCAGGGTATAAAGACCAAAAGTATAACTGGGTTCAAAAAAATAACTAGGTAAATTCATGGCGTATAGGTCCATCAATGTCTATTAGCAAAGATGATCAAGATGCAACCCCATCCCCTTGGTGTCTCTAAACCTCTGACTGCCAGAGGCTTGGACTAGACAACAGATGGGTGGATCTTGCTTGCTTGTTACCCTGTTCTGTTAATTCCATCTGAAGCATGTGGCACTGGCCACTGTCAGAAGACACGATACTGGACTAGATGGACCATTGGTCTGACTAATTATGGTAATTTTAAAGTCCTTTTTACCAGTGACTTCTTAATCAGACTGGAGAATCATTCCAAATGCAGGTCTCTGAATATAAAGGGAGTGATTAGGAGCCTCGAGTGAAACCGTTTTTTCCTTAGTTTGTTTACTTCTCCAGTTTCACTGTTAAACCAAGGAAAGTAATGAAAATGGTTTGCTAGCCCACACCAAACACTCACAGGAGGCTGTCATCCTGTGCAAAAGCTTCATGGCTTTCAGACTAGGTAATTTCTGCTAAAAAAGATACTAGGATTTAGCTGTGTTCGCCTCGTTCACCTTTGGCAGCGTGTCGTTTGTGTAGCTACATGCTGCAGTGAAAAGCACACCGTGTCCACACAATCAGTGAAAGGCTCTGGGAGAGGGGAGGCAATAAAGAAACGCTTCAGCTGCTCCCTGCTGCCGGAGCCTTTTATTGTGGTGAGGTGGGACTCCAGTAGCGGAGAGCTGCCGGAGCCTTTCCCCACTGCCAGAGCCATTCCCTATGATGGAGAAGGGTTCCAGGACCAGGGACAGGGCAGCCTTCCTCCACTGCTGGGCTCTTTTCCTAAGGAGGTAAAATGATCCAGCAGTGAGAGGTAACAGGACACTACATTGCTAAAAATAGTAGATGGGAGGCAGGCTTGGTCCAGCAGACAACTCCAGGTACAGACAACTCCAGGTACATATCCACACCCTTCAAGTGTGACTTTACTCTACTGTGCTAATGCATGCCTCACCATCTTAACTGCTGTTTATACCCATGCTAGGGGGGTTATGCATGTATGTATGCTACACCCCCCCCCCAAATGAATCCTGCAGTGTAGACACACTCTTAGTGAAAGCTTCAGAGAAGGATCTCCAGGTTTGGCATTAATTTTTTCCCTATGAAATGCTTCCAGAGTTTTGTAACTAAACTCCAACATCTATAGATTTTCTTAAGGAAAATAAGCTCTCCCACCATGGGTTAGGTTAGTCCATCTAGTCCAGCATACTGCCTCTTGGTAGCCAGTTCCTCATGTTTTTATGATTTTTGAACGCCTGGGATTGGAAATACTGTTATTACATTAGTCACGTAGTATGGTTTCTGATTCCTGATTGGAGGATATGTAATGAACATAATGGAGATTGCAAAAGTTACATTCTGAAATTCACTTTGGATAAATAGTCAAGCTTAACACACACCTCTCATGTACATTAGATGCATACTAGTATGAATCAATAAAACTCCTGGAGTCTCCAGGACAATCAACAGGAGGATTGGAAAGGCTTGGCCTGGAGAGGCCCCATAAATTGTGTGTTT
Source organism: Chrysemys picta bellii (assembly GCF_011386835.1). NCBI lineage: Eukaryota > Metazoa > Chordata > Testudines > Emydidae > Chrysemys > Chrysemys picta. Next base: position 119,009,149 of record NC_088797.1, on the reverse strand, counting down.
ATTCTGAACTGAATCTCTGAAAGAAACCCCTAGGGTGGGGTGATGCCTGGTAAGCTTATTAGCAGGCAGGCAGGCTCTTTTATTGTTCTTAATATGTTCTCGCTAATGTTTGTTTGTTAATAAGAATAATGTAGGCTTGCTTAGAAAGAACTCTGTGGTAATATATCTGTAGCAATTAAACTGCTCTCCCTCTCTGAAGAGAAAGCAAGCAGATCTGGTTAGCCAGATTGTCTGTGCTGGGAATTACACAGTGAAGGCAGGGAACGGACCATACTGGAAATACCCTGGGCAGATGAGAGACACACAGAGAGAGAAGCTGGAAGCCTGAGGGCTGAATGCCCTTGCTGAGCCACTGAGGGGAACTACAGGTGCCACTACCCTGAATTGTGACAAGCCGCACAATGAAAAGATGTAATAGCAATGATAATCTTTCCTACCTTTAATGTGGCTGTGTCTAAAGGCCCAATTTTGTAAAGGACTAAATGCCCATAAAACCCATGCCCTGAATCAGGGTTGAAGTTCCATAGCACCTTGTGTGGATTGCTCAGCACATGGCAGAGATGGGTCCAAAGTACCAGTTGCTGAGTTCAAGTCTGCATTCGCAGTTCAGCAGGAGTAAGGTTATCACAGTCTGGCCCAGCTTGCTTTACCTAAACAGATATGGGTCAGTCATTAAGAGAAGCTCCCATTGGCTTCAATAGGAATTGTACCTGAGCAGGAATGGGTCCCAAACTCAAACAAGGCTGCCATCTGCATTATCCCAACTCATTGCATTAAAGTTTAGGGCACTGTAAGCGTGTGGGACTCACCCCTGCGGAGCCTCCTGCTGGTCTTCTCAGGAATTAGCTCTTCTCCAGCCTCCAGAGCGCCCTCTGCAGGTCAGTGACCCACTGCTGTTTGGCCCCAGGTCCCTCCTGGACCCAGTGCCCTGTTACCTGGGGTGCTGCCCCTTGGCAATAACCCCTTTGTCTTGGGGTTTCCCCTCCCCAGGGAACCCCCACCCCCTATCCCCACCTCACCTCAGTGTAAGGCTATTGCCAGTCACCAACTAGCCCCCGCTCCCTGGGGCAGACTGCAGTATAGGCCACTCATCACTGGCAAGGGGGGTTTGGACCTGCTGCCTTGGCCTACCCCTCTGGGCTGCCTCCTGCAACCCAAGTGCCCCGTTGGCCTTACCCTAGGCCTGCAGCCTAGGGCTTTCCTAGGCCGGAGCACCCCGGCTCCCTTAGCCTTTCCCCAGCCCTGCTCCACTCTAGGCACTTGGTTAAGCTCCCTGCAGCCAGGCCCGTCTCTCTCTGGACACACACAGAGACAGACAGAGACTACTGAGCTCTTGGCTCCCAGCCTTTTCATACAGGCCAGCTGTGGCCTGATTGGCATGTGGCCCAGCTGCGGCCACTTCCCCAATCAGCCCAGCTTTTAGATCTGAAGCCCTCTTTCAGGGCTGATTTCAAGCCCTTCCTGGCAGGAGCGGGTGTCCACCCTGCTACAGGCACCATCAAATATTGTATGGTAGTAACATTATCCATCCTTTAATGCTGATATCAGGAGCATCAGCTGGTGCAGAGGATAAATATGAAACTAAGAACTTCTCTTTATCCACAGGTAAAAGTTTACCTCTGATTTCATTCACATGAAAATGCATTAGTGGGTGGATTACCAATAAATATCCTACCATTAAAGGGGACAACAACAGATTCTGAAAAGTAAATGGAAGGCTGTCATATTCTACATCATCCCTCCAAAGGTCAACATTGAGCTACTGCTCTATAGTTCTCTATTAGCAAGTTGCTAATGGAAAATTGTAAGTCCTCTATTTCGTTGACCACCAAATGAACCTGATCTAGTTTCAATTAGCAGCCTACATTTCTATGCAATTTTATCACACAACCTTGAATGTCAAGTACCACTCCCCTCATTCCCCGTGTGCTTAAAAAACAGGCCAATGCAACCTTAGGGAAACAGGTAAATGCTACCACAAAAACACAATACCCTATTTTTTTAAATAATAAGCTTATTTACATAAATATCCTCTTATCATATTGGCTCAACTAAAACAAAATTGGCATGTAAGTGGCACGAACATAATTGACAAAAGTAAGCTGGATTAGTTATCAAAGTCTTATTTCCTAGCATGCAGGGAAAAGCTTCACTGTACTCACAGAACAAGAGATCAGTGTGAGACAATTTCACAGAAATTTAACAAAAAAATAATAGTTCTCTGGGGAACTTCTGCAATTTTCAGCTTTAAAGTATCTGGTAATTAGAAATGTATCAAAATTGAAATTAGGCTGGTCTAGTCATTGGAGGACTGGAACCTGTCTCCAAGAATATTAATGCAGAGACAGGCTCTGGAATGCTAGCTCAGTGATGTGCTCCTCCATGTTAGCCTCACTGTTATGTAAAACTAGGTTCATCTTAATTTGCTGGAATAGATTATTGCTTGACATTGAAGGGAAACAGGCTTTGGCATTTAAATTAAAATTAATGAACTGTTTTCCCCCAAATATAAGCAGCGTACATTTGGTGTCTGATTTCCAATTTCCGTTTTCATCCAAAGAATTCAGATATCATTACGACAAATAAACAAACAAACAAAGTGAATTGCGATAAGGAAATTTCACAATCAAATCCACTGCCAGAAGAAAATGGTTTCAAAGATCGTCCAAAATGAATGTGCACATTTCCGTGAGGATTTTCTTCTTAAATCATTAAGATTTGATGAAGATTAAATGTATAGACAAACACCACAGACACTGGGCCGAGTTCTCACAGGGACTGGGAAGAGTAGGGGGAAAGGGAACGAAATGTGACTGTAGTAAGTGTACACCACCTTTCAGCGAATCCCGCAACCCCAGGGTTCAGCAGGCCAGGGGCTGCTTGGGTCTCCTGTGTAACTTCGAGACACTTTAAGGTAGCTCCAAGTTGTGCCAGCTTGGAACAGTTGCCTAGAGGTCATTACTTTAGCTGGACGCACTAGAAGTCACCGATTCCTCCTGCCCTGACATGCTCTGTAGGCCAGAGGGCCAGTGGGTCCACACGGCAGGGCCGGCTCTAGGATTTTTGCCGCCCAAAGCAAAAACAATTTTGGCCCCCTCCCCCCCGGTTCTTTAATTACCCCACCCCCAGCCCTGCCTCAACTCCGCCCCTTCCCCAAATCCCCAGCCCTGCCTCCTCCCCCCAGGCGCTCAAGCCTAGGAGGGAGGGAGGGAGGGGGAGCAGCGGCGCGCGAAACAGCCGCTCAGGATCTCCCCCTCCCTCCCAGGTTTGAGAGCCTGGGAGGAAGGGCGAGTAGCGGCGCGCGAATCAGCTGTTTCGCGCGCCGTGGCAGCGGCGGTGAGCTAGGGCGGCCGGGGCACATTTTTAGGGGCGGCATTCTGGCGCCGGCCATGCCGCCCCTAAAAATGTGCCGCCCCAAGCACCAGCTTGTTTTGCTGGTGCCTAGAGCCGGCCCTGCCACACGGTCAATTAAGCCATCTCTCTACTAGTCAAACTTCTCTCCAGCTAGGGGAATCTGCTGGTTGCTGAGGGCATTACTACACTGCATCCGGGCATGAGCCTCCCAGCTAGGTCCACAGTCTTGTGTTAGCAGGGCTCAAGCTAGCACTCTAAAAATAGCTGTGTGGATGTTGCTTGGGACTTTGCAGCTTGGCCTGAAGCTCAGGCTTTCAAGCCCACCTCCTCCCCTCCATGCTTCAGAGCCTCAGTTCCAGCTTCAGCCCACGATTCAGTATCGACACAGCTACTTTTAGAGCGTTTGCACACGTCTGTGGACCCAGCTGGCAGACTTGCTCCCAGATGAGGTGTAGACATGCCCAAAGGGCAGGTTTAAGGCCCCAGTTCAGCAAAGCACTTAAACACGCATGTCACCTGGGTGGTGCTGAGGGGGGCTGGAACAATTTTTTATAGTGGAGGCGCTGAAAGCCATTGAACAAACCTGTACACCCTGTATATGATGGAAACCATTTCAACCTGAAGGTGCTGCCGCACCCTGAGCACCCCTACTTCCAGCACCTGTGGTGGTGCTTAACCACCGGAGCAATACAAAAAGAATTAGTATGGCCCAAGATCTAGTCTATTGTATGAAAACAAACAAAGATTAGGTTGTACTGATGTGTGAACAGTGTATAATACAGTGTTCTAGCTACACACTTTTTACTGACATCTCAAAGGGGAGATTCAGACTTCAGGGCACTGATAGAAAGGGACATCACTCCAGAATAAGAAGGTTCTTCTTCTATATACATTTTGGGACCAGCCATGGCACAAAACAGCTCTGGGATTTGGGAACATTTGTGTCCAACTTCCCAAACCTCCCCAATTCCAATTCCCCAAGAGTTCCTGGTGGGCAACTGATGATCTGGTTTATTAATAAATCACAACTGGCTTACTGTCCATGCAAGAGCGGTCAATCTTCATTGCAGGTGATGTTGATCTGTGACAATATTCTATTGCATTTATTATTTATATAGCACTGTAAAACTTCTCACTCCACATACAGGATGAACTGTGCTAAAACAAGAAAAGTCCCTCCCTGACTGGAACTTAAGTGACAATGACTTTATTTCTATCATGCCAAATCATTGTTGCAGAGTTATTCACTTCGCTGAAAGATATAGAGCAATAATTGTGATTCATACCATTACCGAGCTCTTTGGCAGATCAGAGAACAGCTTATCCATAAAAGTACGTGCTTTCAAAAGTATTATGAATTTTTTACCAACAAATTGATTTCTGGTGGATGTAACTTTAATGAAGAAAAAGGTCAGTCATGCAGCAACCTGGCTGTACTGGGGTTAATTGCAAACAAGGTGCCAAGACTATCACAGTGGGATAAATAACCTATGTTAGTGGAAGTGTTCTCCAGAATAAAGCAGCTTTCTGGTAGCCCTCCAGTTAAGAGGTTGCTAGATTCCCTCCCTGCTTTCCCCCAATTCACGCCAGTCTGATAAACCAATCATGAGCCTGATCCAAAGCCCATCAAAGCGAATGGAAAAAAAAAAAAAAAGACACCCATGGAATTCAGCAGGCTTTGTATCAAGCCCTGTCCTGCCCCAAATTAATCCCATCCATTACACTCCATTTTCATTGGAAGATATTTTAGTGTCAACTGAGACTCATAAAAATAGAGATGGGCTTTGATAAAAGCCTGAACCAAGTCTTGTCCTGAGCACGCTAATTCGCTCTATACTGTACGGCTGGTGCGGGGATACAGCTATTGTATTCCATTCCACTGTGGCTGCCTTGACACCTGTTAGTCTGCTGAATTTTGCCTGCATGTCAGCAGGAGCCATTCATGCCAATCAACACCTGGGGGTAGGGCCCTTTGGAAAGATTTTGCACATGAACTTTGAATTCCCTGGGAAGATTACACCATTAGCATTATTTTAGAGCAGTTTTTTCTAATTTAATTCTCTCGTTTCCCCTCCCCCATTCCTCCCCCTTTATGTTCTTAATGTCTATTGCTGCCTTTGGTTCTCAGAAAATTGTGGGTTTTTTAATGTACTCCACTTCCATTTTCAGCTTGTTCTGTCCTTTTCATTTCATTTCTCCCTTTATATTGCCATCAATTATTTCAGCTTTACATTACCTTAAAATCATTTGTCGGTGCTCTTTTCTCCTCTTCTATTTTTCCTCTCTATGCCTCCTCCAATTTTCAGGTCTCCTTTATTCTGAAATACTTCCAGGTAACAGGGAGGGAGACTTGCCTTTCGGGGCTGGAGGGCATATGTCCAGCCAATCCTCATTACAAGACGCCAGACCTGAGTTGGCTGAGGCTGTTCCACTAGAAGAACAGCAAGAAGAAGAAGAAAGTTGCAGAGAAAGAGAAAGAGGGAAAGAAAGAAAGGTTGCAGTAAAGGGGGGTGTGAGAACTGCCGAGACAGTCGGGGTAGAAGGCCTGGGAGTAAGCCGTGGAAGAGAGAACCATGAGGACAGAACTCAAGACAAACATGTTTATGATTTTGGTTTGCTGTATTAGGAAAACTAAATTGGAATAAAGCCTGGCCAGAAGGGCCTTTGGGCCTGTTTTTTTGGTGTGAATGTAATGGGAGAGCCTGAACTCTCTGAAGAGGGGAGGAATTATTTGTAACCCTTCTGCCCGTCTGAGTTGGCAGCAACAAGAGCCGGGTTCAGTATCTAGGGGTTCCGTTTCAATAACACAATGCAAAACCGGCTCGAGCCCCCACCCAGTGACCTGGGACAATTACATACCACCTCCCCGGGTGCCTCTAAGAGGCAGTACTTCCCCTCTCGCAAGCACGGAGTCTGAGTGTAGCAAAATCCTTTTAATAAAGGAGGGAAACAATGCGGCATTATGTTGGGGAAACACCACAAACATGATTCATAACACAAACCATGAGCAAAAGACCCACCCCCAAGTAAGTGTGGCAGTGTCCTTTTCCCCTCAGGGTCTGAAGTCCAGCAACCCAAAAAATCACCCAAAAGTCCAACAACCCAAAAGTCTCTGTCCCTGGTCAGTGCAGCCCCAGAATTCAAAAGTTTATCTGCAGAGTTTTACCTCCCAGCTTGTGTGGAAATGGGGGGGGGGGGCACGCAGGGGTGTTAAGAGGCACCTTATGTGGTCCGAGGCTGACTGCCCCGCCTCTCCGTGGGGTTCTGCTGCAGCCTTCACCACGAGCCGCTCCAGCCGTTCCACCAACTGCTCCGCTCTGCCAGCCACTCCACCAACCATCCCATGAGCCGCTCCAGCCATCCCGCAAACTACTTTGCTAGCCATTTAGCAATATATCTTCAGGCACCCGCCCCCCAGCACTCAGTGATTTCAGCTCTTAGTAATTTTAGCTCTTTAGTGATTTCAGCTTGTCATAGGGGAGCCTCAGTGCTGGTGCACCACTGGCCCAAAGTGAATTCAGCTCAACAGCCCGTAACTAGACACCTAATAGAATCAAAATTAGCTCTGATATTCCACAGTGGAGAGAGGAGGAGGTGCAACTGGTGTTTCAGGGGCCCATACCATTGGGTACCAATACTTGTCCCCAGTCTCTCTCAATTCACTGGGTTTTGGAACCCATGTCCCTTGTCTAGCGAGTGCTACTTAGTTAATGGCAAGTCCCTCGGTCATAAAACAGTTTCATTGTCTTTGATTCACATAATCAGGGTAACAACACTTTATTCTTCCTGCCCCAATAACAGAGAAACTGGGGATCCCACAGCCATCAAAGTGACCATTTGGGCTGCTGTTGTCTCATGCTAGGCGGGGTGAGTGTGCCTATGCAAACAAGATCAGACCCTGAAGTTCTTTTGCACAACTCACCACAATTCCCCACCAGATGTCAGGGTAGAGCTTATCCTGACTCCACTTACATCTAGCACGTCACCTCAGAGCAGGGGTGCTGGAACAATGTTTATAGTGGAGAGCCATTGAACCAAACTGTAAACCCTGTACATGATGGAAACCCCTTTGAGACGGGGGCATGACAGCACCCCCGGCATCCGTAGTTCCAGCACCTATGCCTCAGAAGCACCCCTGGCCATCAGGGGGAACATGGAAGTCAACTGACCCTACTACATTCCACATTTCAAATCCTAATCTGTGCAAATTAATTTAATGGACTGCACAATGGGTTTTGTCAGGCATCAACACTGTTGCTACTGGCGGCAGTGCTGAGACTAATGAAAGGATTGCATGCGTAGTGTGACAGACCCAGACCAGTGGGGTACAGAGTCTGGTCCTGGTGGTATCCAGGAAGTGGGTGGGCAAAGCCCACTGCTAAAGGACCTCCCCCCAGCTTAAGGGGAGGATCCACAGGTCCATGATACCAAATAATTGTGAGGGACAACTAATAAAACAACAGGAACGGGAGTGAGGTCACAGGGCTAAAAGACGGGAACCTGACGGGGACACCAAGCAGAGAACCCCGGACAGCATCCACTGCTCCTCAAAGGCATCAAGGGAGCCAGTGGACACTGCCCAGAGGAACTCTGCCCGGATGCGTGAAAAGACGGAAAAGCGGAAATAGGCCCCACAGTTGCAGGAAATCCCATCAGCCAACCTCCTCTCCCTGGTTTTGTAGATGGTCATTTTGGCCAGAGCTAGGAGGAGGTTGACAAGGAGGTCCTGCGACTTTGTGGGGCCACAGATGGAGAGTGCGTAGATGAACAAGTGAGGAGAAAAGTACAACCAAAAACGTAATAATATATCTAAGAGGAGCCGGAAGAGGGGCTGCAACCTGGCGCACTCCAGATATATGTGCGCCAGGGTTTCCCTCATGCCACAGAAGAGGCAGGTGTCTGGAATAGGGGTAAACTGTGCCAAGTACACGCCCATGCTCAAGGCCCCGTGAAGGAGCCGCCAACTGATATCCCCGGCGGGCCTCGGAACCAGGGTGGAGTATAGGCTAGCCCAACGGGGCTCCTCACCCTCGAGAGGTGGCAGGAGGTCTGCCATTTTGTGTCGGGGCAGGATGCAAGGGTGAGGAAGTGAAGGGTGTGGAGCACGAGCGTGTACAGATGTTTCCTTGGCGCGGTCTGGAAACGAACCAGCTGCAAGTCATGCAGCCGGTACAGAGTCTGGTAGAAGGTAAATATACTGGCCACTGGATGAATAGCTTTCTGTTCCCTGAGTGACCAGAGCAGGGGCTGCCCTAGAACAATCAGGAACCTGCTAGAACCAATTAAGACAGGCAAGCTAATTAAGACACCTGGAATCAATTATGGCAGACTAATCAGGACACCTGGTTTAAAAAGGATCTCCCATCAGTTAGTGGGGGTGGGGGGTGCAGGGAGTGAGAAGGTGTGCTGCTGGAGGACCGAGTACAAGTGTGATCAGGCTTCAGGAGGAAGATCCTTCAGTGAGGATAAAGAAAGTGCTGGGGGAAGGCCATGGGGAAGTGGCGCAGGAAGTGGTAGCTGTCATGCAGCTGATACAGAGGACATTGTAGACAGTTGCTATCCACAGGGCCCTGGGCTGGAATCCTGTGTAGAGGATGGTCCTGGGTTCCCTCCATCTCCCCCCCCCCCCCAACTCCTGATCAGACACAGGAGGAGTTGACCTGGTCTGTGAGAAACACCAGAAGGGAAGGTCTAATTTGGAAAGGGATCTGGCCTGTCCCTGACCCACTAGGTGGGACACAGACTGTGGGGATTGTTCTCCATTTCCCCCATGCTGGCCAGTGATGAGGTTAGCTGAGTGAACGGCAGGTTTGAGCCTCTAGCAGAAGCGGCCAAACTGAAGGCTGCTGTGAACCTCTGAGGTGAGCAAATCTGCCAAAAAAATGCAGGACCCACCAAAGCAGAGGAGGAACTTTGTCACAGTAGGGAGGCTGTAAGGTCAAGAATAAAGATCCAGAACACCTGATAGTAATGATCAGGTTAGGATGTTTGTAACAGAGTTTTATATACATGGCTTTCCCCACTTTTAACTATCACATTCAGGCACAGATAACAAGCTATTGAACATGCCAGTATTTTTTTTCCCAAACACAATATGTTCTTCCCTTTGTGCAGCTCCTCTCTATTGTTACATTAGACTGTTTGGAGTATATGGTATGAAAGCCCAGACTGGGAACCAGGGCCGCCCCAAGCAGCCAAAACAACAACAAAAAAAAGCCGCGGCCGCAATCGCGATCTGCGGCGGCAATTCGGCGGGAGGTCCTTCACTCCGAGCCGGAGTGAGGGACCGTCCGCCGAATTGCCGCCGAATACCTGGACCTGCCGCCCCTCTCCCAAGCGGCCGCCCCAAGCACCTGCTTGAGAAGCTGGTGCCTGGAGCCGGCCCTGCTGGGAACCAATAAATCTATGTTGTATTCCACAGAGATTTCTTTCTGAACTAGGAGGTTCATGCTTAGGGTAAGATTTTCAAAAGAAGCCTAAGGAAAATAGGTCCCCACAACTCATTGAATTTCACCTAACTACTGTAGTTTTCTTTGAAGATCTTTTTGTGTGTCAGTTTCCCCATCTGTAAAATTGGGGTTAACAACATTCACTGGGGTGCCAAGAGGTTATATTGATTAATGGATCTGAAATGCTCTGATACTACAGGCCACAGAAAAGCCTACATGTTAAATAAAAATGTTTATCTTTCAATTTAAAATTCTTCAGATTGGACATGCCTAGGGTGCCCTCATTTTCCAGCCTATTGCATGCAATGGTTTCTGCATTGTTTCTTAAATACTTGAAATCTTGGAGGCACTATAAGAACATAAAAACGGCCATACTGGGTCAGACCAAAGGTCCATCTAGCCCAGCATCCTGTCTTCTGACCATGGCCACTGCCAGGTGCCCCAGAGGGAATGAACAGAACAGATAATCATCAAGTGATCCATTCCTTGTTGTCTATTCTCAGCTTCTGGCAAACAGAGGCTGGGAACACCATCCCTGCCCATCCTGGCTAATAGCCACTGATGGACCTATCCTCCATGAATGTATCTAGTTCTTTTTATAACTCTGTTATAGTCTTGGCTTTCACAACTTCCTCTGGCAAGGAGTTCCACAGGTTGACTGTGCATTGTGTGAAAAAAATACTTTTTTGTTTTAAACCTGCTGCATATTAATTTCATTTGGTGACCCCTGGTTCTTGTGTTGAGAGAGTAAATAACACTTTCTTATTTACTTTCTCCACACCAGTCATGATTTTATAGACCTTAATCATATCCCATCTTAGTCATCTATTTTGCCAGCTGAAAAGTCCCAGTCTAATTAATCTCTCCTCATATGGCAGCTGTTCCATACCCCTAATCGTTTTTTTTCCCCTTTTCTGAACCTCTTCCAATTCCAATATATCTTTTTTGAGATGGGGCAACCACATCTGCACACAGTATTCAAGGTGTGGGCAGGGCCGGCTCCAGGCACCAGCTTACCAAGCAGGTGCTTGGGGCAGCCACTTCGGAGAGGGGTGGCACGTCCAGCAGTTCGGCGACAATTCGGTGGAGGGGCCCTCACTCCCGCTTGGAGCGAAGGATCTCCTGCCGAATTGCCACCGCAGATCGCGATCACGGTATTTTTGGTTTTGTTTTGTTTTTTGTTTGGCTGCTTGGGGCGGCCAAAACCCTGGAGCCGGCCCTGGGTGTGAGTATACCATGAATTTATATAGAGGCAATATGATATTTTCTGTCTTATTATCTATCCCTTTCTTAATCATTCCCAGCATTCTGTTAGCTTTTTTTGACTGCCGCTGCACACTGAGTGGATGTTTTCAGAGAACTATCCACAATGACTCCAAGATCTCTTTCTTGAGTGGTAACAGCTAATTTAGACCCCATCATTTTATATGTATAGTATACTGCTGTTGTAAGTGGAATATATGGATATTAAAATAAAATTGCTGCACAGTTAGTACAATTTCTATTCCAATCTCTACTCTGGTGAAATGGTTACATTTTCCAGTGACAACTTCCCAAGATTGACTGGAAACAATGATAAATTCTCTGTATGCAAGAAACCTTGAGCTCCATTTAAATTCTGGAATAACATCTAGAACTGCATGTTCATACTATGTTTCTCTGTACCTATTTTTAACTTCCTCTTTCTTTCGAATATACTTAAATCAACAGAAAAAAGTACATTGGATTCCCCCACCCTCCATCTCTCCTCAGTTTTAAGCACACAGATTTTGTACCATTCATCACAGGTGCCAGCATTGCCAACAACTTTCCACCAGTTGGGCACATCTAGAGAATTAAAGCCTGAAGCTGGGTAATGACCAAAACAGCTTGGACAAACGGTTTAATTGCCATATAATTATTTGACTCGTAGTATTATTTGCAATGGTATTATTTGACTAGCTTTAAGTTTCCATTTGTACTCTTGCTGAGTCAATCATCACTTTGTTCTGTGCATTCATTCTTTACTGCAAGTGCCATTGTAGAGTGACAGTTAGATTGTCTAGTAAGGGGAGATCGTTAGAGGTGCCAAGCAAACAAAGTATTGGCTGCAGCTGGAAAACTCCACTCTAGTTCCTGTTAAAGTCATGGCCTGAGGCAGAACAAGGAGGTGATAAACGTTTTCACCCGGTGTTAAAGACGGTTTTCTTCACTTCCCTTCAGATTCAATATTGGCCAGAGACCATACCAGGACAGAAGATCACAAGATGGCAGTCAGGAGGTAGAGGCATAGGCTTCTATTTTTATTGCACATTCTTTTTCACAGAAGTGGATTTGTTCAAGTGCCTTTCAGCCTTCATATTTCCCCCCCAAGACACCAGAGGACTACCACAGGAGCCTTGCCTGAACAAAGAACTCAGTCTTTCACCCTAAACTATTGAGGTACAGCCCTCGTTGTTACCCCCACTACAGCAGTGACTGGCCTGCTGTGACAGCAATTAACCCCTGAACAGGAATGAAGACAACTGTAACATGGGGATTATGAGTCATAGACTCACTTAGGTCAATGAAGGAAGGGAGGAAGTCCACAGAGCTGGTTATGCCTATACAGGAGTCTAAACTGACTTGCATAAGAGCTGGGGATTAGCTTTATAGTTCCTTAACCTCATTTTGGTTTAAACTATTTAGCTCCTTCCACCTTTCCAGGTCCTTTCCCCCCATTCCCCACCCATCCCTCTCTCTTGTATGGACTTTTTGTTTGCATAATTTTAACTATTAAAGCCAATATGCAATTTTGCATTCCCTGGTGAGTCCTAAGTAAGGGGCCGCATCCCTGAATACAAACAAAAAACTAGAGAACTGAATGGTGCAACCCACCCCTTTACACTGAATTCCAGTGGGTCCACACTACAGTAGGTCAAACATTTTCCAACAGAACACGTTTCCATCTGAAAATCTGACTTTACTAAATCTAAATGTTTTGTGGGAACGTACTGATTTTGTATGTTAAAAAAATTGATGGGAAATGATCAAAACAGAATAGTGATAAGGTGACAATGTTTTCTTTTGACTTAATTGTGCTATAATTTATAGCAAGAATAAATACAAAACATTTTGATAAGGTAGAAATGAAACATTTCAGAATATTTCCAAACAATTCCAAATTTGGGACTACACCAAAATTTGAAATCTTGAATTTCCCTCAGGATGGAAATTCTGGTGTCTCCCCCCCCCCCCCCCCCACAAGCTCTTGTGCACATGCACACAAAAGAAACAGGTATTGTTGGTAGGGGATATATATCTTTGTAGGTTTTTCTATAATGCCTATAACTCTGTCCTCATCCCAGCAGTCTATTAAATTTGAGTGTGTAAAAAGATTTTAAATTTATTCCCATTAAGTTGGTGTTGAGTTTCCTGGCCCTACTGAAATCTGTGAGAGTTTTGCCATTCATATCTATGGAGCCAGGATTTTATCCCCTGAATTTGGGATAAGTGCTTAAGAAAGGAAAGGAAATAAATCATTTCACCCATTTTTGGGACAGAACAAAACAGCTGACTGACAGTGCATAACAGAACTACACAATAGCTTAAAGATAAGTTAAGCTGAATACTGTGTCTAAATAAAACTGCAGGAGGAATTTAGAGAGGCTGACTTGGAATTTGGCCAGGATTCTGGGGTGAAACACAGGCTCAGCTTTATGAAGAGACCCATGTGGTCTTCAATTATAAGCATGCAGGACCTTGGATTAGCATCTCCTCAAGATACAATGGGTGAAGTCCTGGCCCCAATTAATTCAATGGGAGTTGTGTTACTGACTTCTGTAGAGTCAGGATTTCATCCAACACCTTGCAGCAAAGCAATGTCCCCAGTGCCGTACTAGAGCATGGCTTTTGTACTTACAGGGAGCAAGGCTTTTCTTTCAGGTCTGCTTTCCAAATGCTGAGCACGCTCCAATCGGCAGATCATGGGGGAGGGCGAAGGGTGCATGTCACTCAAGCTGTGTCGATTGTAGACACATGATTGAGCTTCAGAATTAGTCAAACGGTCTATGCCTCTTAAAACCACAGGAAAAGTCTCAGCCTCAGTACTACAATAAGTCACCAAGTGAGAGAAAAGCTCTTAGATTAATTATTTCTGCTTTGTGACTTTAGATCAACAAATTTGCCAAGCCTAGAAGACAGGGTTGATTTTCACAGCTGTTCTAGGCTGAAGGTTTCTTTTACATGATGGATGTAGTCAACGTGGGAGCTGATGGGTTGTCAGCTGTAGAAAATAAACCTTAATTTCTTTCAAGACTAGACATAGCGTGTGCTGCTACCATCTCCATGACAGTAATTTACAGTCACCTCTTTGAGGTACTTCTATTTTCTATGCTCATTAATTCACCAGGGATTCTTTTTGGAGGAAAAGCACTTAAAATCAGACAAATTATAAGGTCTATTCTAGCAAAAGTGGCTAATTATAGTTATTGTCAAACCTTCTATTACAAGCAGTTACAGTACAGCTGCTTGTTAAATGGCAAAAATGCTTTTTGGTTAACTATTTTCTATTAAAACACTTTCCAAAATATATTACTTTGCAATGTAATCATTTTTATTGTCGTGTAGTATAAGCATAATAGTATTCTCTAGAGGTACCAGCCTTTGTTCCTATTGTGCTAGCCACTGTACACATGTATACACACACACACAGCTAGCCCCGACACAAAGAACTAAGCAAACAAGACAAAGGAAATACCATCATCCCCATTTTACAGAGGGGGAAACAAATACAGCAAGATTAAGTGACTTAATCAAGGACACACATGAAATCTATGGAAGAGCAGAGAATTTAACTCAGATCTCCTGAATCCCAATCATCAAGCCAATCCTCCTTCCTTCATTTTTTGTTTGTTCATTTTGTTCGTTTCAAAAGGAGCACTAGAGCTAGTAATTTTTGTAGCACTAATATAGTTGTTTCACTAATTAGTCCTTTATCAACATTTCCTTTTGCTCTCTCATTACCGGAAGCCTCCCACTAAAACTTTTGTTACATCCCACAGAAATACAGCTTCACACAGCAGAACAGATTCAGAGTCAAGCTGTTCATATGGTCTGTCAAAAGCAGAGAAACTATATAAATCAGTACTAGGAATATTCTTTTTTAAATATTTTGACTCAATACATGCTTCAAGGCTAAAGGATATGTACACTAACTTCTTAGGTATTTGTAAATGAGTTAGGCTGCCAAATCTACAGTATCTGTCCCTAGTGTGATTGAACTGATACTTCAATTGCCTCTATATGCCCTGTATCCACCTAAGACAATCCTTTCCAATATACAGACATGGCCAGTGAGTGGGGCTGGATTCCGATCACAGGAGTCTCTTAAAACCTCTGCCTTGAAATAACAGCCCGGCAATGGCAAAGGCTTAAATAAAAAACAAAACAAACAAAAGCCCTCTGCCTAGGCAAGGCTTCACTTGTGAATGGACTTATTATAGATGAAATCTCAGGCGAAATGGCTGAGAAATGAATTCAAAGCAGCATGATCAATAGTAAAATTGCCAATTTGTGCCTTGCCCATTCTGTCGTTAGGATGACTGAAAGTAGTAACAACGTGTGGCACAGGGAAACATGCAGCAAAGATGCCAGGAACCATTCATTTGAATTGCAAACCGGGGCCTACTGCCGGCACACACACATCACGTTGTTCACCCATCTTTTCTATTTTATTTTAAAGGCTGCAGTTCTGCCGCTCATGGTGTAAGTCACTGGGGGGCCTGATTGTGATCTCCCCTTACACTGATTCTAAACCACTGTGGTTCCATTAGTTCCACTTTTAACAGAGCCACTTAATTTACAATCACGTTCTCCATTCATCATCATTCGTCCAGTGTTACACCAGAGATTTAATTCAGTCCCCTCTATTTATTACTAATACTAGTTGAGGTGGACATGTGTTGTTCTACTTAAACAGACCTCAGTTCAGCAAAGCACTTAAACATGTGCCTAACTTTAAGCATGTAAGTAATCCCGCTAAAACCCAGGAGACTACTCACCTGCTTAGATGTAGGCACATGCTTAAGTGCTTTGCTGAATCAGGGTGATATCACCCATCTTCTACAGATGGGTCAGATAATCTGCATTGCCCCTCCAGGCTTTGCAAAGGCTTTTCCTTCATTCGCTAATACTGAATTCTATCAGAAGCAACCACCAGTTTTTGTCTTCCTGAGCCCATGATGCTAATTGCTCTTGGCGCTAGCACATGTTTAATGCATTTTTTTCTCTCAGCATTTGTTCCTTTAAAAATAAATGCCAGGGAAGAGGTTAGCTTTGTCAGACAGCAATAGTCAGCATAGAAAACTCAGCATTACATTTGCTTTTCTCCAACATGATGAGACTGGCCCAGTTTTCCATGACTTTACAGGAACAATCATCAGTGGGACAGTTAGTTTGCCAAGTCCCTTAGGATGGTTATCATCCAGATAAGCCCAGGAGTGCCAGCCTGTGCAACCCTACCAGTGACCTTCACATCCATCAGTTCAGCACCAACTGCAGGTCCTCTCCGTGTGTGTGTGTGTGGGGGGGGGAATAAATCTCATAAAGGAAATCACTAAGTGCAATGCTCTGCTTTTTCTCCAGTCCCATTGCATTCCATCCTAAGTGTCACAATTTAACACCTTGAAACCACAGCTACCATTGCAAATAAACACTTTATGAGAGCATTATTTTAAGGCACTGCAGCAGTCTCTCTCTCTCTCCTGCTGCTGCTACCAGTCAGCTAGCAAAGCTCACAACCCGACTGGCCTTCCTCAGACTTTAGTGGAAAGCAATCAGCATCTTCCAACTTTTTCCCCATAGGCCAAAGCTTGAGGCCCTCATTCAGTTTTTAGCTCTATCTTTACTCATGCAGGGAACCCCCCCCCCCCCATTTACTTCAGTACAGTTGCCTCATTAAAAGCGGAGTAAAAATTGAACCAAGAGCTCAGCACGACAGCGACAGGGCTTCTGACTAGTGACTGTATTGACGTACTCTGCATAACTGAGGGCAGGTCTTCACTATGGAGGGAGTCAATTTAAGATACGCAAATTCAGCTACGCGAATAGCGTAGCTGAATTCGACGTATCGGAGCCGACTTACCCCGCTGTGAGGACGGCGGCAAAATCGACCTCCGCGGCTCCCCATCAACGGCGCTTACTCCCACCTCCGCTGGTGGAGTAAGAGCGTCGATTTGGGGATCGATTGTCGCGTCCCGAAGAGACGCGATAATTCGATCCCCGAGAGATCGATTTCTACCCGCCGATTCAGGCGGGTAGTGTAGACCTAGCCTGAGTCTACCTACTCCTGTGATTTGAGACAGGCTCCCAGCTCAAGCTGCTTTAGTGCAGAGCGGCTCTCTTCTCCTCACGGAGTAGGCGAGGGGCTCACTTTTGGCTTTCTTAGAGTAGGCCAGTGCCTATGGACCACAAGGGTTCTGGTTTGAACTTTGGCGGTGGTAAAGAGCAGGATGGGAATTCACCCTCTACAGAGGGGATTGTGCTAATCTGTTTAGAGCGTTCTGGTGTCCAGCCACCCGTGTATGAGTGCAGAGTGTGGTGGAAGGACACCCATGTGTAAGAGGAATTTTTGCAATCAAAAAGAGCCAGAAACAGGTGGGGGAAGGGGGCGGGGGAGTACATCTGGTTGGCAGGGCTTCTGATACTAATTTGACAAAGTTAGATTTCACCTCAGGTAGTGAAAAATGAGGGGCTGTAAAACTAATGAATTAGAAGCAAGTGAAACTTAGGCAGGCCTGCATTTCACTTGTAAAAACAAAAAACCCATTATAGGAAAAAATAATAGTCATGAGCAACAACATCATTCTTGGAGTTAGGCTCAGTTGCAGCTGCGTCACTGTAGCGCTTTAGTGAAGACGCTGCCTACCACAATGGGAGGGGTTCTCCGGTCAGCATAGGTAATCCACTTCCCCGAGAGGCAGTAGCTAGGTCGACGGGAGAATTCTCCTGTCAACCTAGCGCTGTTTACACCAGGGGTTAGGTCAATCTAACTGCGTTATTCAGGGATGTGGATTTTTTCACAGCTGACCGACAGTTATACTAGCCTAATTTCTTAGTGTAGACCAGGCCTTAGACCCATGAATTAAAACCTGATACAAATGGCCATCAAAGTAGCACAGAAACGCTACATAAAACCAGCGCCATGCAGGTATTCATTGCAATCATCCTTGTGACACACTTGGCACAACAGCCTCTAGATCTTGGGTTTTTTTTTCCCCTATCCTCATTCAGCCAAAAGAAAGTAAAAGAAAATTAATGATTCTCGTTGCACCTTCTCCCTGCTCATTTGACGAGATGTCCCATTTCATTCTCCGTCTGCACTGTTGCAACATGAGAAATGCGTCCTTTCCTAGATAAGCAGAATAGACTCAAGAAACTAAGCCAGTTATACCCATAAGGACATAATACATCCTGATCTTATTTTATATGTCCTGTCTCATTTCCAGGTTTGTAATGGAGCAATTTACAACCACTTACATTTTTCCTGAAGTTTAAAGTGGATAAGGTATTAGTCTTCTCTTTGGTACTGAAAGATTGTGCAGTGTTGCAGTGTACTGGGACAGCTCTCATTAGGGAGGAAGCAGTCTCTCTCTATATATTTCCAATTAAAAAAAAAAAAAAAAAAAAGCCACACACCCCACCCTCCATAAACTTACAGCCAAAATTGCTCTGGTGTTTTTCTTTGCAATAATGCAAACACTAAAATGCAAGGAACAATGCTAAGACAACACTCAGAAAATACAATGCCAATCTTCAAATATCGACTCACTACCATTTGAACACAGGAATACCTTCATGGGACCTTTCCTATCTTCAAATCAGATTCTGCCACTCTTACTCAGGCTGGGTGGTACCTAATGGGGCAGCTTGAGGAGTCGGGTGGGTACTATTCAACCTGCATAAGGGTGGCAGTATCTGACTCCTAACTTTTTTTTTTTTTTATTATTACAAGGTGTCATGGATCTACAGGATCTGGTCTATGCCCAGCCAGGAACCAGTCCCTTGGGAGTGACCCCTTTAGTGCAACAGGCCCCAAAGAGCACACAGTTGCACAGGGACAGACCCTGACCTTCAAGTGTTTGAAACTGAGCCTTCAGGCACCAGCAATCCTTGTCTCTCTCCATGGCTCCCCGCAACGACGCTAGCCAAGCCAGACACCTGCAGAAGGCTGGTGCTGTACCCCTTAAGGGCACTGTGCTCTCAGTAAGCATTTGCAGTGACACCAGGCACCCTTTCCTTAACTAGGTAACAATTAGTCACCCGGGACACAGATTCTGAAAGTCCTTAGGTTAGTGCAGAGAGGCAAAGGTTAAGACAGAGTTCAGCCTACCTGGCCAACGCCAGGCCAGGGCTCCTTTGAGCCATGCTGGTATCAAAGTCATGTAGGCATGAACACGCATGTGGTCTCCCAAGACCAGCTCTTAACCCAGCCACCTGACATCTTTCCTCTTTGTTCTCCAGTTCCGGGTCTTTGCTTTGCTTCGCCTTGCAGTGAGAGGGGACAAAAACTCCTTCCTCTTGGATGTTGGTTGTTAGGCGTGAACATCCAGGTCACTGGGGTTCCCATTGTCTTTCTGGACGCTCCATTGATATGGGTTGGTTCCAGCCGGTCTTTAACAGCCCATTCATACCATCCTTTACACACTGCGCATAGCAATGCAAAGCACAGAGGGAAGCTAAGGCATAGATAGGAATCAGAATTATTACTAAAATTCTCTCTGTGTCACACAAGGGACATGCTTGTTGGTACCCCTCCGTCACTCCTAATCCCAACCATTCCAGGGTGCTAAAGAACCAGGTACCAAAATGGAGCTGGTTGAATTTTTTTCATTGGAACTTATTTGATGAAAAATGGGTTTTCAATTAAATGGAAATTTGGGGGAGGGAAGCATTATGTTGACAATTTGTAGATTTTCATTAAAAAAAATCCACAAAACCCGATGTTTCAATGTTCAGCAGCTGAAAAAGAACAATTACTTACCTCACAATAACTGTTGTTCTTAAATCTGTTTTGTCCATGTAAACCCCAGTAACTATGGTTCTTCCAGATGGTCTGTCCACATAAACCCCACTAATAGTGCACGTGTACCAGCAGTGTCTATCAGGGCCATGCCTGCACCCTGCATGGGCTTGTGCCTCCAGCATCCAAGGGCATATAGGACAGAGTGTACTCAAAGATCTCTGTGTTGCTTCTTATTGCCTGTGGTAGCAACAGGGCACGCAGCAGTGGCCACCTGCTCCCCCATAATATCATTTCATCAAATCAATGTTGTACATAGTTGTAATTACTGTAACTAGTTTAGGGACATTTCTGCTTTGTTAGCAGGCCCTCATTCATTTTCTCGAAATAGTCTCTCTCCTTCCTTCATCCAAGTACAGCTTGGCACCTTCCCACCTAATGGTGGAGCCTAAACTCTCTGGCTTCAAGCCATGGCTGTTTTGTGATTGACCTATTCCTTTAATTTATGGACACAGTTCTGTTTGGTCAAGAGCCACATTCCAGTCACATTCCTTCTCCACCAGAACTCGCTGCTCTGGGGATACCCGGCCCAAGCTCCGCCTACTGGAGCAGTCCAGATTCTGAATCGGAGGCTTTCAAAGACATTCCTCTGACTCCAAAACGGGACTCTGCTCCCAGAGATCCCAGTCCTTCAGCGGTCTCTATAAGTAGGGACTCTACACTGAATGCTCCATTTGCCGGTACTCAGAAAGGGTCTGCAACTCAGTCAGCCAGCCATCTTCAGTCTCAAAACAGAGTTTAATTTCCAACTGTTGCCAGGTGCTGGAGATTAGTATCACCTTCACATCAAGGCAGAGCTGAACATCTTTAAGGGCAACTCACCATGCTTATTTTGTTCCCTGGAAAGGTAGACATTAAACAACAAAAATTACCAGTCTCCACACTCTTCTAAACTACAGGCCCAAGGCCATAGCACCCTGGACAGGTTCGCAGGGCTGATTCTTTGCCTCATCCAGCTTCAAGTGGAACTAAGTGCATTCTGGCACCGAAGCCTGGTACCAACAAAAGCTTCTGGGATCCCATTAACAAAGCAATGGTAGAATTTGTAAGCATATCCGTTTGTTAATGTCTGTGATTTTCAAGTCCATGAGAGCTCCATCCATCCAAGCCTCTCTTCAGCCAATGTGAAAACAGACCATAAAAAGCAGATCTCTGTTTTTTGGCAGGAAGACCCAGGTTTCCACATAGTTCTCCCATTCCCTGGCCCAGCATCTGTGTCTCTGGATTTCCTTGGCTAGCTGCAAAGATTTTATTTTTAAATAAAAAGAAGAACAGGAGGACTTGTGGCACCTTAGAGACTAACAAATTTATTAGAGCATAAGCTTTCGTGGACTACAGCCCACTTCTTCTATATGCATCCGAAGAAGTGGGCTGTAGTCCACGAAAGCTTATGCTCTAATAAATTTGTTAGTCTCTAAGGTGCCACAAGTCCTCCTGTTCTTCTTTTTGCGGATACAGACTAACACGGCTGCTACTCTGAAACCTATTTTTAAATGATCATCTACCACCCTCTCCTGGAGGTCACTGCTTGTCCATAGCAGAGCCAAGCAGCAAAAATCAACCCTGAGGATCCAGTCTCTTGTGGAAGCATGATCCTGAGGAGGAGAGAAAGCTGAAGGGGGGTGGGGGGGGGGGGAAGAAAAAAAAAGACAAAAAGAAGGAAAAACTATGTTGTGGGACTCAGATATTGAGATGAAAAGGAGACACAGAGACTGGAACTTTAGAGGGAGGGGGCGGTCCATTACCATCTTGAGGTGAGAAGGACTGAGCTC
Organism: Chrysemys picta bellii; assembly: GCF_011386835.1. Classification (NCBI taxonomy): domain Eukaryota; kingdom Metazoa; phylum Chordata; order Testudines; family Emydidae; genus Chrysemys; species Chrysemys picta. The sequence goes on along the minus strand of NC_088797.1, from coordinate 118,987,535 downwards.
ACCATCTTGAAGGCACAGATGGTAAAGAGGAAAAAATTCCATCCTGCTATCATGCAAATTTTATGCAAATATATGTAGATATTCTCAACCTTTTCTATGACACAGTCTAGGTACCGGTAGGTCTGCTGGAAAGTTGGAAGAGCTCATTAAAGACCAGGGCAGGAAAAATGTTCTGTAGTAATGACAAAAAAAAAAAAATAGAAAGAAGGAAACACTAAAAAGATTTTGGTTTGCACAGTTTCAGTAAACGAGTCACCCTGTCAACAGTAGGACAAACTATAGTTGCATCTGAAGAGCATCCAGGTGAGAAACTGCCTTAGAATCCTCTCAGGTGATGTTGTTCTTGGTTCACTGAGCACGTGTTCTACTCCGGTTCAGGGAAAACAATGCATGCCAGCTTGCGCATTTGTCTGTAATCTTAATTTGCCTTCCGTAGGAAACACAAGTGAAACCCTCAGAAAATATTGAGAAAGATCATCAGTAAAATGCCAGGCAATGCTCTAAATGTTTGCTTCTTGGATCCTTGGGGCCAGATCCTCTGCTAGTGGAAATCAGTGTAGCTTCATTAAATCAAAGGAGCAACATCAGTTTACTCCATCTTAGGATCTGATCCTCCATTTCTGGATCATGTAAGGCCAAATTCAGCCCTGGCATAAGCGGCTGTAACGCCCACTATTTTCAGTGGGAGTTGTGATTGGCCATGCTCAGATGGGCCAAAACATAGTGTAAACCAAAATGCAAAAAAAAAAAAGAAATCCCAATTATATGTACTACTTATACCTTTACATTATATATGGTCATTCGTGGGAATTCATACACTTAAGTGGCACACAAATTTTACAAATAAAGTAAAGTTTGTTTGCGTTCTCCCTCCTTTTTAGAAGTCACTTAGCTCAGTCAACCCAAGATTCTCAAAGCATCAGACACTTTCAAAATAGGCTGTAAATAGCCAGATAAACGCTCTACTGGAGTAACCATGAGAAGCACAAGCCATTATGTTGACTGGTTTTAAATAATAAAAAAAATAATTAATAAATCTCTGCACGTTTCTTCGTTCAGGATTCAGGTGCAGTTATTTGCTATTACGTTGTATATTGGGTTTGTTCAGTCTAGAGAAGAGAAGATTGAGAGGGGGACATGATAACAGTTTTCAAATACATAAAAGGTTGTTACAGGGAGAAGGGAGAAAAATTATTCTCCTTAACCTTTGAGGACAAGAAGCAATGGGCTTAAAATTGCAGCAAGGGAGGTTTAGGTTGGATATTAGAAAAAACTTCCTGTCAGGATGATTAATCACTGGAGTAAGTTGCCAAGGGAGGTTGTGGAATCTCCACCATTAGAGGTTTTTAAGAGCAGGTTGGACAAACACCTGTCAGGGATAGTCTAGCTAATACTTAGTTCTGCCTCTCAAGGTCCCTTCCAGTCCTATGATTCTATGAAACTTAACAGAACAGGTTTGTCAGCGCTATACAAATGCTGCTAGGAACAGTATAACCTGAGGTGTGTCATTTAGCCAACTAGTGATGGAATCTAAGGCCTTGGCTACACTTACCCGCTAGTTCGGCGGCTGGCAATCGAACTTCTGGGTTCGACTTATCGCATCTAGTCTGGACGCGATAAGTCGAACCCGGAAGTGCTCGCCGTCGACTGCGGTACTCCAGCTCGGCGAGAGGAGTACCGCGGAGTTGACGGGGGAGCCTGCCTGCCGAGTGTGGACCAAGGTAAGTTCGAACTAAGGTACTTCGACTTCAGCTACGTTATTCACGTAGCTGAAGTTGCATACCTTAGTTCGAATTAGGGGGGTAGTGTAGACCAAGCCTAAGTGTTTGCACACTCCACCATCTCTTGATATAGTCAGTAACAAATTACTACCATTTGGGAAAAAGGAAAAAATCAGGAGAGGAACTGTGATTCAGAGGCACTATGTCTCCCCCAGGGTGACCCTAGGGGTAGTGCAGCTTTCACACCACACATTGCTCAGGGCTATGCCTACAGTCACAACCCTGAGGTGTTAAATTGCATCTCCGACATGAGCTCACCCAAAGGATTTTTCTCCTGGAGATATAGATATAGATTCCGGAGAGGGCACAACCTGAGCATTATCAAATAAGACTGTGTAGAAGAGGCCAGAAAGATTTAGAGCTTCTACAAAACTGAAACAATAGCAACCAATGATTTGATCAGTCGCACATAATTATTTATTGTTATTAAAAAGAGGATAGTCACCATGGTAACTAGAGCATCTAGTGGTTATGCGCTGTCTGTGAGAGAGAATACCTTATCATGGGATGATACACAGCAAATCAGCAAAATATCAGAGCTTTTCAGTGTTTCCAAGGAAATATTGTCCTCCATTTTTAATTTTAATGCTGAACAAGTTGTGCTTTTGCATGCCAGCTATTGTTCCTAATGACTTCAATTTATTCCCCCCCCCCCCTTTTTAAAGAAAGGACATTATCAAAGGTGGTAGAGCTACAATTAGACCTGCAGCACCAGCTGTGTTTTGGATCGACTCAAAAAATGAGAGAAATTTCAAGTATTTTACATGACTGGCTCCGGATACGACAGACTACCCTAGCCCTAAAAGAGTGTTTTAAGGCTCCTTCTGTAGAATAATTCAGTAGGGTTTTTTTTGTTTTTTTAAGAGGAAAGACATACTGTCTCATTACAGAAAGCCCTACCAACAAAGTGGAACCCAAGAAGCTTAGTACAAGAAGATTAGCTGGCCTAGCCCAAATGGACATTGAAAGACGCCGCTTCCCTACGTAGTAAGGTGTATGCATTTGGGTCTCTGGAATTTGCCTGGAAACCTACCATTTGAAAATTGCAGCAATATAATCAAAATCCGTAAGAAAGTTGTAATAAAGTAGCGTGAATGATTCAGCTCAACCAGACAGATTAAGCCCATGAAGGATCCAGATCAAGCATCATGATGCTTGTCCCTATAACAGAAGCGTTGGATATTAGAGTCTGTTCATTCTATGACCCAGTGACGCTCAGCTAAATCTGCCTATGTTTTAAACCTACAAACGCATATCTAGTCACAGAAACTCTTCTCATGTCACTGTCATCTCATTTTGTAGATGCCAAGCACCTTATAGAGCAGAGGTGGCCAACCTGTGGCTTATGAGCTGCTTGCAGCTCTTTTACAATCAAAGTGCGGCTCGCGGAGCCCACCCCCCATTCTCCACCTACCAGACTTGCCCCCCCCACCCCCCCCGCAGGACTTCTGCCTTGCAGCATTGGTGGGGGGGGGTAGAGGCTTCTGCCCAGCAGGGAGGAGGGGCTCGGGGCTTCAGCAGGAGAAGGGCTGAAGTCCCAAGCTCCGGCAGCCACACCCCGGGTCTCAAACTTCTGAAGATAGTATATATGTCTCAGAGTAGGGGTCGGAAACCTTTCAGAAGTGGTGTGCCGAGTCTTGATTTATTCACTCTAATTTAAGATTCCGCGTGCCAGTAACGTTTTAAGGTCTCTTTCTATAATATATAACTAAACTATTGTTGTATGTAAAGTAAATAAGGTTTTTAAAATGCTTAAGAAGCTTCATTTAAAATTAAATTAAAATGCAGAGCCCCCCGGACCGGTGGCCAGGACCCAGGCAGTACGAGTGCCAGGGTTGCCTGTGGCATGCATAGGTTGCCTACCCGTCTCAAAGGGTCAGTAAGTTTGGCCACCCCGTTATACAGTTTGTAAGATCTCCCTTTTTTGAGACTTACTGTCGTAAGTGAAATCAGGACAACTGAGGAGACTGTAAATCATCTGGCTTTACACCACCTAAACCTACCGTAGTTCAGAGTTATCCCCACTTTGGAATCAGCACCTGCTACAATAATGAGCAATAAGCATGTAGTTTGCTATTGTCATCTGGCTATTTTGGCCCCAAAGACCAGTTCACATAGCGTTAGCAATAGATAATGGTCTTCAAAATGTTCAGTGGTCCAGCAAAGAAAACATCCCAAAGTTTGGGTGCTTATTCAGACAGCCTGAGCTCATGAGCCAAAGAGATCAGATGACATGGCTAGTAATTTCTAACAGGTTATGAGTATCATTAGAACAGCATTTCTGGTGGCGCTTCTGTTTCTCTTGGTGGATGAAGTTAGGAAGGGCACACGGATGTGAAAAGTTCTAGCTGGAACCTCAGAAATGTTCTGGTTCGGTTCAAAATGTGCCTGAAGGTTTAGGATAATCCTTATTTTATCCTGCTCATCAATTAGCTCATTTCTACTGAGCTCATTCAGCCATTTGCTTCTTGTCAGATTTAACAGGAGAGAGGGAGACCTCTTAAAAGGGTGTCCTTGAATTTTTGTCCAACTTTTTAAAAAAACCCTCTCAAAAAAATCTTAAACATTCATTTAGTTTAATGAGAGGAGAGACAGGAGGGATTTTAGTCTCTCTCTGACAAGCAATGACCTTACTTTTCCAGATGTATTTTCAGTGTAAATTACATTATTGATTTAGAGAGACCCAAATGAAGAAATAAGAAGTTCTGAAGGACTGAAATCCATTATTTATTCTTATGGATGAATGGATTCCAGTCTGAAAGGCGCTTTCAGGGGACTAGTATAGGGACAGTAGATCAAACAAAACAATTTTTTGTTATCATCTCCCCCCCCCCCCCGAAAACAAAAAAAACTTTCCATAACTGGTAGGAAACTACAGAGAAGATTGAGAGGATGGGTGCTCGGAAACCAGGCTTCTTTAAAGACATCCAAAGTTGGGCACCCAACATCACTAGTAACTTATGGAAGTCTTGGCCACAGTGTCTTAAGAGATGGAAAGAATTGGTTCCTTCTTCTCTCCCGATTAAGAAATACCTGAGGCTAGCCGAAAGATTAGATGTTCAAGCCATTGCCAACAATGAGAGCCATATACAAACATCACCATCTGCTGCTGGCGTTTTAAGTGACGTGTCATCTCAGGGCTGGCTCCAGGCACCAGCATTCCAAGCAGGTGCTTGGGGCGGCAATCTACAAGGGGCGGCAGTCCATGTGTTTTTGCCCACCCCACCCCCAAGCAGCGCACCAAATTGCCGCCTGTGACAGCTGTGTCCAGCTGAAGACAGAAGCTGCCGCCGAATTGCCGCCGCCACGGAAACGCGCCTGGTGCCCTAACAGCACACAGACTGTCCCCGCTGTCCGCGGTGGCAATTCGGCACGCTGCTTTGGGTGGCAAAAACAGTAGAGCCGGCCCTAGTCATCTAACCCTGCTCAAAAGTGGACATTATTGACATGGTGTTTACAACACCAGTGGCAGATGGCACCCAATCTAGTCTGGGGCTACCAACTTAGGTACCTCCAGAGGAGCTGAACCACTGGTACCAACAATGGGAAATTTTTTCCCAATATCCCCTTAGTGTAGACAGGGCAATAAAGGAATGAGCCAGACTCTACATGAAGACTTGGCAGTACCTTTACACCCCACTGCCGGGGGTTAGTGGTATTGTTTCGTTTCAGCTCTGCAACACAGCAGCAAGTGAAACTTCTGAGTCAACAGAACGGAGGTGTAAATCGGAGGCATGTTTTGAGAACATGTGCTTGAGACATCACTCAAGTCTCAATCACAGAGAAAATGGTTTTATCCTCCAGGATGTTAGAATACGGCATAACACTGATCTGACAGAGGTATCAAGAGAGCATTTTGTCTATTACTCCACCAGGGGAGAGACACTTTTCCTCATTTTTATTTTAAGGACTTGTTGTACCAGGACTGCATCTATTTTTCACATGGGTTATTCCTTTCACTTCACATCTGAAATGTCTTGAGTAAAAAACAACTTCCATGGAAACGACACTTTGATGTCGTGCAACATTTTGCTGTGCCACCTGAGTGTCATTTCCAATCAGTTTGCTGGGGGAAAGAATCTTTCTGGGCTTGGGCCCAAGCCCACACTACAGCCACTTCTGTTTCAGATATCACTCAAAGCAGGAAACGGCCTACTGTCAAAATTGAAAGGGAAAAGCAGCTGTCATGATCTCTGCCTAACAGACTTCATTGATCTCTAGAGCTAGGCAGGGCACCTGTGGTCCACACTCCTTGGCAGATAGTGGCTAAATGCCACATTAGTTAGCAGCTACCTCCGCCATGCCTGATTGTTGTGTATAGGACAACTGGAATCAGGGGTGGCATTAGTCAGTACCACACCTTCCCCTATTGTGACTGGAGAAATAGCAGGGTATGTAAACTCATCATTTAGTGTGCAGTCTACTGAGATCTGTGGGACCAGAGTAACCAGAGCTGATGGCATCACACCAGGCTTCATATAGTGAAGTTCCCAGATCTGGCTCAATCCTGCAAATCCACAAATCTCTGTGGCAGCGCCATGGGTGACGCCAGGTACAGTGACGGTATGAACCCCTGCATGTGTCAATGGACAGTTTGAGAGTATGATGTGCTAGAGTGTTTTTGTCCATCCTGGCAACATAATACCAGAGAGCACGCAAAGCTGCTCCTGAACCTGGTGAGTGATTGGAGGAAGAGTACGGCATTTCACACAAAGTCAAACCACCTGATGGTCAGGATTTGGCACTGACCGCACATATGGAATTTTCGTAGATACTCCAAGTCTGTCTGTAAGAAGCAATACATGCAGTACACCAGTCTGACAGACAAAGTTCAGGATCTATCAAACCAGTCTCGGATGCAAAAACATTTCTGCACTATTAGTTAAGACCTCCCATTTGCTGCAAACATCTGAATTCTGCTTCTTGTGTAGGTAGATAAACACATCAGTGCCCTCCATGCTGCTTGACTCCATCTGCATCAGGGGTTCTGAGGGCCCAGCTTGGAAGTTCTGGACCTTGGTCTTCTGCCACGAAATGTTCAACCTCAGAGTCCAGCCAGAATCTTGGAAATCTTGAAAGACAGAAATAAAATTCTCCGCTTCTCCACAATGAAGGCAGCATTGTTAGCATAGTCTCAGTCAGTGAAGATTTCTTGACTAACCTTGATTCCGACACGCGGAGCGGCAAGTCCTAATATCCAGTTGATAGCTCAACAGAATAGCGCTGAGGTGAAAATGCATCTTATTACACAGTTGACGTTGCAGAGAAACACGAACTAAAACGCAATCTAACACCGGTACCAGGGTGAAGACTGCGCACTAGATTTAGCTGAACATCTGGGCTGCCATCTCCTTTCAGGGCAAGCCAAGATGCTGACCTGTCAACTGAGTCAAAAGCAGAGCCAAATTAACCTTTTGTGGGCCTGGTGCCAAACATATTTGTGGGCCCCTATGGGGAACAAGGGTAAAAGACACGAGATCGACACAGAAGTGGTCTTTGACACAGCACACAGATGCACAGATTTTATTTACAATATTTACAAGTTTAAGTTGCAGATGGAGGTGGCTGCCACTAGGGTACCAGCAATGGCAGCCCAAGGGCAAAAAGAATCCACACAAGTGCACATAAATTATAAAGAGAAAATACAAAATAAAACACAATTGGCAAAAAAAAAAGCTAACAAAAGCCAAAGCCGCCAAACACCAGCTATGTGGTGCTGCCACTAAAAGGGAACCTTCACACTATCTCACCCTTCACATTTCTCATATGAACTACCAGGATTTGAATTAAATTTTTGTATGAAATTGGGGCAGATTTAAAACATTTTTAAAAATAAAAAAAATATGAAAAAACCTTTCATTTTATTTACAGCGTCATTATTCATACTAGCCTTGCTTGTCCTTCCTTCCAGGCAGAGAGGCACAGAAACTAGGATCAGGACCAGCTGTGCCCCCAAAAGACCAGGCCAACCCTCCACATGGGACCAGACCCACATCCCTCTGCAGAACAACCCCTCCCAAACTGGACCAGATCAGCATCTCTCCCCAGACCAAAACCCCCAAGCTGGACCAGGCCCCCTTCCAGCCAGAACCAGATCAGACTCCTCTATGAACTGACCCCTCTTGACCCAAACCTCCCCACTGCCTACCAGAACAGGGCTCCTCCTGAACCTCTGTTCCCAAACCAAAGCGCACCTCCAAATCCCCAGCCAGAGCATTCTTGGGCAACCCACTCCAGAGCCACCCCCTGCAGTTGATCCGCCCCGTTCTCCGAACTGAACTGGGCCAGGCCTCACTTGGCTGCAGCTGGGCCAGGTACACGTCCCAACTGGCCTGGAGCACAGGTGGACTAGGGGAGCTCAGGGAGGCATGGGGCTCAAGTTTTCCCCATGGACATTGGTGGGGGGATGGGGCATGGGGGGATGGAGGAGGCTCAATCTCCCCGTGGGGTGCTGGTGGGGGGAGCTGGAGAGGTCTTGTCTCCCCCAAGGGTGCCGGTGGAGGGGTATGAAACAGGGGAGCTGGGAGAGGTCCAGTCTCACCCAGGGCACTGTGTAGAGGGGGTAGGGGGCACTGGGTCTCTCCCAGGTGTGCTGGTGGGGGAATGGCGCGATGGGGCTCCAGCTGCTTCGCGGGGCCCTGGCCGAGGGGGTTTACCTGGTGCAATGAGCACCCACTGGTCAGGTTGCCAATCTGCCGGGCACCGCAGCCACCTCCTGCCCAGCATGGTCCAGGGCCCCCGTGCTCCGCAGCCTCTGCATTTGTATATTGGTGGGCCCGGGACATGCGCATGGTGTGGTGGAGCCGTGTGCCCAGCACCTTCCTGCCAGTGCTGCCCCAGACCCAGAGGGGGCCCAAGAGCCCAGGGACAAGATGGGGGTCATGGGGGAGCCCAGCTGTCCACACAGCAGCCAGAAACCCCTGAACTGGGCCTGCCAAGCCCCGCCCACCCAGCACTGCCAAGTAGTATGATCTGCTGAGGGGAGGTGGGGCTGGACACACCACGCTGCCTCCCGCTCGCTTCCTCCGCACACCCTGCCTTTAGCTGAGGGACAGACAGCTGCTGCCCTCACCACACACACAACCCAGGATTCCCGAGTGTGGGCCTGGCCCCATGGCGCCATTGTAAACCCAATACTGGTCAAAAGCCACTTTGATGTCAATATGCCACGTGAAATGAATAGTTAAATGCTCAGTGCAGTTCAGCCCGAAGCCAGCAGGTAAGGACAGTGTCCATTGTCAATCGCCCAGTGAAACCTGATTACTGTGGACGACAGTGTTGAGGAGCGGCTGCATTCTACTAAACAGAACATGAGGGAAAAAGCTTTCTAGGGACTGATAGCAATGAGACAGGTCTATACTTGCCACGTTCCATGCAGGATCCTTTCCCTTATACAGTATCTTGAGTAGTTTAGTATCATCTGCAAATTTTGCCACCTCACTGTTTACCCCTTTCTCCAGATCATTTATGAATAAGTTGAATAGGATTGGTCCTAGGACTGACCCTTGGGGAACACCACTAGTTACCCCTCTCTGTTCTGAAAATTTACCATTTATTCCTACCCTTTATTCCCTGTCTTTTAACCAGTTCTCATCCATGAAAGGATCTTCCCTCTTATCCCATGACAACTTAATTTACATAAGAACCTTTGGTGAGGGAGCTTGTCAAAGGCTTTCTGGAAATCTAAGTACACTATATCCACTGGATCCCCCTTGTCTACATGTTTGTTGACCCCTTCAAGGAACTCTAATAGATTAGTATGACATGATTTCCATTTATTGAAACCATGTTGACTTTTGCCCAACAAGTTATGTCCTTCTATTTGTCTGAAAATTTTATTCTTTACGATTGTTTCAACTAATTTGCCCGGTACTGATGTTAGACTTACCGGTCTGTAATTGCCGGGATCACCTCTAGAGCCCTTTTTAAATATTGGCGTTACATTAGCTATCTTCCAGTCATTGGGTACAGAAGCTGATTTAAAGGACAGGTTACAAACCATATAGTTAATAGTTCCGCAAGTTCACATTTGAGTTCTTTCAGAACTCTTGGGTGAATGCCATCTGGTCCTGATGACTTGTTACTGTTAAGTTTATCAATTAATTCCAAAAACTTCCTGTAGTGATGCTTCAATCTGTGATAATTCCTCAGATTTGTCACCTACAAAGGAGGGCTCAGGTTTGGGAATCTCCCTAACATCCTCAGCCATGAAGACTGAAGCAAAGAATTCATTTAGTTTCTCCGCAATGACTATCATCTTTAAGTGCTCCTTTTGTATCTCGATCATCCAGGGGCCCCACTGGTTGTTTAGCAGGCTTCCTGCTTCTGCTGTACTTAAACATTGTTATTACCTTTTGAGTTTTTGGCTAGCTGTTCTTCAAACTCCTTTTTGACATTTCATATTAAATTTTTACACTTCATTTGGCAGTGTTTATGCTCCTTTCTATTTACCTCACTAGGATTTGACTTCCACTTTTTAAAAGATGCCTTTTTAGCTCTCTTTTATCTGCTTCTTTTACATGGTTGTTAAGCCACAGTGGCTTTTTTTTAGTTCTTTTACTGTGTTTTTTAATTTGGGGTATACATTTAAGGTGGGCCTCTATTATGGTGTCTTTGAAAAGTGTCCGTGCAGCTTGCAGGGATTTCATTCTAGTCACTGTACCTTTTAATTTCTGTTTAACTAACGCCCTCATTTTTGCATAGTTCCTGTTTCTGAAATTAAATGCCACAGTGTTGGGTCTGTTGAGGTGTTCTTCCCACCACAGGAATGTTAAATGTTATTATATTATGGTCACTATTTCCAAGTGGTCCTGTTATTATTACCTCTTGGACCAGATCCTGCACTCCACTCAGGACTAAATCTAGAGTTGCCTCTCCCCTTGTGGGTGCTTCTTGGAGCAGCTGATACAGGAAGTCATTTAAAGTATTGAGAAATTTTGTTTCTGCATTTTGTCCTGAGGTGACATGTACCCAGTCAGTATGGGGTTAATTGAAATCCCCCACTATTATCAAGTTTTTTATTTTGATAGCCTCTCTAATCTCCCTTAGCATTTCATTGTCACTATCAGTGTCCTGGTCAGGTGGTCGATAATAGATCCCTATTGTTATATTCTTATTAGAGTATGGAATTACTATCCATAGAGATTCTATGGAACATGTGGATTCATTTAAGAGTTTTACTTCATTTGATTCTACATTTTCTTTCACATATAGTGCTACCCTCCCTCCCCAATCCTCCACACAATCTGTTCTGTCCTTCCAATATATTTTGTACCCTGGAATGATTGTGTCCCATTGATTGTCCCATTGATTGTCCCCACTCCACCATGTTTCTGTGATGCCTATTATATCAATATCCTCCTTTATCACGAGGCTCTCTAGTTCACCCATCTTATTATTTAAACTTCTAGCATTTGTGTACAAACACTTTAAAAACTTGTCACTGTTTATTTGTCTGCCCTTTCTGATGTGTCAGATGCTTTATGTGAATGTTTCTCATCTGATCTGGCCCATACTTTATCCTCTTCCATCCTCTCCTCCTGACTAAAACCTAGAGAATCTCTATCAATAGACTCTCCTCTAAGAGAAGTCTCTGTCCGATCCACATGCTCCTCTGCAGCAATCGACTTTCCCCCCCATCTCTTAGTTTAAGAACTGCTCTGCAACCCTTTTAATGTTAAGTGCCAGCAGTCTGGATCCACTTAGGTTTAGGTGGAGCCCATCCTTCCTGTATAGACTCCCCCCATCCCAAAAGTTTCCCCAGTTCCTAATAAATCTAAACCCCTTCTCTCTACACCATCGTCTCATCCATGCATTGAAACTCTGAAGTTCTGCCTGCCTACCTGGCCCTGCGTGTGGAACTGGAAGCATTTCTGAGAATGCTACCATAGAGGTGCTCAGGTATCGATTCTTTGTCATTCAAATTCAACCTTAGAAATAACCGTCACACAGGGGATTAGTAATTACTGTATTTCTCTGGTGCCTTTTCTTGAAGAGGCAAATCTATAGTTTCCCGCAAAGCCATTTGTGTTTCTAAACTGCAGCATTATCTGCAAGTGCACTAATTTGTCAGTTCTATAAATTATTCCCTAAGCCGATCCGTCTCATACGGTGTCCCTAATCACTGGATGATCATGTTCTGTATTGCATATAATGCCTTCTAATGTTCTTTGATCACAATAACTAAAGTATTGACCAAGCTGGTTTCAAACAAATTATTCCAAAAGGAATTTCAGTTTCACGTTGAGGTAAAACGTACAGGAGATAATCAGAAGCAGAGCTTACAACATTTCAAGAACTGATGGCGAGATGGTTTAGTGTAAACCTGAATTGAGTATTTGTACTATCAATCTGGCTTACCTCACAAACTAAGCAGTATTGGGCTGATCCAGTTCTCACCTGGGAGACTTCAAACAAAAATTGTGTGTCCTGCAAGAAATGGTGTTAGGGACTCATTAGGTGACACTCTCCTGAATCAGTCCAGAACCAGTATCCTCACATGTAACGCATGGGCACCACACTATTAAAAGGTGCTGTCTTTCTGGTGAGATAGCAAACAGGAAACTGAACTTTATGGGGTCATTAAAGACCTCATAGGAGTTTTCAAAAAAAGTAAGGTTGCTAACACGAGTGTCCTGGCCAAACTGCAATGGAGTATCATATTCTATCTACCTAAATCCTAAATGCTCGTTGTGTTGTGTTAAGCAGTTGTTTTAGCTCCCTCAAGACGTGGATGAAGTGACTTAGTTCTAAAGGTTTCAGAGTAGCAGCCGTGTTAGTCTGTATCCGCAATAAGAACAGGAGTACTTGTGGCACCTTAGAGACTAACAAATTTATTTGAGCATAAGCTTTCGTGGTCTACAGCCCACTTCATCAGATGCATAGAATGGAACATATAGTAAGAAATATATATACATACAGAGAACATGAAAAGGTGGGGCTTTGTGATGAATAGCTGGTGGGGTTTGAGCCCTGGGAGGTGCAGATGCTCAGCATCTCTCAGTGTCAGGCCATATCTGAATCGGAGTTGTAAGCACGGAGAGGAAGATGGAGAACATAGAGACTATTCATGCACATGCATTATCTGTGTTTGAGATACATTTCCCTTCTCCCCTCCCCCATGCACTTTTCTTTTCCCTTCTCTATCCAACTCCCCATTTTACCCAGTTGCACTATTGCCACAAAAACTGAACAATGACATTTTGCCATTTTAAAAAGGTGAGAAGTCAGATGCTGGGCTTTAGCTGTAAATGTGTTAAGCAACTAAAGCGTCACTGCTAGGGAACGCATCCCTCACCTTGTGTGTTTTCTGTGCAGAACAAAAATTACAATAGAGGTAGCCCAGTTATTATACTTGCATCACAACAGTCTGCAGCCGCAGTCATGAATAGTTGCCTGCTAATTGTATATGTGCAGCATTTGGGAAGAGACACTACCTTCTATTCCAAATGCACGGCAAATGAACAATCTGGCTGATTGCATCTATCAATCTACTAAGTACGAGCCAGTCTGATATGTTCCATCCAGTAGGGGGCAGTGATATACCTCCCCCTCTAGAGATGGGCAAGCTTGCGTAGAAATATAAACTGAGTATTTTTTCTGAAGCAGTTAGTAAGATATTTTTCTGCACCATTTCCCATGGAGGAAAATAGTAAAGCATATAAATTATATCCAGATTTATACTTGTTAAATAAAGTTTTCATAGTTACCATTTAATAATTGTTTCGTGCTAATTAAAGTATCTTGTGCAGTTTGAGTTGATGTTGCAAATGACACTACACCAAGGACTTCTTAGCAATTCATCATATTGCTGAAATATGCGGGTATGTTTCATCCGTAGAATGGCTCCTTTCTAATTTACAAGTGAATTAGGTGTTGCCGTGCATCTGTGCTCCAAAGATAATTGCAAGACACTCTTTGCTTTCTATGTTTTTAATTCATGATTGCTGCAACAAATTTAATTTCAATAATAACTCTACATGGGATTCTCTAAGGAGCAAACCAGAAGGCAGCTCACACCACCGTGCACCCTAATACTGCTCCTTGTTTGCAGAGGGGATTGAGACATAGAACAAATATGCAATAGGATGTGCTTAAGACCCTTTTGTGAAGGAACATTTCCTTCAGGATGCTAGTCAGAAGAAGGACCGAGTGCTTTGACAGACGCATTGAAGGCAAATTCCTTGGTTAGGAAACAAGAGTGACGCTTGATAGGAATTTTTTTTTTAAACTAATGACTCAGATCAGTTGTCTGCCCAGTGTAGTTTAGATTACTTATGTAAAATTATGTGCATTACCAGGTTGCTTAATTCATTGTCATGTTGCTTAATACATCACTGGAAGGGGCTCAAATAGCACAGTAACAGGTGTGGAATAGGAACCCAACCAGAACAGAAAAGGATAAGAAAAATGTTGGATGGGATTTTCAAAAAAACATTCAGTGTTGGTTAATTTGCTCCCACTAAAACTGAAGGTTTACCATTGGTTTGAATCAGGTTAAAACTCAGCACTTTTGGAAATCCACATATGTAATGCTTAGCACACAAGCCTAAGTTTATATTGGTCATCTGAACCATGTACCTATACTCAGTGATTCACTGGCCTCTATCTGCAGTATGCCTATAATTTTTCCCCACACATGATTATAAAAATATAAATCACTAATAGATACAACAGAAACAGATGCAACAGATTTGTATCAGTATAAGAGCAGAATTTTGCCTGTGTTTTTCCTCATATACATCTGGCCCACAGTATCAAGCTGTGTTTTAATTAAAACAGGACTTGATTAACACCATCAGAACACATTCAGTCACCATAAGAAGTGTTTTCCCTACTAAACTAAAAATTCTGTGCCATGGAGTATATAACTACTTATGGCAGTGTGATAAATGAAGGGGCAGGGAGGTGGAGTACCTCCCTTTTATGAACACACAGCCAGCCAGCTATAAAATCCCTCTTGGTAGCTGTTCTCTACTTGCTATACCTGTAAAGGGTTAAAAAGTCTCACTACTATGCATAGTGCAAAAGAAGTGAGTGGGCACCTGGCCAAAAGAGCCAATGGGAAGGCTAGAACTTTTTAAAAATTGAAACAAGACTCCCCCTTTGTCTGTCTGTGGTTGTCTCACGGAGAGGAGACAGAGCAGCAATGCTTTGATCCAGGTATGGAAAAATCATCAGATCATGCCTAGAAACTACTCTTTTGAAACCCCAGATATGTAAATAGATCACGAAATGTCTAGGAAGATGCAATTCGATTTCTCTCTTTTGTGACTCCTCTGTGCTAAACTCAGATGCTTTTATTTTGCTTGTAACCTTTAAGCTGGACCTCAAGAAAGCTACTCTTGATGCTTAATTCTTGTAATTTTTTTTTAAATCTAGCAGAAAGCCTAAGTTCCAAATGTATTTTCTTTCTTTTTGTGTTTAATAAAATGTACCTTTTTTTAAGAACAGGATTGGATGTGTGTGTCCTAAGAGGTCTGTGCATATGCTGTTTAATTAGCTGGTGGCAATAGCTGATTTCCTTTGTTTTTCTTTCGCAGCTCTTCCCTGGAGGGGTGTGTGTGTGTGTGTGTGTGTGTGTGTGTGTGTGAGAAAGGGCTTGAGGGTACCCCACAGGAAGGAATTCCCAAGTGCACCTTTCTGAGTTCTCCAAAGGGGTTTTTTGCACTTGGGTGGTGGCAGCATCTACTCATCCACGGTCAGAGAAAAGCTGTAACCTTGGGAGTTTAATACAAGCCTGGAATGGCCAGTATTAATTTTTAGAATCCTTGCGGGCCCCCCACCTTCTGCACTCGAATTACCAGAATGGGGAATCAGCCTTGACAGGCAGTGATGGCCGAAGTTCAGAATCCGGAGGTTGATTTTGGAGAAACATTAAGATTCAACGCTCATCTTTGATTTGAACATCTCATTATATCAAGATTTTAAATACCTTTTCCAGTATTTCCTTGGCTTTGGCTAAGCATAGAAAATAATGGAAAGCACCAGACAAGATCTATGAGCCATGGGTATATATCCAGGACAGATAAGTAACCTAACAACTCAATAAAGCACTTCACTGTGAAAGCCCATGATTCTAAACACCATCATTGGCATTTTACACTCTGAAATGCAAGTACTCAGACATGAAAAACATCTCCTCTGACCACAGCAGTCTAATGTAGCTTTACTGTCACCAGGGCAGTGACCACATGGTGAGTCATAGTCCAGTTCCACCCTTTTTGACGTATTTTGTACAAACCAGGTTCTCCCTGACTCTCTCTCTCTTTGCATATCCACCACTTTAGCTCTTTTCTTTCAGCTTGAGATGCTTTATTTTTTTGCAACCATGTAAAAAGCTCCCTCGACTCTAAATAAAAGTGCATCTGCCCAGGCTCTGGCAATGGAGTATCTGAATAATCATATAGCATGTGTGATATAGATGAAAGAAACTAATGAGAAAAGCAAAAACTCTCCTTGTGTTTGTCTTGACTGCACACTCACAGGGGAAAGAACAAGGAGAACAAAGCCCATAGCCAACAGAGGACTATGAGAGAAGCATACATCAAACAAAACCCCCATCAGAGCAGAGAGCAAACTTCACTGCAAACACAGAGACTCACACGCTTTCTGCAAGCTTGAATTGGAACAGACTCCTTATGCACAAGTAAGTACAAACATTTCAAGTCTAGTTAAAGCATATCACGAAAACTAGACAAAACCATAAAGGCTAGGAGAGAACAAAAAAAATTGAGCAGGTATTTGAAAAGCCCATAGCTAAATTTGGAGACATGCTCATGCAGCGCCTATCATGGGGGTTCTCAAACAGGTTCGGGACCCGTCAGGGGTCACAAGGGTATTACATGTAGGGATGTCGCAAGCGGTCAGCCTCCACTCCAAACCCCACTTTGCCTCCAGAATTTATAATGGTGTTAAATATGTAAAGAAGTGTTTTTAATTTAAAAGGGGGGTTGCACACAGAGGCTTGCTAGGTGAAAGGGGTCACCAGTACAAAAGTTTGAGAACTACTGGCCTATCACAACGTAGTCCTGGCCTATGACTAAGGGCAGGTCTTCACTACGGGGAGGGGGGGTCGATTTAAGATACGCAAATTCAGCTACGCGAATAGCGTAGCTGAATTCGACGTATCGCAGCCGACTTACCCCGCTGTAGGGACGGCGGCAAAATCGACCTCTGCGGCTTCCCGTTGACGGCGCTTACTCCCACCTCCGCTGGTGGAGTAAGAGCATCGATTCGGGGATCGATTTATCGCGTCCCAATGGGACGCGATAAATCGATCCCAGAGAGGTCGATTTCTACCCACTGAGTCAGGCGGGTAGTGTAGACCTAGCCTAAGGCTCCTAGGTGGTATAAAAAAAAAAAAAAAAAAAAGATAATAATCAAATAATTCCCATTTCCAAAGAGACATAAAATGTTGGCGTAGACAGGAGATAGTGTGATGGGACCCGGCAAGGGAAAGTAGAAATTGGGGTAAAATGGTTTCATGGCTAATGCAAAGATCCAATTTCTTTTTCCTAGCCCATGACAGACTTCCGTGTGGCCCAGAACAAATCACTTAGCATTTCCGCATCACAGCTGACATGAAAAACTGAATGTGTTCATTTTGATTTGTACATGAATTCCTTCGCTCCAGGTAGAACAAAATTAATTTTGGATGAAACTATTTTTTCATTAAAAAAAGCAGATTCTGGTTGCCCGAAACATAACAAATGTGTGTCATTTTCAGCTAATTGTTTTGGCCAAAACAAAGAAAGAAAATGTTGAAAGTATCAAAATGTACCATTTGGACAGCATTAAAACACATTTTAATTTTTTGGGCTAGATTCACAAAGCGATTGAGGAAGAGGAAAATAAAGTGGTACCCCTTTCCCACTGTTTAGCACAGTCATTAGGGCACTCACCTGGGATGTGAGAGACCCCAGTTTGAGTCCCCACTGTGGAGTAAGGACTTGAATCCAGGCTTCTTGCCTCCCAAGTGAGTGCCCAACCACTCGGATCTGTGGTGGGTCTCAATCTCTCCTTCTGGTTCTAGGACCCTGCAGGGTGGGAGGTTCCCAGAATTCAGGCTGCAGCCCAGGGTGACCAGATGTCCCAATTTTAGGCATGTCCCTACCTCCTGTCTGGTCAGCCTAGCTTACACTATTGCCTGATGGTTAGGGCACTCGCCTGGGTTCAAGTCCCTGCTGTAAAGTGGGAGGAGGAATTGAATCTGGGCCTCCCACATCCCGGGTGAGTTCCCCAGCTGCTGGGCTGTGAGATGGAAGGGGAGTAGCAGCAGCACCAGCGACTTTTCTGTGACTCGAACCCTTCATTACTTTTGCTTTTATTAAAAATACCAAAAACAAAACAGTTGAACTGAGTCAAACACAACATTTTTCCAACTTTTTTCAATTTGCCAATTTTGTTTTGTTTTTATTCAGGTTGAACTGAAGTTATTAGAGAAAGAAGTTAGGATTAATTTAATTTACTGATGGTGATGCACAAGAGGGAAATACTCTAGTGCGACTCTCACAGCTGAGCCAGAATTTGAAGGATTGTCAGCTATTTAAAAAAGGACCATCATTTTACTTCCATACTGGTACAAAACCAGTGAGGCAATAAACATAGAACTCCACAGTTCTATTTTGTATGGTGTCACTTTTCAGAATTTAACATACTTTAGTGAAAAGCCATGCGTACATTTGGGTGTAAACCAGAAAAGTTTGAGAACCTTCAGGACTGCAATAATTGAGTTAATGAAGAAAGGACTTTTCTTAAAGGAAAATGCATTTAAACACATCACAATTGTTAATGCAAAGGAAATATTTATGAGATCCAATATCTGTCTTCAGTGTAACTTACAAGTTTTTCTGGGCATGTTCTCTTTCTTAATGAGGGGAAGCAGTAAAAGAAAAATAGATGGCTATAAGGGTTGAAAATAACCTTCGTTTTTTAATTATACCTCCTGGAAAAAAATATCTATACTTAATTTTTGCTTTAAATAAGACTTAATTACCTTAGAGTGGTGACATATAGGATCACATTATTGTTAGTTGCATAACATTATTACATATAGACTTCAAGAAATTGTTACAGAACTGAATGCTTGCAATCCTTGGACATAGATCTAGAGAGGGAGAGGTCATCAAGAATTAAAAGCTTAGTCCAAGCAGATCCTGGAAAAGTTAGTCAGGGATGCCACAGATAGGGTGGATGAAGTGCCTGGCATACACACAATATGGATGCTTGGTTCAGCTCACCACTTCATGAGCTCATAAACATGCTTACATTACACAATTTCAAAAGGCTAAAAGTAGCTAGCTAGCGACTGCCAGAAGGAAATTACTCTTTACTAACATTCTACTGTCTAAAAGTGTCTGTCAGATAATGGATACCATAAGTGATCTTAAACATCCCTGGTGTGACTCAAAGTCAATCGAGTTACATCACAGCTAACTTTGAATACTTATATTTTAAACCGCTGCACTTCCCCCCTCCAAAAACAAACAAAAACCACATAGCAAAATCATGGGTATAGTTTAGATCTGGCAAAACCACAGCAGTTAAGGATTGGCTTGGATCCAACCTCCCCCAGCTTGTGACAGTCTGTATTCACCTGAACACAGAATAGCTACCTCTACAGAGAGCACATAAAAATTTAAAGTACAGTGTCCTAAAAAAAAAAAAGTTACTGTTTCTCAAACAAAATGGGCCATTTTGATTACCACTACAAAAAGTTTTATTTTCCCCTCTCCTGCTGGTAGTAGCTCACCTTAACTGATCACTCTTGTTATAGTGTGTATGGTAACACCCATTGTTTCATGTCCTCTGTGTGGATAGATAGACAAAGTTCCTCTTCTATCTTGGTGCGTCCTGCACTTATTGGCAGATTTTCTTGCCTCAGAAATTCACCACGTGGGTTTGGGAACAGCCCAGAGACCTTCCCCTCTGGAAGAACCCACAGTCCAGGTCAATTGGGAGGTTTGGGGGGAACCCGGGCCCACCCTCTACTCCAGGTTCCAGCCCCGGGCCCTGTGGACTGCAGCTGTCTATAGTACCTCCTGTAACAGCTGCATGACAGCTACAACTGCCTGGGCTACTTCCCCCTGGCCTCCTCCAACCACCTTCCTTAGTCTCACCACAGGACCTTCCTCCCGGTGTCTGATAACACTTGTGCTCCTCAGTCCTCCAGCAGCACACACTCTCAGCTTCTTACTCCCAGCTCCTCATACTCACACCACAAACTGAAGTGAGCTCCTAACCCAGGTGCCCTGATTAGCCTGCCTTAACTGATTCTAGCAGCTTCTTCTTAATTGGCTCCAGGTGTCCTAATTAGCCTGCCTGCCTTAACTGGTTCTAGCAGGTTCCTGATTACTCTAGTGCAGCCCCTGCTCTGGTCACTCAGGGAACAGAAAACTACTCATCCAGTGACCAGTATATTTGCCCTCTACCAGACTCCTGTACCCCACTGGTCTGGGTCTGTCACAAATATATATATCTATCTTCCTACTGTATTTTCCACTGCATGCATCCGATGAAGTGGGTTTTAGCCCACAAAAGCTTATGCTCAAATAAATTTGTTAGTCCCCAAGGTGCCACAAGTACTCCTGTCCTTTCAACATACACTGACTTTCATCTCAAGTGAATCTTTTCAGATAAGATATCTCTCTTCTTTTCATTGTCCTTTGAATTCACCTGTTTAAACAGAACAGCAGGGAACTGCAAAAACAGTAAAAGAAATCCATTACAAGCATCCTAATTAACCCTCTTTCCATTTTGCCACAGATGTCACTCAACACCTTTTGCAGAGCCCATATAATTGAGGTCTTTTCATAGCTATCCCCATGGCATACATATAGTTCATGGATTCAGATGTAGCATACGTTAAAGGATATACAACCAAGATCCAAATACAAATACTTCAGTGACCGTAAAAGTTGGACTGGGCTCCCCTCATAAAGGGACATTTAACAAAGTCCCTGTACTTTTAGTTAATCAATAGCCAAGGATTCTACTAAACACACTTTCAGTCTCATGGCATGAACAGAGCTATGACAGTAAACACAAGTGGATGACAGCATATTTCCCATGCCATGAGATTAACAAGCAGATGTCTTCTTTCAAAAAGCAGGTCAGGTTGACCTCTTGCTTTGGAGCTCAAAGCAAGAGAGCTACATTTAGTCTAATGTTTCATCCTATGTGCTGCCTAGAAGGTTGTGGGGGATTGCTTTCTTTTTAATTGCTAATTCACTTAACCTGAATCTTTCAGATGCTTTTATATTTCACTTCTGGGCATCATTACTCAAGATATAGCCTCAATCCTGCAATCAGATCCACCAGCATGGATCACGGTGCCCACCCAAGTCCCACTGGAGGAGAAGAGCCTTATATCTAAACATCCATTTTGTGCCTTATGCCTGTAGTATGTTTCATCATCCCCATTGATAAAAGCCTGAAGCCTTCCTCTGGGAATTTTCAGATGAGACTCAATTTGCCCCCCCCCAGTCTTAATAATATCATTTACACATCAACACAGGAACAGTCCAGAAGTTATTATTGTTTAATATTTATACAGTGCCCTGTGTATGGCACTTCACAGAAGCAGAGTGGAGGGAGCTCTCTGTAATGTAAAGTGTAACAGATTCATCTGTGATTTGAGAGACTAGCTTCCAGCATAACAAACTGGTCAGCACATGTGTATCCCTCTGTGCCCACACTCCTCAGATACGAGTCTGTTATAATTCACAGGTTGATTCTTTAACTCCCAATTTGTGAAGACTTATGCTTTTAGCTCTAGAGTCGCTGATTCGATCACTGCTGTGGAGCAACATGGCGGTCATCACATAAGCAACCCGGGGCAGAAAACAGGTCTGCCTTTACGATCGTGTTTTCCTTTTCCAACTATGCAAATGGTACGGAATAAATATTGGATGAAATCCTGGCAAAACTCCCATTGACTTAATAATAATAATAATATATGGAGATATCCCATCCCATCTCCTAGAACTGGAAGGGACCTTGAAAGGTCATCGAGTCCAGCCCCCTGCCTTCACTAGCAGGACCAAGTACTGATTTTGACTTCAACATAGCAAAGATTTTACCCATTGTTTCCATACATAGAGTGTTTAGCTAACAAAGGGAATTGATAGCTTTTATGAAAAAGGTTATGTAATAGTTCTGTGTTATTCAGAAACACTTTAGTTATAAATATATTAAAGATCATGAAGCACTTTGTGATTGTACTGATGAAAAGTATTATATAAGAGCTAGGTATTATTACCCACAAACGATTTCTGCCCCTCAAATTGAGTTAACCCTTCAACTATGAAGAGAATGATCTAAACTACGGAAAGCATATGCTGCACATAAACTAAAAATATTATTTTCTTCCTTGGCAAGCACCTCATGTTATGCCAGCACATATAGTCCTAACTATCTAACAGCTAGGTATTATTATTATTACTAGAGCTGGTGGAAAATGTCAAACATAACAAAAAATATCACTAAATTTTCAAAAATATTTTGGCAGAGAACATTTGGTGTTTTGCAACCAGTTTATGGAGTAGTCAACATCTTCTGAGAAGTCAAAATTTGACAAAATATGGTCATGAAAATTTTCAAAAAGATTTAATTTTTCTGCTCTTTTGACAAACTCTACTTATTACATGTAAACTAGGATTTGCTAATTTAATGGTAATGGAGGAAAAAATTGTGTAGGTCACAATTTTGGGACATCATTTATAAAATCAGAAATATGGATATTAAGAGATAGTGTCAAAATTTATGACCATTGGTAGCTTAAAGTGTATTAGTGATGGGCAGACTTCAGAGGTTCTATTCAGATAAGCATCCAAATGTTTTATTGTTTTAGATGAACCTCAACTGAAATACCCACAGCCACCAGATTTGCAAAATTGGGCTGATCCCAAAAGCAGATTTATTCATGAGAGTTACACTATTTCCTGTTCTGACTGAGCTGAAATACCATGGAAAGACCCATGTATCCCAGTGCCGCCACTGCCAGCTTAAACCAGAAGAAAAAACAAACAAAACAAAGCATCAACATGATTGTTTTCTTTTTAACCTGAGGTTTGCTCAGGGTTTAGCTGATTGCCATACTTGGGGTCGGGAAGGAATTTTCCTCCAGCGCAGATTGGCAGAGGCCCTGGGGGGTTTTCGCCTTCCTCTGCAGCGTGAGGTACGTGTCACTTGCTGGAGGATTCTCTGCACCTTGAAGTCTTTAAACCACAAACTGAGGACTTCAATAGCTCAGACATAGGTTAGGGGTTTGATATAGGAGTGAGTGGGTGAGATTCTGTGGCCTGCGTTGTGCAGGAGGTCAGACTAGATGATCATAATGGTCCCTTCTGATCTTAAAGTCAATGATTCTATGTTATGGTTGAATATTCATTGAAAGTGATGGTTTCTTTAAGGTAAACAATTATAGATCCCAAAGTGCTAATTTTGCACTGATTAACCATTTTAGGAAGATAGCATGGTATAATAGTCTCAGTAATTAACTAAGTAGAGCGACCCATGTTGTCTTCTGGACTGCTCCAGCTTGCTGTGTGACTTTGGACAAGACATTAACCTCTGCTGATGACACACCAGTCATTAATAACAGTGTGTAATTATGTGTTGCATAATGCAGATGGCATGTAAATAGTTGTATGTGCATGCTGGAAATATGTTCCTAAACTAAGTTTTGGGAGCAGACTTGATAAACAAATTTGTCCTAGACAAAGGAATGTTTATTTGCCTGTGTCTTTAATGTAAATTGAACACGGTGATGCCAGAGACAATAGGCAGTTCATTTACATCTAAGATAAACACTAGTTATCTGGAGGATAAGGAAACAGCATGGCTTTCAGCATACAGGAGGACCCTCCACAGTCCCAACGCCAGGGGGGGCCTCCAGACTCTGGAGACAGAAACAACGAACTTCGGGGAGTATAAAGAGAAGCAAAAGGGCATCTGATTGTCCATCACTGAGTGAACAAAAGAGGTCAGTGCTCTTTGCATCTTTGAACAGTGGATCTCCAGCCATCTGAGTTGGTGATGCTGAGAAGTAGCTGTAGGTGAAAAAAAACAAACCCTGCTCTAGACAAAGATTGGAACTTACTAAAGCTATGTGTAGTCTCTTAGGAACATGTTACATTTTTGTTTTATTTGTAACCATTTTCTATTTCTACTCTCTCTGCTCACTATTCCTTAAATCTCGGTTCTTTATTAACAAACATTCTATTTTATTTTAAATTCATCTCAGTGCTGCTACATTAAGTGAGATGGGCATCCCCAGCTGAGCCAGCAGGCTGGTGTGTATTCTAGCTCTTTGGAGACAGCAGACTTGTTAATTTCTGTAAGTGTCTGGTGACCGAGGCTGCATGCTACAGCTCAGCCCGCTTCCAGGGAGCTCTGGAGCAGGGGGCACCATGTGTTACTCGCAAGGCAAGGAAAGGGCTGGCAGAGTCCTGAGGAGTTTATTAGGCTGGCTCACCGAGTGGAGTACCAGGGAGCGGACTCACCATTTAGCAGTAGCAAATGGCTCTCGCTGAGGCAGATGGGTAACAAGGTAGTTTACTGTTCTGGAAGCCCAAAGAAACCATCAGAGGGATAATAATGACCCACTTTTGTAAAGCATGACAATGCTATGCCAGGCCCCGCTTCTGCAGGTTGTTCGATGCTGATGGACCCCTGGGCCAGAGACTTCATTAGGACTCTGCATAGTTTCAGGAGTTTGCCCATGCAAAGCAGCTTGCAGGATCAGCACTTCTGCCGGGGGGTTTTAAACCCTTTACAAATCATGACCTTGCTGTGCTTTTGCTGCATTAAGTATGCAGCACTGCAACTTGACTATGGCCCAATTTAGAAAAGCACTTAAGGACGTGCTTAAAACTGAGCACGTGCTTAAGTCCCATTAAAATCAGCAGGGCTTAAGCATTTGCTTCAGTGCTTTGCTGAATAGGCACGGCTTGGTGACTCAGGGACAAAAGTGGGAGAACAGAATATTTTTTAAGCTAAAGCTGTAGGTTAAAAATTAGAGGTGGAAATATTTACGAGTTCATTAAAAATAGATATTTAACATTCTTCTGCATGAAAAGTGCCACTTCAAAGTGGGAGAGTATCAAAGAAAACTGATGGCTATAAAGACTGAAAAGAAAAGGGTAT
Source organism: Chrysemys picta bellii (assembly GCF_011386835.1). Taxonomy (NCBI): domain Eukaryota; kingdom Metazoa; phylum Chordata; order Testudines; family Emydidae; genus Chrysemys; species Chrysemys picta. Next base: position 118,962,606 of record NC_088797.1, on the reverse strand, counting down.
CAATTATTTATCAATGCTATTATAGTGGGGGTGGGAGGGGCAACCTACATCTGAGGTGTCTTAAATATTTACCCAATTGAATTGTTTTTGAAGAGCTTGATGAATTAGTACATTAAAAGGAGTGAATGTTATTTAGATGCCTTTATGCTGCTGTAGATATCATACTGGTATCTCATTTTTGTTAACTGCTCCATGCAGCTGTAGGAAGTAATGGCCCTAGTGCTTCAGGTGTAGCACTGAATTATAGTTCAAAAATTGATAAGTAAAAACGACAGCAAATCCAGACTGGTCATGCATTCCCTTTAAAGGAGTACATGACACTTGAAACCAGCTGTAAATCTAATCAGGGCCACAGTTGCAAAAAGAGATGCCTAAATTCAATCTATAAAATATGCATGTGTAGGCAAGAATACATCATTGCATATGCAGACACTAACTTGTGCATGCAATCATGGACAGTGTTTCAAGAACAACTTTTACAGGATACCTTCGCCACCTCAAACTCACAATTGTTCCTCTTGTTCTAACAGGATTTAATCCTGCCCACATATACCCTCCCACCCTGTGAGCCACTGGGCTAGATTCATCCCACCATTGACATGAATGGGCATTTGCCAGAGATCAATGTAACCTACTGATTTAATACAATACAGGGGAACATCATAATGGCTATCAGACCAGGGCACTCATCTTGTCCCCCTCTGAACCAGATGCTTCAAAAGAAGATGCAAGAAACACTAGTGGACAATCGTCTCATTAATTAGTGATCAGTTTGTGCTCTAAATTGTGAAGATTTAATTTGTATTTATCCACTGTGAACGTATAATCATGGAAATGTCTAATCTTTTTGAATTCCCAATGAAATATTATGGAAATAACTTCCACAGCCAATCATCCATGGTGCAAAGTAGTATTTTCTTTTATTGCTTTTAAATCGGTTGCCTTTCAATGTCAACAAGGGATCCCTCATTACTGTACTATGGAGAAGGTAAATGGAAGTGCCTGATTTACAGTCTCTATTCCTTTCATTGTTTTATATACCTCTATCCTGGTCCATCTTAGAAGTCTCTCTGTAAACTGAGCTGTCCCAAGCTATTCAGTCTTTCCCCCTCACTAATCCTCTTCCTGGACTGTTTTCAAAACCCCCATCTATTTCTGCTCTTTCGTTTTTGAGCTTGGTTGACCAGAACTGAGTGAAGTATTCTAGGCGATAGTGCAATATACATTCACATAAGGATGGAACACATCCCAAGGAGACCATCTCATCCATTGTGATTGACACCAGGAATAAACTAATCCAGGACATCTGTATATTCTAGACTCTATACTATACTGCCTGTAACATAAGAATATAAGAACATAAGAATGGCCATACTGGGTCAGACCAAAGGTCCATCCAGCCCAGTATCCTGTCTACTGACAGTGACCAATGCCAGGTGTCCCAGAGGGAGTGAACCTAACAGGTAATGATCAAGTGATCTCTCTCCTGCCATCCATCTCCATCCTCTGACAGACGGAGGCTAGGGACACCATTCCTTACCTATCCTGGCTAATAGCCATTAATGGACTTAACCACCATGAATTTATGGACATCCATAACATGTCTGTCCATTGCATCTCATGTTTGCAAAGCACCAAAGCATTCCTGTTGATGCTCAACAAATAACATTTATTATTTTTATGTTTCAGACAAGACACAGGTGTTTATTGGTGGAAGTTAGGCCCTGACCTCCTGAGTTAACTTTCATACGCAAACAGAGGAAGCTGCAGAGCAAGATTAGGCACAACAGAGAGAAAATTGGCCAGTAGAGATCCTTCCACCCTCTCCCTAACTTTATACAATACAATCAGAATAAATGGTTCAGTTTTGATATTAAACCATCAGAGAGGGTCCAGCAAGTCATTCTGACCAGGAGCCACAAAGGAACATGGGTATTGAAATGCTGAGTATGGCAATGGCTAGCTTTTAGGTGTCTTAAAAAAAAAAAAGTCACCAGAACAACACTATGATCCACAAAGCCTGAGTTAGGCACCTAGGCCTCCTGTACAATGAATTGGGAGAGACCGGAATTTTGGAGTACGATCTACAAAAACCAGCATGCTAGGCAGCTCCTTGCCTAAACTAGCCAGCAGGAAATGCCAAAGCCCAAGCCCCACTGCCCCAGGTGTGGGGGACAAAGCCCAAGCCCAAGGGCTTCATCCCCAGCTGTGGGGCTGTAACCTGAGCCCCACAGCCCCGGGCTGAAGACCAGGCCTGAGCCCCGGGCGGTGGGCTTCAGGCCTCAGCCCCAGTGTTGGGCCTCGGGCTTTGGCTTTGGCCCCGGGCTGTTTAACGCCAGCCCTGACACACTTTGGGGTCCCGACCTGCAGTTTGTATAGTGTAGCGGTTCTCAAACAACCAGGTGGGGAAATAGCTGTCTTACCTCCAGCCTCTGAGGTAGGTCACCTCCTGGTGACCTGTCTTCACTCCAAGACTTTAACAACATAATAGTCAGTATTATACATACCTCCTTAAATATTATCTGTACATACGTCTCACAAGGATTATGAGGACCAGTGGGATACTGGCTCTCGGTAGAGAGCGCACATGCCACCCTTCAATGAACTATTATGCATATATCCAACCTGTGATTCCTGTAAAGCCCTATGAACCCCCTGTGCCCTCTGCCAGCTGACACTGAGGGGTCCCTGGATCACACTGCCTTATAACCCTTAACCAAATGATTCAGGCACTCACCTGAGAAATAGCAGATCCCTATCCAAATCCCTTCTCGTCAGACAGAAGGAGGACTTGAACCTGGGATCTCCCACATGATCTCCCATAGGCTAAAGGTTATAAGAGAGGGGCTCCTCTTCCCCAAGGTCTGTTATTTTGTGTGGAGTTGGACATCCTCTGAGCATGCCCATCAGATCAGGCCTGGCACTCAAGAGAGGTGTAGGTGTTCCTCTGCCTATCTTCCCCCAGTTTGTGGATTGTTCTGGGGCATCTGGATGCCTAGAGGGAGACAACAGTGCACACCCCCAGAGGCAGAAACTTAGACACATAGGGAATTTCTACTGAAAAACCTCAGGTATTGAGTTTTGGCACCCACAAAGTTAGGCGGCAGTTGAGCAAGAGTTCGGTGGAGCGCAGTGGTGCCAAACAATGGCACTTAAGTACCTTTGTGGACACAGGCCTCTGTGCCAGCTGGAAACCAGGCAGGTAACCAGGGAGCACCTTTATGTCCCATCACACACACACACACACACACACACACCCACCCCAGAATGATTAAGGTGATAATGATTCACAGCTGTTAGTAACTTTCCCAGTTATCTTTTTCTGTAATGTTGTTTTAGGTCATCTGAGGCTAGTAATTTGGCTTCTTCAGCCCATGCTGATGTCTTCCCATTCAGTTCAGCATGCAAAATTACATATGCTGGATCTCTTTGCGGTTATAGAAGCAGAAATACTTTGTCTACCATCCGCACAGGCTTGCTTTGCTAAGTAATGAGCAATCTGGATGTAGCATTTTAACTGCAATTATAGCTTAATAGCATAATCATGGCTGAGACTCTGCATATTGCCAATAAGATGTTCAAAGGGTTTGTTTTATTAATATTTAAAGGCTATTACGCTGCAGAAATCCTGTGTGGAGCCTGGTCTGAGCGAGTTTAGATTTCCAGCTCCCAGGGAGTTATCCTGAAAACATAATTTTCCAAAGGTGCTGGAACGAGGGGTGCTGTTGCACCCCCTGGCTTGAGGTGGTCTCCATCATATAGCGGGTTTCCAGTTTAGTTCAATGGCTCTCAGCACCCTCACTATACAAGTTGTTCCAGCACCCCTGTAAGGGTCTCCTTTTCAAATGCAAATCATGTGTTCTCCATTAGGATCTGATTTGCAGAGAGGCTAAGAATGTCATTGGGAGCAGTGGACACTCAGCATTTCAGAAAGTTGGGCTCTAAACTTCAGTACCTGAGCTCAGGAACACAGTTCTTTTTTTGGATAAGACAAAAGCAATGAAGCAAGGTTTCCCCAGCTGGTGGGTGTTATAGGCACCTTACACAGTACTTTAAATATGGAGTCAGATCTTTAGCTAGTATAAAAGGTCAGTGCTCCACTGATTTTAAGTGAGCAGCTATCACAATTTACACCAACTGAGGCTCTGTCCCCAATTTTTGGGAGACGATGAAGTCCTGGCCCTATTGAAGGGGAATGGCAACATCCCATTGACTCCAGTGGGACCAGAATTCCACCCAGAATGTTTAGGATTACTTGTGAGAGACTCAGGTGTCCACTGAAGACACCGCCTCTCAGACTAGTCTCTGCTTTAGAGGTCTTATCCCAATCAGCTACCTAGGCAAGAAATGAACCCCTCCTCCCCCATCTGTGGAAGCAGACTTTCCAAAGACAACCTTACCTTGCTGATTTTGCCCCTGAGCCTTGCCCACCTCTCTGGCTCTCCCTCTTCTCTGGGTTTGCCAGCCCAAGCTCCCTCCTCCCAGGGAGTAACTGTAGGCTACTTGCCTCTATCCCCAGAGGCACCACCCTTCTCCCAGAAAGTGACTGCAGACTCCTTCCCTGCAGCCCCTTCTGTTGCCAGCCCTGGCTGATATAGGCCCTGCCTGTTCCCATCCAGCTGACCCTCTTCTAATTAAATCCCTGCTCCCTGTCTCCTTCTCCAGGTGCAGTCCGGGCAGTTCATTGGCTCACGTAGCCATCTTAACCCTTCCAGGCCTTGTGTGGGGTGGACACCCCCTCAGACACATCTTTTTCTTGAAATGGGGTAACGGTAATTGAATTGTGACTCTGAGAAACGGGAGACACATGCAGTGGAAACTTAACCTAGAGGCAAATTTAACCCTTTCATCCACAACCACGGAGAGTCCCTCTGGCAGCCCAGGGATCTTGCACGACAAGATCTGGATAAGCTGCACAACGTGTTACATAGCTCTTGTCCTGCATGGAACCCCTGGAGATAGGTAGGAGTTGGCATGGATGAACTAAAGGAACAATGGGACAAACCCAGAGAGCCTAGATACTCGAGTACTCCCTTCCACTGCTGGAGCAAAAAAGTCCAGGTAGGCTACTCTACCAGCCAAGTTTCTATCCCCATCCCACATATCTGGACCAAGAGCTAGGTTAATATCCCTAACTGTCAGGGTAGTTAAGCACTAGAACAAAGTGCCTAGAAAGGTTGTGGAATCTCCATTGTTGGAGGTTTTTAAGGACAAGATAGACAAACACTTAGGGATGGTCTAGTTATTACATAGTCCTGCCTCGAGTGCAGAGGAATGGACTAGATGACTTACTGATGTCCTTTCCAGTCCTACACTTCTAGGGTTCCTCTTTGCAGCACAGTAAGCCCATGGGAGATTTTTGCTGAACCACTCAGCTTAGCAAGGCCTCCCACTCTTCAAATCTTGCTGAGTGATTAGGTCTTGAGTACATTTTATGGGCATTACTCACATACACTTATATTTTTCCATTAGCAAGAAAGCATATTTTTCACACTGAATTCACCAATCCAGGTGGCTCCAACCCCCACCAACAACACTTTATATTTCTTTATTTAGACCTAAAACAGGATTTTCTTAAGGTCATGCCCAAGGCTTGAGTCTGGTGTGCTTCAGATAATTTGGTGTATCTGTTTTAGAGGTCTACAAACATGTCTTAGGCTAATTACTATTTGATTAAAACCAGTCTCATCACTAGAATCCCTACCCTTTCATAAAATTGGTTCCGCTCCCCACCCTCCCCAAAAAGCAACTGCTCCTTATTAGGGAACAGATCCTATTTCTCTTAAGCCCTAGGTAAGCTTGTTATGTCCTTACAACCCATCCTCCCTCTGCCCAGAATATAGTGTTTCAATATGTTATGTCTAACGTTTAACATATTCCTTTTCATCTAGTAGATATGAATGCATCTGAATGTTTCTAATAACCCAAAACATAATTGAGAAACATATTACATTCTGTTTAAGGGAATTTTTGCTGCAGACAGATAGAAACATTTCACAAATTAGTACAATGGCCAGAGGTTTCTTTTTAACTAACATGTTGAATAGTCAGTTTTTTCTATGTTAAATTAAGGATTCATGAATAAATTGACAAGTTGAGAGGAGAAGGATAACTATATTCAGTACTGTTGAATGTGTTTTCTTGTACGTGTACACTTTGCAAAAAAGATATTCAGTTTTAGCATCTTCTTCTGCTTACATTTGCATGATAAAATTTTTGGCTGTGTTAGTCAAATTTATTCACAATTTTTTTTAAACCAGCAAATATTTCTTGCTTTATAGAAACACTCCAATTTGCCCACTGTGGATATTGCATTCACATAAAATAATTCACAGTCTGACTTTGGAATCAACAAGTTAAGCCGCACAAATCAATTCAGTTCCCCCGGAACCTTCCCAGCCCAAAGCTTGTCCCACATCTTTATCCAGTTTAGTCCAGTGTGAAGTTTTAAAATCAGTTGTAATCTATGTATACTTTGCTCTAAACAGCAAACACTTTTTTAATATAGCAGTCAACACAAGACTCCACTGATCAAGGCCTGGGTGCTACCATACAACAAATAAATAATAATATATCTACTATAGGTTTTACTTTCATTTTTATCTAAGGTTCTCTTCTTATTCTAGTTCCTTTACATTCTTTTCACTTTCCACAAAGTCCTAGAATACTCCTGAAACAGATGAACCACATGTTCTGTGGTCAGACCATTTGACTAAATGCTCAAAAACTGTCCTAGTTAAAATCTCATTTCATTTTGCTAGCCGCTCAAGGAGTTAGTTAGAAAATGGGGCATTTGACATTGGCTGTTTAGAACTCTTAGTTCTCTCATCCACCTGTACATAAAGGATGGAAAGAAAAACAAAACAGACAGATAGTTCCTAAAAAGGACTTGAATGAATAAGATTTTCTTTGGCATATCCCTATAGTTATCCCTCATGCAAACAAATAAAACAAAATTAAAAAAAAAAAAAAAGACACCTTCCAACCCATACCCACCTCCAAGGGAAATAGTGCAGGGTTGTCAGCCCAATGGACTGAAAACTTCTAGGAGAGAATGGATCTTCTCACAAGGATTAAACTGTGAAAGATGTTGGAAATGCAGTTTGTAATTAGAGTTATATTACAGAGTCTCTCGCTGGGGGATTATGAAGAGGATATAAACAGCACAGTCACTGTAACTAAGGAGTTAGATCCGTTAGTTCAAATTATATGGGGCCACAATTCTTAAGGTGAAGACTGAGGGTATAAATCTGACTAGTTATCTACACATTTTTAACTAAAATCGAGAGAGAAAAGTCTCAGCTTCCTACAAAACTCCCCCCTTGCATTCCTGGGGCTTGGTACTGCCGTTTTTATACAGTGAGGGTTTGATCCTGCACCCATTCAAATGCATGGCAAAGCTCCCATGAGAGTGCCTTGATGGCACAGACTGTTCTAGGGCTCCACAGTTGGCAACAAGGACACACTGCTTCTCGTCCACTGTAATCCCCAGGTCCTTTTCTGCAGAACTGCCGCTTAGCCAGTTGGTCCCCAGCCTGTAGCAGTGTATGGGATTCTTCCGTCTTAAGTGCAGGACTCTGCACTTGTTGAACCTCATCAGATTACTTTTGGCCCAATCCTCCAATTTGTCTGGGTCACTCGGGACCCTGCCCCTACCCTCCAGCATATCTACTTCTCTCCCCAGCTTAGTGTCCACCAACTTGCTGAAGATGCAATCCATCCCATCATCCAGGTCATTAATGAAGATGTTGAACAAAACCGGCCTCAGGACCAGCCCCTGAGGCACTCCACTTGATACCAGCTGCCAACTAGACATCAAGCCATTGATCACTACTACTCCTAGTTCAGGGTATGAAACACAATGGACCCTGTGAGCCAAGAATTGAGAGGGAGAAGTAGACACATAGGTTCTTGAAGGAGGCACCATTGGCATAAGAGCTGGAGTTTAAGGTGGCATTTTTAGCAGCTAAGAAGGAGGACGTAGAACAGAAACAATACCATGGGATCAATCACAATTAAGCACCAGATATCATTTGGAGGGGTTAATTTCAAATAGCAAGCCACAGAGTAAACAAAATTCACTTTTAAAAAACATTGAAAAGCTAATGCACTTGACAAATACTTTTTGTGTCTGCCCAATGAAAAGGAAAGTAGCAACATTCACTGGTAATGGTTTTATGAATTAAATAATCAGCTCTAATAATTAGAGAAGCACCGGGGTTGTAGTTTACTTTTTTGTGACACTTATCAGCTGTTAGCACCTCCATTTCTCAATTCCCCTTGTCTCTAGTCTCCCAACAAATCATCAGGGAAGGTTCAAATAACATAATGCTTAAGGAGGATCAGCTTTTTCTAAGGGTACGTCTACACTACCCGCCAGATAGGCAGGTAGTGATCGATCTATCGGGGATCGATTTATCATGTCTCATCTAGACATGATAAATCAATCCCCGAACTCGCTCCCCGTCGATTCTGGAACTCCACCGCTGCGAGAGGCAGAAGCGGAGTCGATGGGGGAGTGGCAGACATCGATCCTGTGCGGCGAGGATGCGAAGTAAGTCAATCTAAGTCAATTTAAGATACGTCGACTTCAGCTACGCTATTCTCGTAGCTGAAGTTGCGTATCTTAGATCGATCCTCCCACCCCCAGTGTAGACCAGACCTAAGATGCCTGGAGAAGCAACACAACAGCAGCTATATATTTCCTTTGCTTTGGTCCTTTATGAAAGAATTTCCAAGCTAAAGAATTTGCAGCCCTGTGGATTTTGCTGTTTTTGCAGAAGTGCTTCACTTAAACTCTCCCGAGACTCTAATTCCAACAGCAGAGCAGGGTTAGAGTTATTTTTCCCCCACGTGTGTGTGAATGTGTTCCATAATGCATAAGTACAAATATAATTTGGGCTCGACTGACAAGAGGGACTTAGGTGCTTACCTGCCACTTTAGATACCTAAATTCAACATTTAAGTGCCAAAAACTCAAAACTTTCTGCAAAATGTTTTCTGACCTACTCCAGTGAGTTTTTTGAACTCCTGAGCCCTGGGAATGGGCAGAAAGAGACTCTGTGCTGGAGATGTAGCAGTGGCAAGGCAAAGTGAGTTACGTCAACACAAAGATTTTTTCCCCTGACACCAAACAAAAACCCATCAGGTTTCTTCTGCCTCACTAGTAAGTACAAAATCGAATGCCCTTGAGTCAAATGTGCTACTGCTCATCTTGTTTCTCAATACACCACATTCCAAATAGTTCTCCATGGAGAAAGGTGGGAGAAAGGGATAGAGGGCCAGATTTCATGCTGTTTACACAAAGGGGGGCATCAGGGAGCTCATTATAGCTCTCATTATCTGCCCTGGCTTGGATGCAAGTTGGAGTAGCCTAGGGGCTGCTCTAGTTTGCAGCAGCTGGCAACAATCCACCAAAGACTGTGGAACTCCATGCCAGGGGTATTCCCAGCTAGGGTTAGTTTGTCTACTTTATAGTGCAGAAGGAGAATCTTGTCCATAGTGTTAGAAAGTCTACAGCACAATAAAACATGGCATTTCTTTTCACTGCTTCTACCAATCTCTTCCCCCCACCCCAACACACATCCCTCCTCTGTTTCTAATGCTGCCCCCATCCCTTTTTAAAAATACTTTCCCTATTAACATGAATAAGTTCTCCCTACACTTGCTGCAGGGCTTACCCCGGTAGTCCACTCTTAGCCCCACATGTGCTTCTTCCTTGTGAATAGCTGACACTAAGAGAAGCGTTAAATGTTTCAGCTGTCGTTTCCAGCCAGAATTCATAGTTTATGTTCTGCACAGTTCTTTCTTTGCCTAATTAAAGAAACAGAAGCTCTACTGTACATTTTTATTGCTGTTTTCAGCTAAATAGCTTTCGGTATTCTATTACCTGGCGAAGGTGTGCTTCACTTAATAACTGTAAAACAAATTTGAGAATTAAAGTGAACTGGCTAAAGCTCCAACAAAACTCATTAACAGCAGTACAGTGACTTATAAATAAAAGTTGTACATCTTATGTACTGACCTGGGATTTTTGCATTTCCTGTTCCTTCTTTATTTTTTTATATATTTTTATTAGTTCTTATTGTTTAAGTTTTAAATAAAACTGAATGTTTCAAAATACATAAATGCATCTGATTGCATTCAAATTTTAGGGGTTGAGGTAGGAGAGGCAACATTGGAACTACAGGCTTCAGAGTAGCAGCCATGTTAGTCTGTATCCGCAAAAAGAACAGGAGTGTGGCACCGTAGACACTAACAAATTTATTTGAGCATAAGCTTTCGTGGGCTACAGCCCACTTCATCGGATGCATAGCATTGGAATTACAAACTCACAGACACCCCAGAATGTTGCATTTGGTCCCTGTTTGTACAGTGGGTCGTACTGTAAACAATGGATCCAAATACACCTGGACTTCGGGGCATTTGATATCCAGATGAAGACTTGAATTTTGCAACTTGAGCCCATTTCTCATAACGACTTCTCAAACCATAGTACATAATCAATCACAGGACAGTGGGGCGTTACTATGGTTCCATTCGCCGCACTGTTTTTCACAAACAAATGCCTAGCATCATCTCAGGCCGCCTTTTTCCTGTCAGAGGCAGATTGGCTGCAGTGATCCACTCATTTGTCACCTCTAAACTTGACTACTGCAATAGCCTGTCTGCTGGGATACATTAAAGCAGCAGCTCTAAATGACATGGCACACAGTAGTCCTTTTAAACAAGCCAAGGCAAGGGGGATGTATCTCTGTGCTCCGTTAACCACACCAGCTCCCAGGCCAGCACTGGAGGCCAGCTTCTCACCTGGTTTAAATCTCCCTTGCTCCATTGATTTTAATGGAATGATACTGATTTACACCAGTGGATAACCTGGCCCTGGTGTAGTCCTGATCTCACATAACATCTCAGGCTACCTCTTGGGGATCACTATCTGCCACAACAGCTGTGTACGTCATGGACACTGGAACTGACTGTGCATATCCATATGTTGAAACTCACAGATACTCAGATGTTAAACTAATCAATTTGTACAGCAAAATCAGGCTAACAAACCTGCAAATCAGCCCAGTTTTGCTGGAAGGTTTGTGACCCTCTCAGTCATTCAGAACTGCAGATATGCCACTGAAATGGAAGGGGAGAGTCCACTGATAGTTCAGGTTTTGAAAACCCAAAACCAGGCTTAGTTTGATTCAGGGACACAGTTGTCTAAATGCTTTTATGTTCAGAGGTGTGGGACATCTTGGATAAATCCAAACAGTTCAGACATCACTGGATTTAGAGATGTATCCCAAGTCACCTTTCTGACTCTGATCACTAGACTTATCTGGAGAATGGAATTTCCATTTAATGGGAAAAATCTGTTGTTTTGACATTTGTTTTCATCCCAAAATGGGACAAATTGAGATACAGAAACATTTCCAGAATAAAAAGTTCAAAGACATTCAAGTTGGTAATGTCAAAACAAAACATTTCAGCATTTCATCTTTGCTTTACAATTTTCCCATTTAAAAAAAAATCAAAACGTTTAATTGTAATTTTTCCACACATACAAAACAATTCTCGTTAGACTAAACCTGATATTTCAGCAGGGAAAATGTCTTGGTGAACAAAAATTTCTACCAGCTCCACTTGTGACTGTGTTTATAATGAAAGTTTATTTCCATGAACCTGACACAAGAATTAACTAGCCTACTATGTCTTGTTCTAAAAAATATACTAGTATTATTAAAAATCACATTTACGTTCACAGGAGACAGTGTGGTCTAGAGGACAAAACACCTGACTGGGGGTAAGGAGATCTTAGTTTTCCTTCTAGCTTTGCCACTGATCTACTAGGTGACCTTGGGCAACTCCCTTTCCCTTTTTTGCCCCTCTTCTCACCTCTCATTTAGTTATAATGTAAGCTCCTATGGGCAGGGTATACTATGTGTTCATAAAGTGTCTAGCCCAAAGGGACCTCAGTCTTGGTAAGGTCTCAGCATTGCTTTAATGCAAATTAATAACTATAATAATGTGCTCTAATTAGGAGGATGTGCTGTAGTTAAAGCTGTCTAAAGGTTCTAAATGAAGACCTTGGACCAGATTAGTCCCTGGTGCAAGAATCACAGAAGTTAAGAAGCTGTTCTCCATCTTTAGGTTACCTAATTCAGCTTCCTAATGCCAATGGTATCAACTTCCATTCATGTCACTGAAACAACATCAGGGATGAATTTGGCTCATTTGTATCTACTAGCCAATTACTTATTTCTCTTCGCCCCTCCCTGCCCAATATTTTTATTTAATGCAATCTAAAACCAATTATTTGTGTCTCTTTCAATAAAATGTGAAATTGTTTTCAGAGGTAATTATCACATTGTGCATAAAGTAGGGATTAGCTGGTGTCTGTATTATAGCAATTTGTACCACATACACATCTCTCTCCCAGAAAACAAGCCTTAACAATTAGCTATAGGATTTGTTTTTGAAACTACCCGCATAAGACATTAAAATGGATTGTGCCAAAATGGATGATGAAGCCTACAGCACAGTACACCAATTAAATGAGCAGTGAGTCAAGTAATTAATCATATATATGAACAAACTGTCATTAAGTTTAAGGCAGCGATTATCTTTCTTGGTTATGAAACAACAAATTGCCTATGGTTATAAAGATACACAGCACAATTCAGACCGCTTCCATGCCCATGGCTTTCCCCTAGATGAAAAATAAATGGGAAGTCAACTCAGAATTACAATAGCTTTTTACAGTTGCAGAGGGGCACCAAGCTAACGTTTGTTTCTCCCTGCAAGCCCGACTCATGATCAAAAGCCACAAGATGGGCTAGAAACAGAGCAGAAGTTCTTTAAAGTCCAAGGAAGCTGCTCAAGGGACTGTATCTGATGCAGGGATAACCTGGCCCGAGGCAAACAATAGAATGTCATGTCTGGAACTATTATTTTCTAACCCTCTCAGTGATAGTCCCAAGGTTCCCAAGGTGTTGCCAGTCATAACAATACAGTGTGACTCTACCCTTTGCTTGACAAAGGAAATGTTAAGGATGATAACATAGCTGAAAAGCTGAAGACAAATGACCTTAAACTTTAGGAACACAGCAACTCTGAGACCACGCTAATATAAAGAAATGTTTGATGTGCTGAAATTTCATCATATGCTGTTTTTTTTAAATATATCAGTAGTGAAAGATAATTAAAAGCAAATTAACCCAGCTAATAGTTCACAAAAGTAGGGAGTCTTCATTTTTCATTGTCTACACTCAATTAGTTCGCCAGTTGACTGAATTATTGTTCATGAGGGTATTTGGATTGATTAGCTCTTGCAATATATTCTGAGCTGCTTGACTCAATGTGCATTAATTACAAGATCTTTAACATAAGACATCATAGAATATTATGTACACAATAGGTAGAATCTTGGAGATCCTCTTTGTAATATATTGTAGGCTCATTTTAATATTTTTCTGGGTACTTCAAGAAACCCCTGTCTGGGTACTTAAGCATCTCCCAGGTTTTTGTGGATTTATCCACCTAAGACCTGTCAAGTATTATCCGATCGTACAGATGAGGAGCTGAGATACAGATATGGTCACACAGGAAGTTGGTCCCAGAGCCATCAATTGAACCCAAGTCCTGTTGCAGTGACTTAACCACAATCGCATCCTTCTTCTCTTATGCTGTAGACTTCGGTAACCTTTAAACCAAGTGTTTTCCTCAGGAAGGTTTGCAAAGTGCAACACCACCTGAGCCAAGCACAACAAAGTGACTACCAGCTTAGTTAGTGTTACCCAGGGTTCTTTCAACCCAAAGCTCTTGGTAACTTTTACTCTATGTGAGGTGGTGTCAGGAAATGGAGATATCCCATCTCCTAGAACTGGAAGGGACCTTGAAAGGTCATGGGTTTAGTAGGCCAATGCTCAAACCACTGAGCTATCCCCCCCCCTTTTTTTTTTTAAAGAAAAATAAATCAGGGGAAACACGGACGTCCAACCGATAGATGGTGGGCACAAACAGGACAACACGAGAGTGCTTTCACTTAAAGCTAAACTTTACTTAGTCTCAAGCACTTACATAGGGTTACCATACGTCCGGATTTTCCCGGACATGTCCGGCTTTTTGGGCTCCAAATCCCCGTCCGGGGGGAAATCCCAAAAAGCCGGACATATCCGGGAAAATCGGGACATGCGGGGCCGGCCGTGCGGGTGCTCGGGGGCCGGGCCGGCAGTGCGGTGCCGGGCCAGGCCGGGGGCTCGGGGGCCGGGCCGGCGGAGCGGTGCCGGGCCGGCCGAGCGGGACCGGGCCAGGGGCTCCAGGGCCGGGCCTGCGGTACGGTGCCGGGCCGGGGGCTCTGGGGCCGGGCCGGCGGTACGGTGCCGGGCCGGGGGCTCTGGGGCCGGGCCGGCGGTACAGTGCAGGGCCGGGGGCTCGGGGGCCGGGCCGACGGTGCCGGGCCGGGCCGGGGGCTCGGGGGCCGGGCCGACGGTGCCGGGCCGGGCCGGGGGCTCGGGGGCCGGGCCGGCGGTGCCAGGCCGGGCCGGGCCAGGGGCTCGGGGGCCGGGCCGGCGGTGCCAGGCCGGGCCGGGCCAGGGGCTCGGGGGCCGGGCCGGCGGTGCCAGGCCGGGCCGGGGGCTCGGGGGCCGGGCCGGCGGTGCCGGGGGCCGGGACAGCGGTGCGGTGCCGAGGGTGCTCGGCCGGGGGCCCAGGGGCCGGGCTGGGGACCGGCAGTGCTGGGCGGGCCGGGGGTGCTCGGCCGGGCCCGGGGCCGGCACCCCAGGGCCCGAGCCGACCCAGGCTGGAAAAGCCGGGGAGGACAGCCTGGGCCACGCCTCCCCCCACACCCCCCCTTACCTGCTTCAGGCTTCCCGCGAATCAAATGTTCGTGGGAAGCAGGGGAGGGGCCGGAGACTTTGGGGAGCGGGCGGAGTTGGGGCGTGGGCGTGGGCGGGGCTGGGGGCGGGGCCGGGGCCCCGTGGAGTGTCCTCCTTTCGGAGGCACTAAATATGGTAACCCTAACTTACACACATCCGCAACAAGATAGTAAAACACCCCCAACCCTTGATAATTACCGAAGCTGAGTGTGGTTCTCCAGTGGCACAGCAGTAGCCCATGTGCTGGTGGGGAACACAAGATGCATCCAGAGGGGGAGTCCAGTCCTGAAGAGTCCCCCTACCTCAAATTCCCCCCCCTTATTTATACATTAGTAATAGAATGCCATGTCCCTTAAAGAAAACTTGTTAAGCAAGTAGTTTCAATGGTCAAGCAAGAGGCTTCCTTCTGATTATTGATTAACCAGGTGTGGGGTTTTCCCAGAGTTTGCGGCCTTTGAGGCACCAGTAGACATTCCTGCTCTTCTAAAATGCATGTATCAGCACTTCAACACAATTCTTATCAGGAAGGACATGGGGTCAAGCTGCCCTTTCTGTGGCACCCAAAACTCCCTCCCCTCCTGCCTTGGTCAAGCTGAGTTTGCTACATAGCCACTTTATGGCCTGCTGACTTGGCTGCTTTTAGCAATAAGCCATAGTGGTTTCAGGCACTTTACTGGTTTGCCAAAATCTCCCCCTACATTAGGGAGGATGCTGAAGGACTGTAAAATCTTGGCTATTTTAAGACAACACCTCCAGTTTCCAGCTCGGAGACGTTGCCAATTGGTTTTGTCCATTCTAATGTGTAGCCATCACTTGTCAGGCACAAAAACATTATCAGAGCTGGTAGACCTATAGTTAGTGAGGATATATAGCCAGGAGACTAGAAGTTAGAATGCCTGGGTTAGTCCTTTTTCTGTCACTGTCTTAATGTGCAGCTGTAGGCAAGACACCTGACTTCTCTGTGTCTCAGTTTCCCAAATACAACACAGGGATAGAAACACTAAAGTTGTGTTGTGAGGCTCAACTAAGGTTTACAAAGCGCTTTGCTATCCTGAAATGAATGGGTGCAAATGAAGTGTCAAGTATTCTTATGCTATTCATTCTTCTCTACTCTGAAATACACAAGAAAGCCAATGTTTTGAGATCTACAGAGGAAAAGTGCTATCTGGAGCTGGGTATTTTTATTAGAGAGGAATTGTTGTACAGTTCCTTGCAATGGGGTTAGTCATCTCACATAATGTTTTGAAGGAGGAAAATCTAGCATTCTAGGATTGTTGTTATAAAGTTCTACAAAGGAGTACTGTAGTTTGAACATTGAATAGGTTCCAATTGTAGGATGGGGGACATTTAAAGTTTTCAGGATCAAGAGGTTGGCGTGCCTAAGAGTGTGCTGGTTTTTTAAAGACAAGGTGGCCATACTTAGGACCTATCAATCATGGCACAATCTTATTTAAGTGCTGGCTTATTCTTCTGTTTTTACTAACAGCACGTCAGATTTGTCAAATACAATAATGGAAACAATTTCACTTTTTATCTGAGAGAAGATCAGTCTGAAATCTGCAGAAACAATTTTTCATAAGAGAAATAAAAGTCTTTCAAGAACGCATGCAAAATATACCTTTAGAAGTACCTATTAAATTGTGTTTCAAACTAGAGGGGAAAACCCACAATTTCTATAGGAAATTACTCAAGATTTGTTCTCCCCTTTTATCTCTGTCTTAGGCTGAGTGTTTTTGAACATGTCTATTTTTCTTGCTTTCTCCAGCAATAGGAAGTCAGATTAGAGGCTATCTATTCAGTTATTCCAGTAAAAGCAGTCATTTTAAATTAACGAGCATGACCATTACTACATTAGAGGGCTTGAAGTATTTAATATTAATTGCTAGAGTCTTTTAGTTGATTATGCAACAGCAACAAGAAAATTGTAATAGGATGTCCAGATATTCCATATTGCAGCTGTCATTCAAAGTTTGGCATTAAATTATAGCCACTGCTTATTACACTTTTTAATTGTCTCATTGTTGCTTCTGCTCCCTCATCTGTGTTATAGTCTCCAGTTATCTCTCATCTCATACTTAGCTTATAATCGGTTTGGGGCAAGGACAGTCTTTTTTGATGTGAGTGAACAGTGTCTAGCATAACAGTGTCCCAAATGCGATTGAGGCCTCCAGCTACGACCACAACACTATGAATGGATTTTACTCATGACACAAGTTCACCAAAGGAAACGTAGCCAGAGATAGGAAAGTAGTTAGAACACCCACCACCATCCTCCAAAATGAATGTATTGGGGTAGAAAGGGGAGTTTTACAAATGAAAAGAAAAATATTTTTAACTTTTCTAGTGTATTAATCAAAGATGTAAGTAACACATGAAAGGATCCTTTGGGTCGGACTCTCAGAGGTGTTGCATTCCCATAACTCTACCTGAAACTCCTCTTGATTTCAGTGGCTTAGCAGCTCTGAAAATTCAGCCTCACACACACACTCATTTAAAAAAAAAAAAAGTGAAACACCTCCACCTATCATCTTCCTTCTTGCCACCTGACTCAGAGATCTTGAAACCCGATAGCTCCTGCCAGCGCTTAACCAAGCATGCCAGACCTGGGCCTTTGTGACAAATTTTGAGCAGTTTAGACAATTGGGATGGGATTTTCAAGCCATGGAGGGATAATTAATTGGCAATTGAATGGCCCAAATACCTTAGGTTGCTTGAATGTTTTAGCCTTTGTTTCAGTTCTTTAAGTGTCTCTTTTAAAGGATAGTTATTGCTAAGAATAGCTGGCTTGAACACTGCTGTCATCTCTCCAGAGAGTTGACACATCACAGGCAGTAGCTGTGCAAGATACCCAGTTAATGTGCCTCAGTCTTGACTCAGTGGGTCTATCAGCAGAAGTGAGAGTGCCAGTGTAGGCTCTCTGGTGAAGGTGATGGTTGTAATGGACACATGCTCATCCGGAACTGTACAGACACCACAAGTTGTTCTTACATAGACTACTGGGAGGTGAAAGACTCTGTACCCTATTATCAATTGCCAGGGGCTATCTGGCACAGGGCTCCTCAAACTTTTTCAGAGTAGTTCACATTCAATAGAGTCTAATGAGCACCTCCACCCCACCACCACTCAGGATCTCCTAGACCTCTTCCCCTTGCATTCCCTATCTCTTAATAGCCCCAATGCATCTACCACACTCACTAAAATGGACATGTAGAATAGAAAGTACTTTGTGCGTATTAAATTCCCTTTAAATGATATTTGGTAGCTGCAAACAGCAAGGGGAAGGAGCAAACACGCGAGCAACCAGCTGTCTTTGAACATCGTGTAATATTTCCATTCTTGTCATTATGGATGATGTGTTAGATATGTGGCATCTTTATCTTTCCAAACCACTCATCAGTATGGGGTTTCAGCAACAATATAAGTCTCCTGATAGCACAAGGATCTCTTCAAGCTAGTTCAGCCTGACAAGTAAAGAAAACAAAAAAAGAGCCAGATGACACACAGAGAGAATAGGCTTTGGAGTTCATGATAAGCCTCTAGGACATGATTAAAGATGTTCTGATGGGACTGGCTGTACTGGCACAGAAAACTCCAGGACGCTTTGTTTATTTTCCCTGAAATTCACATGCTGCCAGCTCACTGAAGACATGGCAAAGCTGGAGCAAAGAAAGGGAGTGGGGGGCAACAGAAGTTCTGTTGTTGGGTTTTTGACAAGTTCTCTTAAGCGTGATGTGCAAAATTCTCATTCCAGTCACTCTAAAATGGAGAACCTGCCTGCTGTGGAGCGTGGCTGTCCATAGCACTGCCACTGCCCCAGCATGGCATTGCCAGTGGTGTGCTCCCTGCCTGAATTCCTTCCACTAGGCGCATCTCCTCAGCTCTCCACATGCCAGTCTGTGTTGGAGGTATGGCTCCGCCCTACAGCCAAGTCACACAAATGTAACCCCTTCCAGGGTAGCAAAAACGTCCAAACTAAAAAGTCCCAACAAACAAAGAGGGTCCTTCTGCCTTCAAGGGCCCTGTGCCCATCCCAGTTCCAGGCCATCTGTGTAAGTCTTTCTGCCTCAAGGATAGGGTGCTAGGCCCCAGGCTGGTTCCCCTGGAATACCATTCTCAGCCCCTTCTGGGCTCTATTCCCTGTTCTGTTACAGAGCACTGGGCCCCCAAGGCTGGTTCCTCTGAAGTACCCAGACTCCTTCAGACCCTAGCTCAGAGAACCTACCTGCTGCCTGCAGTTCCACTCCCAACTGATTTTACTCTCAGTCCTTTTCTAAGGCTCAGGTATTCATGAATCTATCACTGGCCTTAACCCCACCTCAAGCTGGGAAGCAATGACTTAATTGTGGCACAGGTATGGCTGGCCCCAACTTCCCTTAAAGGGCCCAGTAACCCTGTGACACTACCCATAAAGGCAGGAGCCAGGTGTGTGTGATAGGGAGAGCGAGAGAGATGGACACTTCTTAGGGATGGACCAGGATGGGATGGCTCAGATCAAGGGCACATTCATATTGCTGCTCCTTTGCAAGGCAGCAGCAGTTCATGCTCCCTGACATCTTCCTCTCTCAATATCATGTGCCACGGATGCCAGCAAGTGTGCAAGCGTGCTGGGACAGGCTCCACTACCCATCCAGCAGAATAGAGCTGGTCCCCGTCCCCCCCAAAATGTATTTGATGGAACAATTTTCCATTGGAAAATGCAGTCTTTTCAAAATCAAAATATTTCATACCATGTCTGTTCTGATAAAATTGGATGAGAAAAGGTCAAAAATACTTGTTTGGGGTTTCTCATTTTGTTTTGACTTGTTTTATTTAGGCTTCTGTGGTATTAAAATGTCAGTGTTATTATAGCTAATTTTCAGAATTTCCATACCATAGGACATTTCAAAGTTTAAACTTTTCCCTCTCATCCAGAATGGAAACAAATGCATCACAATTTGCCATAGAAATTGGCATGCCGACCAACTCGACAGTACTCCATGCTCTTTTGGGTCCATGATGCTCCAGCCTACATGATAGCAAGTGAGCCATCCGTCTTCCTAGCCCTCTAAATTAGAATGCTGCCCTACTGTTTGTGCAGGAGTGAGTGGGAAAGCCCCCTGTACCCACTGCCCACATTAATGCACCCACATAGCATAAGGCAGGACCTGGCCTTTGGTCTGAGCAATTAAACAATGTGACTTCCTAGAACTCACACTATTTCACTAGGAGCACCGGAATGGGTTACCTAGGGAGGTGGTGGAATCTCCATCCTTAGAGGTTTTTAAGGCCCAGCTTGACAAAGCCCTGGCTGGGATGATTTAGCTGGGAATTGGTCCTGCTTTGAGCAGGGGGTTGGACTAGATGACCTCCTGAGGTCCCTTCCAACCCTGATATTCTATGATTTTAAGTCAGCTGAAAGCATCTGTTTGCATTATGCAAAGGACAGCAGTAATTTTGCCTGGGAAGGTAAGGCATACAGCACAAAGACCAGGGATTGCAGAGGAGGGTAAATCAATGGAGTTTATGGTACAGTACTACTTGCTGTTGAAGAGATTGTATTTATGATTAAGGGGGGTGATTATATTCTAATTTAAAGTCTCATCTAGCTAGCTTTTCTAGTAGGTTTCTTCATTGTACACTTGAGGGCTAGAGAGGACCTATTGTTAAGCATGATTACTACAGCATCTCTCCTGCTTTAATTCTGCACCTTCCAGGGGGGAAAAAAGGATAATTTAAAGGAAACACATGTCCCTGCACCCTCCCCGGGTCACTAATTCCCAAGTTCTCATGCAGTAAATCTGGAATTTTCCAGGCAGAGAACAGCCTGAGGACTTGGTGCTGCACATCCTGGGTAGTTTTATTTAAATATAAATTGCTCCTCCATATAGTGTCTTTAATAAAGCGGGTGCAGAAACTGCACAGCCACAAGAGTAATAAAACCCAAACATTCATCAGGACTGTTCCCTTCCCTTTGTGCCGTTCGTCACAATGTGATTTGAGCGACTGCCACCAGCAAGGAGAAAAAAAAAATACAGGGACAGATCCTCAGCTGGCGTATGTGGGCCCAGCACTAGTTAGTCCACTGGACCTGCACCCATTTACACCCGTGGAGGATCTGGTCCCTGGGCTCTCTCAAGCAGTGCTACCCAGAAAGTATATAAAATGAGTTTTAATAATGAAACTGCAGCCCAGAGTGCCTTGAAGCCAAGGATTTATTGTGTGGTGTTTAGAGCAAAGGCTTGGAATCCAAAGAAACTATTTTGTGAGGCTTTCAGGCTATGTGTGAGGCTAGGGAGAGATGCTGGAAACAGACACAGGAGAACCTGCTCGTGCACATTTAGGGCCTGATTCAAAGTCCACTAAAGTCAACAGGGTTGATGTCCATAGGCTTTGGATCAGGCCCTTAACCCTGAGGATACCAGAGCTGATCATGATTTGATTTGATTTTTTAACAAAATGGTTTTTCCACTGGAAAATGCTGATTTGTCAGAACAAAAAGTTTCCATAGAAGCATCTCACTTTTGTCAGGAAGGTTTCTCAGGTCCAGGATGGAGTTTTTGCCCGATTTTCAGAAGGGACTTCAACCTCTATCTCCCACATCCCAGGTGAGTGCACTAAACAATTGGCTATTCTAATAAGAGGGTGAAGGAATAACCCCCCTAAAAATCACAAGAGGAGGGATTCAAAGACTGCAGGAGTGAGACAAACTCTATAAGGCTAAGGAGTTTAAAAACAGTGAGCCTATGACAAATAGGAAGGCTCCGTTTGTTGCTAAGGTTCACTAAATCCTAAACAAAGAAATTGATGTCCCTGAATCTTCATTTCCCTCCTTTTTTTGCCAGATAAAATGTCTCTAGAAATGAAGCAACTGATGGCACAAACATAGATCACAAATGTGCTTCTCAGAGATGGGCCCAAGCTGCTGCCTTCAGATGTTAATCCAAATGATTCAAAGAGTGTGGGGTTTGGGTGTGGGATTTCATTTTGGCCTATTGTAGGGGCAGGGATTAGCCACAACATTTGCATCAAAATCCAGAACTTCAGGAATGTTTGTTTGGGGAAAGGAGAGAATGGCTGGATCACCAATACTTAGAGACATGGTGGGAGCTCACGAGAATGGTGATGTCTCTAGGAATCCCATTAAAGAGACAGAGAATTCATTTTTCCTTTGTTAATGTAGAACTTTCCAAAGAGCACTGTATTTAAGGAATGGCATTAACACAGGAGTAGACTCATGCCCCATTCTCTGTCTCATGCATATATAGAAAAAGATCTGTCTCGACTCCTATTCTGTTCCTGGATTCATGCATGGGTTTGGAGATTCTCTAATACAGTAACTCCTCACTTAAAGTCGTCCCGGTTAACATTGTTTCATTGCTGATCAATTAGGGAACATGCTCGTTTAAAGTTGTGCAATGCTCCGTTGCTTGCAGGAAGAGCCGCCCCTTGGAACTAGCTGGTGGGGGCTTGTACATCAGGGTGGACTGGCAGCCCCCCATCAGCTCCCCCTATCAGCTCCCCGCTCCCCTAAGTTCCCTATGCTGCAGCTGCCCAGCAGGCTATCAGTTGCCAGCATTGAGCTGTGCCTCCCCCACTGCCATGTTCTGCTCCTGCCCTCTGCATTGGAGCTGCTCCCTGAGACTCCTGCTTGCTGTACGGGGGGAGGGAGGTAGTGGGGGGCTAACGTCAGGGTGTCTCCCTCCCCCCTGCTCCTGCTTACCCCATTTCCATAGAGCAGGGGGTACACACAACAGGGTTCAGGACGGAGGGAGCTTCCAGGCAGAAGCTGCGTCTCAGCAAGCTGATCTAATTAACAAGGCAGTGTACTTAAGCCTGGGGTCAGCTACTCAAAGGGGAAATGTGCATCTCTCACTCTCAGACACACAGTGTGAGTCTGTCTCTGTCTGCTGTGCTCTCTCCCCTCCCTCCATGCCTGCTGCCTTGTAGAGTGAGGCTACATTAACAACCAGTTAACCCTTGAGGGTTCAGCCAAATGCTAGTTCATCATTTAGCAGTAAGGCATTCCCTGGGAAATATCCCACCCTCTGACTCCTCCACCTCAACCAAGCTTCACAATCATCATCGCTGTGTACCAGTATTAAATTGTTTGTTTAAAACTTATACTGCATGTGTGTGTGTGTGTGTGTGTGTGTGTATATATATACACAGTGTGTGTCTGTGTGTATATATATACACATATATATAGTCTTTTGTCTGGTGAAAAAAATTTCCCTGGAACCTAACCTCCTCATTTACATAAAATCATATGGGGAAATTGGATTCGCTTAGCACTGTTTCGCTTAAAGTCACATTTTTCAGGAACATAACTACAACGTTAAGTGAAAAGTTACTGTATTTAAGCAATATTGCAAGAAAAGAAATCCCCACCCTTAAAAAATTCTTAACTACAGACTTATTCTGGAAACTGACCAGAATGATACAGCTGTCCACTTATATAGCAGCTCAGAAGTGCTTGACTAGCCTCATACATCTCTCAGTGGTAGACATTTACAGAGCAAAACTCAGGGAGGTTAAGGGATTTATCCAAAGACACATCAATCCAGCAGCTCAGGTCAGGTATAAAACCCACGTGCTTGACTCCCTGTCCTGTGCAATGGATCACAGGGCCCTCCCTGAATAGGAAGTCGGCTCCTAACTTTGATGTAGCATGAGCCAGTGAAATAAGATAAGCTCTTCTAAGACATTTTATTTTAGATCAGTATTAAAGTCAATGGGCCAAATTCATCCCTGTTATACCATCATAGGCTGGAATGGTCTTACACTATGAATAAATTTGGCCCACTGAGTTTCTCCTCAAAGGCTATTACTATTAATAGGAAGTGGTATGTGTATTTATGCATAATTTTAATTTTAGAATAATGAAACAGCTCTGGTGGTTCTGGGGGCAGAGAAGAAATGAAGCTAAGCAGCAATAAAGGGGTACAAGAACAGCATATTTCTGAGGTTTTAAAAGAAGCCTTAAATCTTTCCTAAAGCCAACAGCGGGTGATCATGCCGCTTTCCAAAAGCTACAGTATGACAATGTTACATCGACAGGTCCCAAGGGGGCACTGTACAATGTGCCAAAAGGGGATTATGTGGGATTGTCTGCTCCTTTGAATACATAAAGGCACCATGTTTCTCTGGTTTGAATGCAGGGCACAACCATACTGTGGAATATTGTCGCTCAGCACAAGGTTTGCATGTTGATTCCTAAAGTACTTTTAAGTAAAAGATTCGCACTACGAACCACTTCTTAGCCTTAAACAAAACCCTCCCGTTTCCAAGAATCGGAATGGGACTCATCAGCTTGTACTAGCTTTAAAATTATTCCTGAAACATATTAGACACTATAGGTTGTATATTACCCTATAGTCATCCTTTGTACTTTCCATACAGGGTGAATTCCCCTGTGCTACTTACCTCATATGGTTGGCCCTGTAATGCAGAGATGGTGCACCAAGAGCCGTAGCCTCTGAACCACTCATCTTCAGAATCAGGCGAGGAGTCCTGCAAGAACATCATGCATGTGTGTCTGCATCTGTCTCACACATATCAGCACTTCTGCTTCCAGGCCCAGACAAAGGCTGGGTCAGAGGGTGCCTGAAAAGGAAAAATAATTCTTAAATTAATTTGAGTATTTTCAAACTGACAGTTTGGGGCTAAGTTGCATTTTGGACATTTTGGGGTCAGTTCTTATTTATCTCTTGGTTGTCTTTCATACCTGAAGATCATTAGATGCTCCAAGAAACCAGTCTTATGTCTGGCAGTCTGGGAGAGAGTCCACAGACATTAAAAATAAACACACATAGGGCCAGATTGTGGGCCAGTTTACATGGCTGCACAATTGAAACGTAAGCCAACCCTTTCCTTCCTGGAGCTGGCTGCCTGATGATCTGTAGAAACACTGGGGAAAGAGTCTGTAAGTGACTAGAAAGAGGTGGAGAATGGGAGAAGCTTTGTACCCTAACTTGCTGACTAACATAGCTATGCTGGTGTGAGGCCCAGGCCTTCGTCAGCTGCTAAGTTGCAATCGGGGGATGAGGAGAAGGGTCAGGAGTGAGCTGGGTCAGGATACCAGGAAGTCACGGTTAGGCCCCAGGTTACAGACAGCAATCAAATAACAAAATCACGGACAAACCATGCTCAGAAGCCAGAATCTAGGGTCTATCACAAGTAGGGTCTGGAGCAGAAGCAGGCTGTCTGTCTGTGCTGTTACTCAAACAGCTCCCCATCATGGCTTTCTGGTTTATATATGGGTACCGACCAATCAGTCGGCTATGAGGGCCTGACACTCAGGCCCTCCTGGGTAGCTCTTCCTGCCAAGCCTCACTTCACAGCGTCCTCCCAGGGACACCTAGCCTAAGTCAGAGGTGTCAGAAGCTTAGGACCCCCATCGTCCCAGGTTCTTACAGCTGGGGGAGGAAGACAGTATGCCGTGCCAGTTATAGGCCTGGTGCAGGATACTTCTCCTGTCAGGGGTGGCTCTATGTATTTTTCTGCCCCAAGCACAGCAGGCAGGCGGCTTTCAGTGGCATGCCTGCGGGAGGTCCGCCGGTCCCGCGGCTTCGGCGTCCCCGCTCCCAAATTGCTGCTGAAACCGCGGGACCGGCGGATCTCCCACAGGCATGCCGCCGAAAGCCGCCTGCCTGCAGCCCTCACAGCGACCGGCAGGCTGCCCCCCACGGCTTGCCACCCCAGGCACACACTTGGTGCGCTGGTGCCTGGAGCCACCCTGTCTCCTGTACAGCCATAGAAAACCAAGAGTTAGATTTTTGACTCTCAGAGCAAAGCTGCTCCAAGGGCTATGCATCGACTCACAGCCCATTGCTCAAGGACCACGAGAGAGCCCACAACAGTTAAAAAACTTGAAATATACCAATTTGTGTGGCCCATCTGTGGCAGGGAGAACAAAGCCTATGACCTTACCCTCCATAAATAAAGCTTGGAGACTTGGAGGAAATATTCCACTGCAATCAGTTTGGGGGCTATTGTGGGAGTTGACTAGGAAGCCGAGGAATTATGCAAGACAGATGCATTCATCTGTAGTTCCTGATGCCCTTCAGTTACTATCTACAGTCTGTATTTTAGGTATTTCTAATGTGCCTTTCACCACAGTGTTTTTTCTTTCCAAGTACTGTCAAAGCAAAAATGCACATAATCAGGAGTGTTGATGCCATTACCAAGAAGCACTCATTACAAAAATCTGTTTTCCACACTTATATAACTGATGCAGTTAGTTTCAAGTATAGTTCACAGGCCTTTTAAATTACTTTGAAAATGTGCCATTCACTTTACAACATCTCCCCACTTGGAAATAAAAAGGATGAATCCATGCTTTTGTTTAGAGGGTACATTAGAATTTTTTCTTGATAACAGAAGAATTTTCATAGCATCTAAAGTGCCATGATCTATGGCAGGGGTAGGCAACCTATGGCACGCGTGCCAAAGGCGGCACGCGAGCTGATTTTCAGTAACAACAAGGAGTCTGGTGGCACCTTAAAGACTAACAGATTTATTTGGGCATAAGCTTTCGTGAGTAAAAACCTCACTTCTTCAGATGCATAGAGTGAAAGTTACAGATGCAGGCATTATATACTGACACATGGAGAGAAGGGAGTTACTTCGCAAGTAGCAAACCAGTGTTGACAGGGCCAATTCAATCAGGGTGGATGTAGTCCACTCCCAATAATAGATGAGGAGGTGTCAATTCTAGGAGAGGAAAAGCTGCTTCTGTAATGAGCCAGCCACTCCCAGTCCCTATTCAAGCCCAGATTAATGGTGTTAAATATGCAAATGAATTTTAGTTCTGCTGTTTCTCTTGGAAGTCTGTTTCTGACGTTTTTTTGTTCAATGATAGTAACTTTTAAATCTGTAATAGAATGACCAGGGAGATTGAAGTGTTCACTTACTGGCTTTTGTATGTTACCATTCCTGATGTCCAATTTGTGTCCATTTATTCTTTGGCCAAACCGGACAGTCCCTTCACAAATGTACATGGCAGAGGGGCATTGCTGGCAGATGATGGCATATATAACATTAGTAGATGTGCAGGTGAATGAGCCCTTGAGAGAGAGCTCTCCCGCTGACAAAAAACTGCCACCCCACAAGAGCAGCAGCAGCTTTGTCGGCAGGAGAGCGCTCCTGCTAACAAAGCACTGTTCACACCGGTGCTTTTCATTCATTGTCTTTCGGGGAGGTGTTTTTTAACACCCCTGAACGACAAAAGTTTTGCCAATGAAGTGCCAGTGTAGACATACCCTTAGTTCACAGCTAGCGCCAGTGTGAATCTATTCCACATCAGCCTGCTGCCCTGTAGCTGTCCTTTCAGAGTGGTAGCCATGTTAGTCTGTATCAGCAAAAACAACCAGGAGTCCTTGTGGCACCTTAGAGACTAACACATTTATTTGGGCATAAGCTTTCGTGAGTAAAAACCTCACTTCTTCAGATGCATAGAGTGAAAGTTACAGATGCAGGCATTATATACTGACACATGGAGAGAAGGGAGTTACTTCGCAAGTAGCAAACCAGTGTTGACAGGGCCAATTCAATCAGGGTGGATGTAGTCCACTCCCAATAATAGATGAGGAGGTGTCAATTCTAGGAGAGGAAAAGCTGCTTCTGTAATGAGCCAGCCACTCCCAGTCCCTATTCAAGCCCAGATTAATGGTGTTAAATATGCAAATGAATTTTAGTTCTGCTGTTTCTCTTGGAAGTCTGTTTCTGACGTTTTTTTGTTCAATGATAGTAACTTTTAAATCTGTAATAGAATGACCAGGGAGATTGAAGTGTTCACTTACTGGCTTTTGTATGTTACCATTCCTGATGTCCAATTTGTGTCCATTTATTCTTTGGCCAAACCGGACAGTCCCTTCACAAATGTACATGGCAGAGGGGCATTGCTGGCAGATGATGGCATATATAACATTAGTAGATGTGCAGGTGAATGAGCCCTTGAGAGAGAGCTCTCCCGCTGACAAAAAACTGCCACCCCACAAGAGCAGCAGCAGCTTTGTCGGCAGGAGAGCGCTCCTGCTAACAAAGCACTGTTCACACCGGTGCTTTTCATTCATTGTCTTTCGGGGAGGTGTTTTTTAACACCCCTGAACGACAAAAGTTTTGCCAATGAAGTGCCAGTGTAGACATACCCTTAGTTCACAGCTAGCGCCAGTGTGAATCTATTCCACATCAGCCTGCTGCCCTGTAGCTGTCCTTTCAGAGTGGTAGCCATGTTAGTCTGTATCAGCAAAAACAACCAGGAGTCCTTGTGGCACCTTAGAGACTAACACATTTATTTGGGCATAAGCTTTCGTGGGCTAGAGCCCACTTCATCAGAAACATGAAGCGAAAAATACAGGAGCAGCTATAAATACATGAAAGGATGGGGGTTGCTTTACCAAGTGTGAGGTCAGTCTAATGAGATAAATCAATTAACAGCAGGATACCAAGGGAGGAAAAATAACTTTTGAAGTGGTAAGAGAGTGGCCCATTTCAGACAGTTGACAAGAAGGTGTGAGTAACAGTAGGGGGAAATTAGTAATGTGGAAATTAAGTTTAGGTTTTGTATTGACCCAATCACTCCCAGTCTTTATTCAGGCCTAATCTGACGGTATCACGTTTGCAAATTAATTCCAGTTCTGCAGTTTCATGTTGGAGTCTGTTTTTGAGCAGGTTGTATAAGATATATGTTGCCATTTTCTTCTATGTTTTATTACCTGCCTAGAGCAGATGAAGGTGTCTGACCTAGCACACTTTACATGTTCTATAGCAAGGCACCTCGTCCATCTCATTTGTGGGATTATGCAGTAGGTACCATACCAGGAGAGGAAATAAATCAGAGTTGAGAAACAGAAGTGAAGTCATCTCAGGCTTAAGCACTCCCTTTTTGTTTTACTTTCAGCTTTATGGTGAATTTGGCCATTTTCTATTTATCCCCAGGACAGGCAGCATGCGCTCCCCTCCATGCTGCCCTGCCATTGTTCCTCCGCCTGTTTCATTGGGAGGCCATTAATGGGTAAGACTAGTTCAGACTGTCTTCTCATTCCATTTTTGATATCCTCGTTGACAGTCTTGGATGGGAGGTCAAATGGTGGCAGTTTTGCGATGTGATCACCCATCCGCAAGGAATTGGACTGAGATTGTTTACTTATCCCACATAGACCAATCAATTATCAGATGGTAATGACATGCAGCCGCTGACCTGTGACATGACCTTGGGGTGAAAGCTCCATTTCCCTTCAAGCCCTTAATCCCCTCAATTACTCTGTTATATGATTGATCAAGCATGCCTGCGCTGGCTTATGGCATAAAGAACATAGAATCATAGAACTGGAAGGGACCTTGAGAGGTCGTCTAGTCCAGTCCCCTGCACTCATGGCAGGATTAAGTATTATCTAGACCATTCCTGACAGGTGTCTGTCTAACCTGCTCTGAAAAATCTCCAATGATGGAGATTCCACCACCACCCTAGGCAATTTATTCCACTGCTTAACCGCCCTGACAGTTAGGAAGTTTTTCCTAATGTCCAACCTAAACCTCCCTTGGTGCAATTTAAGCCCATTGCTTCTTGTCCTATCCTCAGAGGTTAAGAAAAACAATTTTTCTCCCTCCTCCTTGTAACAAGCTTTTACATACTTGAAAACTGTTACCATGTCCCCCCTCAGTCTTCTCTTCTCCAGACTAAACAAATTCAATTTTTTCAATCTTCCCTCATAGGTCATGTTTTCTAGACCTTTAATCATTTTTGTTGCTCTTCTCTGGACTCTCTCCAATTTATCCACATCTTTCCTGAAATGGGGTGTGCAGAACTGGACACAATACTCCAGTTGAGGTCTAAGCAGAGCGGAGTAGAGCAGAAGAATTACTTCTCCTCTCTTGCATAACACTCCTGCTAATACATCCCAGAATGATGTTTGCTTTTTTTGCAACAGCGTTACGTTGACTCATATTTAGCTTATAGTCCACTATGACCCCCAGATCCCTTTCCGCAGTACTCCTTCCTAGGCAGTCATTTCCCATTTTGTATGTGTGCAACTGATTGTTCCTTCCTAAATGAAGTACTTTGCATTTGTCCTTACCGAATTTCATCCTATTTATTTCAGACTATTTCTCCAGTTTGTCCAGTTCATTTTGAATTATAATCCTATCCTCCAAAGCACTTGCAACCCTCCCAGCTTGGTATCATCCACAAACTTTATAAGTGTACTCTGTATGCCATTATCTAAATCATTGAGGACGATATTGAAGAGAACCGGACCCAGAACTGATCCCTGCGGGACTCAACTCGTTGTGCCCTTCCAGCATGACTGTGAAGCACTGATAACTACTCTCTGGGAAGGGTTTTCCAACCAGTTTAGCACCCACCTTATAGTGCTCCATCTAGGTTGCATTTCCCTAGTTTGTTTATAACATTGGTGCAACTGGCTGCTTTCATGAACATCAGAGCGCTACTCTGAAAACAGGCACCATCATGAAACCTAAGGCATCTAGTTATGTTATAGTACGTATCCAGTAAAACACACCGGCTCCCTTTCTGGGCTCCATTCCAATGCCTATATACCACTCTGCTCTGTACATTAGTTGTGAATGTCTGGAGCCACTATTTTAGGTGGCCACTAGTGGGAATATAGCAAGGAATAAGAGTCTGGGTAAATAGGAAATAAAGGCATTCTTGAATTTACACTGACCATAGTGTCCTAGGTCTCTAATCTCTACACAGTGTACAAACAGAATCATACAAACAACCAACAGAACACCCAGGCCAAATGGCGGAAAGGGAAACAGACAAGGAAGCCCTCCAACCCAGCCAGAACAGCCTAAAAGCTGTATAGAGCTAACAGCAAAAGAGGCCGATGCAGGGGAGATCCCTGAGTGGAACAGGGCTGGTGTAATGGCCGTACACCACCTGTCCTAGCAGCCACCGGCCTAGGCATGTGCCAGTGCAGGCCTGAGGGTGGAGACAGAGTATTCTGGATGTTCCAGGCTGATGAGGTGGCCCCTTGGGGACTGTTGTAGTCCAGGTATAAGTTAGCGCAGCCCTTGAGCCTCCTCTAACCGATGATGACCTTGGATAAAGAGAACAGAGAGAGCATAATATGAGGAGAGATTGAAAAAAATATGGGCTGTTTAGGTTACCAGGGAGACGAAAAGCTGCGGATGTGACAGAGGTACGGTATTTAAATCATGAATAGGACAAATTGAAATCAGACACTCCTATTTACCCCTCATTATGGAAGAGCAAGGAGACATCCAATTCAATCGAAAGGGGACCACAGAAAAGAAACTCATTGTCAGAATGCCCCCTGGCAGGTAGGTATAGAGTAGCAGGATCTTCTTTGGCACCTCTGCCACCAGCTGCTCTAGTCCTGAGGTGGCTCATTTCATCAGATGACCCAGCACTCTGGCCAGGTCCTTCTGGGGTAACGTGGGTGAAGCACATCAATAGTCCAGCACACAAGCTCATCAACCT
This sequence comes from Chrysemys picta bellii, assembly GCF_011386835.1. Taxonomy (NCBI): domain Eukaryota; kingdom Metazoa; phylum Chordata; order Testudines; family Emydidae; genus Chrysemys; species Chrysemys picta. The sequence goes on along the minus strand of NC_088797.1, from coordinate 118,931,292 downwards.
GACCGCAAGCTTTATTAGCCTTCCAGCCCTTGTCTCCAGGGTCTTCACGCCACGGTCCTCGGTAGGATGTAAGGGGGAATCCAGGCGCAGCCCCTGATCAGGGTTCCAATCCAGGGATGCCATAGGAAGCAGCTAAGGTCTGTCTAATCAGACCTAGTGCTGTCTCTCTGGACTGATTCCTACCCCAGCCTGTCTCTTGGCCTTTCTCACAGACCCTTTCCAAGCTCACTCCTCTGCAGATCCCAAAAAGGAGATAGATTAGTTACGGGGAACAAAGCAAATGTAACGGTCATGCAATCCCATGCTCTGGGTGTCCCTAAGCCTCTGACTGCCAGACACTGGGACCAGAAAACAGGGGATGGATCACGATGGTTACCCTGTTCTGTTCATCCCCTTTGAAGCCCCTGGCCCTGGTCCAAGCATCTTCCTTGCAGTCTCTAGGTTTCCCCTGGCCCCAGCGAGTCCTTCCTTCAGTCAGCCCTAGTCAGGCCATCCTTCAAGGGGCTGGCACAAGAGAGCCATTCCTTCTAATCAGCCACTAATGAGCTGGACTTTTCCTTTTTTTAATTCCTCCTTCCAGATTTGACACCTCTTGAAGGTGTCAAGGAGTGGGGTTGACTGAGCCCACAGGCTCTCATGAACCCCACCCCAGCCATCATAGGATTAGCATATCACATCTGCAAACACATTCAAAGTTGATACAAGGAAATGCTTTAAGCACCCCACATAGTTAACACATGAAACGCACTGCCACAGAGTGTCATTCAGGCCAAGTCCTTAGTAGAGTACAAAAAATTGTAAGGGATAAAATTCCTCAAGCTTCAAGGCATAAGCCAAACACTAACTGAGGCTAGGTCTACACTACCCGCCTGAATCGGCGGGTAGAAATCGATCTCTCGGGGATCGAATTATTGCATCTCCACCAGCAGAGGTGGGAGTAAGCGCTGTCGACGGGGAGCCGCGGAGGTTGATTTTGCCGCCGTCCTCACAGCGGGGTAAGTCGGCTCCGATACGTCGAATTCAGCTACGAATTTGCGTATCTTAAATCGACCCACCCCCCACCCCCCGTAGCGAAGACCTGCCCTGAGAGGTTAGGAATACATTGCCTCTATGGACAAGTTATTCTATTACAGGATTTCCTTACATCTTTCTTTCACTAGTGGCCATTCTCAGACAGAGGATATGGGACTGCATAGACCTCAAGTCTGATTCAATCTGGCCATTACTATGTTCTTATAGTTTTTATGAGGAACTATAGTCACATGAGGATTTTTATTTGCTAACCTTGAACTACTAAGTACACTCACACTTTGTTTTCTAACATTGTTTCCAAATGAAAATGTTGGCATTTCTCTCATCTCCTGCAATCCAAACCTTATTCCCTCAAAATTATTTTGCTGTATAAAACGTGACTAAATCTTCTCCAGTGAGGTTGTGTTTGTGCACTGATATCTTTTAAACAGTTTCCTTCCAATTGGTAGTATGTTAACGCAGCCTAAACATGCATCAGGAAATATTTAAGACAGATACACCAGAGAAAGGTGAGAGAGACATTGGCACGCACTAATGATCAATTAACATGTCTTCCCCTTCTTTCTGTGTGAACAGACTGAGGATGCTTGTGCATTGTCTTTGGGGTTCTTGACTGTGACAAGCCCATGACCCCAGTGACAGGGAGACCATAATGGCAAGGTGGTGCCATGCCAATGGGCTATCCCAGCGTGGCCATCACCATGGTAGCAGCTTTTAAAATGGCTCCTACTCCAAGACATTATTGCATTTCAGCTGATCTCTCACGCTAAGCCAATAGTTTACTCTTTTCAGCAGTCCATCTCTCATCAGAACTGAGTGCTTTTATTCCCTTTATCTATTCCCTTATTCCCGGAGTGCTTTTATTTTTACACCCAGTGCCTTGTTTTTTTATTTGAGGGAACTTCTTAGTAGCCGTGTTAGTCTGTATCCACAAAAACAACGAGGAGTCCGGTGGCACCTTAAAGACTAACAGATTTATTTGGGCATAAACTTTCATGGGTAAAAAACCCCACTTCAGCATCAGAAAGAAGTGAGGTTTTTTACCCACAAAAGCTTATGCCCAAATACATCTGTTAGTCTTTCAGGTGCCACCGGACTCCTCGTTGTTTTAGTGTCACAGGCAGTGGGGCCAGAAACAACCACTTGGGCCAGGAATTTATTCTTTACAGAAAAGCTTTGGGCCAAGACACAGCTACTGAAAAGGAGAAAGCAGCTCCTGAACCAAGGGTCGGTAGAACAAGGTCTCCTTCACCCCCCTCACCTTCATCTTTGTCTCATTTTCTAGGTTTACCTCCCTCAGACTTCCCTATGTCTCTTATTTTTCCTCCAGCTTTCTAACCTCGCTCTCGAGAGACCAGCTGTTCATCAACACTCCTGGGCCCTAACTCCCCTGAATTTAACAGCAGTTTTGATTGTGAACTGGATCTGCTTCCAAATTTCCCCACAGGCTCCAACTTAATAAAGAGCTGAACCAAAGCCCCAGAACCACCCTCTTTTCCCTTTGGGGAGTCAACAATCTGAATCCAGATCTGAATTCTGCACCTTGGCCTCTTATAATGACCCATCAGATCAGCGGGGTCTTCAAGACTCTTCTTTTCTTTCCCCCCCAGACAGAAAGGGAGTGAGTCCAGAAGAGCTGGAGAATGGACAGTCCCCTCCATTAACCACTTCTAAGTCCACTCAGGAGACTCTCCCTGTACTTATATTGTGGATCATTTGCTTCGCTAGTGGTCCCCATTGACCTTCTCTATCACGGTCTATCAACAGTCAGACAGCAGCAGAAGCATGGGCTGCTGGCTGCCCCCCTCCACGGCTCAGAGTGACACTCTGACCCTGAGGGGCCCCTAGTGACTGGCCCTGAGAGAACATCCAAGTCAGATGATGTCATCAGAATTTTGCCACCACCCCATTGGAAAACCCAATCCTCTCTACACTGTTGTCCAATAAGATCTTTTGCCTGACTTCACAATTCAAGTTCCAGCCCCTCTCCCTTCTTGCCCCCAGCTCCAACCGCCATTGGGCTCATTCATTCACCTTAGTTCTACTGGTTTCTTTACAGGTAAATTTACCTTCTTCCCCTGGAATCACTGGCCTTTCATTCCAGGCCCTCTATCCCGCCAGCTCCCTGGCTCAGAAAGTGTTGCCTAGCTCTTCTTCAAGCCTCCATTGGGAGCAGGCTAGAAGTATAGGATTTTGACAGTATTTCCCCCTCACCTTTGGGAGGTAATCCACTGCCCCTAGTGAAGTATACACACAGCAAGAGAGCAATATACACATACACACAAGATATAGGGAGACAGAGCCCTACACAACCTATGGTTCTTAAAGGTCCCATTCGACTTTTTGTAAGGCTAAGGGTTTACAACCTGGTGCCACTCTGACCCAAGTATCATCTGACCACTTAAATGCCCCCCCTTAGGTTTCAATTAGAGGCTGTACTCTCATTCACTGAGCTAGAGTAGTTTAGTCCCGCTATGCACTGTTAAACAGCTTCTGGTTCCACTCCAGTGATGGAACTGATGTGAAGTGAAGTGCTAAACAGTGTCTGGTTCCACACCAGTGAAGTGATTCGATATTGGCCTAATTCACCGGAACCTCATGAGATTTTAATTAATATTTATACAGCATTTTAAGATGCTCAGTTAAAATGGATGCTGTTATAAAGCCTCTTCAACACAAGTGCAAAATCTTAAGGATCAATGATGTTTCAAGTGAGTCCAAGACCCACGTCCTTCCCTTATTTTTTCCACAATAATTCTGCCACCTGTGGGCTAAAGGATAGTAACCAATGGCTTCATACTACTAGCACCATACACATTAGTATGGAGTGAGGAAATCCCAGCCAAGGACTACAGGGGACACCTCCTACTCTTACAAAAAGTGGATTTTTTAAAGGAATCTGAATGACACTTATATGATAAACTGCATGGAATTGAATTGCACCCCTCCATCCTTTCTAACAACACTGGATGCTAGTAAGGTGGTCAAGCACAGCTGATGTGGATGAGGCCTGTGCTTCTGAAGCCAGGAGAATTGGTCCTGGGAAGTTCCAAATGGCCATGTTATGCATCAGAGCGACAATAATGAAGACCTTTAGTGGTCACAGATTTGTTACAATTGGGAAATAAAAGCAATCTTTAAAAACAGTATTTTACAGAGTGGGGAAACATGGGCACTAGCATGTATATATTTTTCAAGTCTCATCTAGAATACAGAAAGAAAACACAGAAAAAGAGTGTGTGTGTGTGTGGGGGGGGGAAGGTGTCTGTTCATCTGTACTGGGAAAAAGAAGAAATCCTCCGGAGTGTAGATCTGATTAATGTGCAATGATTTAGCAGCATATGATATAATTCAGCAAACAGCCGGAGGCAAATGCTGAGCACAGAAGCATGGCATTGCTTTCTTATCATACCTCCCTCATATTCCGTAAAGACAAGGTTTTTCAAGTGTGATGCAGAGCTTCCCACAGCAGCCAGCTCCCTGTTGCATGACTGTAATGAACCTTCTACCTACCATGTGGAGTCAAGGGTCTGGAGAAGCTGCTTATAAAACAATAACTTCTACCTTGCTGTTTTTTACAGTTATTTCTAAGTGCATTTGGGAGATGATAAGAAAGCTGATCCCGTTCGATAGTAAGTGCCACATCAAGTATTCCTACAGTCTCAGTGTTCCTGAGTCAGTCCCAAACAAGTCTCAGGGCTGGTCTACACTGGGGGGGGGGAGGGGGAGGAATCGATCCAAGATATGCAACTTCAGCTACGCGAATAGCGTAGCTGAAGTCGAAGTATCTTGGATCGAATTACCTGGGATCCACACGGCGCGGGATCAATGGTCGCAGCTCCCCCGTCGACTGCGCTACCGCCGCTCGCTCTGGTGGAGTTCCGGAGTCGACGGTGGGCGTGTTTGGGGATCGATATATCGCGTCTTAACAAGACGCGATATATCGATCCCGGATAAATCAATTGCTACCTGCCGATACGGCGGGTAGTGAAGACATACCCTCAGAGTGGTAGCCGGGTTACCGGGTATTGTTGAACCATATCAGGGAATTTCTGTATTAGAACCATAAAGTGTATAACAAGTCTGAGGCCAAGAGAGACAAGGGGTAAGACTGAATTGAGTTGAATTCCCCCACACCTTAGGCCTCTTGCTTTTTCCATTTCTGTGTCTCTCCCTCTCTGTGAGAAACATGCAAGGCCAAACTGCTAATTGTGTTCACACATCCTAAGACAGAAAGTCTGTTCTCAAAAAGGAATTAGGCTTTGCAAAAACAACTAATTGTTCTTCAAAACAGAACACAGCTTTTAACTTGTTTGCTCTGTATGTTAAAGTTTAAGTAGGATTTGCCACATCCTGAGAGTTGCTAGAAGTTAAGAAATAGTAAAGTAATAAGTGATAAATGGATGTTAAAATAGAGGATGTATGTGAATGGATGCTTCATTTAGATAAAGGATAAATTGATTTAGATAAAGAATGAATGGTCAAGGAAGTGCCAGCCTAAGAATTACAACTCCAGTCTCGACTGGCTGAAGAATGCGCAGACCGACTAGAGATAACCGGATGACCCCCGGAGGGCAGGCCGGAATCCACCCAAGTGCCCCCCCACCCCCGGATGGATGGCTGAAGACTCGGAAGAGTAAGATAACTCTCAGACATTCAGCCATCAGGGATGTGCCACCTGCTAATTGATAATCACCTCAAACAAACATCAGCAGGATGAAGCAATTCCCATAGACTTGTATAAGGACAAAATCCTATAAGAACAGACTCTAAAGATGGAAAACTTTTGAGTCTGGTTCTGCAACCACCCTCCAGGAGCATCTGACGTGCATCTGACAAGGACTCAGCTCCGCCCTCATGTGCAGGCTACCTGGCCAGTGCTCTGCCACGAGCAACCTCTAGGCTGGTAACTATAACAACTCTGCAGAGCTTGTATGAATGAGTGTGTGAATGAATAAGGAATGGTAGTGAAATAACATTACATTCCATATCCTGATTTCTCGCTCTCTCTCTGTATTTACAATAAACCTGGCATTTTTGCCTCAGCCCTCTGATAAGATCCTGTTGGTATTATTTTTTTAGTGTAACAGTATCAGCAAAAACAACAGGGTTTAGCCCACGAAAGCTTATACCCAAATAAATGTGTTAGTCTCTAAAATCCCAAACAAGCCTCAGCACAGGCTGCTCCACACTGAGCTGTCAGTGTGCCTCAAAGGATCGCTGGGAGAGGGCTCATCATTCTCAATGCTCCTTCAGTACTGGGTTGCTCTCCTGGGGATGGCCAACAATGCTGCCATTAGGACTAACGCTTTCGAGAACTCCTATTTACTTTGGGTACGTCTATACTTACCTCCGGGTTCGGCGGTAAGTAATCGATCTTCTGGGATCGATTTATCGCGTCTTGTCTAGACGCGATAAATCGATCCCGGAAGTGCTCTCCGTCGACACCGGTACTCCTGCTCCATGAGAGGAGTAGGCGGAGTCGACGGGGGAGCCTGCCTGCCTGCCGCGTGTGGACCCGCGGTAAGTACCTTTAAGTTCGAACTAAGGTACTTCAACTTCAGCTACGTTATTCACGTAGCTGAAGTTGCGTATCTTAGTTCGAACTGGGGGGTTAGTGTGGACCAGCCCTCCGGCAAGCTTTGGATCAGGCCCTTGGTGATGTGGACACCTGTCCAAATAAGAACAGGCCGCTAAGCTTTCAGGGAGCCTAGCCCGCACTCCTGCAAACCCTGATGCACATGCTTAGATTTACTCCTGTAAGCAGCCCCATTGAAATTGGGACCCTAGAAGTTAAAGGCTCTGTAATTCATTGTCAGCACCCTGAGCCATCCATAGCTGAGAAATTTGGGCAATTATGTTGCAGCACGTAGCCCAATAGGACCTAAAAAGAAAATCTGTTCGGAAAACAGACTTTTCTCCCTCCTGCTGTTCGTGGAGTGCTAAAGTCATGTCAGAGAGGTCACACTGACTTGTTTTTAGTCTCTAATAATTCTCACTCGGATTGATTTGAAATAACCATCCTCAGCTCAATATTGAAACCAGCAAGAGACAGCCTCAAAGGAAGAAGCGTCCATGTGGCAGCTTGTGCATCCAGGTGACTGATCAGAATCCTGGCAGAAAGACAAGTGGCTTGAACCCAGGCAGGTAGAGGAAACAAAAGGGCATTTGTGCTGCTCTAACGTTAACTGGTTCAGTGCTGCCTTGCTAAAGACTACACCTTAAAAAGTCATTCGGGATCTGAAATTAGTACAGCAGCTGGCTGCCTACTGACTAGATGGCATCCCTCATAGGGAGGGCATTGAACCTGTAGCTGCCAACCGATAACCTTCAAATTTGCCTCCTCCCCTGTGCAATGCCTCTGCAGATGTGATCAGCTCAGCTTTGTAAAACGCCAGCTCCCTCATTGAATGGGAGGGGCCTGGTGGCAGGACACTGCCTTGGGCATTCATTTAGATCTAGTTTGTTTCCCATGCATTTACGGATGACTGTAGAGGAGCCAGGGCTCCAATAGACACTTATTAAACATTTAAATAAACAAATTGGCTCCTTGCACTAGGGAAAACATACACACCTGATGCTTCCCCTGACATCCCTACTGAAATGCCAATGTTTCAACTGAATGCTGGGGCCAAAAAGATATTCCAGCCTCTACAGAGAATGACTGCAAGGTTAATTTTTTTCATTCTTCCACTTCCCCGCTCCTGTGGACCCTCCCCTTTCTCAAATATTTGATTTGGAGTTTGGAGGTTCACTAACATAATTCCTTCGGAAGTGGCCTAATAGCCCTGCCACAGATTCTCGGCTCTCGTTTCCAGAACAAGGGGAAAAGATTAGGAGACTGATCCAAAGGGCACTGAAGTCACCTGCCACCACATGGAATCCACAGCCCTGAGCTGGGCACCCAGGTTCCCACTACAATGCATGGGGAGAGTTAGACGTCTAAGGAAGGGATCCTCAGAAGTCAGCCAGCTAAGCTGCTAATCAGCAGCGAAATGCCAAGGGCAGTGAGCGGGGTGGGGAGAAAAAAGGGGTTTAGGCTCCTACGTGGCTGACCGGCCAGAGACGCACTTCCCTTCATTCAGGATCCTCAACCACCAATCCTTCCTGGAGATCGGCACCTAGAGCTGACCTGGCTTAGGCAGGCCGCACCCTAGGAGACGAAAGCATCTTTGTCTCCTGCTCATGCCTGGTAGCTCTCTCACACTTGCCTTTGTTTCCCTGTGCCTCCAGCTGTGCTGGCCGCCGCTTCCCGTAGTTCCCATTGGCCAGGACCGGCGAACTGCGGCCCCTGGGAGCTAAAGGAGGCAGTGCAGCCGGGCAATCAACGTAAACAAAATGTCTCGTGGCCCGCCAGCAGATTACCCTGATGAGCCACGTGCCGAAAGTTGCCGACCTCTGACTTAAACTCTATTCTGAGAACTTAAGTGGTGCATAGGCTATAGCTACCTATCGGAGCATTTTATTCTGCCACCCATCATGGTAGTATCTGAGTTCCTTCCATGTACAATCAATAGCAACTGCAAAGTCTCCAGACTTCTTGAGTCTCTGGGACTTCTCCCTTTCTGGGAACAAAATCCTTTGGGGGGCAGGTTTTGCGTTGGTCAGGAGTCAGGTGTAGAAGGGGGTTGTCAGCGGCGCAAATATCTTTCTTACGGCGGAAAGACTTTGCCTGCCCTCTGCATAGGAGTGAATTTAACTATGGGTGCCTAATTTTAGGTATCCACATTTGGAAGCATTAGCCTTACTCGGTCTTCAACTTGGCTAGCCACTCTTTAAGCTGTGTCTGACAATACCTATCAGTCTTATAGGGAGTAGAAGTGCTGGTAAGCTTACCTGCTGTTTGAAAGGGGATCCAAGTTCCTTAAATGAAAGGAATTATGGATGGTTAAAGTATCATTCTCCTGGGAACGGCCTTTATTTTTTTTTTCGTGGAGATTCAACAGAAGCAACAGGCTGTGGCTGTTTAGAAAACCAGGAAGTAAAGTGTAAAACGGTCACACATTATCGCAGCAAAGAGATACTGCTGCTTGCAAAATTATTATTAGGATGCTATTTAATGAAATAGTAGAATCTGGCCACACAATCCAGCCATCTGCTCTTCCAGCACTTCATTAGAAAAACTCCAGTTACCTCCCAAAACTCTGCTAGTCAGAGCAGGAGCCTTTCTGCAGAGGATGCATTGCCTCATCCGCTCATTCATGCCTTTCTTGCTTCCGGGATGGATTACTTTAAGCCTTTACTATCAGCCATGCCTGGTTGCCTGCTAAACTGGATGCAGGTGGCATTCAGCATTGCCATCAGCCTTGTTAACAGGACTTGATTTACAGCTCATAATTTCCAAGTCTTGTTTTACAGCCTCTGTGTTGGCTGCTTCTCACAGGGAGAGAGAGAGAGAGAGAGAGAGAGAATTGGTTTCCAGAGTTCTCGCTGACTGGCGCAGAGCTGGCTGGCCTTGGTTTTGTTTACGGCGCTGACCTTTGAACACCACAGGCCAAGCTTCTCAATCACCTAAGTGTGGCTACTGCCAAGCAGCTGGCACCAATGCTTTTGGTAGTTATTCTCCCAAGTTCTGAAATACCGTAGCATGCCAGTGCCCACAGGAGCAACAGAATCAGCAGCTGGGGTGTTATGCACTGCCCATACAGTAGCGGAGAGCAACGGTTTCAGTTAGAGATGAGCCCACGGAATTTTATCCATGCCATTGAGGTTCAGACCTGATTTTTCTTTTAGCCTTAAGGCTGATGCAAATGTAACCTGTCCCCCTCCAGTGGCTAGCGCATGTAGAGAGCTTTACAAGTCTACTGCTGACCGGGGCCTTTAACTCAGGCAGTAGAGGCTCATGCTCATTAAATCCAAACATGCTGGGGTTGACAGCCTCACCTTAAGTGACTTACCCAAGAGTCACGGTGGAAGGCTGTGGCACAACTGGGAATTGAACACATTTCCTATGATTTAACCACAAGAGCATTCTCATATATCCTGCCTCCTCTGCATAATACTACAGAGCAAGAAAAATCCACAAGGTCCCTGACAGTGGAGATTTATTAGCCATGTTCTTCTCAGTTGCGAGAAAGCCTTTTCAAGTTTCTTGGGTTTAATAGCTACTTGCAGAAGACAGGAATTAAGCTTGGCAGAGGGCAGAAAAACTGGTTTCCCTCACCCCCCTACCCCCATTTCTTTATCCAGCTCCCTGTTTTTAGAGGAGCAGCCGTGTTAATCTGTATCCACAAAAAGAACAGGAGTACTTGTGGCACTGTAGAGACTAACACATTTATTTGAGCATAAGCTTTCGTGGGCTACAGCCCACTTCATCAGATGCACAGAATGGAACATATAGTAAGAAATATATATACATACAGAGAACAGGAAAAGGTGGAAGTTGCCATACCAACTCTAAGAGGCTAATTAATTTTGTAGTGATAATCAAGATGGCCCATTTCAGACAGTTGACAAGAAGGTGTGAGGATACTTAACATGGGGAAATAGATTCAATTTGTGGTTTTGTGAGACTAGTGTTTTCTTGTAGAGACAAAGCATAAGCCTATGAAAGCAGCTTTGGAAATCAAATGGTCTTTGTTTTATAATTTGATCCAATGCAAATAAAAATGATGTTTGTATCCTGCTGCTGTTTATTCTCTGGAGCTCTTTCAAACTGCTCCCCTAGCAACTTTACAAACAAGACACAAGTTTTCGCCTTCCCAGCAAAATACTGACTACTCCTTATGGCGCTAACTCCCACGGTGCACTAGATGCTTTTCAAATGAGGATGAAGACAGAGACCTTGCCCCAAATCTGTACAGTTTAAAGCCTTGACCCTCCAATGAACCCCACCTGGTCAGCCTCCTGCCCACGCACAGAGCCCCACTGAAGTCAGTGCCACGGAAGCCATGGCATAAAATAGATTTTAAGTCAGACAATTTCACTGTGGTTGTGAGGGTGCACCAGAGCCTGCCCATGCAGAGATCATTGCAGGATCAGGCCCCAGGATCCGGTTTGAACTCTTGCAGCGTGATACGTCTCCAATCATCTTGAACTTTTTCAATGCCACAAAAGGTTCCAGGCAACCCCCTTTCAGTAATTTTTGTCCCTTGTCAGCAACCAGTGCATGGACACGTTATCTAAGGCTGTTGTGCCTACTATAAGCAGGCAGCCCATTCAGCCACTGTTGGATATATCGCTGTCCAAGAGCCATTCTCTTTCTCCACTCCCCTGCATCTCTTCAGTAAGTGGCAGTGGGTAGTCATTGAAGCACCTGCCATGCTGAGTCATTCAGTTCTACTTGCCTTTGGCTCCTCATTTTATTGGTTTCACAGGAAGAATCTCTTCTTTCCCCCTCACTCTGGGTTGGGATTTGAAGCACCTTTGCTGTGAATACAAATCGCCGGTTGGGCTTAATGCCACAGTTTGGTTTGCAGCCTGCAGAGCTCTGTCTGTATGGCTGGAGGAAAGCACAGCAAGCCAGGCACATTCGGTGGACCTATGCGCTGAAAGCTGGGGCAGCACATTCACTAAAAGTAGGGTCAGTTGCACAAGGGCTGGGTTGAATAGAGTTGAGAAGGCTCTGATCCCAGACATGTAAAGGGCTGTTGACACTGAGAATACTGGAAACAAGAGGGGGAAAACCTGAGATATCACAAGGGAATGTTTGTTGTAACAGGATTAGGACTGCAGGAATAATTCTAGGAGGAATTAGCTGTTACAAAGTTAATTTGAATGCATTATTATTGTAGCCACCCTGTCCCAGGGTATGAGAGAGACAAAGTGGGTGAGGTAATGTCTTTTTTATGGGACCGACTTCTGTTAGTGAGAGAGACAAGCTTTGAGCTTACACAGAGCTCTTCTCGATTTAAAAAGGTGCCCTCTAGTGGCTAACGTAATAGCCCTAAATTTCCCCCCGAGGAAAATTAGCTTAGTGCAAAGTGGCTTTATACTTCAGCTGCAGAGGAAGTTCCAATCCTTTTACAGTTATACTTGTATTAAAACTACTATTTCTCCTCCACAATCAACGTAATTGTCAAATCACTGATTGCCCATTATTTATTGAAAAGAAACAAAAATTCTGATCCCATACCATTTACAGTAGGGAAAAATAGTCCTATTTGGTCATAAATACGCATGTGGTCAGGTTAGACAAGAACATCACCAACAGGGCTAATGTAGTCCCTTCCCAGTTCAGTAATCATATCTGGGTTTATGGACCCTGGAAGCAGAAGTCAAAGTTTCATGCACTCTCTGTCAAGGCTTTTCTAATAAGAGTTGTATCGTCATGAGTAAACAGAGTTTACCCACTTCTCATTTGGGGAATATGGAGATTAGTTTAACCACTTTCTTCTCTTTTCTTTACCACTACATCACTGTGAATAATATACAGGGACCAGCCCTGAAAGATTCTGGTCTATATCATCTCTATATCCCACCTCCCGATTCTGGGGCCAGATTGAGACTGGTTGAGGCCTCAGTGATATTTAAACCTGCTCTAAGTTATGACTAGCTGCCTCAAGGGGGCATTTCAGCCCCTGTCTATTACCAGAACATAGCACCATTCCCCCTTCCCACACCTACTTACTGCGAAGAGAGACAAGATAGAGCCCCGGCTGCTGACTTTATTCCACTGGAAGATTCCCCACCTCAAGGGTATCTCATTGCTCATCTCAGTCCGCTATACATGCTTGCATCAGTAGGAGTCAGAAGAAACAGCACAGTGGGATGTTCCAGGTTGCCTGAAGAACATAGTTCACATTTGGAAAGTTCCTTCACAATGAGAGGACCAGCACAAGGAAGTCCTTGTCTGTAACTGGGGCCCTTAGGCACTACCCTAATATAAATAATGAGTTGTTTTTTTCCCCAATGAAGTCTTGTAATTTACAGAAAACTTTGGAGATCCCAAAACTCTATGGAGAAGTCCCTAAATCCATGTGTGTCCAGAGCCTCTGCCATTTCCTACAATATGGTAATTTTTGGGTGAGGGGGTTTCATCTGAAAAGAATAAGCCAGGGGATTTTGTCCTGAGTTGACAGCCCCTGTAAGGCTGTCTATCCACCGCAGGGCAAATAGCAACGCTCCTATGCTTTCACCCATGCTGCACAAGAACGTGCAAGGATTTAACCGATGTAACTCTGCGTGTGGTTTCGGTGGCATGGCTTTCACGTGATCCAAAGGAAAAGCAAAGGACCAAAATGAGTCTAAGCTACAAAATTCAGATCTTGGGTTTCAAACGCCTCACAGTTTGGGGGTGCTAAGATCCAGGCTTTGGGTGTGGGATTAATCTCTGAAACATGTATGTATATGGGGGCACGGAAAGAGGAAGAAAAGAAATGCCCCTAAGACAGCCAGCCTCTGTTTGTATTACTTATTTCTTACCTCATGGAGCAGTCAGAATTCAAATCCATATTTGTAGGAGCTGAAGACCTATCTACCATAAGGTCTCTTCCTTTCCTGGAAGTTGGTATTTCGAGGTGCTATCGCTCAAGCAGTTTGCACAAGGCAGCCTGGTTGTTGTGCTTCTAAAAATCGATAATGGCTACAGATAAAAATCAGCCCCAAACCATACGCTTTCCATGTTAAGCAAACGTTGTAGCTGGTTGTCGAGAACATAATAAATTGGGGGGATTTTTATTTTTTTAAATGAGTGGCCTTCAGCCTGACATGTACTGCTACTGTCCTTCCAGCTGATAGGACTGCAACTGTAGATGAAACTGCAACGCCACCTAGTGGATGGAGCAAAATTAAGCGGCGTTATTTGGAATTAATTTAATCATGAAAAAGAAATAAAACTTTCCTTTTGAGAAAGCCATTTAAAAAGTACACGGACTGAATCTTCATCTCATTTCAGTCAATATGATTTTTTCCAATAACTGAAATGGCATCGAGATTTGGCTCTTGCCTGTGTTTTAGATTGTGTAGGGAGGGGCTGTGTACAGCGCAGAGGGGAATTGGGGCTGCCAGTTGATAGAACCTGAGTGTGCGACCTGTGCAAGTGCTGCCATGCTCTCTGCAATTATTACTTGTGTTCTAGTAGCACCTATGGGCCGCAATGGAGATTGGTGTCCCCTTATAATAGCGAGGGAGAGTCCATGCCCTGAAGCGCTCATAGTCTAAATCAGGGGTTGGCAACCTTTCAGAAGTGATGTGCTGAGTCTTCATTTATTCACTCTGATTTAAGGTTTCGCGTGCCAGTCATACATTTTAACGTTTTTAGAAGGTCTCTTTCTCTAAGTCTATAATAAAGAACTAAACTATTGTTGTATATAAAGTAAATAAGGGTTTTAAAATGTTTAAGAAGCTTCATTTAAAATTAAAATTAAAATGCAGAGCCCCCCAGACCGATGGCCAGGATCCGGGCAGTGTGAGTGCCACTGAAAATCAGCTCACATGCTGCCTTTGGCACGCATGCAATAGCTTGCCTACCCCTGGTCTAAACAGACAAAGTGTGAGAGGAAGCAAGTATTACTGAGTAAAAATTTAAAACCTGAGTGACATAGGATCCTAAGGGCCAGGCTATCAAAAGTATTTTGGTGCCTAAAGATGCACACATTCTCCCACTGTAGAGAGGATGCAAGGGGACAGACACATGACGTGTGTTAGTCACGTTGCTTAATGCACTACTACAAGGTGCTCAGAGACTATGGTGCTGAGGGCAGCATGGTAACCTATACAGAACAGTAGCATTTTCAAAAGTGCCTAAGCAGGGTAGGTGTCTCACTTGCTTAGAAGCATTTGAAAATCCCTATTTGAAAATCTGGCCCTTAAGTACCTTTTGAAAATGATACTAAGGCACTTAAGAACTAAATCCCATTGGCTTACGAGGAATCAAAGGCTCCTAACTGCCTGCCACTTTTGAAAATGGGCCTTAGGTGCTTTAGAGACTTTTACCCATGATCTCCATTTTATAGATGGGGAATCAAGGCAATGAGAGATCAGGTGACTTCCCATAGCTCACACAAGGAGTCTGTGGTAGAGCCAGGAATTGAACCCCATATCCTCTGAGTCCCAGTTGAGTGCCTCAGCCACAGGACCTTTTTGAGACCTCAGCCTTTCAGCCTCTTCTTACACTACACCTCTTCCAACAAGCCTACGAACTCTAGCTCTCCCCTCAGGGAGGCACATTCAATATCCATTTAATAACCGCAGCAAAAATCACGGCACTAACAAGACATGTGCTATGTATCACTGCCCATGCATACTGCTTTTTGTTGCATCCCTGCATCTGTGTGTGGCCTGCATAGGTAATAAACCCCCAGAGGTAGGGACTATTTTTTTACACATCCAGGAAGCGCCAGCATTCTTGGCACCACGCCCTATAATAATAATGGTAACTACTTTGGCAGTTATCCACTTGAGCTAGATTTCAACCATGTACCTAATTGCAAAGGCCTCTGTATTCTGATCCCTGATGCCCATGCTGTACCTCAGCCTTTCAGCTCATTCCAAAATGTATAGCATTGACTCACTTTCTAGTTTATCCTGAGTTTTCAGTAGTGCAGAATACACGAGGCTATTGGAACAGCAACGTCCAAACCCTATTGCATAGTTTTGATCAAATTCCTTAATAAAATAAAAAAGCAAGGCATTAATAAAAGATAAGGGAACCACAGAGTGCATTGCTGAGACTAATCTTTTAATGGCTGGAATGGATGTACAAATTGCTCCAATTTCTAGCTAGCATTTATCTTTTGCTCTTAAATATTAATAGCCAATTTGTACTTAATTTACTTAGTACAGGAGATGAACTACATGTGTCATTAGATGGAAGAGTTCAACATTGTTCAATGATATTGCCTACTGAACCAGCAAAGGGAACATTTTATATAATCAATGCAAAATAAACTCAGCATTAACTCTTCAAATACTGAGTAGATGGGTGTATCCAGAAACAGTAGTTTATACTCTAATCTAGCTATACATCTTTGTTTCAGATTTACCTACCTAATATTTGAGTTATTTTTTTATAGCTGAATGAGGGTAAAATTTTAAATAAAAAATTAAAAATGCCAAAGTGATTTAGGGCTAGAACTGGTCAGAAACAAGCATTTCTGATCTGTGGAAAATTCCAACATTCCAAAATTTGTTTTTGTTTGGAACAAAAAGCCAAAATTTTGGAAATTTTCCATGAAACCACAATTCTAAAAAATTTCAATTAGGAACGATCAAAATGTTGTTTCAAGAATATCAAAATGTAATATTAGCTATACTATCATGTAATATTAGACTATATATAGATATTAAAATATTTTAATATGTTCAAATATTTTAATATAAAGTAAAAATTAAACATTTACCTCACTAAAACAAAATGTTTCAACATTATCAAAACAGGAAACTTGCAATGATTCATTTAGACTTTTTCCTGTAGAAAATGTTGTCAAAACTGACACATTCCCATGCAATGTTTTAATTCCAATGATATTGCATTTTCCCAGGAAAAACTATCCTATCAATTTTTTTTCAAACCAGCTCTACTGAAGAGCTTAAGTCCCATTTCCATAAAGGACTTACATGCTTCTAAAAATGTTACCCTTAAGGTCCTAAGTGCCTAAGGTCACTTTTGAAAATGGGACTTAGGTTCCTCAGTTGCTTCGCTGCTTTTAAAAATTTTACCCCATGTCTCTTCTATTATTTAAGCAGGGATGTATCTGATTGTTAAAGAATAGGACTGTGAATCAAGGTTGAAATTCTGTACCCTTTGAAGTGAATGGCAAATCTCCCACTGACATCAGTGGGGCCACAACTTCACCCCAGGACTCTGGGATGTCATAGATTTTAAGGCCAAACAGATCATGATGATAATTTAGCCCAACCTCCTGCATGACACAGGCCACAGAATTTCATCCAGTGAGTCTTGCGGTGGAGGAAATTAGTCACCCTACTACAGGTCTGCTTGGTCCTAGTTTTAAAGCTGGATCCGAACCCAACCGGGGTACAGCTGACTCAAACCTGACCCAGGAGTGTTGAGTCCTTTTCAGACCCAATCCAGACCTGACACTTCCCTCAAACAGGTATCAGCACTGTCGCCACTGCCTAGTCCTTCAGACTCAGACTCGTAGGGGTTTCCCACAATCCATCTCTGGTCGCCTCCTGCCCATGGGGTCGATGGGGAAGCAGCTATGCGCCCCACGCTTGCTGGCTGCACTGTGTGTGTGGTGAAGTGAAAGGCATTGCAACTTGTCAGCACACGCACTGTACAGCACACAGAGCGTGCAACGTGGGAGGGGGCACTCAGCTGCTGCTGCACTGACCCCACGTGATCAGAGACAACTTTAACCAAGCTTGAGAGGATTGGGCTGATTTCAGACCTGACCCAAATCCTACACTTGTAGTCTGGTCCTGTTGAATTGCAAGGCTCTATTCCCCACCACATGAGTGAATACTGTCAAGTGCAGCTGAACTGTGAGATGTGGACTAGAAAACATTCTGTACCCTGGCATTCTGAATCCATTCCTTAGAAGTATGATTTAGTATTTCTATTGCATTAGCCACCTGAGGACTCCAGAGATTAGGAACCCATTGTACGAGGCACTGCATGAATAACACAGACATTCCCTGCCCCAGAAAGCTCTCAATGTAAGATTTAGACAGTACACAACAGGTGAAAAAACTAACAAGTAGGAGGCGGAATGAGGAGGGAAAAGGTAACAGAGATTGCAAAGATCATCTACCACAGAGCTCTCAATAGTCAAGAGCCATTATGCTATATTCACAACAACAGAACTGCATTTTGAAATATTAGTGAATGTGCCAGATCATCTAGCAATGACTATAAAGTTTGGGCAAGTCACTTCACCTCCCTGTGCCTCAGCTTCCCCATCCGTAGAATATTTATTTCATCATGTGCTATTAATAGCCATCAGTTTTCTGAGATATATTTTAAAACATTTTATTCAGGAAAAAAAATATTACTAGATTGGTCTGAATCTTTCCACAAAAGAAAGACATATACATAGGGTATGAATGCCATTTCAGTTAGAATCGGTCAAAAAAAAAATCCAATTTTATTTTTGAAAATAATTTTGAATGAAATTATTTTGTTTAAATTTTTCATAGAACAAACTGATTTTTTAAATGAAAAATTCAAAATGAAACACATTGGTTCATATTGAAATTTTTGTTTTGGTTTCGTTTTAAAAAATAACCATTCATTTAGTTTCTTTAGATCTGACTAAACCCTCGATCATGAACTTTGGAGTTTTAAAACCCGAAACAAACATTTTCTTTTCCTTTCAAAAATATTTGCCAGAAATTAAATAATGTTATTCCACCCGCTTTCCTAAAACTGCATTTTTGACAGAAAAATATTTAGATTTAAAAAAGTAATCGACCAGCCTTGATTTCAAATAAGTGAGTTTAGGTCCCCAAATTGCAATGCTAAATTGTTGGGTAACTAAAGCAAAGAGCTACAATAGAGAGACATGTATGTAACTAAAATGAGGAGCAGTTGGATAAATCATCATGATGATGCTGAGAGACTAACCCTATAGCAAGAAGGAAGAGAGGATTTAGCTGTGGGACCTGGAGGCTATAAATGGCAGGACAGAATGAGAACAGCAGAGTTCCTGATGATTAACTGTAATTAAGAGGGAATATCAACATTGAAAAAGGCCTTTAAAGACTTCTGACTGGTAGTCCCCATCCTGCAGAGTAACATAGGAAGCTTGATTCCAGAAGGTGCCCAAGTACATTGCTACCATAATTAGGCATCAGCTAAATTTAGGGCAACACATACTAATATATCCAGAAGGCGAGGCTGCAAAAACTTGCCACAGACTACCACAAGCAAACTGCTTAGCTGAAAGAAAAAACTCACACCCAATGGCTTAGCGGCCCTTTCTCATTCCCATATGAATCCTGCACACACAAAGGCAGGAGAGTTAGCTCGGGTGTGGCTAGCACTACTCTTCTTGTTTGGGTGACTAGAAAAGGGATGAGAGGTGAATGTGCGGGGAATAAGGTGGGTCCTGTTAGTTTGAAAAACTAATTTGAACCTGTCAAGCATGACAGACGGGTCAATCACCAATAAAATCGATGCAGTTGTGACTCAACTGCTGCTTAACAATTTTTTGCTGAATACTATTTGTATTGCAGCAGCACCAGTGAGCTCCAGTCACGGATCAGGGGCCAGATTTTCAAAGGTAATTCGATGCCTAAAGATGCAGACAGATGCCAGGTGGGACTTTTAAATATGCCTAACTCCTAATGGGAGTTAGATGCCTAGTGGGATTTTCAAAGTTACCTAGGCACCTATCTGCATCTTTAACCACCTAAATACCTTTAGAAATCTGGCCTCGGGGCCCCATTGTTCTAAGCACACTATGAACACAAAGGCAGTCCCTGCCTCCAAAGACCTGACTATATAAACTAGCACTCCTCTGTTTAAGACTCAGTATACACCTATACCTTAAATGCTACAGCAGCACTGGGACAGGAGAGATTCTCCTGTCAGAGTAGGTAATCCATCTCCCCGAGAAGCATTAGCTGGGTCGACGGAAGAATTCTGCATCCACCTGGCACTATCTACACCAGCGGGTAGATCAGCATAGATACAGCTCTCAGAGGTGTGGATTTTTCACACCCCTGGAGACCTAGCTATACTAGTGTAGACCAGGCCTCAAAACCAAGAATAGGAGAAAGAACATTTCAAAGCACTCACACCCGCTACACCTGGCATAAACGGCATTAACAAGCCAGCTGAAAAAAGGTTTATTTCTAAATTAGGAAGCAACGATCATTTAAAAATATCTTTAAAACTTCACACATGCATCAGAGAAAGCGTGTGCGCCTTTAAATGTCATGTCCCGATCTCCAGCTGTGTCTTGAAATGGTTTCTCTCCTTATTCTTGCACTTTATAAATACAGCTATTTTTGTTTCATTTTCATCCTTCCTTCCCTCTTTTCTGAACAATTAAGAGAGATTCAACCCCTTCCACCTCAAAGGGCGAATTTAATAATTCACTTACAAATGGCTATTGCCTGTCTATTAATAGATTGTAAATTCTTCAAAGCAGGGACAAAGCTGGCTACGGAATTTAGCCATACAACTCCCACTAATTTTGATGAGATTTGCATAGCTAAATCCACTCATTCAATGGGGGGGGGGGTTTGAAAATCTTACCCATTGTCTTTTTATGATCTGTAAATTACCTACAAGACTTTTGGGTACTGTTAATAAATCAAACGGCATTGCTGGTATTTCCCCCACCTCTTACAGCATTCTGTTCTCTACAGGTGGAAAGTGCTAAACATGATTACATACCTGGGAGTATAAAAAGTCTAAGGTGGTGTGGAAGAGGGTGATATTGTTTTCAGGTCCTGAAACTGGGATTTATCCCTATATTTATGGCTTGGATTGAGAGATGTTGCTCACCTTCTATCAGCGAGAATTCTTATTGATGGAATGGAGCCCTGGAGTTTCACTTTAAACAGGTGCCATGAGGTCATTCCTTTTCTTTCATTCTTTATGCTTGCTACAGAATGGCTGAATGCCTGGCTCAAAGAATTTATGCTAATAGGTAAATAAATGGTATGAGATGGGAAAATACTGATCACTGTATGCAGATGATCCAAGTAACTAATACATCAGCTTTTTGGTACTCTCTGTGGCTTCATTCTAAAAGAGGGACTGCCTAAAGGTTTTTCTAAAGAGGACACGCCTGACTATTCAACGTCTGGCAAATATTTTGGAGCGCACGTCCAGCCAACCCTCAAACCTTCATAAACCACCCTTCTCTGGTGAAATAGCTACAAAAAGCTTATTGAACAATTTCAGCTTATCCTGATATTCTAGACTTGGTATCATTTAAAAATGAACGTCCTCCCCTGTTTAATGATCTTGTTCAGGACCTTCCAAGAATGGCTTTTGAGAATCTTAAGAGATTGCAAAATAACTTATCGCAATTGGCATGGGAAGAGAAGGGAGAGAAAAATACCAGTGGAACTGTTACATCCAAAAAAAAAAAAAAAAAAAAAAGGCTAGTGAGAGTTTTAACTTTCCTAACTTATGTGTTTGACTGCATATTGTATTGGTACAAGAATGATAAACAACACTGGATCATTATAGAGCAGGTCTACGCTATTAGAATATATTCCTTATTTACCATAGTCTAATTACATTCGATCTAAATTTACAAATCCATGTGAATTACACTAGCTCCTCTAGCCTTTCCCCCACCCTGCTCCACTCAGGTACCCTGCTCAGCTCCCAGCGGCCAGGCCCTCCTCTCCCAGCAAGCTAGAGAAAGACTCTTTTTGAGCTCCTGGCCCACTGCCTTCTTATAAGGGCCAGCTGGACCCAGATTGGGGCATGGCCCCAACTGTGGCTGTTTCCCCTTTCAGCCCAGACTTGCCACTTACCCCAGCAGCAGCCCTCTCGCAGCCTCAGCCCCTTCCCTGGGGCTGGTTTAACCCCTTCAGGGCCGGAGCGGGTGACCACCCTGCTACAGAGACCATATGAAACAAAGGGTAAGGCACTGAGCTAGCTATCACTAACCCTGGCAGGTATCCCCATCTGCAAAATGCTACTGCTTTTTAATGCATTTAGATCTACAGGTAAAAATATGCTATCAGTATAAGTGCTATAATTATTTATGCAAACTACTTGTAGCAATTATACCATTAGCATTTGCTTGAAATCATGCATTGTATGATTTTATTAAGATGTTAAAGAAAAAAATAGTGAACAGAGTTTGAGCATAGAAGTTTCTGGTTATCAGGGAATAACATACAGATTATCGAGGGTGCAAAGTTTGGTTTAAGATAAGGTGGCATGAGGAATACATAATCTGCAATATCCCCGATTGGGGGTAAAAGGTTGATGGGTCAAAAGTACAGACATTGAGATAGGAGGGTATGAAGTTCATAAAGTGGCTATGTTCGGGTGTGGTATCTACACTCTGCTTTTCTTTCTGCAACTTTCAGGAAAAAGGGACTTAGCTGACTACCTAGCCCAACCGCCTGCATAATGGTGGCCACAGAATGTCACCTACTAATTCGTGCAAGGAAGAGGATTATTCTTCTCAAAACAGAAATTTCTCTCTTCTTGGGGAAGTTGCACGGCTTTTCTGGTGAGCTGCCCCATCTGTGAAATAGGAATAGTACTTTGCCTAGCAAGTGAGAGGCCTAATTAATGTTTGTAAAGCAATTTGAAGCAAATCTAAGTATCATTCAAGTCAATGACTGAGATAGGGATCTTTAACCTATTAAAAGCCAAGGGCTACTGAAACAAGGTTTTGTATACAAGAGAACACCACAGGATTCAAATCAAAAGATCCTTTTAAATCAGCATGACAAGATTTTATTACAAGCAAAACTGAATTTTTGCTTAATTCAGATATAAAGGGTTTAATCGAACATCTTGGGGTTTAAAAGATTGGGAAGATGCAAGACATTTAAACAGAAGATAACCTCTATATAGGGTTATTAGCGATAAACATTATGTTTTATACAAGCCATTAACAATAATTGCATTTTAGTTTCCCACCTAAGCCTATTGTTCCCAATTAATTTCTTCTGCATCTCGCCTGCATGTGAATGTGTAGCTAGAGGCCTCTTACAAAATCAGGTGTGGATAAAAGTTTAATTGTTTTGCACTCAGAGTGAAAGAAACACCCTTTGGGTAAAAATCTGCTAGGTAGGTATATTACATTAAAGTCCTATTCAGGCTTATTCATGTATTGGCTGGGTGCTGGCAGTATTACCATAAAACAGCATAAAATATTAGTTTGTAAAACAGTTTGCAATTATCCCTATATAAAAGGCTGATCAGTAGGATCAGAATTGTGAGTCTAAACACAAGTTATGTCTACCTTGGCTAGCTTACCCAGGCTAGCTTGAATCCAGCTAACGTGGGTAACAATAGCAATAAAAACAGGGCCATGAGTGCCTCAGGGCAGGCTAGCAAGCTGAGTACATATCCAGGGTCCACACCAAGCTTAAACTATCTGTGCTGCTGTGTCTTCACTGCTATCGTTATCTGCATTCGCTGGATTCAAGCCAGTTTGAGTAAGCTAGCCCATGCAGAATTTTTACTATGTAGACATACTCTCAGACCAGTTTGGAGTGTGGCAGGGGAAAGCAACAGACTCAACCTGTGTAGAAGTGTAGTGGCCAGTTTTGGTCAAGCAAGCAGAACTTACAGCCTCCAAAAGGGAGCAACAGAACTGTGAAACAGAGCCTTTGTGCACAGGGGAGAAAGAGACAAAATGGAAGCACTCTGCTCTGGCACACGATATGCAGCAGCAACTCAAGAGGATGCGTAGTCAACTCTGCAGCCTCTGAGACCATTCAGCTCCTGTACACACTCCCACTACAGAAGAAAGAGGCCCCCTCATCTATGATCCAATTCAGCAACCAACCATCAACCCTTCTCCCACTGCTCCAGCATAAGTCCCATCACCAACCCCAACTTGAGGTCTCTTGTTCTAACCCACATTTCCACAAGCCTTTGTAGAAAATGGTGGGTCATGGGATGATTGACTTTTAAGGGTCATGGACCAAAAAAAAGGTTGAACCACTAGCTTTAGGTAAAAGTTTTATTCTTATTTTAAGCCGCTTCATCCATTCCTACAGAGCAACTGGCTACTTCAACATAATAGTATATAAATACACTTACAGCAAAAACCCAAGATGAGCTGCGTGTATATCAGGTCTATCTAGCCTAATACCCCATTCTGATGATTGCTAGTACCTGCTGTTTCAGAGGAAGAAATCCTGCAGTAGGCAGCTAGGGAATAATCAGTGCCCAGGATGAGGATTAGTAATTTATATTGGGAATCTCCCCAGTCCTCCATCCAAAGTGCTAAGTACATTCATTTCCATTAACTCACAATACTTATAAAAGCAGACTTCCATATGTTTAACTTAAGAAAATATTTGGTGGGGAAAGAAGTTACACAGAGAATTGTTTATTTTATCACTTTTTTAAATCTTTAAAAAGCATTTTAATTTGTTTATTAAAATAAAACTACAGTATGTCTCTGTGCTTCTTACGACAGATACAGTGTTACATGTAACAGGCAAAGAAATGTGGTGTTAGTTTCAAAGTAGTATAGGCAGGACTCACAAATACAGACACACAAGTAGCTATATTTTACAGCACCTTACAAGAGAAACAAGGTGGGTGAGGTAATATCTTTTATTGGACCAACTTCTGTTTGTGAGAGACACAAGCTTTCGAGTTACACAGAGCTCTTCTTCAGTCTGGGAAAGGTACTCAATGTCACAGCTAAATACAAGATTGAACAGATTGAATATGTGCTAACTGCTTGTGCTAACCTAAGAGATCATTCAAGATGTAGTGGTCAGTTAACACCCCTCTAGTCATAAGACAAAAAGGGGGAGTTATTGGGTTACAGATTGTTGTAATAAACCATAAATCTAGTGTATTTAATAAGACAATGATTTGTAGCATCTACACTACACCAACAGAATTTGGTCCAGTAAAAGATATTACCTCACACAATTTACCTCTCTAATATCCTAGGACTGACACTGCATAGCATCTTGCAATATAATTTTTGTTTTAAATAGTATGATTCTGATACTCCTTTACAGAGCACGTAATTAGTTAATGCTCAAATGCACTTTTGAGCTAAACATATTAGAATAATGCCCATACTATCAAAGACAAGAAATATATGCTTATTATGCAGTCATTGGTAGAGATTAAATACGCTAACAAACATATAGACCCGGGGAGAAGGGAAGGGTGGGGAGGGGGGGAGAAGAGGAGGTGGAGCTCTACACTTCAACCAACAAATAAAGTTCACAGGACATTATGTGGAAAGATTTGTTATGTTTATACTTTATTGATAGACCCTAATCCTGCAAAGACTTAAGCACCTGAGTAACTATGCTCATGTGAGTAAAGTGATTTGTGTGAATAAGTCTTTAAAGTATTGTGACATTTCAGGTACAAACGCTTATTTATATTGATAAAAAATTATGAACTCTGAATCCTTTCTATATATTAGCCAAGGAGGCTTCAGAGTTAAAGACTCTAAAGGCCCATATCCAGTGTAAAAATTCTGTAGTGTTACAGTCAGTCAATTTTTTAATCTATGCATTATTTTCAGGGAAAAGCATAACCATTGCATGCCCTAACTTCACATGCCTATAGACAGACATATACACATCCATTGCAGAAAGCAAAAACTTCCTGTGTCAGCACATTCATAATATATCATTCCCCCATATGCTGAGGTTTTCAAATTGCAGCTTTTTACAGGTTTTAAAAGCATATTTAAAAAAAAGCATATCCCCCTCTCTTTACTGTAGGTATTACTATTTATTCACAGGCATGTTATCTCACCCACTCACCACTTTATACGAAGTGGAATTTTAATAATCGAATCCAGAAATCATCTTTAATTGTGACACCTAGCAGTTACATCCTGGTGACCACACTAGTCCCTACACCTCATATCTATCTAAATTAGGCAGAACATTTTCATTAAAATTAGTCAAGTTTCAACTGCTTCATATTGCTTTTTTTTTTTCTCCATTTAGTTAGCACACAGTCTTTAGTATAGTATACACTTCAGATTTACTGAAATGGAGTAAACTGTGAGAAGTTATTTATTTACAAGCACCTCGTCTGTTTGACCTTAAATGGAAGCCAACAGCTAAGCAGAGACTATATCTGGTGAACCAATAGTGCATATTAACTAGGGTGAGATGAACCTGTACTGTAAGCAGCTGGTCGATTTTCCTAGGAAGGGGTATATTTCAGCTACTATCCTGACGAATAAAGCAGACGTACATAAAAACAAAAGCAATTTTATGGTCAGCTTTCATCTATAAATCAATGCAACTTCGTTTCAGAATCTCTTCTTTTAAAATGTTTTAAAGAGCCTGTTTAGTGACAGAAAACATGCATAATAGTTCCTCTCACAAAAGAGAAGCGATAATACTAACAAACCATACTCTGAAATTTTCAATATTAATAGCGTTTAATCAGTAGATTTATAGAACTTTTTAATTAACAAATGTGCAGTAAAAACACCTTACTCCTAAAGCGGATTCAAACTGCGTGCAGCAGTTCTATGCCGGAGTGATTGTGCAATGCATTTGTCATTCAAGTGAGCTTTTCCCATTATTACAGATGATTAAATTAAACCACAAATTTTGTAACCGTAGTGCTTGTTTTACCTGCAAGGGCAGGATGGAGGAGTTAAATGAAACAGTACACTGATTGAAATATTTGATTTCTCACGTTAAAAAAAAGGCAATCCAAAAGAGAACCCACATTTCACCAACAAACCAGCTCCACACATTCCATAGATTTATTGCTTTAGCTAGCATCAGCTGAGTGAGACTGCACTGCAGAATTAGGGCTTGTAGTCCGATCTGCACCCATGGGGAGTCAAACTGAAGTCCACGTGGGCACAGAGGACCAATCCCAAGGATACGATTGAAAGATCAGGGGCCTATTTTATTTATTTATTTTAAAGATAGAACCCCCAATATTAATTTAAAATTCCCAATTGGAACAAAACCAAAGATGAAACATTACCACATTTTTCTGTTTCCAGAGGTCAAAGCAATTTAAAAAACTGCTCACTTTGTAACTCAGCAATAGAAAACAGAATGGGAACATACTTTTCTTTAGTTTAAAAGGTATTAGAGAGTTCAGTTCCACAAGATTGCAGTGTTATTGCTGAAAATTTTAGAGCCAAAATTAAAGTAACTTCACAAAATAAAATGCCAGCCATCAGGTAACAGCACTGGGGGAAAAAACCTTCTGGTTTGCGAGCTACCCCTAAAATTCTCTGTTTAAAACAAAAGACTGTCACTGTATTAGCTAAACAACTTTTTTTTATTAGATACAAAATTTAAGTGGCTAGAATACATTCATGTTTTAGGCAAATTAATTCCCTATTTCTAGTAAGGGTAAGGGACAGCAAGCCCTAATAAAATTGTGCTATCACATTCTACCGTGACAACAGTGTTTAGCGCAATTTTCCATTGCATTATGCAGTCCCGATAGCACTAGTTTGCTACGCAATTGATTGTTATTCCCATTAAGATTTTGGCATTTATTCTAGATGCTAACAATTATGAAAAACTATGGCTTTTTCCATAAAGTATGCACTGTCCATGCATATCTTTATAAACCATTTATTTTAAACAATAAACCAGACAGGAAGAGGATGACAAATTTTCTGAAGTAACAGCTTTCACTTTACTTTTTTTTTTTTTTTGTCATAAGCAGTGTTTCCACTCAATTCAAGATCTCAGGGCTACCTATAAATCACTATCTGCATTTGTGCACCTGTCACAGTCATTAGTCTTTAAAAGTAATTATGTAAAATGTAACACTGATAAAATGTCAGTTTTCATTTTAAATCTAGTTTTACATTTTTTTTTTCTGCAAACATGACTGATTGCTTGCATCCAAAAGTGTCACCTGTTGTATTACTGTATTATCACATTACATAAGAAGGCACTGTCTTCCAGTGGTTCAAGTCAGATAAGGCCTTACCAAACAAACAAGGGCACCTTATACTCTGAAGGACTAGCAAATGCCCTCAAGCTTTGACACAAATCTTAGAACTTGTCTTCGCCTCCCTGGCAAAAGGTACTAAACATGGTCTACAGTACAATGAAGCTCAGGATGAATTCCAGTAGTTTTTGCCGGTTGCGCTGAGGTAGGAAAGTACTGCTCAGTTCCAAAAAAGTCTCTCTCTTTTGTTTTGTCTCCTTGAAAACCTAAAGGGAAGGATGAAGACATGCCTCTTCATTAAAATCTTCAAGCAGAGTCACTTATTTGTAATGAATAATGTACAGCAGTTTATGATCTATTCTAACTAAGACCTTGGGCCTACAATAAACATTCAAGCATTGAAGCCCCACGGTTGTTGAAAGTTATAACAGGTGGAAGTCAAAAGGCTAGAGTTAGTCATCTCTAGAATCCCTTCTTCACTCTAGTACATCATACACCATAAGGACATTATTCCATGCAAATCCTGAAGAGAATTCTGTTTGCTGTGATTTCATGCATGTGATAAAGAACAAATGACTGCTTACTAGAACCAACTGTAAAGATTTTTCTTTCTTTCTAGCAACATCAGGGATGACACTCCTTTTAGATATCTTAAGAATCCAGGTATTGTTGGGATTTTAAGTAGCATGGAGGAGGAAAAAGTGATTATTCCAGAGATACAAGCTGTAATTTGGAAGAGAGGTCCGAAAAGACCAATCTTGTGTGGGGAGATTCTTTACAAGCTTATTCTTAAGTACAGAAACATTAACATTTGTTATTGGAAACAGAAGTGTTCAAAATGATGAGATGATGTAACAGCAAATGACAAATGGTCAGCTTTTAGTTAACACAACAGACTACTTGTATCCATCTGCATACATCAGATATATGAAAAACTACATGAAAAAGTATGCCGTGTATGATAATCAGACAAATAATAATAGGAAACAATGTGATTAAAGAAAAATAAAAAGAACTCAAACTTTGCAATGTTTACTTTCAAAAACAAGAATCAGAATTAAATATTATGAGCAGATGCGAGTAACAGATGTCAGCTAGTTCCACTACCCTAGCAGCCCGGTATATTAGAATAAATATGCTGCATTTGATAAATGCATTCATAAGTCAGCATCCCAAAGTGCCTTTAACAAACTGTAGAAATTTGCCTTCATTCTAATAGCCAGCTTAGTACTTCAGAAGTCATGGCCAAAGAACTGAAAGGGATTCAGTAACCCCTATCCAGAAATATTCTTTGCTTTGTCCCTTTCGACATAAAAAAGGCAATATTCAGTATAATCTTAATTTTTTTAAAGCTGTATGACATTGAGGGGTACAATTAAAAAACAATCAATCAATCAAGGTGCTAGTGATAGTATGGAAACTCCAGCTTCATCTAGTTATGTCAGGGAGGATCTCTATCTTCATGGTATCTCCTGACATTTCAGGTTCACTGGGACACTGCTGCTATTGCTGTCTGGAATACAGTTATTTAGGAATGGCAGAAGAGCTCTCTCAGTCACTGTGACAGTCCTGGAGAGCCGGCATCTGGCAGGGTCTTTCTGTGCATTCAGGATTTAGATGGAATGTTAATTTTATGGCTGTTAGTTCAGGCAAAATCTGCTGGAGGGGTTGGAAAGTAATGGAAAACAATGAGCCAAAATCTGTTGACTAATATTTCTGTAAGTTTTTAATACTATGGGGAAGTGCTTAATTACTATTGTGCTATGTATGTCAGTAAAGAGACATACAAATAGACAGCTAGCCTTCCCTCCTTCCCCCTGAGCACACTGAGGAGTGGTATCATCACAGTCCAATACAGCAGTACTCGACCTATAAAGAGAGAAAGTAGCTGGCATCCTGCCATACTAGTCAATTTCTCTTAGCAGTAGGACGTGCAAAAGCAGAAGTGCAACATTATACTTCCTCTGCAGCCCTAAACTTCAAAGACAGGTAAACACTTACAAAGCACAAGAGGAAGACCTATGCAGAAGCATTTGCTTGAAAAACATTAGCAAGGGCTGATATTGCACAGCATTCACGCACTACCCAAAGTTTGCCTTTGAGTCACTCACATTAAAAGGGCCCCAACAGTTTCAACTGAAGAGGAGAAACCTTTGATTACAAAACACTTACCCCAATATCCTTAAAGACCTTCACTGCATTTTTCACAAGACAATAGGTGGCACTCTCAGCTGTGCGGAGGGGGGAGGAGGGGGGGAGAAATAAACAAACACACATTTCAGGTCAAATATAAGACACTGGTACTAGGAAAAATGAGAGTTCTGCATCAATAACTGAAATACTGGCTCCGTTTTAGCCAGAGCCACACTGCTTGACGTACCATACACTGCAACGCTCTTCTCTGTCCTGGTTATTAGGTACTTGTGTAACTTATGAAGGTATTCTGTTTCTGACACAGGACCACTGAAGTTGTGCATAAAGATGGCAGCTGAGCTGTAGGCCTCAAGTAAAGGCCCCAGTAACCTTTGCAGGAAGGTGATGTACTGCTGGTGTTCTTGGGATTGGTTCACCTAAATTAGGGCAGCAGAAATGAAAGTGAATGAAGCTTGCAGAAGTGAAAGATGGACAGGTACACAGTAAAAGCCAAAACACTGGATACAGACAGACAATCACTTGGGAGAACAGGAGGAGGGACACAAATTACAACAGTGCATTATTATAGCAAAGCCAAAAGTGGTCTGATGTATGAAAAACTGCTCTACAAATCACACTTTCACTAGTTTTTCCCCAGGACATTAACAGTGTAGCATCTTTTTTCACCACTTTAAAAGGTCATGATGCTTTGCAATAAATAGCACAATCGCAGTTCATTCTTTCACAGAGATGAGCACCAGTTTCCAAATGAGTATTTAACAAACCCAAAACTAGTGTCACCACTATAAAAACAAGCAAACAAAGAAACCAAACAAACCAAGGACAAAACTGGCAATTTGTTTTCCAAGAAGAAACAATATAATTGAACTTCTAGCAAGGAAACTATAGACTATGTACACTGCTACCTCGATATAACACGAATTCGGATATAACGCGGTAAAGCAGTGCTCCAGGGGGGCGGGGCTGCGCACTCCGGTGGATCAAAGCAAGTTCAATATAGTGCGGTTTCACCTATAACGCGGTAAGATTTTTTGGCTCCCGAGGACAGCGTTATATCGAGATAGAGGTGTAGTAGCTTTTTGTATCAAGAAATCGTATCTTCTGACATGTCTTGGGTCACAAATTAAAAATGTACAAACATGCACAAATATAAAACACTGTACACAAAGAACAATACACCACATTTGACTCAGAAAAATATGCACTAGCAGTATATGCCCACCTTGGGTACACTCTGTTATTAATAATACAGTATAATTTAGGACCCTGTAGGATACTAAAGCCTGTACTAGTTTTCACCATAATGGCCATTCCACCCTAGTTATGTAGACTTTGCCAGCAGACTATTTGAAGTCTCCTCACAGAGCTGGTCTTTTTTTTTTTTTTTGGGGGGGGGGGGGGGGGATGATTTACTGATTGTAGCAGACTATTGCAGACCTTAATGCTGGGAATGATCAGAAAAAGAGATCTTATTATTTTCCCCAACTGAACTTGTAAACTAAGATTTACTTAACTTTAATATAACAGGCCTGACTATTACTGTTAGGCCTATATACAGTACCTTCAGGTAGCAATCCCTCTGTTCTTCTCCAAAGTCACTGTCTTCATCCTCCTCATCACTTCTCCAAGACAAGGGTTCAGGAAGCTTTTTACTCCACTGCTGCTCTGTAAGGCTAGGGCTAATATCCTCCTGATCATCTTGCTTAAATCAGAAGTTGGGTGAAGGGGGGGGGGGGGGGAGAAAAAGGTAACTATTCAGAAAAACAAATCCAGGTGACAACCAGCACTATATTGTAATCTCAGGTGACCTGATATCACAGTTTAGGGATTTACCAGTACTTAACACGCTGGGGCTCACAATGGAGGATGAGCTGGCCAAGATCCAATCCACACAAGACTGAAGTAAGTGGACAGAAACAAATCAGAAGAATTGGTAAAGGTTGTTTCTTCTCCCTTGACTGGGAAAGTTTCCCATCACATGAAAGAGAGGGGCTGAAGTTGGAGAGTCTTACTGGATCCTCACTCAGGACTGGAACTTCAGGAGGCAGCAGATGTCAAGAGAACATTTGCTTCACCTGTGTTTCTCTAGGAGGTAGGACTTTATATTTTGGATGTGGATTTCACTACAATGATCTATAACTTTATCAACTCAAGGATGGATTACTCAATTTGCTTTACATGCTGCTATACTTGAAGACCAATTGAAAATTTCAAGCTAGTACAGAATTCAGCAGCAGGTTTGTTAAGTGCTACTTATCTCTTGTAATCATGTGCTTGTTGCATTTGTCTCCATACTCTCTGCATTGGTTGAAAATTCAAAGAGTGGGTTTTAATCTAAAAAGCTCTAAATGATTTGTTCTGAATCCCTGAGATACAACACTAGGAGAGAAGTGGTATCAGATCAGCTGAGCTACCTTAGTTAACGTCACTCAGTTTAACTTAGGAGGGGACTGCTGGCAATGCATTTACAGAGAAGTGTCCTTCACTCAAACTCACTTCCCCATTTGCAGTAAGAGGCTCTGAGTCTGACCATCAGAACATGATGCAAAATATATGTTTCCTCAGGCTTTTGAGAGGGGCATATGTTAGCGAGAGTGTCAATGAGGTGGCGTTTATTCTGCCATCATGAAGGGCTTAGGAGAGTTCATTTGTCTCTGGCTTATTTTCTTGTAAAATTTGTTAATGTTTGCAATATGCATGTGCCCATGGGAAAGGAGTCATGTTTAGAAATCTCAAAATGGCAAAGAAAGCACACACAAAAATTGTATATATGCTAAATCAGGTACCATAAGAAAGACACTGAAGTTTACAGTTAGATAATTTCTGACAACATAGGTTTCATCTGGAAGTGCTGAAGCATAATTCCATGTTCTACTTGATCTCATTTCCAGGCCTGTATCACTCTGAATGTCTTACATTTTCAGTAAGAGGAATGTACCATTCTCCAATGAGTATTTTATCCTCTCTGGGGAGGTCGTCCTGGTTGAATAAGGGGGTTTATTTTTATATTCCTGTTATTTTTTTTCAAGTTCTCTTTTTAGCTGAAATGAACTGCAGTGGCTGAGGTTTCAACATATTGAACCCTTAACTGAGTTAGCTGCATATGTAGAAACATTAATTTTACTTAATTGGGGATAGACAGCATTTGACTAGAGGTTGACTCTTGTATGTCACAGACAGGGAAATATCTACCTACAACAGGAAGGGTATTCAGTTTCTTTTCAGACTAGAAAGAGAGAAGGAAGCAATAAAACCTCACCATGACACTGAAGCTAGGTCTACACTACCCGCCTGAATTGGCGGGTAGAAATCGACCTCTCGGGGATCGAATTATCGCGTCTCGTTGGGACGCGACAATTGATCCCCGAATCAACGCTCTTACTCTACCAGTGGAGGTGGGAGTAAGCGCCGTCGACGGGAAGCCGCGGAGGTCAATTTTGCCACTGTCCTTACAGCGGGGTAAGTCAGCTGCGATACGTCGAATTCAGCTACACTATTCGCGTAGCTGAATTTGCGTATCTTAAATCGACCTCCCCCCTGTAGTGAAGACCTGCTCTAAGAGTCTATTATTGCCACTGGGCTTGGCACTTTACAAAGACCTGTGCAAATACTTAGGGGCTTGTGTGGGATCAACATAATATCAATATAATTAAGAAGGAGACTATGGTCTTACAAAATGGATTAAAGGCATGAGAGTGCGTTAAGGTCAGACCAAGCTAACTAGTACTGAAAGTTTCAAGGCAAGATTGGGGATGGTCAGGATCAGATAGCGTAGAAGTATCTGTAGGAGGAATTCATTTGGTATACCGAGAAACCCATCTCACCAAAAAGGAATTCTACCAAGCTGACACTCCCTATGCAGGTGTGTAAAGAACTAACCTGCAACAGAGAAGCGACAAGGCTCTCTACATTATACCTGTTTAGACAGTGATTTACTAGTATCACATGGAGACTGAGATGTGCCAGAAATGCTCCATCTAACAGATCAATGTATTGAGGTAGGAGCCATTTTGGAGAAATGTTCCAAAAGGGACAAACTGTTGGTAAAATATGTATCTTCAGAAGGATTATAATCAGTCAGAGAGAGGGTTTATATATTACAAAAGCTCCCTCAAATCTTGATGAAAATAATCAAGGATGTGACAGTTTAGGATTCTGAACATTGCTGTGTTAGATTCAAAGAAGGGGCTTGCAAAGAAGTCAAGTGGCAATTCTGTTCAGTAATCAGGCAGGTAGCATGGCTGACAAGTTGAAGTGAAAATATGACTGACTGAGAAGAAGCCACTCTTAACTAGGAAAGATTATTAAAAAAGGGGACAGACACAAATTGACATCTGACATCAGCTTTACTAGTCTGATGAACAAAATCACTGTAGTAGTAATAGAGTAAATTAGAAATTATTACATGTCCTCAGAAGCATGAAGCCCTAGAAATTTCAAGTAGATGCTCAAAAGTAAAAGGGGACTTGAGTCTCATTGACTCACAATCACACATGGGTAAGAAACAGTAGAGAATTGCTTCAAGATCTCATGAATGCGACGCAACTGGACTAAGACTCTCCAAGAATTCTTATACTGAGAGATGTGACTAAAATGAGATTAATCCTATTCCTGCCTGGAAGGATTCAAACACTAGCATAACAGAGACTGAGTACAAAGTGTTCACCTTCATGCAATCCATGGGAGAGAGACAGACGGGTCTTTGTAGAAAATGAAGTAATCCAATCTTACTGTAATTGAGGATTTTATTTTAAATCAAGTAAAGTCAATGATAAAGGAAAAATGGATTAAAGAGATACGACGTGTTAGGAGAGTTTCAGCTCATCATGTTCAATAGAAGAGGACAGTGGAGTCAAAGGGAAAAAGAGAAACCATGAAAAGCTAAGGATGGCAAAATAAAGTTCAAACTAACATGGCAGTCAGATAGACCTAAATGTTCAGGTATCAGCTGTAAAGAAATAAACTGGAAAAAATAAAAATAAAAATAAGTTGATGCAGAAGCCAGAGACAACTGACAGGCTTCTGTAGATCACAGATATAGGTTTCCCAGAGGTTAAGTTGGAAAAGTACCAAGACAATATACCCCAATTGTCCTAAACAGGGAAATGGCGATTATTCCCCACAGTTTG
Organism: Chrysemys picta bellii; assembly: GCF_011386835.1. NCBI lineage: Eukaryota > Metazoa > Chordata > Testudines > Emydidae > Chrysemys > Chrysemys picta. Next base: position 118,896,543 of record NC_088797.1, on the reverse strand, counting down.
CCACTAATAATGTATACTTTTTAATTGCATTAAACATGAAGTCCTTAGTTCTTCTCTTTCGCCTGGTATATAGAAGATATCTACACTGTGTAATGGACTTGCTGTGTCTCTCAGGGAAAAAACAGACTAGATAGTCCTCAGGATTACACAGATAAATGAGTTACAAGGATGCAAGGTGCAGCAAATGGGATTGATAGGATAGACAGCATCAAAAAAAAGAGAAAACATTAGTATATATACACAACTGACATGAGCAGTGGTACAGCCTGGAGACAATACTTGAAATAAATCTTACAGAAAGTGATGGTGAGATAGTATTGGGAAAACTGTAGAGTATCTGAGAGATTAAGAAATAATCCTGTTAGTCTGAACTGAATGGGCAAACGGACTAAGGTAGAACAACCCAACCTAATAGTTCTGGTCATGGAAAGTACCTGAAAATGAGTAAGGTATCTAAAATTTCAGCTAAGACAGTAACAGAATCACGCAAGCCCGTGCAGAAGAAATAGGAAATAACAGTATCATTTGATTTCTTAGTATCAGAGTACAGGACGGTGTTCTGTTCATCTGGCATTCAGATACCACAATGGAGGGGCCTAATATAAAAACCAAGACAGATCACGTCTTGGTACTTATGAGTGTCATGACTGTAAGGAAGTTTTACACAGCAAATAGATATGGATAAAAACACGCTGAGAAATCAGATATAAGACAATCAAGTCAAGAGAAGACAGACAAGCATTATATATGACCTGTAAGCCACTTCTATCCCAGTTATTGATGGTAATGACAGGATGGGAGACAAACGATATAGGTTTATAACAAAGCCCCTAAAACAAGACACATGCTTTGAGAGGCAAAGACATAACAGACATTTAGGCCATTATACACACCTATTTTTTTTCCTGGAGCCTGGAACATTAAGTAAATAAGAATAGGATTCAGAGGACAAGAAATGCTTCATGTAGAGACTTCATTGTAATACATGATTATATGCCAACATTTTATGTATAAATGTAGGTAACACATCCAGAAAACAAGAGAGTTTTAGAGCCAGAAAAATCTGTCTCCAGAAAACAGGTGAAGTGAATTCTACCTATGTAACTACACATTAAAAGGGGAACTTGGGATACCACAAGAGGTGCAATGGAGTGGAGCTGAACAAGGGTCATCAAAGCACAGGATGTGGATCTAGTTTCCCCTTCAAACAGGAGAACTAAAAGAAGGAAGCAGTCAAGTATATTTAACTGTCTTATTTTTTCCTCTACTTTATACTTGATAATCGTCATGGAGCTGTGGTATGATTCTGACATGGAAAAAACGCAACATGATACATTAAGCTTTTACTCACCTATCAAAAAAATATTGTGTTAAGAAATTCCCTGATGGACACAAATCTGGAAGACAGAAATTATTGCCTCCATGCTTAGTCTAGCCGTGCTGCATTTGCTGCAGGACCGTAGAACGTGGGAAGTAAAAATACCTTGACACTGCAATTCCCCAATCCCTGAAAGCACCAGGAGATCCTGGAGCAAACTAGAGCTGCCTTATGGCTGCATCACCTGTGGATTCCCACATATCAAGGGAATCCCCAGTTACCCCTGGTCCCTTTTAGCTGCTGTACCAGAGCAAAGGGACCATACGGGAGCTAAGGATGACCTGTGTTACGTAGTGATTGAAATTTACAAGGACTTCAATATTAAACTGTATCACCACAGCCCACTTTAAGAGTTGGTGTAATCATCATAAGCAGCACTAGCTTTATTAGGATCCTGGTCCCATATATGTGATCATCCATAACATCAAAAAGTGATTCTGCCAAAATACCTTGTGCTTTAAAATAAAAGAATAAAGACATTTCAGTTTAGGATTTCCTTAGTCGTTATGCACTTCAAGTGAAAAAGTGCCAGTTTAGGTACTTGGAATAAGGCATATAGTTAGTGAGAAGCAAAAGGATTCCATGACTGCAGGCAAAGTGGAAAACAAAAAAAATTTAATCATCTTACCTCTGCCACCAAAAGAATGCCATATTGTATGAACCTTTCGACTGCCTCATGGCAAACTTGGTATAACATCTGACAAGGCTTAACAAAAATAAAAAAAGTTAAAAAGTTAATCCTTTATAAATTGTTTTTCCCTAGTCAACCAGCATATTTTTTTAGACATAACAATGTCCCTTTTAAGCAAGTTCCTCAATTCTTATCAACGCTCCCACTCCATTAGTGCATGTTTTATTCTTTTCTCGCCCTCATGTACACTTCAAAAAAAAAATCATGAATGGGATGTTTAAAATTAGACTGGACAAAGCATTTGAGATATGGAAAAATCTTTCACTGGCAAGGAGCTGGACCAGGTGACCTAACAGAACTTTTACATCTTATTACTATTATTTTGTTAACATGAATAAATGCTAATCATTGAGCCAGTTTGGAACAAAAACTCCATTAATATAAAAGCTGCAAGACCTATTCCACAAATTCTCCTAAAGTTTAAAGAAACTTAGAATCAAAACTGCCCTACTTCTCAGTGGTTATAATCTGGTGGGGAATGTCCACCAGATTAAGAAAAAACAAAAATCATTAACCTCCAAGGCAGAATAAGGAGCATAAATTTGTTAATCAGCTCTATTCCTCAAACTGCACTGCACCCAGACAAGAAATCAAACATAATTTATGCTCCATTCAAACAATAAGAAAGGAAGAGGGGGCTGGGAAACTGCAGCAAAGTTTCCCAATATCAGAACTAAATCTATAAGAAGAGGAAATGTATTTCTAAGATTCTAAGTGGACACTTACTGAAAACAGCAGGAAACACATTATCTTTTAAAAACAAAAACAATCAGTGTATTTATAAAGTTAAAACAGCGGTATTTGCAACGGTTCCTTTATTGGTTTACATTTGAATAAGGCATGTCAAGTCATGGGTAAGATCGCTGATAAATATTTGATGATGTGCAGTAGGACGACTGAGGTATTCTGTAACTTGGGAAAATGCCTTTAAAGTCTGGAGACCTGATTTCGATTTGATTCCAGTCACACGTGCAAAGAGTTTGGTAGTCTTGATTTCACAGTTTGTTTAGAACAAAGTCACTGTATAGTCTGGCAGGCAGTCTCTTCGCAGGAGAGGCCTAGTACTAGAATAGCAGAAATATTCCAAGCTCATAGCCAGTACTATCAGTTTCTCACTACATGAGCAATAGGTATTCACTACATACATAGCAAACATCTAAACCATATCATGAGCACCATGTTGATTGATGTCTCCCCTGGCTCAGAAAATCTCAGATAATGAATTGACTTGTCAAGCTCACTTCATTCATGTTATTTGTCTAGAAATGGTTTCAAGTGAGCTAGACTAATTCAACTACATAATTGAAAAGTAGAAACATTTTGACCCTCAGCCATGCTATGGATCCAATAAGTTTTATTGAAAGTAAACATATTAAGACCGAACAACTACATTAGAAACAGAGTGCAGATAAAAAAACAAAAAAATCCATTCTATTTAGAACAACGAAGACAGACACTAACAGAATGGAGTTGAAGTTATGGACAAGTACTATGATAAACTTCACTTACCAAGGATATAGCCCCTTCATTGGAGAGCAGGTGGCACAAGCTGGCGGCTTTGCGGACCAGTTGTTCTTGGCTAATCAGGTTGGGAGAAACGCCATTGATGCCATTTCTATACCTTTTACTCTGCACTGCATGAAGACTGCAGGCTAGCGCAGAAATGTGAATACAAGGGTGGTTAGTTTTCCTACAGAGCTTTTTAATAAGGGAGACTTAGGTTTGTATAACTCTCCTGTTAATAAGCTTAAAAACTGACAACCATTACACTTATAACTGAAACCTATCAATTGACAAAAGCAAAATCATCCCATATACATGAACTACAATGGTGCACAACTGAAGGAAACAGATTTTAAAAGATAAAGCTACTAAAAAATAAAAGATTATACCACCGTGTGTAAAAGTTAAATAATGAAACTCTGAACTGTGATTCTGATCCAATCATTAACAAGAATTAAAAACAGTCACGATATACCCTACCTCTGGAACAAAAGACAGAAGAGGAAGTCACTATCGCATTAGTGATCAGTTAATGTAAAACTAAAGCAGAATCTTATTAAAATTTTCAAGATAGGAACATCTGCCATGCTGGATCAGATCACTGGTCCATAAAGTTAGGTCCCTGTTTCTGGCAGTGGCCAATACACGGAGACTGCCAAGAAGAATGGACAAAAAAAAAAAAACACCCACTGTATTCATTCAGCTATTTGTTTAATGGTGAATATGGGGTAAAGGACAGGTGGAATAATTTTCTGACCCAAGATAACCAATTTCCAAACAATTAAGTTATTTCTGTGCAGGTTTTGCTTCATATATTCCTTTTGGGGGAGAAAGGATTTTAAAAAAAAAAAAAAAAATCTTCATACAAACAAATCTCCTCCTGCTAAAAACTAGTACATACCAATAATGGCCTCTTTGATGAAGACGTGCAGTACACCATTGCTGTAGAAGTTGAGTTCAAAGACAGCGGGAATAGTTGTGCTGGGAGTGATGAAGAACTCATTGTTTTGGCTGGTGTTTGTGATATTTACACAGTTCCCCAACAGGTGGATGGCATGCATGACAACATCTTCAGAATTTCCTGAAAATCCCAAGTCAAAGTCACGGGCCAAGACCTCCTCCTTCATAGAGAAGAAGTCTTCCACCAGCTTGGAAAGGTCAACTCCCTGAAGAAGCAGAGTCACAAGATTAAATAATGTAACCCTAACCCAAGACAAAATTTTAAGAGGACAGGTTAAACTTATTTGCAATCTCCAAACACAGTAAATAAGTCAAACGCATAATTAATTTATAATAACCCAAAGCACCACTTATCACACGAACAAATGTTTTCTTCCAAAGCAGACTTGGCCAAAGTAATCTATGACTGTGCCACCTCCAACTGGACTGCTGCAAAATGCTTTACATGGGGCTAAACCTTAAAATCACCCAGAAACTACAGCTAGTCCAAGGTGCGACTGCTTTGTTTGCTTAATAGTGCATCTCACGGCCTATAAAGCCCTAGCAGGGTCAGAGCCTGTGTACTTTAAAAATCTCATCTCCATCACCTGCCATTGTATCATATGATCACCTGAGATATTTTTGCTAACAGATCTATTGTTTAATTGATAGGAGGCTCGAGGAAGAACATTTTCTCAACTCTGGAACTTGCTTCCCTTCTCAGTTTACCATAAGCCATATTTGCTGAGCTTCAGATCCTGTCGCAAAGCACATCTGTTCTCCCAAATTCTCTCTATAGGAAAAGGGAATGATTGGATTGAACTGGAAAGTGATAGTACCCTAGTTTGGGCAGAGTCTATATTTTGACCATTTCTTCTCATTTGTATGTTTTATTTTAATTTCTGAACATGTACCTAGAGCTCTGGATTGGTGTGTTGATGAGGGATTTTAAATAAAATGGAAAAGAGAGTGTAGCAATGAATACTAGTATCTTTCTTTAAGAGCCACACATTAAATTTTATTTGAAAATAAACATAATAGTTCAGCAATTCATCCTGCTAGAACTGATTTGAAATAACTGAGCTAAAAAACAAAACACAAAGCCACCCAGTAGCAATAAAAAGGAACAAAATTTTTGCTTTTAAAAATCACCAGTAAGTCCTGAAATTAACATGGGATGACAGTTTTTTTTTTTTTTTTTTTTTTTTTTTAATTTTAGGAAAAGGTTCCTTTTTTTCCCCAATGATAACTAGGATTGGAAGGACTTGATTTCTATCAGGAAAAGTCAGTAAACAGATTTCATCATACATATGCAAGCTGACAAAAATATTTACATTGATAATCAAAATGTATGGATAGGCAAGGAAAGAAAAATGCTGCTTGAGAACTTATTAGAGTTTGATTTAAGGATATTTATTTTGTATATTTTGACATGTAATGTTGACAATTTGTGTTAATGGTTATGTTTTATCTTTTTGAATCTCAGCATCTACTGTCATTAAATAATTAGTCTTACCCCCCCCCCCATTAGCACGTAATAATTTTCCACAACTGAACATTTTGATAAAAAAATTAAAAATGCTTTTAAAAGCCATCAATATTATCTGTCAAAATTATAAAAAAAAAAAAAAATTGAATTCTACCAAGCTTAATGGTAACTGAAAGCAAAGTAGCACAATATCTTTAAGTACCCACCATTAACTGGAACACCTATTATAATAAGCTAGCTGAAATCTCTTTCAAATATTATTTCAATGTAATATTGAAGTGCACACTTTTCTCACCACTGGAATTTTGCAATTCTGCATGAAGGTAGCATATGGCTATTTCAGCAGCAATATAGCCTTACCTTCCTGTGTCGGTAGAGCAGCAAACAGGCAACTATGTGTGTTGACATCACAGCACATGACTTGTTAGCAGCTAGAAGCAAACAAAACAAAGCTATGCTGACCTGTTAAGCATCTGAAATGCTTAACAAGTCATTAATATGGCATAAAATGACAGTAGCACGAATCAACTAATAATTATAGTTGGCCCTTAGACATTTCTATAGGGCTTTACATTTTCAACAAGCTGTAGTGTACCGTAAGGGACTAATCAAAGAGCAAAAAGCCAGGAACTCTAGAGTTCCAACCTACCCAGTCACTAACTTGCCATGTGGCCTTTGGCAAGTCACCCCAACTCTCAGTATCTCATTTTCTTCATGTGTAACATGGGGTGATTACACATACCTAGCTAGCGAAAGTGCTGAGATGATTACTCAATGTTTTGTAGTACTTTAGAAATGTAAAACATGAACTGACTGAAGTGGTTTTAATTAATAGGCATGAGTGAAGAAGTCTATCTCAAACATTTGCTAAAATATACATAACTACGTACCATTATCTATAGCTATATCTTTGTTTACATATCAGATCTGGTGCCTAAGCTGCATATTATAGAACCTACAAAACCGGACAATGGCTGGATAAGCAGATACACAAACTCAAGTAATTCTTTAAAGAAATGGTGATTTCAACAGCTCTACCTCTGGGGGCAATTTCCTACTTATTGCCAAAAGGAATGTAAACGCACAACAGTTGACGCAAACACTTATAGCAAGTCAGCAGCATCCCAGAATACAGATCTAAAGAACGTAAATGTATCAAAGCAAATGAAATAAGAATGCCATAGAGAGACAATTTCCTTTAAAAAGGGATGAGATTTTAAGTGTTTAAGAAAACAAAATTCTTACCTGAAAAGAAATCACCCTCAGCCTAGTAAAAATGCTATCAAATGGTAAATTAGTTAATGCAGTCAGAGGACCAAGATATACAGTCAATACATATGATTGATTCTATACTTACTGAACAATATATGCTCAGCCAAGTTGGCTATCAACTGTCTTCTAAAGGGCTCATTGGATAAATCCCAGGAATCACCCAGTGTAGCCTCCGTAACTTCATCCACAACATCGTTAGGCCTGAAGATAGCATAAAAATAACGTACGGTGTGAAAACATGCAAGTCTTGTCAAACTGTAACCTACATTATCATCATTTACATACATTAAATGAACTATAATGCACAAATAAAATCAGACATTCTAACAAGGATACAAAAACGTCTTTAAGCATTACAAGTCCTACAAAGTTCCCATTAACTACTTTTCTCAACATATTCCAGACTCTTTCTTCATGTTATAACACATATTCCTAGAAATTCTAAGAAAAGCAACACAGAGTATTCACTTTGTTCTTTGGCTATTCAGACTTCTCCATTACATCAGACATATCCCACAACCCTTTCCTTTAATGAATACAAGCAACAAAAAAACATATAATGCAAACCTTTTTAGAATAGAGTTTTCAGTCCAGCTGTTTTGCATATCAAAGCAAGGGTATGACATGGCATGACAATGCTTTAAAGACAAATGACTTACTCAACTTCTCTTTACAGGAACCAATTAGTACCACACAGGCTTAGACAAGCCATGCAAATTACTCAAATTAAATATAAAATAGTCTAAAATTCAGGAATATCTCCACAACACAGTTTCACATTTCGAGCAAAAGTAATTAACAGACAGGAGCTCACTGACAATAGCACTGTCAATCACTGTATTGTGCTGAATCAGACATCGTTAGTGAGTGAACGAATGTGCGCCTTTCATCTTAGAGTAATTAGAAATAATATCTGAATTATGTGGGAGATTTAAATAAAGATACATTTTAAAATGTGTCATTTTCTTTCCTTGTACGCTCCTATAGAATTAAAATTTATTTAAACCAATTAAGTTCACTTGAAATTATTCTAAAACTATACAGAACTTAACAGAGAATGATAGCATTCCTATAGTTTATTTGAACAGGAGTTCTACAGCAGGGATATATTCTTCAATTTATTAGAATGGTATAGGATAGTTTAAAAATCCTAGAGTAAAATTTTTGTGTTTGTGTTCTATTTTATAGGATTTTTCCATAAGGGTTACATGGGAAACAATTTCATTATTCGTAAGGACATAACTACCAGACACTACTGGAAATATATATTAATCCAAAAATACTACCAAAAAGGTTCCAGAAAAACATCCTACCGTGAAGGAAGTATAGCTGGTAACAGAGCTTGCTCCAAAGATAGCATGGCGGGCATAGGTTTTTGACTTTGGCTGTCTAGGTATTCCTGTAAATATAATACTTATTTGTACATTTTCCCATTAATTGTAGCATCCAATAGCTAATTTTGCTATCTTATTTGTACCAATCAAAAAAAAAAAAAAAAAGCAACCATGAAAGAGTAAGTACGGGGAAAAAAAAGGTGAGATAGTGGAAAGATCACTACAGTTTGGTGGTTCTGTCTGGAGTTGGCATCAGGTAGAGGAGAACCTTTCCCTCTGAATAGAATTCTGAGTTTGGGGAAAATACTGCAATTAAAAAAAAAAAAAAACACCACACACACAAGGGAAAGATTCCCTTGCACCTCTTTGGCAGAAACTGCCTTAGGGATACATCTTGCACCATTAAAGTGAATGGGAGTTTTTCCATTGATTCGAATGGGAGCAATATCAAGTCCCCAGTGGAGGAGCAGCATATGGATGACATTAACGGTCTTATACTGCCCTTCTCACAGACTCTAGCATACGGGGCATCTCCACAGATGAACACCACTACAGAAATTCTGGCAGTGACAAACTACAGGCAATGATGGGGAGACTGCTGTAAATTAGACTTCCCAGAATCCAGGCAGCAGGAAGGTGTCTAGAAAAAAAAACCACCTTTGCCCCGCGTCCACTTGGCTGTATCTTCTGTGCTGTGTTTCTCAGGAGGTACAGTACATGACTGGACCTCAAGAATTCTACGCTTTTAACAAATAACCTTTAAAGACAGAAGTTTTAGTTATCACTTAAGTTACTCTGACTTCAGGACATTATGTTCTTCTGGTTCAGCAAAAATATTTACCTTCAAGCAAAGCTACGTAAATAATTAGGGGTAAATTTTCACAGACAGCTCTCTACTCAGCTTACACCGCATGCTCACAAATGCCTTACAGTAGTATATGTATATTACATCAACATTATTTCCATTATCAAACTCAATCTCAGCAAAAAGATATCCAATTAATTTGACCGTGTCTACTTTCTATAAACCCAGGCTGAGTGGAAAAGTTTGGGATGCCAAAATTAGCTATGTTTTTCAAACTGAAATTCTGTACATTTTAATACATATTGCTGAATAAGACCTAAACATAAAAAACTATTTGACAGTCAACTACTGTACAGGAAATATATTTCCCCATTTTTTTTGTACAGCAATACACAATTGATCAGATGCCTCTTTGGGAATTTTTACTTTCCTCTATTATTGATCACTCCTGCAAGATAGATACTGGCTTTATGTCCAATGACCCCGTCTGGTCTGACATTCTGTTATAACACTCAAATCTGTACTGGACTTCACACCATGGATGGACACCCTATGAATCTTCTCAGGGGTATCAAATAGTGATTTTTTTGAAAAAAACAGCTTCATTGCATTGATAGGCTGAAAACAGTACTTCTGTGCCAACAGTTTAGTTGTGGTTTCCTGCATTTTAAAGCAGCTAAGAATTCATAAGAACTTAAAGTGTTTTTATGGATATGAAACTTACTTTTAAGGAAAATGGTTGTGCAAAGTCTACTCTGACACATCCGTAATTCTTCCGCAGCATTCTGAAGACTCCTCTGGCTACGCTCCAAAGGCTTTCGTTCTTCTTAGGCTTCCCCTGCACAACATTGAAAAGCAAAACCAATGTTCGTTTGCAATTAAAAGTTCATTGATATTTAACGGAAGCTTAACCACAGTTACAATAAATCCAAGTCTTTTTAAAAGTCAAAGAGTAGAGCCATGACAAAAGTCTAGGGAATCATATGGCTTTTTATTATTTGTATTTGTTAAGTGATGAATTTGTATCCAGTGATATACAAGACTCAAATATCAAGATAGCTCTCTAGGTCAAGGACTTTCATGATTCATGTTACTTTGCATTTTTAAATCCGACACAAAAAGTTTAAGCACTCATGGCATAGCAGTACTAGCACAAAAATCAGATACATTTTTACTTAACAAACAGAAAACCCCATAGGCAAGACAATAAGTCTTCAGTTGCTCCTTACCAGCTGTTCATTGTTATAGTGACCTTCAATGATGCGATCATAGGAGATTCCCACAGGTATAATTAGTATGTCTGGGGTGGCATTTGTGAAGAGAGCATCTACCACCACAGATAAGAGACCTGCTCTGGCACAGGATGTTTTTCCACTCCGAGAACGTGTGCCTTCCAGGAATATCTCTAAGAACTGCTGCTGTCTAAGCAACTCCTCTATGTGCTAAAGGGATAGTGAGTAAAAGAAAAAACAAAAAAACTAATGATACAGACATATCTACACAGAAATGCACTGTTCCATATCAGCAATAGAATCCTCTTTACAAAACTGGAGCCAAGATAAATCCAAATCTGCATGAATAATCATGAATTATAACAGGAAATTAGAGTTTTACACAAGTAAATTAGACACCTAAATTATTCTCTTCTCTGGATTTCCCAGTATGGCCCATCTTCTAAATTGCAAGTACATCTTTCTTTTTGTATCTTGAATAGTGCCAAGCACATCAGCACATACATAAACAAAATTTCAATGAAGTCAGTAGGGTTACTCTCAGGAGTTCCCAAACTTTTGTACATGTATGGCAGGGTGGCATGAGAGCTTGCTGGAAAAGATGCACCAACATCCTTTTAAAAAAATATTTTGGTTTCAAATGAAAAGTGATCCCATGCACTGCAGTACATCCTACAATGCCTGAGAAACAAAACACTCTCCTGGACACGTTCAGCAATTTCGATGAGTAACACTGTACGACCGTGTCATCATAGTAGCTTTATTTAGCAGGGGGTTGAATGCTGTGGGAACTGTACTCTCAGGTGGTGCACAGCTGGCTAGCTTTTTGCTGGGCCTAGCCTTGCACCAAACCACACAGCTCGAGCTACTGGGGAGATTCTGCAAAGTTCCATATAACCGTGCCAGAGCTTCTCTCATCTGAAAAGACACATGAGTGCAGAGCCGCTGCAAAACCTACAGTTGCAGGGAGCGTGAGATAGAATGGCCCCCCCACAGGAAGCTGCTGCAGGGGGTAGAGAGGGAAGGATTGTTGGCCAGCTGCAGTGGATAAAAGCCTGGCTACGGGACTAAGGAGAGCTGCCTGGTTGTTCACCAGGACAGCAGCCAGCTGGCTATAATTTGAGCCTCCTCCCAGCAGGGGGAGCCACTGTGCAGCGTGCCCAGCGTTCTGCTGAGGAGCAAGATGCTTCGTGGAGCTGAAGCCCCTCCAATACCAGCCAAGACTCCCCACATCTCTCTATATCTGCCCTCTGACACACGTGCAGCCTTCTTTGTCATGGCGCGTCTCTTATTCTCTCCCAGAGCGTCTCAAAATATTTAATATTTTTCTCGATTTAAATTTTGTAAAACAGGAAGCAAAGTGAATTCTGGCTACTGTTCAATAATAATCCCGATAAAATTAGCAGGAATTTAAAACTCAGATTAGACAAATTAAAAAGAGTCAATCCACTGAGTGTAGTTAATGGCATATCATAGCATATCAAGACAGCATTTATGTTGTTTAATTGTTTAACATGAAAGAAATAACGGCTGCCTCATTATGTTTCTTTTTGATGCACTGTCTTAAAAACTTGAAATGTTTACAAAGGATGTTATAATTACAGCTGGTTAGGAACTTTTAGATTAAACCTTTTACGAAAATGCTGATTTGACAACACCAAAACTTTTCATGGAGAAACAGCGGTTTCAATTCAACTTTCACCAGAAAGGTTTTCCATCATGAAGTTTCTTATCAATATGAGACACCCCAGAATAGCATAATCTAGTATTATAGCACTCTGCCTTTTAGACTAGGAACTTGAACCTAGGTTTTCCAGATCCCAGATGTGCGGTCTAACCGTAGGGCTACTAGCTATTCTAGAGTGGTCTCTTTTTTTACTACAAATTTTTGAACTGTCTTGATTTCATGCCACATCAGAATATAAACAAATGGCAAAACCTCAACAGTTTTCACAAAATGGAATTATTTTCATGCCAGCCCTAACTATAATTGAACATTTTAGGTTTCTTTAGGGATATATTTTACCATAGAGTCCAGAAATACTTAAATTAAACCTACTGAGACCTAAAACAAATGTGCAAAAAAAAAGAAAAAAAAAAGTGTGCATGTGGTACTTCAAACACCAATTAAGTACATGAACAAATACAATTTGGGAACTGCTGTTCTAGATTTACCTTAGTATAAGTAAAATCAGAAGCTGTCCCAGTAGGCCTAATTTTAGTGTTAATTTACACTGAGGGCAATCCCATATCCCCATTAGAGACTCACACAGGGGAAAAATTTGATCCTGACAGGTGCTGAACACCCTCGACTCTCATGCACTTCATAGGTTCAGGACCTCACTCAGCACAGAATTAACATTTTCTCTCTAATGTAACAAAACACACATACACATGCTAAAATCAAGATAATAAACAATTTAACTTTCTCATCAGGCAATGCTGTTCAAATTAATGAAGTTACAGAGAACAAACTTACATTTTCCCGTCTCTGTGACGATTCAAATTTTATATTCGCAAATTAAGAAAAGACACATACCACATACAGCAAAGCTCTATAAAGGACATCTTTACGTCCGTGAGGGTTCTCATCCAACCTCCTCCGAATGAAAAAGCCTCCCAGCTTGCGGATCAATGTGCTACAAATCAACAAATGATTCTATTCACTGATTTTAGTCAAATATGAAAGGAGTGGAATGTATAAACCAGCCAACAGCTTCAGGAAAAAATTAGATGAGGCAGAACAATGTGCATATCTCAGCCATTCTCTCACAAATGAAAGACAGGAAGAATAGTCTAGTGGTCAGGGCACTAGTCTAGGACCCAGGTTCAATTCCCTGCTCTGCCAAACTCCCTGTGTGACCCTGTAAAATGGGATTAAGAGCACTGCCCTCCCTCACAGGGATGTTGGGAGGATAAATACACTACAAATTCTATGGCACTCAAATTTAATGGGGGGGGGGTGCATATAAATACCAAATATAAATAGATAGGGAGTGCTCTGGGAGAATTCTAGTCCCCACATTACTGCCAAATTTCAAATGCTTATGTGAGTGTTCTCAATCTTTTAACACTTGACATAACTTACAAAGATGAGGGCTGCAGTATTTAACTTAAACAGCCCTCTGTGTTCAAAGTTCTATGTTGCCTGCCACTAACTGAATACACAATTTCTCCCAAATCCCAATGAGTCTCCACAGATGAAGGGGAACAAATGCTCTTAAACTTGTGCTAGCCCCCATTTATCAGCATTTCTTCATACACCCCTTCCTCAGAGCGACTCAGTAACTAAGTCTCAACACAATATTCTTCCTTTTCCAATTTCCTTAACAAAGAATGTCTCTAAAGGATTTTGCAAGACTCTCTCTTGAATAAGATCAAATAAGACCAAAGTAAAGCTAGATAGGACCGAAGTAAATTCCAAGGTATGACCACAATGACCATCACAAATCCTAAACAATTTGGGGCAGATCCTCAGCTGGTGTGGAGCTATGACAATATACAACAACTGAGCATATGCCCCTTTGGCTTTATTTTTGAGAGCAAGTTAAAGTTTAGCTCAGCATATTATCCTTACCTGAAGATGGGGATGTTGAGGTTATTCCCTGCAGCAATGTACGGTGCTTTGATGTTATGGCAGAAAAGAACGAATGTGAGGAGCAGATAGTCGATGTGAGATTTGTGAACAGGCAAGAAGATAAGAGGCAAATTCATCTATTTGGGGGTGGGGGAGGGGGGGGAAGAAAAAAAGATGAAACAAAATTAATGGGATACTCTGGAGCAAAGAGCAGATTACTCACCTTGTGCAGTAACTGAGGTTCTTCGAGATGAGTGTCCCTGTGGGTGCTCCATAGGTGCATCCCTGCACCTTTGCTCGGAGAGTTTTACAGCAGTGCCCATACGGGTCGTGTACGCGCGGTACCTACCTTGTGCACTGTTGTCTGTTGAAGTGTTGCGTGTGCGACACACACTTCTCAGTTCCATCTCCACCTCAAAGCCTGTACCCAGCTCCGAAGTAGAGCGAGGAGGGTGCGTAGTGGAGCACCCACAGGGACACTCATCTTGAAGAACCTCAGTTACTGCACAAAGTGAGTAACCTTCTCTTCTTAGAGAGGTGTCCCTGGGGGTGCTCCGTTCCAGGTGACTGTAAAGCAGAACTATATAAAACATACAAGCGATGTTGTCGGTCATCACTAGTACGTGTTGGTTTTGTATGAACGGTAGGAAGTGGAAGCAGGCATTGCACACAGCGCAAAGTTCCAGGAGATTTGTGTGTAACCCAGTCTCTATTCTGGACCATAGCCCCTGAGCTGTGCGATGTTGCATGTGTGCTCCCCACCAGACGAGGAAGGCATCTGTCGTGAGCAATTATGACAGAGGGTCCTGTGTAAACATCCTGTGCTGGTTGTGTGGGTGAGTCCACCAGATTAATGATTCCTTGATCTTGTGGGGCATTGTTAAGAGGATGTTCATGTTGTGCTTGTTTGGTTTGTACACTGTTGACAGCCATCCCTGCAGGCAGCACATGTGCAAACATGCATGTTTGATCACAAATGTGCACGCTGCCATTTGGCCCAAAAGTTGTATGCATTCGTGGGCTGTGGTTTGTGGGCTGCTGTGCCCTGTGGCTGATTGTTTGTATGGAGTTGAATCTATCCCGCAGGAGTGATCCATCGCTGTTGTGGAGTCGAGAAAGGCGCCCTCGCTGTTGTGGAGTCGAGATAGGCACGGAAGAATACCGACTGTTGGGTAGGTTCTATCGTTGATTTCTGTGTGTTTATTTGTAGGCCGAGGCTGTGGAAACAGCTTATTGCCATTTGCATGGAGTGAACGGCTTCCAATTGAGTGTGCGCCTTGAGGAGAATCGTCCAGGTAAGGGAATACAATTACTCCTTGCTTCCTCATATGCACTGTTGCCACTGTGAAGATCTTGGAAAAGACACGGGGTGCTGTTGACAGGCCGAAGGGTAGCACCTTGTATAGTTAGTGGTCCATGCCTAAAGTAAATCTGAGAAACCCCCTGTGAGTGGGGTATATCACCACATGAAAATAGGCATCTTGGAGGTCGAGGGCTGTAAACCAGTCCCCGTTCCAGCGCTGGTATTATAGTTGTTAGAGTGATCATCCAAAATCTTTGCTTCCTTATGGGCTTGTTTAGTCACCTGAGGTCGAGGATGGATCATCATCGCCGCTTTTCTTTTGGGTTAAGAAGTAGTGGGAGTAAAATCCTTTTCCCTTGTGTTGTTTGGGGACCAACTCCACTGCCCCCAATTGGAGGAAATGTTCTACCTCTTGGCACAACAGTAGTTCGTGAGAGGGGTCCCTGAAGGGGTGGGGTTGGGGGGTATGGAAAGGAAAGGGATGTATAGCCAAAGTGGATGACTTCTTGGACCCATTTGTCAGTGGTAATAGCTGCCCACTTGATGTAGAAGGGGCGTAAACAGTCTCCAAAGAGTTGGATGATAGTACCATGCGTTGGAACCGGCGAGAGGTCTTCTAGGCCCTCAGCCAAAGCTTCAAATTTGTTTATTGGAGGAAGGAGGCTGAGACGCCATTGCTGGTAGTGGGCGATGATGTTGTGGCCTTTGTCTTTGTCTCTGTTGTTGTTGCTGCTTGTATGGTCTCTGCTGAGTATAAGCAGCATATCTGGGGAATTGGTATGGTTGATACCTGTACTATCTTCTCCTTGTAGCAGGGGTAAGGATGCCATGGGACTGGAGTGTGGCTTGCGAGTCCTTCATAGTGTGAAGAACCTCGTTGGTCTTAGCAGCGAACAGCTTCTCTCCATCTAATGGGAGGTCCTCCACTGTATTCTGTATTTCGCGCGGGAATGTGGAAGATGTGAACCGCAATGCCCTCCGCATGACTATGGTTGTGGATCTGGCTGCAGTGTCAGCAGCATCTAGTGAAGCTTGCAGCACCGTGAGAGCAATGGTTTGATCTTCAGAGACTAATAATTTGAACTGTTGTCTCTTTGCCGCCGGAATGTCATCAATAAAATTGTTAAACTTAGCATAGTTCTTATGGTCATACTTGGCCAGTAGGGCCGAATTATTAGACACTCTGAATTGGAGCACAGAGGAAGCATAGACTTTTTGTCCGAAGAGGTCTAGCCTCTTGCTGTCCTTATCCGAAGGGGTAGATCTGAAATGTTGTTGCTTGCCCCTTTGGTTGACCGCCTCCTACCACCAGTGAATTAGGAATTGGATGTGTAAATAAAAATTCGGATCCCTTAGATGGGATGTAGTATTTTCGATCAGCCCTTTTACAGGTAGGCAGGACTGTGGCTAGTGTTTACCAAACTGATTTTGGCAAGTCGATGATAGCAGCATTGATGGGCAATGCTATCTTAGAGGAGGAGGAAGTTTGTAAGATGTTGGTTAACTCATGCTGAGTTTCCGACACTTCCTCAAAGGCGATCTTAAGTTCGTCGGCCACTCTTTTAAACAGATCCTGAAACTGGGAAAAATCATCCGCTGTTATACGTGGTGCAGGCATTACAGCTTCATTAGGAGAAGAGGAGGAATTAGTGGGTGGCAAGGTGTCAGGGGTAGTATCTACTGCCTGCTCTGCCACGGGGTCCCCCTGTATGTCCTCCTCTGCCCTGTATGAAGGTGGAGGCGGGGATTTAGATGCTTCCCTATGAGGGGGCTAGGGTCTCTGCTGTGGCGTCTTCTATATGACCACCAAGGGCTCCAATAAGACCAGTGGCCTGGATAGGGCATGGGAGGTCCCATCCATGGGTGTCCATACCAGGGAGGCATGTCACGGTCATAGGATGATCAAGACCTGGGTGGTGTAGCAGTCGTGGGTGTTCTGACAAGGGAACAGTGGTGAGGGGAGAATACCCCTTCATCCTTGTCGCCCTCATCACTGGAGAATCACAATGGAATTGGAGATAGGTGCTGATGTGGAACTGATGGTCTCGGGAAAATGTGGGTAATGAAGAGAGGAGTCTGTGGAGTGAATGAGACAAGCAAATCCCTATGATACAGAAAATGGCGTGGCACTGATGGTGTGGTGCTGTGAGAAGTGTTGTTATCTGCACCGTCGGTACGGAGGGCTGCGTGGGTGCCAGTTACGCTGATGTTAGCGCTGTGGTTCTGGAGGTGTTAGGTTGCAGCGCCAAGGCAGGAGTGGTCACTGGTGCCGTCTCCGTCAGAGGCGCCGGCGGTGCTGTGGTGGAGGCTGACAACTTGGAGCCATTAGCCTCGGTACCGGGGCAGAGGTGCCGGTGGAAGTCATCTTGTGGACAGTGCCAGAAGTGCCTGGAGTATCATATGTGCTGAGGCGTGGCACAGTCAGCACTGATGAGAGCGATCTCATTGGTGACCGTTTTTTATTGGTCTGCGCTCTATTAGACAATGTAGAAGGTGGTTTTTTGCTGGTTCCATCTATTTTGGGGAGCTAGGTAGTGAAGGAGCCGGTGACCCAGGGGGCTGTTGTCCTGGGTCGGAGGCCGATCTCAGGAACTTCTCCATGAGTAGGAGTTTCAGCCCAGGTCCCTGTCTCTTCATGCCCTAGCTTTAAGTTTGCTGCAATGGGCACACTTCCAGGAAACGTGAGATTCACCCAGACAGCGGACACATTGTGAGTGTCTGTCTGACACTGGCATTGCCTCTCTACATGAGGTACACGGTTTGAAACCCGGTGAGCCTGGCATAACAGTGGCTAGTATCTAACTATGGGTTGAAAGAAAAAAATGTGGGGGGAGGGGGCGCACACAGAGGGGAATAAAAAAAACGAAACTTGGCACTAAAATACTAATGGTATAAACTGGCTAACGCTAAATAACTATTTATTGATCTGACTAAAAACTAGATATGAACGGGACTGCGGCGTTCTGTCTGAGGCCAGAGGAGTCCGGGTCGCACACACGACACTTCAACAGACAACGGCGCGTGAGGCAGGCACCGCGCGTGCACGACCCATATGGGCACTGCTGTAAAACTCTCCGAGCAAAGGCGCAGGGTCACAGCTACACCTGGAGTGGAGCACCCACAGGGACACCTCTCGAAGAAGAATTTTGTCTTCTAAAATTTCTTTCCCGAGTAACACCTTAGATTAGTAAAACTGAAGGAATTTTACTTTACACTTCTCCACTTATTTGCTTTGGCAGTGAGAACAAACTAGGCAATTGCACTAACAATGTTTGAACTGTAGGCACTGCAGGGAGCAGTAGAATGACCTTAGCAGGTTCTTCAGACTTACAGTATCAATGCAAGTATAAGACAATTATTTGAGATGTGCCAAAATTTTCCACTGTCACTGTAAACAGGTGGTTGACTTGTTTTGTAAAAAGGTAACTTAACTTTATCTATAGCAGTTTTCCCAGACATTGTACTCCAAAATGCTAACAGGGTAAATGATTAAATAAGGAAAAAGCTGCAATTTTATTGTCACTGCATACTATTATGCAATGTTGCACAAGGTCTCCAAATACTCTCAGTAAAGTTCCTTAGAAATCAATGGCGCCTCTCTCTCATTTCAGTGCAATTATTTATTACTTGACAGTGTATGGGTCATACAGCACCTTTCTGTGGTAAATTCTGCATGAAAGGTGTAGAATTTCAGGATATTGTGAAATGGGAGGAGTAAGGAGACTGGTAGAACTTGAAAGAATGCTTATAATACATTTAAATAAATAAGCAAGCAGTAGGTGAGGCACTTTGCAGACAAGTATGAAGACCAGGTTATTCCTTGAAGTCTACATTTATAAGTAGTTTTTAAAAGTTTAGTAATTTATTAGCCTGCAGCATGTATCAGCATGGTGGGGGGAGGGAGAAGAGAGAACGAAAACATTCTACAGTGGTGTCAAGTATCAGAGGGGTAGCCGTGTTAACAGTGGGTCACATCAGACATTACACTCAAAAATGATCCTGAAACTTGAGACAAAACCAGAACTTGGCTTGGTCTTTTAGGGTGCTGGGAACACACAGCGGAAAGAGCACAATATCTATAATATCTACGATTATCTAATAAAGATGGGTCTGTTGAATGGTATGTTCACAGAACTGGACAGCATAGGCTCTGAACTAGGGCCTGATTCAGATCTCATTTAGACTGGTATAACTTCACTGACTTCAATGGAGTCACTCCTGATTTACACCAGTGAAAGTACCATCAGAAGTTTCCCCACGTTTTAAAACTTTATGTAATTTTCTTACCTTGGTGGCTGCTTTGACCATCTCCAATTGGCCTTTGTGGATCTGAATGTTCCAAAAGAAGCTGTTGAATAATTTCAGTAACACCCAACCAGTCAACCTAAAGGTGAAAAATGTTAAACCCAAGAGAAGTTTAAGTTTCATTCAAAGTGGCCTTCCTGTTGTATTGCTTTTATAACCAACACTGTCACATACATATGTAGCGTTTGCAACACCAGCTGGTCAGTGGCGTTGTTGCGGGCATAATCAGGGAGAATTCCTTCCTCACATCTCTAATGATCAGCTTGCACACTGAAGCATGGAATTTGATCATTCCTATCTTAAGATTCATAACTAAAGAAAAATATTGTTAAATGGACTATTGCTGCAGTAACTTACGATCAAGATGCTGAAACTGATTTAGGCAAAAACATAGAGGGTACCTTTGGGCTGATGGCAAGCAGCTTAATTCAGGAAAAAAAGTATATTTATTTAATTTTATCATATTATTTGTAACTTGGAAAGCCCACGGATTCTGTGTGTTCAAATATGAGAGTATGATTACGCTTCCTTTTTAAGGCTAAAACCTATAACCCTAATGTTTTGGGGTGGCATTAGGGCCAGCGTTAAAATAGGAATCTTTAGGCTGTGCTCATGTACAAAGGCAAAGACTGGGGATCCTTCCCCTGATGCTAGGCAAGCATAACCATAGTTTGGTGAAGTATTTTTATTACCTGATCAAAGCAGGTGAGACGTTTGCCACCATTTCTTGGAGAATCCTTCTAGCTTTTTTCTTCACTTTGCTGATGGCCTTGAGGTCTGTCTGAGTACCTACAGCACTTAATACAGAAGCCTCCTCTACAATTGCCTTCTGCACTCTGATTTTAAAAATAAAACACAAGACAGTTCTGTAACAAATGAGTTCAGCTTATTGACGGCTTCTAGAAGGAATGAACATGGGCAATTCTATGATATAACTATCGCAATAAGTTGGAAGATGGAAGAAAACGCACATTGTGTTTCATTTGCCATAAACTGAAATTCAATGGTCATCTAAGTTTTGATTAAATACTCGTAAAATGAAATGGACCAATCTGCAGGTAAACTGGGATCAGCTGGTCAATGATTTGCAGAAACATATTTAAAGTTATAAATACAGAGGCAAATATCATTCACTGGCTATCACAGTTAACCCTTGACAGAGCATGGCAAGTGCTGGCCTTTAATAAGTTTCTCCATTCCAACAACACATCTATAAAATATAAAATTTTAAAAGCAAGGGTCTGATAGCTCTCAGATCAATGGCTGATGTTCAAAGTATTCCTTAAATTTGTGTAAGTACTCCTGGATATTATGAAAGTCAGCTCAGAAACTGAGTGAATTAGGAATCCAACTATAAACACTAGTTCAAAAAGCTACTACAGAATGAGAGCATAGACTATAAATCCACCTCTTGATAGGAGTAGGGCCTATTATGGTTGCCTCTTGTTTTGTGCAGAGCTTTTTTTTAAAATCTGTAATTAAATAAAAAGACAATGCTTGTATTTTTCTTTTTTACTGCTTTAGCAAACTCCACTTATCTTAACTGAAAGATTTATGCAGTTAATAGTTTACACTTCTATAGCACGTGCCATGTTAGGTTCCCAAAGTGCTTTACAAATATTAACCAAACTTCACAAAATCAGCGAAATAGGTACACTTTAATGGGGGGGAAATGAAGCAAGTGATTAAGGAACTAAGTGAGCTTCCGTACTTGTCCAAGATCACACAGCAAGTCTGTGGCAACAGAACACTAATCACCCAACAACCTGTCTTGTACTTAAAAAAAAAAAAGATCTCAGGTAAGGCCCAACTCTGGAAAGTGCTGAGCACTCCCATTGATTTCAGGGGGAGTAAAAGATGCTAAGCCTTTTGCAGAATTGGACTGAAAGAGTGAATGTGCTGCAGAGCTTCTTTTGCCTTTTTTCAATCCAGTTATAGTACTAGAGGGGAACAAATCCTGACTTAACAATTAGCTTGATATTTCATTTGGAGTAGATTATCAGAGACAAGAGAATTATCTCTAAAAGATCCTTCCCAAAATATAGAACAAATTCCATGAAAGAAGTTCTTGGGGATTAGACTACAACGAATGCTTCCCCTTTTACAAGCCTTCATTCCAGTTACACCAAGAATATCTGACACGTTATGAACTTCGATCTAGATTGCTCCAGACTGTTATGTGACATGCCACCTTCCTATTATTTTTAGAATGTTTCAACTTATGGTCACCTCAGTTGATCATTCATTATTAGCTGGAAAGCTAGAGATAGGGCACTACCAATTTCACGGCCGTAAAAAATGCGCCACAGACCGTGAAATAAGCCCTTCCCCGTGAAATCCGATCTCCCCCTGGTGCTAGGATCCCCCAGCCAACAGGGTTCCTAGCTCCAGCTGGGCTGGGGAGGGACAGGACTTGGCCATCCCCTGCACAGCTGCTCTGAAGGGTGGATGGGAAGACCAGACCCACCTTGGGTGCCTCCCCCTGCTGCAGGATGCTCTGGGACAGCATTGGGTACGATCTTCCCTGTGCTGCTGGGAGCGCCCCAGCATGGGGCTCCTAGCTGCTAGTCCGGGCAGGACAGCACTTGCTCTTTCCCTGCAGAACTGTTCCTGGGTATCTCTCCCGGCTGCAGAGAGTTCCGCACCCCCTCCACCCCACTTGCTTCCTGTCCCCTTCCCTTTGCAGCTGCCTGGGGAGGGGACATTGACACTTTACTGCAGCAAATCACACACAGGACTCAACTCACTGACTGGAAGAAATGGACATTTGGGAGATTTTGTAGTGTTACAATCTCTATTGACTGCCTACAAAAAGCCATGTGCAATTACTGTAAATTGATTGTTCAAAGTAAAACAAAAACCTCAGAAGTGATTACTGCAGCATATCCTGTAAAAGAATTTGGAAGCCAAATTCTACATGCCGATGGTGACAAACTATTTTGTACAAGCTGCAATGTTTCGTTGGATCACACACGCCGGGCAATGGTTCAGCACCACAGACTCGGAAACCCATCAAAGCAGAAAGATGGCTGCAGATAATGCATTGCTGGTAAACGAAAAGTTAAAAAACATTTCTTCTCTTTTTAAGAAGGTGACAGAGAGCTCCGAGACCTGACATTTAGGTAGAATGGAACTTGTGGACGCATTTGCAAGGGCTAATATGCCATTGGATAAACATGATCACCCAAAGCTGTGAGAGTTCATTCAACGGAATGTACAAAATGCCAGTTACTTACAAAGTGCGAATAAGCTATGACAGGACTAACATCCAAAGGTTTTACTACACATTTTGAGCAGATGAAATCTCAAAGTAACTCATGAGAGTCTTTTGCAATTATTTTGGATGAGTCCACAGATAAGCAAGACAACTAGATACTACATGTTCTGTTTGATTTTATTTCTGACAAGGCCGAAGATGTACTGACAGGAAAGCTAACAACAATGCTTGCCGACTGCATTTATTTGGATGCTTTGAACTAAATTACAGTTTCCCAAGCGATAATTAAAACCGTTTTAAAATACTTTTTCAAAGTTCGCACTGTATCTGCTGTCATAAGTGACAATGCAACTTGCATGACGAAATCTTTCTAATTGGTTCTCCAAGGTCTAATGCCAAATGCTGTCCATATTAGATGTAATGCACATATAATTTCTCTTGTCAGGGAGCTATGGAGATGCGAGTTTGGTAAAGCTGAGAAACTGGTCAGCTACATTACAAAGATCTTTAAACACTGCCCTAGCTGCAAACTTTGATACAGGCAGCACATTGCAAACATGACTAAAATGACTGAAATTGGGGAACAAAAAATTGCACTTCTCCGAGAGCCAGTAAGGACTTGTTGGAATTCCTGGTTTCGGGCTGTATAATACCATACAGCTCACCTGAAGTACTCCTCTGAGTTAGTCTCAGAAGAGCTGACACTGACACCGAAATTGCAGGTTTTAACAACACTGTCAACCCTTCTAAATGATGCTCAGCTGAAGGAGGAAGTTCAGTTAGTTGCCAAGAATGCCATAGGACTCATGAACTTAATCACTAGGTTTGAATCTCAACGTGTCACAATCCACCAAGCGTACAACAAAGTAATGGATGTACTGTTCTGGGCTAAAGCACAGGCAAACGAAAATCACTCTGACAATGCTGAGTTAAATGCCAGTGCTCAGCAAGTGTTTCTTGCACGGCAAAGAAACTCAGACAATACTACTGCTATGGGGAAGAGCCAAGTGATGTAACAAAAACGGCTCCAAAGTTTCAACAACCTGCAGCAGGGTTCCTAAAAGCGGTGTGTATTTTTGACCATGCACAAATGCACCTGTTGACGGTGGATTTAACCTTGCTTAATGCAATCCCTGGCTTTGATAAGAATTGTAAGCTGGAGATGCCTGCTCACAAAACTATTGTGAAAGACGTGGACTGTAGTTTGCCTGTGCTACAGTTTTGGAACTCAGTGGAAGGCAGAATCCCCCATCTTGCAAGGCTAGCTCGGCGCTGTCTGACAATTCCAACAAACTCCGTGGATGCAGAGAGCAGTGTCTAAACACAGGCAGGTGTTTTCAGCACAGAGACAGGGAATGAAGAAAGACAGTTGCTGGATGCTCCATGCTGACATTCAATTAATGACATTTGAAACCAGAATTTCCCCCCCACACACACTTTTTTTTTAAATCATCTTAAGGCTGTGGATCTCAAGTTTGAGGCTACCAGTTGAGATCACTACCATACTAAACTGTCTCAGATGCCCATATCTACCAATCAGGGAGTTGAGCCCTCTATGTTATTTGCTGCTGTAAAGTGTCAATCAATAAATCCTGTCAAGTTCACATGTCCTTTCGTTATTTTATTGAAACAAGCTAATAATTGCATCTGGAAGGGGGGGGGGCACACCCTGTACAGAAATCCCTCCCCCTTTGGCGCGATGGGGGCAAGAAGTGAATGGGGGGGGGCAGGCGCATTGCAGAGCTTTCTGCAGGCAGGAGAAGCACCAAGAGCAGCCGTGCAGGGGAAAAGCAAGTCTTGTCCCTCCCAGGCTATCTGGGACTAGCAGCTAGAAGCCCCTGACTAGGGTGCTCCCAGCAGCATGGGGGAGATCAGACCCACCTCCACCTCTGGGAGCTTTCTGCGGCTGCAGGAAGTTCCGCGGTTGCTGCCTTCAGAGTCCAGCTCGGAAGGCAGCACAGAAGTGAGGGTGGCAATCCCATAACCCCCCTACAACAGGTTTGTGACACAGACCCCAATCCCCTTTTGGGTCGGGACCCCCACGGGTACAACACTGAAATTTCAGATTTAAACATCTGAAAATGTAAAATTTACCCATTTTCAAATCCTATGGCTGTGAAATTGACCATAATGGACCGTGAATTTGGTAGGGCCCTAGCTATATAGATCTACTATGAGCCTGGTACCAAAAGCTGCAAAGGGCTCCATAATAGTTTATTATACTTAGGTCTTGTCCACATGGGATGTTAATGTGAACCTATAGCACACCAGCTTGCGATGCACTAATGTCCCATATAGACAAGCCCTTAATATTAAGTTTATTGTATCTGTACCAGCAGTCACTACGAAGATATGGAGGCTGATGTGTAAAAACCTCACCTTCCCATAACTAGTCTATACAAAAGTTATCTAGCTTAAATTCGAGGGATGGGCTGTAATAGATACTGTACCTTCTATTATTCTAAATATTCTAGCTTTCAGAATTTGCTGTGTTGTCATTCTGTAACAATCTTTGATTAAATGTAATATTATGCATGAAACTGGAAACAGATACAAAAACACAATGTTGGCTTATTTAGCACATCTTACCTGCTGCTGTTCAACACATTTTCTGTCACATTGCTGGCAAACATACTCTTATGCACATCTCGTTCTTGCACAAAAAGAACATAACAGAGCCTTCTTGCCAGCCACCCTCTGTACCTACAACGTAAGAAAATTAATCATCAAAATGTGTCCCCAAAACATTTTCAACTTATAAAAGAATAATTTTATTGTCAAACATTCACATACATCCAATGAAAGGTTACAAAAGTAGGTAAAATTCTTTGAACAGCTACCAAATAGCTTCTGTATTTTCTAATACATCCGAAAATTAACAGTGTTACAGACAAAATAGATATAGATCACAAGCTACGTGGGAAGAAACCCAAACCAAAGCAACAAACTTATGGAACGCTGGTGTGATAACATTTTCGCACAATCATAAAAAAATTGCTACAAAAGAACATATCTGCTGGTATTCTCCTTGGTTACATCTCAGAACTTACATACATTTTGGCTGTCTGCCCAATTCATGTAGTGCCAAGTTTTAAACGAATCAGTGACCTTGCTGTGAGCAGCATAAATCCAACTAACATTTGTCAGCTTCTTATAAAAAGATAGAGGCTGAAATTTTTCAAAGCTGCCTGAGTCAAGTGTCAATCCTCAACCGGAATTCAATGGAATTTGGGCACTTAACTCCCATAAGTGCCTTTGAAAATCCTAGCTGGAATTGTCCAAGGGATCATAACACACACTTTGGATATATCCAAATTGCAGCTGAAGATTGGACTGCAGCACAGGTAGGCCTGCTCCAGTACAAGCCCACCAAGGACTCTTGGTATGAATTCAGACTGCAGGTCCGCAGCAGGGTCCATGGTGCTGCATCCTCACTACTACTGTTATCGCACTAGCTAGAGCAGGGGTCGGCAACCTTTCAGAAGTGGTGTGCCGAGTCTTCATTTATTCACTCTAACTTAAGGTTTCGCGTGCCAGTAATACATTTTAACATTTTTAGATGGTCTCTTTCTATAACTCTATAATATATAACTAAACTATTGTTGTATGTAAAGTAAATAAGGCTTTTAAAATGTTTAAGAAGCTTCATTTAAAATTAAATTAAAATGCAGAGCCCCCCCAGACTGGTGGCCAGGACCCGGGCAGTGTGAGTGCCACTGAAAATCAGTTCGCGTGCCACCTTCGGCACCCGTGCCATAGGTTGCCTACCCCTGAGCTAGAGTAAAACTAGCACAGATATGTCTATCCATCCTGCAATTAAACCTTCACATGTGTAGACAAACCTCGTGTCTCTCTTTTCTGCTCAAAAGTTTTCAAAGGCCTCTTCTTACATTTTACATACCTTGGCCCTGATCCTGCCAAAACTTATACACCTGATAATTACATGCACTGGTAGTCCCAACAAGTAGTCATTTGGGCTCCTCGCATGTGCAAGCATTTGCAGGATAGTCATTATTTTAGCCCTTCTGATCCACTCCTCTCCTCCTCCGTCCTTTGTTCTCCTAATTCCTTTCCCTTGACACAGATCAATAAATCTCTCCTCCCTAGAATAGCTACCATATATTAACACTACATGCATCCACAGCTCCTATCATCATCAGCTGCTCAGCACTTTTGCATATCAGGCTCCAGGTATCTCAAGTTGGGCACCAAAAAAAATTGAGAAACACACAGTTAGTGGACAGTTAAGTAGGTTGCCCAGCAACACATAAGCAGAGGAAGGGACAGAATCTAGTCTCTAAAGACAGCATTCAACTTCCTTAACCACAAAATCATCCTCTCTCTTCCTGCAGTTCCCTGACTCATTCAACCCCATCTTGGAGGCTGGGATCTTCCAAACAGCCACATTCACTACACAGCCCTCATCCACTCCATGGGCAACATCTTTCCTGTGAAGTGAATGAGACAAGGGTCCTGCATTCATATCATTAAAGACTGTATCATACTAATGAGGTACAAGAGGCAGAATTAAAGTTGCATGGGCAACCTAACTTAGCATTCCCTAACTCAGAAGCAATCACCTTTACAACTTAATGATGTTCTTTTACACAGACATGGATGTAATGTCCTAGAAGTGGGGGTTGGTTTTCATTGTTGAGGGTTTTCTTAAATAAATTTAATTTTTTTACCATTTTTCTTATGTGCAACTGTAATAATCCTACCCCTTCATCCATTGTCAGCAGCATATGAAGCCTTCACCTTCAGCAGTGCAGCACAACTTGAGCTACAAGAGTGACTGAACTAGGTGGCAGCAGAAGGCGGCTGTTATCCTGGTGGACAAGGAAAAAGGGTGCTAGGTCTGGGGCAGGGTCAAGGGGATCCTAACCTCTCTCTCTTCCCCACTTTCCTCCAGGTGATAGGGGGAACTCCTTCCCGACGTGGTGCCCCCCAAAAAGAGGGAGGATGTGAGCCACAGGGGCTATAGGCTGGGCCATGAGGGGGAGGGTTGTTGGCAGGGTCCAACCCAGTCTTCTGACCATCTCCCAAAAGGCTGATGGCTCCTGAGGTTGCCAATGCATAGTGTTTCTGGTGCTCTGGCACCACCGTGAGACAGGTCACAAATTAGACTATTCATGTTCATTTTTTAAATTTGCCATCATGCCCAAATTTTGCTGTAGAAGAGAAATGATGGTTTTTACAAGCTTCTCAGAGTGAAACCTGAATGGAATTTCATGGGATAAAGAAAAGGCACTTCTCTGACCCCAGGGTTTTCCTCTGGCAAATTTCAAAATCCTGTTCCAAAGTATATGGATGTGGTCCAGCTTCCAAAAACAGATTGCAAGAATCTTTTATAATGGAAAGTGTCAGGCAACCTAAAGATAGAGGTCCCTGCCACCTCCTCCTATAATTATTAACAAGGTATTTTGTTTTGTTTTAATGTACATACAGTGCAGACATACATATAACAATTATAGGAATTTGCAAAGTTATTTTGGAGATAAAAGCCTTGCTAAACTGTGGACGAGAAAAAAAATAGGTTAAAGGTTTTTTTAGTATCTTTTAAAGCACTTTTTCGGCAACCCCATTTTCATTGCTTTTCCTTTTTAAAAAAAAATTTCTTGGTGGGGTTTTTATATTCATCTTAGGCTTGGCAAGATGGTCAATTGACTGATCAAATAATGTCAACTTACCACACATTTCACCACGGTCAAATATTGTCAAATATTCCACCAAGAATGCCCTGATCAGCAGCCTACATTTCTGATTGCATCAGGATGCCATTCTTTAATTTTTTAGAACTTCATTTCATTGAGTTATTTTTACTCAGAAAAATGTGAAACACAAGTAACTTTTTTTAAAAAATTAGGCATAGAGTGTGTGTATATATATATATTTCATTTTGAAGTAAATGAAAATGTTTCTGTGTTCTGCCTGCCTGCAAAGTTGATTCGCCTGATATAATTAGCAGAAGATTCTGTAGTATTCATTGTAGTATATATATATATATATTTCTAAGCCTACTGTAGACCATAACGTCTTACTCTTGTGTCTTACTGTTCTAATAAATTAGCACTTTAAAATATTTGACCATTTTTGACCTTATTTGACAATATTTGACCAGTCAATTGGCCAATTCTTTTTGGACCAGTCATATTCCCAATCCTAATTAATTTTAGGGCAAAGTTGAGAAGGGAAATTAGTTGCTATCAAACAGCTTAGTAATTGTGAGTATGTCATCAGATCAGCACAGAAATATTACAAAAGCCTGTCAAATATTGGCACATTCACTATGAGGCTTAGAAAAATAATCATGCAAATCTCTACTCTCTAAATGGGCAGTAATGGCTATCAGACAGTAGAGGAAATTGCATACTGTATACATAGGGATAAACTGTATATTATGTAAATTAGATACCTGCAACCAATTAGAGCACAAGGATTTTCTGTGGGAAAATCTGTAGTTAGGAATCAGTAACTCTCTAGCATCCTTCGAATCAGATTGGCTGAGAATTCCATTTCAGTAGAATACTAAATTCAAGGGAAATGCTACACTGTCAAAAGGAAGAGGGGCTGAAATAAAATGATAAATGAATAAGTTATTACTGGATGGTATTCATTCAAGAGTTCCAAAGGAACTTAAGGTGGTAGGCTGAACTACAAACATTCATTAAAATCAGTGAATATAGTCAATCTTCACTAGCAGTTAGAAAAATCACTCTTTTGATTTTGAAAATGAGCAAATGTGGTATGAAAGTTATTGAGAGATTAAATATGGGACCTCAAAAAATCATTTACACGTTCACTACAACTACACTGTGAGTTAAACACATTTTGTTGTTTAAGGAAAAATGGTTCGATGAATCAATTGGTTTTACATTCCTATTTTACAGAACCCTGAGCTATCAAGACCACTCAAGGATTTGACCTTTTTTTATTTTTATTTTAAATGGCATTTCAGATATTTTTCAGTATTCTAGGCCACTGATTACACACTCAAAAAATAATCAATTATATCAATAGACAATAGTCTCCAGTATTAACCTCCCTCTCTCTCAAGCACAACACAACACTACACTGTCTTTCTTTCACTCAGACATTTTGGCTCGTTTCCTCCAGTCTACTAGCCTGTCCCCGTTTGTTCTGAATCTACAATGAATACTACAGAATCTTATGTTAATTATATCAGGAGAATCAACTTTGCAGGCAGGCAGAACACAGAAACATTTTCATTTACTTCAAAATGAGAGTATCATTACCTTAAGACAAAATTATAAAAATCAAACAAAAATGCATTATCCAGTTAAATACCTTAAACACACGTATCAAAGAGCTGTACTTTGCTATCATGGAAGGACAGGGTCAACCTAGAACTGCTATTATCCTATGTATACCAATAGTGGCCAAAGTGTAGGCTCTGGGCCAAATTGTTTGGGAAATTCAACAATGCAGCCTTCAGTCACACAGTCAACCCAAGGATGCAACAGCCACTTTCACCTTTAATCTATTGCTGCTCTCATCATTAATTCAGATCAATATCTGTGGGGCATGCACACTGTGACTCACACCCCAATGCATTAAAGTCAAAGGGGATTGAAATCTGCTTTACTTTATGCAAACTAAGTGCCATCTTCACACTCCTTGTATGCAGCCAATGTAGCTAGACAACCTTGGGACTGCTCTGAAGTATACAAGCAGTTCACACAAACTGTCCGTAGTTAACAGCGTGCCAAGACAGACTACAGGTTTTATTGTTGCTATAAATTCGCACAGATTCAAGCATACCAAGAAAGCATTCTATCCCTCCGGAGGTTGTTAAATGTTTCTTGGTGATTTCTCTGCCAAGAGATCCAGTAAATTAGAAAGACAAAGAAAATGTCATTAATTATGCTGGAAATAGTTTAACTTACCTTGTGTGCGTTTCATTGATATAGATAACATTGCGTAGGCCCAAAGAAGGGATACTAGCATTGAAAAGTTTATCCTACCAAAACAAAACGAGAGAAAAGAAATAATTGGAAGGCTTCTTTCTTATATAAGAATGGTCATTTCTTCACATTAACAATAACGTAAATTGTTTTTCCTCTTCAAATATGAAGATAAAGTGGCAGAGGTGTTATGTGACTTGTCCATGACTACAGAATAAATCAGTACTAGAGCTGGGATTTAAACTCAAGAGGCCCTATCTCCCAGACCTTTGCTCAGGCCACATATGGGCCCGTTCAGTTCATCCACGATACTTTACTGCACCTAGAAAACTCAATGGTGCCTCCCACTTGGAAGTGGATGAGGATCAGGAAATGTAATGAGCGTGGGTATAAGTAAATGCACGTCCCTATACAGAAGGAAAATAACCCTCACTTTTTAGCATGGGTAACACTGACAATCAGTGAAAACCACAGAAAAACAAAAGAAAGGTTAGTTTAATCCAAACTGGTCTAACCAGTCTAATCTCTTAAATGGGAAAGCAATGGGTGCTATAGAATACTAGAAGATAAATGCAGGCCATGAGCTGTTCAAAAACTTTAAAAAAAGTTTAGGCCCAGGGAGGGATGGATAGCTCAGTGGTTTGAGCATTGCCCTGCTAAACCCAGGGTTGTGAGTTCAATCCTTGAGGGGGCCACTTAGGGATCTGGGGCAAAATCAGTACTTGGTCCTGCTAGTGAAGGCAGGGGGCTGGATTCGATGACCTTTCAAGGTCCCTTCCAGTTCTAGGAGATGGGAATATCTCCATTTAAAAAAAGCCAGAATATTGTATTATGAGTAAACTACATAAACCAGCACTTGTACAAAGACAAATAATGAAGTAATGATTCAGACTGGAACTTGGTGTAAGCAAGAGAGATACTCCATATAAACCTTACCCAAGTCAAACCCTCTGGCTCAAGCACAGCGTCTGCGTGAAAAGGTTTATAGTTAGTACTGTGGCCCATTTTGATAGCCAAGAACTGAAGGTGATCCTCCCTCAAGTCTAGACATTTGCTGTAACAAGTACAAAACCTGCATTCCTGTGACTTGCTATGTAAAAATAAATAAATGTATAGGAATCATTCAGGTCGTAGGAAGGGAGAACTCATTCAAGAAGAGATTCACAGCCCACTTATCACCTCCCACCCCAAACAGAAGATGCCAATAAAGCAAATCATCGCATAGAAAACAAGTAGCCTTTTTTGTTGTTGTATTGCCAACCCAGACAAACAATTTACTAGTTCATAGAAAGATTCATGAACATGGCTGAAACAGGAATGGAAAAGAACTCGGAGAGGAACACCACCAGGGAACGGAGTGTTATTGTATTTGGGTGGCAGTGTTGCTTAATGGATAGTGCACTGAGTGGGATCAGGATACTTGGGTTCTCTCTCCAGCTATGCCAATGGCCTGTTGGAGAAGTCACTTCACCTCTCTATGCCACAGTTTCCTCATCTATAAAATGGGGATAATGATACTGACCTCCTTTATAAAGCATTAATAGCTACCGATGAAAATGCTATAAAAGATTGATATTTTTATATTTGCTATTTCCCTTCTAGAACATTAAGCAACAAGTGTATTGTACAACTATGCTTTGAGGTTAACTAAAGGATGTCTGATACCACAGCCACCTTTCAATGCATTGCTACAATACAATTTACAAAGGACATAAAACACTCTGCTGCAGGTATTCCCCTCAAATCATATGTAGCATGAAAAACCAACCTCAAAAAATCACTGGACTAGTGTCAATTGATCTAGTATTTTCCCCTTCCTTTTCAAATTTAACTTTAAACTGAGATTCTCATCTGAAAAGTGACTGTAAAAATGGCACTGAGGTGTTCCATATGTATTCCATCACGTTAGGTATGACTAAGGAGATCATGGCTATGTAGTGTCCTCGAATTTTGCCCTCATTTACACCTAAGCAACCCCAGTGGTTTTAGTGGGGCAGCACAGGTATAACTAAGGGCATCATTCAAAGAAAATGGGATTAAGTGGCCCTACAAATGGACCATCAATAACAAGTTTAATGCTTGAGTCAGAGAAGAAACCAGTTCACTCTCAGAACTAAGCTGGCTCCACAGACTAAACCCAACCCAAAAATATTTTTGATATGGCAAGTTACAAAAGCATTGCAAAAGCATATGAGGCACAAAACCCTTAAGCGTACACAAGAGGCGGAATCAATTTATCTAGGTCCTTATATTGTTCCCCATATCCTACCAAAGATAGTTCTTTACAGTGCATTTGGGGTTTTAATCCCCTGTATCCTTTTGTCATTATTGCCCATTCCTACTCTGGCGGCAGGAGTTAACAGAAGCAAAAGTGTTCTTTTGTAACTGAAGTCAACAAATACAAGTTACTGGCCTCACTACAGGGGTATCTGGATAAAATTTAAGGATCGGTGATATAGAGGAGGTCAGACTAGAATCAGATAATCTAATGGTCCCTTCTGGCCTTAAACACTGTGAATCTATGAAATATAATCGAATAAAGATAAAGTACATATCTGACAAGTAAAAATGTGCCATTTCACACAATCACACCTTCAAAGGAAGCTCATTCACTATAGTTAAAAAGTTTGGCAGAACACTTTTTAAAGTCATCTTGCAGACCATCTGTTACTTGAGCATCTGGATACTGCTCCCAATGGACAAAACATCACAAAAACTACTCTAACTGGCACTTCTTGTTCCAGGCTCAGCAGACAAGCCAAGAATTGTCTGGGTCTGAAAACACAATTGTCTTCTCAAACCTACATGTGGTTTCTTCAGATCAGTGGTGAAGCATATTGGAGAATACAAGAAGATTTCAAGACCAATGGCCAGACTGTAATTCTTCTATGGATACAGAGAAGACGTTAAAATTTCATTTTTGGCGATTAATACCTTTCATGAGCATTAAATTTACATCAATAACATGGATTTTAAATAATCTTGCACAGCAAATGAGTTTTTCACAAAACTCTCAAATACTAGTTCTCAAACAGAATTTAGTGCAGGGAATTCTGCACTGGAAGACAGACAAGACATCACAAAAGGTCTTTTTTATCTCCAAATGTTATGACAATGTTTTGGGAAAGGTAATCTTAACTACCAAGCAAACAAAAGAGAAGTAACAATCAACCTCCCTGTACAGATTAACAACATTGTGACCTTAATTCTGAAAGTGAGGAAACTATTGTAACTCCATACATTGTAATCATGTTTCAATTTCTTATTGTCAAACATAATCCAGTTCATAATCTTCTTACCCGGCTTTGAGGAGTACACATGTAGCAACAGCGTCCAACAAATGGCCTTTTTCTGCTCAGTAGTGTCTCTTTCCATTTTTTCCATTTTAAAGTCGCAGATCGGAAGACAGTAGGCCTTGAATTGCACTCTCCCTTGGAAAACAACAACACACCACAGCGTGAAGACACAAAAAATGACAATTAT
This sequence comes from Chrysemys picta bellii, assembly GCF_011386835.1. Classification (NCBI taxonomy): domain Eukaryota; kingdom Metazoa; phylum Chordata; order Testudines; family Emydidae; genus Chrysemys; species Chrysemys picta. Next base: position 118,862,090 of record NC_088797.1, on the reverse strand, counting down.
CCACTATTGAGAATTTAAAGATTTTAAGGATACTACCAGGTACCACTTATTTTTTTTAAATCTAAGGCCAATAGAAATGTTTTTGTAATTTTTTTTTTCTAAAATTCCAACTAATACAATCAAAAAACCCTACATTCTGCTGCATTATTGTACTGATGCCTGCAAAGCTGAAAATGAAATTGACATTAAGCTAACTAGAAACAGATGAGAAATTAACCAGTGTATTTTGGTGTTCAGAAATGAGAGAAGTGTAAAAAGTTAACAGAAAGTATAGTGAACAGTAAATCAGATTTCATTTTAATAATTTAGGGTTGTTCATAATGTAAGCAAAGAAATTTGAATTTGAATTACTTGCCAGACAACGTCCTTTTAAAATTGTAAGATGACTGAACATATAAGAACGTCACCGACTCTACAGTCCTTATAGGTTATGTTTCAACAGCCACATGCAAAGTAATATGCAAAAATAACTACTGTACTAAAGCCTACTTCCTCATGCTGATTCTTAAAGCTTCCCAAGTATGGGAAATCAGTAACAAGAAACCTGGAGTTTTCTTTTATATGATGAATTAGAAAAACAAGACCATGTCATTCTTAACTACAACAGCAACATGGTTAAACATACATAATTCCCACTGAAATCAATGGGAATATTACTTGCCTCTGGATGCAGGCTCAGGACCCTTGTACTCAATGGAATTACAAAATCATCTTTTATAACATTGATATAAAGGGCAGCCATATAACCCAAAAGAGAGAAAACAAAATAAGCCCAAATATGTTAAAAATGACACATGAAAGGGGAGCAAAGCAGACTGCAGCCAGTACCTTCAAAGCGGCATACATGTTAAAAATCTTAAATATGGGTTATCATACACTCAGCTAGAAAACCACATCATTCAGAAATAACCAGAAGTTCATATTAAAAATTGAAATGTTCAACAGGTAATAGCATGAATTGACTAATGTTCCTACCCTAAAGAATTTTTTTCAGAAACGAAATAAGCATCAAAATGCTGTCCTTCTACCAACCCCATCTATTACCAATACCACCACCAAACTGTCAACATTCAAGCTCAAAACCTTGATGTCAAAACCCTCACATTTAGGCCCTTTCTAAAACCTGCTACTACTTTCTCTATAAAATCCCTTCCTTTCCATCTTGTGCATGTCATTATCCCCATCATCAGAATCTTGTCTCAATTACTGCCCCCTGCCCCCATCCTCTCTCTCAACTCTGACCATTTTCCAACTCTTCTTCTGTATCAAGTTCCAAGTTCAAACTTCTCATCTTTAGAGCACTGCACAATTCCACCCTGCCTACATTGCTACATCATCTCCTCCTATTCCCATGCTGCTCCTTATGCTCCTCCCAACCTACTCTGTTCACTGCCCACTTTGGATATTCCAAATCCTGAATCCTTTTCCACAACAGCCTGTACAACTGCAATAGCCTCCCTATTAATGTCCACCAAGCTCCCTCCAGCTCTCCTAAGAAACCATGTCAAAAACTATATCGAATTATTAATAAATATATCATGAGGCTCTAAGGACATTAACACCATTGCTTTCTACACCTGACAAAATGAAGGCGTTCTACTGCCTAGCAATACCGGTCTCTGCCACAGCATTGTACTCTTGGTTCATCACCAATGTCTAAGCCAAGTACTGGAAGAAAATGTAATGTACATAGGACATAATGTACATAGGAGATAAAATGCTTATCCTCACTCCTCACAAAAAGAAATGAAAGGGAAAAAAAAAAAAAAGAAAATTCCATCTTATACTTTAAGGAAAAATAAAGCAAATCTTGAGGACTGACGTCCATATTTTTACTTACCCATTCTTCACTGGAGTGCTTACATCTAGTGATAGCATATTCTACTGAAGAGGACAAATAGGAAACATCTATTGTTCCAAGGGACAAAGCAGCCTCATCCATGACACAGGACAAATTTAAGACCATGGGCTAAAAGGAAAAATGTGTATTTTTGTGAAGGGTAATTAACAATTCTAAATAATTCATCATAAATTGGCTTCCTGTATCAATGCATCTCTCGCAAAATTCCAGGTTGACTCTCTCGGGTTTTGGTACAAGCAGCTGTACCAACACAGTAAATGGACAAAATAGCATACTCAGTATGTCTAGATGAAGAGATCCATTAACACCTTGCCCATATTGCCTTGTACTAACCCAAAGGATACTTTTGCTCTAGAAGTTACTCACACTCCTCTATAGGACATAGCTCTTTTATCAATTGTCTCTGGGGGACATCTTTCTTCCATAAAGTCTTTCAGAAATGTTTTCTCCTTGCACTATCAGCCAGCGTATTCCATGTGTCTGAGCTAGACTAAGTGTCCAAACTAGATTTAAAACTCCTTGGGGCAAGGTTCATACTATATGTCATGTATAATTCCAAACTCATTACTGGCACTAATAAACAATATTAAAAACCCAACACAAGTCCATATTGCATGTGGAGAAGCCTGCATTAAGATAATCCTTTTTAAATAGAATATTTCATCATCAATATAATAAATTCAGTTAATATCACTCCATGAAAGATTAATAAGCCAATAAGTCAAAAGCATTAAAAGAAGAGAGTGTTACAATGAACACTTGCACAAGTCAGACATTTTGAAATCAAGTATTAGTATTCACTACAAATTGTGATTTATATTTCATAAAATAATACTGTATATATTGAATATAAATTTATATGAGTGGATGCTGATTCTTTCATTTATTACCACAGAGAAATATTTTAAAGTCCAGATCCTGCAAATACATATAGGAGTACTCTCCACTGAACTCAATGGGCATATTTTTGTATATAAATGTTCGCAGGATCAAAGACTAAAATCACTAATCCAAAATTTTACTTCATTTAATCTCCACCCCAGGCAATCAACCAGCCTCAGCACAGGGAAACGGACTAGATGAAGTCTGGCGGTCCCTTTAAGCCCTACATTTCTATGATTCTAAACAACCAGTCAACCCTGGACCCATTGTGCAAGCACTCCACGCACAAAATTCTCAACTTCAATGAAAATTTTAAACTTGGGCATTTTACAGAATTAGGCCCTTTGGCCCCAATCCTGAAAAAATTTATTCATGTGCTTAACTTATACATTGCGAGTACAAAAAGTTACATGTGAATAAATCTTTGCAGGTTCAGGGCCTTGATTTGCCTTTTGCTTTACTGGGTCTTAAGCACACTAATACTCTAAGTAGCCCATAAATACAAATACGATGCTCATACATATTCAGAAAGATATGTCCCCTAATTCACTTCTGGGTCACCTTGGCCACATGTGTGTGCATACACAACCACTTGAAGTCAAACACTGGATATAAAAAGTTATTTAAGCAATGGCAATTTCATACATAAATCTACAGAGAGAAAAAATTCTTCCAGCACCTAAACCCCATTGAAGAGCTTATGCTCTGAACCAGCTTCAATAAATATGTCAATCTAATGTGAATCAGCATGGCATAAAAATACACAGCAGACTCAAATGATCTGCCAAAAATAAAAGTACAAACGCTGAGCATAAGTATATGGTGTAGAACGTTCCTGAGCAATAGGGGGGCACACTGCCAAGGGGACTGCGCTGAGCTCACACAGAGGCAATGTCAAAGGAGGAGCAGACCATATTGGCAATGAAACTGCACTGTCCTACTGAAGCTCACGTGGAGTTGGGCAACGGCTATGACAGAATCAGCAAGGTGCAATAAAGGTTTGTGGCTCCATTGGTCTGGAATGAGTGAGCAAAAAGGTGTGTGAGAGGGCAAAGAGAAGCCAGTCTTAATAAGGTTCCCAGCATCTAATTCCAATCTTCAATACGGAGTACAGCCTGAATCTCTGCAGCTCACTGAATGCTTCATCCCATTCCAGCCCTCCAGGAAAGGCAGAAGCAACCCATAACTGCCCCCCTCCAATACACACTAACTTCCCCTGCACCCTCCACACTATACCCCCATGCCTCTACCCCCAGCATGCATCCCCCACACCCACTACACACACACTGTCCTCCGTGCCCCCACCCACGCTATTCCCTTGTGCCACACCACCCCAGGCATGGTATTCCCTTGTACCACACCGCCCCCACCCATGCTATTCCCTCTGTACCCTCCCCCCATCTCCCTGGGACCCCCACACTAGGACCCCTGTGCCACCTCCACCCATCCCTGCACCCTCCCCACACACTATACCCCCATGCCTCTACCCCCAGCATGCATCCCCCACACACACTATCCCTTGTGCCCCCACCCACACTATTCCCTTGTGCCACACTGCCCCCACCCATCTCTGCAAGCCCCAAACACTATTCCCTTGTGCCACACTGCCTCCATTCACCTCTGCAAGTGCCCCACACTATTCCCTTTTGCCACACTGCCCCCACCCACCTCTACAAGCCCCCCACCCTATTCCCTTGTGCCACACTGCCCCCACCCCCCTCTGCACCACTCCCCACCCTATTCCCTTGTGCCACACTGCCCCCACCCCCCTCTGCACCACTCCCCACCCTATTCCCTTGTGCCACACTGCCCCCACCCCCCTCTGCACCACTCCCCACCCTATTCCCTTGTGCCACACTGCCCCCACCCCCCTCTACAAGCCCCCCACACTATTCCCTTGTGCCACACTGCCCCCACCCCCCTCTACAAGCCCCCCACACTATTCCCTTGTGCCACACTGCCCCCACCCCCCTCTGCACCACTCCCCACACTATTCCCCTTGTGCCACACTGCTCCCACCCCCCCTGCACCCCCCCACACTATTCCCTTGTGCCACACTGCTCCCACCCCCCCCTGCACCCCCCCCACACTATTCCCTTGTGCCACACCGCCCCCACCTCCCTCTGCACCCCCCACACTATTCCCTTGCGCCACACCGCCCCCACCTCCCTCTGCACCCCCCAACTATCTCCACCATCCTCCCTGCGCCCCCCGCCGGTTAAGAAACCTTCCCTCTCACCGTGCACCGGGGACCCGCACACAGCGCCCGCCCCGCAGCTCGCCGGACGGCACCGGCTCCCGGCCCCCGCGCTACTCACGGGTCTGGGCCCCGGCTCCTGCGCACGCTCCCGGCGGCGGCCGCGCCAAAGACTCTGTCAGAGCCTGGCACAAGGACCCGCGGCGGCGCGGGCCTGACGCGATTCCCGAGCGCCCGTCTCCATGGTGCGGAGCGCACGCCGGCCCCGCCCCCTCCCCTCCAACACACACACACACACACACACACACAGGGACACTTCTAACCCCGCCCCCCAGGCAGACCCAGCACTGAGTCCCCCACCCCTGCACTGACCCCCGCCTGTCACTGCCCCTCCACCCCAGCATCTCCAGCCCTGCATTAACCCCTGCCCCTGTCACTGCACCTCCATCACCCTACACCCACCTCCATTCCTCCAATCCTCCAGCTCCTGGTTGACCCCTCGCTGCATCTCCAGTCTCCCACACACACAACAGCATTTCCAATGCCCCATTCCAGCACTCCCCATTCCAACACTAATCCACGCGCACACACTTGTTTATTAGTAGTAGTTTTACAGTACTGGCTTGAGGCCTAACCAAGATCAGGGCCAGCTCCATCATGCTTGGCTTGATACAAATATATAGCAAGAGACCATTTATGGCCCAATTTTCACAGACGTTGAGCACTCAGAGCTCCCACTGATTTGCTTAACACTTCTGAAAATAAGGCCATTTGTGACACACTAGCGCTAATACACAATTATTGATGAGGTAACATTAAAAATAATCACTTAGTGTGTTCAGTCTCTTAGAGAAAAATGCATTGGGATTGGTCGTGTTTTTAATAGAATGGCATAACTGCTTACTGATGATTTTACATATTTGAGGAACCATGAGAAATCTGATATCACCTGGATGGGGTAATATCACCCATGTGCTGATTTTAATCACAAATTATTACTTGAGGCAGTGATGTAATTGTTTAATCCCTAAAACAAATATTGCTGAAACATTGGCTGGTTTATGGTAATTTTGCTTCCAAGTCAGAATTGCATGAAAAAGTTATGTGGTATGATGTTTATATTTGTTTAATGATTTACTAGTCCTGAAAGCTGGATTTATATTGAAAATGGAAAAATCACATGACATTCAAGGCAAATGGCAGAGAGGAGAAAGAACTCAGGTTTAGTGAATGTTTATTGAGGTTGCTAGACACAAATAGATCCGGGACTGGTAATTCTTCCTGGATTTGTAGATCCTGGATTAAAGACAGCCTCCCTTTGTCCTAATCTGAGCTAAGTATCCATGGAAGGGATTGCTACTACATTACCATCTGAAGGTTGGAGTCTCCATTGCCATGCACTGTGCAAAGTGGGTATAAAGTGCTACCAAATCAGAATAACAGTGTTTTTCACCCATTTTGCACAGGTTTAAAAAACTACACGGTGCAAGAGAACCAGATCCTGGTTGTTTCTGATAGCTGCCAAAAATAGTCCTAAATTTCTGTCAGATTTACTTTAGCAAAAATATCCACAGATAATACCAGCACTTGCATACTTGTCTAGCCTTGCCCTCCCACAGCTGGAAGCCTGCAGGAAAATATCAATGTTGTGTTACAGTTTATACCTAATGGAGAATCTCCTTTAGCTCATGTGACAAAGGTTCTACTTTTGGATCCAAGTTTCCTTTAATTTAAGGCTCAGCAAGAAGAGGTTTCAGAGTAGCAGCCGTGTTAGTCTGTATCCGCAAAAAGAAGAACAGGAGGACTTGTGGCACCTTAGAGACTAACAAATTTATTAGAGCATAAGCTTTCGTGGACTACAGCCCACTTCTTCGGATGCATCCGAAGAAGTGGGCTGTAGTCCACGAAAGCTTATGCTCTAATAAATTTGTTAGTCTCTAAGGTGCCACAAGTCCTCCTGTTCTTCTTCTTTCAGCAAGAAGAGGGTTTTTTTCATGCTGTTGCAATGTTGTCTATACAGAAGACTGAAGCAAAAGAAAACCTGTTTTTCAAGTTGCAAATACATAATATGAAGACATAATCTGGTGAAATTTAAGAACACAAGAATGGCCATACTGGGTCAGACCAAAGGTCTATCCAGCCCAGTATCCTGTCTACCGACAGTGACCAATGCCAGGTGTCCTAGACGGAGTGAACCCAACAGGTAATGATCAAGTGATCTCTCTCCTGCCATCCATCTCCACTCTCTGACAAACAGAGGCTAGGGACACCATTCCTTACCCATCCTGGCTAATAGCCATTAATGGACTTAACTTCCATGAATTTATCTAGTTCTCTTTTAAACCCTGTTATAGTCCTAGCCTTCACAATCTCCTCAGGCAAGGAGTTCCACAGGTTGACTGTGTGCTATGTGAAGAAGAACTTCCTTTGATTTGTTTTAACCTGCTGCCCATTAATTTCATTTGGTGGCCCCTAGTTCTTATATTATGGGAACAAGTAAATAACTTTTCCTTATTCCCTTTCTTCACACCACTCATGATTGTATATACCTCTATCATATCCCCTCTTAGTATCCTCTTTTCCAAGCTGAAAAGTCCTAGCCTCTTTAATCTCTCCTCAGATGGGTCCCGTTCCAAACCCCTAATCATTTTAGTTGCCCTTCTCGGAACCTTTTCTAATGCCAGTATATCTTTTTTGAGATGAGGTGACCACATCTGTACGCAGTATTCAAGATGTGGGCGTATCATGGATTTATATAAGGGCAATAAGATATTCTCCGTCTTATTCTCTATCCCTTTTTTAATGATTCCTAACATCCTGTTTGCTTTTTTGACTGCTGCCGCACACTGCATGGACGTCTTCAGAGAACTATCCACGATGACTCCTAGATCTCTTTCCTGATTAGTTGTAGCTAAATTAGCCCCCATCATATTGTATGTATAGTTGGGGTTATATTTTCCAATGTGCCTTACTTTACATTTATCCAGATTAAATTTCATTTGCCATTGTGTTGCCCAATCACTTAGTTTTGTGAGATCTTTTTGAAGTTCTTCACAGTCTGCTTTGGTCTTAACTATCTTGAGCAGTTTAGTATCATCTGCAACCTTTGCCACCTCACTGTTTACTCCTTTCTCCAGATCATTTATGAATAAATTGAATAAGATTGGTCCTAGGACTGACCCTTGGGGAACACCACTAGTTACCCCTCTCCATTCTGAAAATTTACCATTTATTCCTACACTTTGTTCCCTGTCTTTTAACCAGTTCTCAATCCATGAAAAGATCTTCTCTCTTATCCCATGACAACTTAATTTACGTAAGAGCCTTTGGTGAGGGACCTTGTCAAAAGCTTTCTGGAAATGTAAGTACACTAATCTAAGTAACAACTTGTTACTTCCTTTTTAATGTATCTGTGTCCATAAAAACATGGGATCTCAGCCAAGAATAAGTCTATAGGAGGAAATGTTTATGACCTTCAAGAGATCAAAATAATATTACGGAGAGTGAAAGTTCCCCAGCCCTAATTAGGAGACCATGTTTCCCATAGTGAATTAGCATATTTAATCTCCCCCACCCCCGCACCCATCTATCCCTACTGCCAGTTCTTCCATTATCAAACTGCCAATATTTTCAAAAGTGACTAGTGATTTTAGGTGTCTCTGGTTTTGGGTGACCCACTTGAGACACACTGAAGGAGCCTAATTTTCAGAAAGTGCTGAGCACTCACTCTATGAAGCTCAGGTTCCTGGAAGATATTTCAACAGTTGGGCATCCAAAAATCCAGGCACCCAAAATCATTAGTCACTTTGCAAATGCAGGCCCGTAAGACTACTGAACTTGTCTGTATACTAACTTTTTGATGGGAGGATTTCAGCAAAAATGGATTGAACTTTGCTCTCACTTATAACCACTTAAGTCAAAATTCGGTGATGAATCCTGGTCACGCGTCACCTGAGGCATGTTGCGCAAATGCTAAGAAGAATTAAACTACTGTGGACTTACATTTATATAACTGACAGAATCTAGCCCAAGTGGCCCTCTTAATTATGAGAAAATCTGGTTTTGATTTTGATTGCTACATAGACAGGTTAACGTCCTCCAGGTTACACTTATACTACTACTTCCTCCTTGACTTCTGTGGAATGGCACAGGACATACAGTGAGAGAAGAATTTCCCCTTTGATTCTGTGGGCCATATTCAGAGTTGAGTTTAAGTGAATCTAAAGGAGTTTATGATGCTGTAATGTGCAGCATCTCCCTGCCCACCCAAAATGTATTACATTCGTTTAAACTCCCTTAAACTCTCCTGGATTCAGACTATGCTATATGCTAACTAATCCTTTAGATTAACATACACACATGCATTTACCAATTTACAATCGCCTCTGAATTTGGACCAGTAAAGCTAATTCCAAGGGTGTCTAAATTGTAACTTATATACTGAGGGGCCAGATGAGAGGATGTATCAGGAAGAGCAACATATCTGGGAGGAATTTAAGAATGAAATTAGGTCACCGCACTTTCCTGCTGCACACCTTTCTGCCAACTCTTTGGCGTGTAAATTACACTAGCATAGATTCCCTTGGACTCACTATCTGGCTTCTTATCAGGACCAGCATGTCTTAATAATATGAGGTGATGTTCATACTTAAGTCCTTATTTTAACGATAAACACAGGTAGAAGCTTGCTCTTCCTAGTGGTGACCAGATACTGCAGAAGAAAAACAACAGGAGAATTAAATTCTGTTAAACCAATGCCAGAAATCAATCATCATTTTTAATTAGTGGTGAGAGTCTGTTACAACCTGTCTTAAATGACAGTGCTGTAATTAAAACTGTTTTTATTTAATGCTAGTATTTGCAATAATCAGAGAAGAATACAAATAAATGTTTCAGAGATGGTACTGTATTAGTCAAAAATAGCTTGTCTGAATTGATACCTATATGGGTATTGTAAAGGGGGGAAAAAAGAGAGAGATTGAGATTCTGGCAAAATAATCCTGAATTATAAAAGGCTGATGTATTGGGCCAAACTCAGATACATACAGGCAAGTCACATTGTAATCAATGGGAGTTGTCTGCATCCAATGGGCAGAACTTGTACTTAGAACTCTTAATACTGACATCTCTCATTATATCATTTATTTCTACAATGCCCTTAGTTTACGTAGTTGAAGGCACAGACATCCAAGGTCTCTCCCCAAAGAGTTTACAGTTTAAGGGCCCTATTCTTCCACTCTTCCTCCTGTTGAATAGTAACTTGCTTCTCAAGTAATCTGGTTGATTTTAATGGAATTACATGCAGAGTGGGGAACCCAGAAATGTGACTAAAGCTAGCAGAATAGGTCCCTAAATCAGAGAGGAGTTAGAAAAAAATGGCTCAACAACTGGATTATGTTGAAACAAAGAAGCAGGATTCAGAGTTTACCTTATTTCTGAATACCTAAGCTATTTGAATATCCTATTTTCTAAGAAAATGTGTAAGTGTAAGGGAATTACATTTTTTATCCACATTAACTTATCTAAGCATTTCCAAACTTCATAGCATTTAAATGTTTTAACTGTAATTTCTAGGTATGTAGATTACACTAGCTAGCAGCCTTAATTTAGTTTAGTACACAATTCCACCAGTTACAAGTACATAACTGCTTTTCTTCTTATTAGTTTCATTTCACACAGCATTCACTAACATGACATGAGGCCAGAGACTGCTTTCAGTTTCACTCATGTAAACCTGGAGAAACTTTACTGTCTTCAATAGTGTCATTTTAAATTTACTCAGAGATTGCAATCTCACTCATGAAGTGTAACAAATGTGCTAATTTGCATTACATTATGGTTTTTTGATGAAGAATTATCATGCATTAAAAAAAACTATTTAGTAGACCCTGGAGATGATTCTTCTCTTGCTTACATTTTTAGACCAGTATAACTCCCCTGACTTCAACAAAATTACACCTGATTTACAACAATATAAGTAACAGGAGAATCAGGACCTCTCAGTCCTCTCAGCTTTAGTGGCTTTGTCATCGTTTTTATGCTACATTTAGTGTGTGTTCACAGTCTAGTTTATGGGGGAAATGGCTAATCTATTTTGTTCCATTGGGAAAGAATAATAAGTGGAAACTTTGCTTCGGGGTCTCAGAATTTTTTTTTTTTTAAATACTCAAGTGTAGTTTATTCTGTGCAATAGCTCTTATTCCAAAGAGAGACTTAAGGTGCATTTGTGATATGATTTTAAAACTATTTCTCCTACTTTTGATAATATTACTGCATTATTTGTTCATTGTAAAAGGAATACAAAGGTAATCCAGTCACTCATCTGAAAGGGTGCTGGAACCAGTTCTTTGGAAAAATTAAGCCTGAGCAAAAACTTTTTGTACAGCAGGATACACTTGTTTAAAACCTCAATTTTCTGAAGAGTAAAATCCCTTCAGTATTCAGCACTTGCAATTTATGTGTTGTTGCTATGGTCTCAAACAAATGGGGAAAGTTTTGGAATGTCATGGACTTTCAGGGCTGCATCAGTTCCAAAAATTCAAACATAGTTGTCTTTTGACACCACAGAACAGAGACTCTATCCCACGTCTATTGAAATCAATGGCAGTCTTGCCATTGATTTCAATGGGAGCAGGAGCAAGCCGAAGGTTTGCCAATTTTTTTTCTTCTTAAATGAATGTATTTACTATGCCACTGAGTCCAGGGAAATAATTTGCATATGATGACAAACTGGCAATCCCCTTGCTTTATGTGAATATTATATTTTGTGAGATGCTTTGTTACATAGCAGTTTTCCAAGTAGAATAAAGCTGGCAAGATGGGTATATTTTTTAATCCTTTTAACAATTCTTGATTAGTCCCCAATTTACAATTTTAAGATTATGTTGAGCATTAAAACTTCCAAAACATTATCTTATTGGGAGAGAAATACTGTTTTCTATCTTATTGGGAAAGAAATACTGTTTTCTTAAAGTCTATACGCATTATCTGCTCCTGACTGGCTTTTATCAGTTCCCATGATGTCGCTTTCACTAATGGAGACATGTTTACAAAAGAGAGCAAAGTATCCTGTTTAAATAGACACTTTCAAACCAGGGAGTGCTACAAAAATTTGGAAACCAAAAACTGTGTGATTAGGGAGTAAAGATACATACAAAGAGCCATTGTTTTCAGTGACTCAACTTGACCTGAGACCATGAACAATAAAGGAGATGCAATTTGGCAGTGGCAAGCTTCAATGCCAATGTTATTACTTTTTGTATACAATGTATGAGGAACATTTGAAAATGGGGAGAGGCCATGAAATTGACAGATAAGGCTGTAGGTTCAGCTATCCCCTATGTCTCATTTTAAGACAGATGATCCCCTTGCATCTATTTCACCTCCCATATCCTGAAAACTAATACAAAATGTATTACAAGTACAGTGACTCTCTCCTGTGTAACATAGCACATTGAGGTTTTTCCCCTTCCAACTATCATTTTTGTTACTGAAATCTTGGCACAATAAAGGTCATTTTAGCCATCAAATCTACTTCTAGCTTTTCCCTTTTATTTGTTACTCACTTTACGTTAGCACAAAAAGGGTTTTGTTCTAATCAAAAGTATTACTGGATTAAAACCAGTAGAACTGATAGGACAGTATGACGAGCTGTTAAACTTGCAACCACAGCACCAGCTGTACATTAAACAGTTACAGCAAAAGCATTTAAAAATGTCTCCACTTTCCATATGAATTTCTTAGTATGTTTTAAATGAGTGCCAGTGATCTTAAAACACTTAAAACAACATTCTTCTAGCCAACAGACCAGATGTAGCACTGACTGCAAAAGATGCAAAATTCCCTAAAGAAAACCTCCCTGCCTCATGCCTTTGCCCTGATCTAGAGAGGCAACTTACTAGGGACAAGAAGGGGGGTATTTCGTATATTTAATTCAGCCTTTGGCCTTCTTTGCTGAAACCACCAGCAAAGATGTCAGTGTTACTTGTGACTTTTTTTTTTAAATCTGAAAAACTGTTTAAAAGAGAGTGAGCTAAGAACACCAACTCCTTGCATAGTGGCCATTGGATAGCTTTGGGTAAGTAAAGAATCATATTCATTGTTCCCTTATATGTCAATTTGTAAATCAGTTAAAGAGCAGTATATGTTAGGAAGCTGTGGTGTATTATGGATAAGACTGGTTTTGTGTCAGTGTTCACAGATGTCTCAGGTTCCGCTGACTTCTTTGTTTTCGTTTTCAGGGCCCCTTGCCTAGCCCCCTGAAGGGGCAAGTGCAGAGATCCATTTCTTCCTGTTCCAAGTGCCTGGCCTCCTGCCAAGAAATGAAGAGCTGCTTTCCTTCCCTCTGGGGATACCCTTATTGGGAACAGAAGAGGAGGAAGCATGAGACTTGGAAGCTGTGCAGATCATTCTGGAAACAAAAAAAATATATCACCAATGAGTCACAAATCCATGATTTTATCAACATTTGCCATGCCTCATGTGCAAACCTAACCCTCATGCCTAGCACAACCCCTGATTACAGAAAGACCCTCAACAAGTCAAGATGCGAGGGGGCTTTCTACTTCTCCAGCGTTGTGCTAATGTGGGGTTGCTTTTCTTGTTGGGTGTTTTACAATAACTCAGACAGTACGACCTGCCACCTGAACGTTAGAGTCTGCTTGCTGGTGCTTTAGTGGTCAGTTTTCCGAAAGGAGATGGTTAGCTTTTTGGAAATATTTGGTAAAACTTATGAAAACTTCAGGCAGCCTGAATGATCAGATTCAGGCATATTAATTCTTGCACAGACCACTCTACATTTTATAATTCTCAGCTGTCCCACTCAGAGCACTATAACCCCCTCATTGCCTAATCCCATATTGCATCTTTTGTGCTGCAAAGGACATGAGCTATCTGCAAAAGCCAAGGGATACAAAGAGTTTAAAATGTTAACTAGCTGCTCCACATGGGTGCCCTAAGAACTTTGTGGTTAGGACTGGATTTCTGCATGGATCATTGAGATCTATGGTAATACAGGAGGACCACACACTCCTTGCCTCTCCTGACTCCACCTTCCCTTCCCTTCCCTTCCTATGCTAAACTCTCCCCACAGAAGGGAGAATGCATTGGATTCTATGTGCATTTAAATGCATGGAGAATTTATAAACACTTTTTCCCCTGCAGGAGGGGAATCAGCTAGACCCTAAAATGAAACTATTCCTCTAAATCAGCTCTTTTGGGAAATACTGAGAAACGATCAACGACTAATTAGAACTGACTCAGTAGGAACAATGAATTTGTCCATAGTGCTAGAGAGATGATTCGTGACATGACAGATAAGGTTATATCAGCATTTCCATTAAAAACTCCTATTTTCAGAGATGTACTACTAAAAAATAATCTGTTCTATTCAACATACAAGAGGCCTAACATTGAGCTCACGTATGCCAGTAGAAATTAGGAGTAATTCCATGGCAGTTGCATCAGTTTTACATCAATGTAAGTGTTGATCAGGATCAGGCCAAACAACTGAGATTGTGAATCTCACCAACATTTTTTAATTCTCTCTCTTCTAGGCAAGGAAAAAACCTAGTTAATTTCAGACACCAATTTTGCAATCTATAAATTGTTAAGAAATGTTTTGTTGCAGTTTGTAAATTTTCCAAGTTATGATTCCATTGCCCGGACTGGCTGACTGAATAGTTTAAAAAAAATACAACACACAATGAGATGTCTTTTGTTTATAGAAAAGACACATTCAGTGCTCTGCACTAATGACCAAATTTTGCTTTCAGAGATGTTTATACATGCATCCACCTACAGATCCTGCCTTTACAAGTACCATCTTTTTTTCTCACTTTGTTACGAAGTCCTGACACTATCAGGGCCGGCTCTAGGATTTTTGCCGCCCAAAGCAAAAACAATTTTGGCCACCCCTCCCCCCGTTCTTTAATTACCCCACCCCCCGCCCTGCCTCAACTCCGCCCCTTCCCCAAATCCCCAGGCCTGCCTCCTCCCCCCAGGCTCTCAAGCCTAGGAGGGAGGGGGAGAAGCGGCGCCCGCGCCGCAGCCACTCAGAATCTCCCCCCCCCTCCCAGGTTTGAGAGCCTGGGAGGGAGGGGGAGATCCCGAGCCGCCGCGGCGCGCGAAACATCTGATTTGCGCGCCGCTGCTCCCCCTCCCTCCCAGACTTGAGAGCCTGGGAGGGAGGGCGAGTAGCGGCGTGCGAATCAGCTGTTTCGCGCACCGTGGCAGCAGCAGCGGAGGTGAGCTAGGGCGGCCGGGGCACATTTTTAGGGGTGGCATTCTGGCGCCGGCCATGCCGCCCCTAAAAATGTACCACCCCAAGCACCAGCTTGTTTTGCTGGTGCCTAGAGCCGGCCCTGGACACTATCATCTCACTTAGTGAGATCAACCTCAGCTGAGTTGTGTTAACAGCAATTTTCCCACCATACAAGCCACATGGATATGGTGTTTGTGCATCCATGATGCCTACCAAGCTACTCAGCCATGTAGCAATGCCTTCTAAGAAAATTTGAGCAGCCATCCCCATTGCCTCTACAGGGAATAGAGCATGCAAAGGATGTGTGTACAACGTGGCACCAGCAGCAGATTAGGCATTGAGCTCTGGGATGTCCTACTGCAGAGATCATAGAAAGAGGGATTACCCATTTCAGTTCCGCATATGAGTTATGTGTAAATAACTCATGAGTTATGAGTTAAGTTGATGAGTAAAGTTACTATTTTTGGCATGGAAATAGTTAGTAATTTCACAGCAGAGGTACTGGGGATAAAATAAGTAAAGGAAAGGTAATCAAATAATGTCGTTTTTGCTACATCACCATACACAAGAGTATAGTAGGGGTGCTGAAAGGCGAGGCCTCAGAGGAAGGGTGGGAGAATGAGCCCACCCCACACTCACCCTGCAGTGGCAGCTCCCCTCCTGCAGGGCTGGTCCAGCTCCCTGCTCCACACTCTGTGTGTAACCCAGCAAATGGAGCTGCAACGCCACTCCGGTTTGGCCCATCTGTCCCTCTGTAGATGGAGACAGATGAGCCAAACCTGAGTGGTGCTGCGACCCCATGCACCAGGTCACACCATTTGGCTTGGGGGCCATTTCCAAGATTTCATGGACTTTATTTAAATTCATAATTTCCATGACCACAGTGACAAAATCGTAGTCCTAGTTACGAGGTGCCTTTCATAAAGTAAAATAGCCATGTGTTATGATCTTGGTATAGAAAGATATCATGTTTAGAGCCAACCATGTCACTAAATGGTTGCAAGTTCAATTAAGCATTGTAGTGAAGATATAGCATAGATAGGGCTTTTCTCAATGGGGATCAAACATCTACGATTTAAAAATTTAGCCTAAGGCCCTGCGTGCACCACGGGAATCTCCCCACTATTGCTTACATTGGTTCAGCTTTTCTAGTAGTAACCCTAGCAGCCGTAGTGTACATGGGTCAGAAGCTACCACCAATGTTTTTAATATCATGTTAATTAGATGTGCTCTGACAGTGTGTTAAACACATCAGCAACACTAGGAAAATATATTTTATAGGGCTGTCGATTAATTGCGGTTAACTCACGCGATTAACTAAAAAAAAATCACGATTAAAAAAATTAATCATGATTAATCGCAAACAATAGAATACCAACTGAAATGTATTAAATATTTTGGATGTTTTTCTACATTTTCAAATATATTGATTTCAATTACAATGCAGAATACAAAGTTTACAATGCTCACTTTATATTATTATTTTTATTACAAATATTTGCACTGAAGACGCGCTATGCCATCTGCACTTGCCCTGAAGAGTTTAAGGAATTCCAGCGTGTGAGTGTTTTTTCATTAGTATTAACGTTTTACACCTCATTCGAGCTGTTGTTTTTGATATTTCAACCATAGTCAGAAAGGTATTAACTAATTTCTAGGGCAGTAACTGATGAGTTAAGAGCAGTTAATAAATTTAAACTCTGAATTAGTCCTTTTTGAAAATCATGAAAACTCTTTTAAGTAGTCCCTTTCTACCTAGATACATATGTTGCCCCCCCCCCCCCATTAGACTATTTAGACTATAAACTCTTCGGGGGCAGGGACTGTCTTTTTGTTCTGTTTGTACAGCATCTAGCACAGTGGTCCATAGCTCGGGATCCTAGGGACTACCACAATATGATAATAGTTACCATCGAATCTAAGCAACTTGAACATTAACGAAATTTATGCTCAACCCCTGTGTCAAATAGGGAAGCATTTTACACATGGGCAAGTGGGCAGGCTATATGACTTGCCCAAGGTCACACGGGAAGTGTGTGGCAGAACCAGGAATTGAACCCAGAGCTCCTGAGGCTCAGTAAGCCCTCTTTCAAAGTGAGTTAATATTTGCAACAAAAAATGTGTTTGTGGATACAGGTTACTTTAATGCAAAATAATTCAACTTACAACAAATTTCAAGTGTAGCCCACCCCCATAGGTGCTTTATCCACAAGACTAACCTCTTTGAGTCTATGAAGTGAGTTACAGGTAAGAACAGCTAACGGATCCTAACTGAGTGCGTGGCAGGGGCCCAGTGCTAAGGGTTTGAACTGATTGAAATATAAATGCAAAGCTATGAATGGAAAAGAAAAAAGGTAAATTGGGTGCTATCACTGAAAGTCCATGACAACTTGAAAACTGAGAAAAGGAAGTTTAAAATTCAAAAAAGGATTACCCTAAAATATTTCTTTTATGCCTATTTTGGTTTCAGTCTGAGAGTCACACTTCGTTTGAACTCTCCTAAGTATGTCTGTCTATTACTCTGGTCCCCAGTCCTGCTCATTGTGACGTCTCATGTTCCTAAAGCTAAGCTCCTAGGTAAGTGTGATGGGGCTTACAGTCCCCACGCAGAGACTAAAGGAGCGAAGGAGCAGTACTAGGCCAAGAAGGCTCCACCTCTCAGCAGTTACAGCACATGCTCCAAATGGAGCATCTGCTCAGAAGGGGACTGTGATAGCCAATCGGGGAGAAAGAATAGAGGAGAATCTGTCTGAAGGGAGGAAGTCAGTTTGCAGATTCTGGAGACAGAGCAATCCACAGGAGAAGGGTCTGGACTGTGGGTAAGATGCCATCTGGCAGGGTAGGGGCCTGGCCCTTTCCCCTTCCCCACTCCCTATTGAGGGAGAATAACTGAACACTGTGAAGAGAGCTGGGGAATACTTATTTGACCAACTGAGCTGCTAAGAGTGACTGGGAACTCCTTGCTAGGGGTGGATGGGGGCTGTGACCATGCCCCAAACTGAAGGAGTGTAGGGAGGTCAGAAGCGGCCCAGAGGAGTCTGATCAGGTGCACCAGGAAAAGGTGGCTGAGACACTCCATGCTTCTCCCCCTTGGAACCCAGTGGAGAGGAAGGGCACAGTTCCTCCCACCTTCTCCCCCCAGCCCTGGTGCAACTGGGAGAACTCTGGAGGAGCAGGGAATGACAGACTGTAGCTTGACCACTAGGCCTGCTGACTGCCAGGCAAGCCCATCCCAGGACTTTGGGGGGTGGAAGATCTGTCGAGCTGCGGTTTGCCCACTAGGCCTGCTGGCCTCCAACTAAAACCTGCTACAACACAGTAAGTGTTTGCAGGACTGGGGCTTTAAAGAGATACTCATGCTGCCTTCTAAATATTCTATCACAGCTTGTGTTCAAAGCCAATTCCATGCCATCCTTTGACTCTCTCCCCACAACACTGATCCTGCTCCAATGCCAACATGCTTAAAATGAATATAGAATAAATGTTACAAAGAAGGCTAGCACTGTTGTTGAGTCTGAACTTTTGATGAGCTTAAACTTAACCCAGACTTGATGTCTCTGTCTGAACTTTTAATCAAAGCTCTGACCTGCGAACTACTCATGACACCCCCCTCCCCTTAAGTAGCCATCTCCCCTTTTCTCTTTTTGAATTTACATTTTAACCTGTTTTATCCTGTAGAATCTTGATTGATTATACATGACCATTATGATCTGTTAATCACTTTGTTTACTTCTGTGTATAAATATTGATGCTCACTCCTAATAAACTTGCCACACTTACTCTGAAGCTTTTCAAGCTAAGGATAGTGTGAGCCCGTTGATCAACGAATTGGTGTCTGGTCTCTGACAGATTGTGAGCCCCATACCAACTCCGCACAAACTCGGGTGCTGGAGAGGTGAGTGAGGACTTGCTTTTTACCTAACAATTTGGGGGCTCGTCCGGGATTTCCTTCTGGTGCGGTGCCTCTGTCCAGTGGTCAGACCACTCATATACGAATTGGCAGGCGCCACGGGAGATTTCTCCTAGCCAATTCAATATTGAGGGGTCGTGTACTGGACAGCAGGGTAAACGCCAGTTGGAGGGCTCCTGTCAGACACCATGGGTCAAGGGACTAGCGTGCCTCTTGAGAGTCCGTTGGGGATTGTAAATAAGTTATGGAACGAAGGGAAACTCCCAGTACAGACAGGAATGTCTAGGAGGAAGTTGTACACACTGTGTGTAAGGAATTGGACTGGGTATACCGCGGTATTGGCCAACCCGGAGATGAGGTGGCCTTCGTATGGCTCTTTCGAACAGGCTGCCTTAAGAGGAGTAAGGAGCCAGATCGAAAAAGACCATCCGGGACAGTTATGTTACTGGTTTTGTTGGGACACAGCAGCAGAGCTGTGGAAATCTTTAAAAATTATGGCAGTCAGGTATTCTCCCGAGAGTGAACCCACTCCATGTTATTTCGATGAAGGGTGTAAACCACGGCGTGTTTTGACTCGTCAGTTGGTCCCCACTGCACCTGCCCCTATTCCTCCGCAGGGGGACTCTCTCCAGGGTGCAGAGGGGAATCTGCAGGACTCCAGGTCGGAATCTCTGCAGAGGGATAAGGGGGAAATGGAAGGGCACACCTCGGGAGGAGTAATTACTAGGCAAAAGATCAAGCAGATGCAGCAGGTTGCATACCCCTCCCCTGGGGACGCCCAGAGGGTCCGGTTGCATCCGCAGATACTTACACCAGGGACGAATACACCCCTGCACCACCAGCTCAGCCCGTTCCCCAGGCCTGGATCAACTACGGGCAACAGCAGCAGCTGCAGCAAACTCAGCCTCCTCAATGACAGTACCCCGGGGGCGAAGGCAAACAATGTGATGGTCTTATTTCCTTAATGTCTTTAGCCGGCTCCTTCCTCACTTTCTCCCCTCCCAGCAAAGAGCCTCGTCTAACCCTTTCAGTCCAGGGACTGCCTGTCTCCTTCCTCATTGATACTGGAGCTACTTTCTCTCTTTTAAATCATGCCCCCTCTCCCTGGCTATCCTCTGAGGTTAAAACTGCAACTGGGGTGGAGGGCAACCCACAGTCTCTGGGACTCACTTTGCCTCTAAATGTTATTTATGCTGATAAATGTTTTTCTCACCGTTTTCTTTTTTCCCCAGCTTGTCCGATCCCTTTGATGGGCCGGGATTTACTCTGTAAGCTTGAGGCTACTTTAACCTGCACTCCTGAAGGGGTAGGATTATTGATGACAGTGTTAGGAGATTCGGCCCCAACTCAGGGTAATTGGGAAACCCCCCCCTCTCTCTCCCCTGACCTCACTGACTTGCCTTTAACCCTCTGGGGAATTTCTGACACTGATGTTGGCCTGCTCCTTTCGGCAGAGCCAGTAAGGATTCAAGTGAAGCCCTCCTTAACCCCCCTGTCAGTCCCTCAATACCCCCTGTCGCTGGAAGCCCGGGAGGGCATCCGCCCCATTATCGAGGGATTCATTGCACAAAAGCTAGTCCGCCCTCAGCGCACTCCCTGTAACACCACTATACTGCCTGTCAAAAAGCCTCCTAAAAAGGACGGAGACCCTATTCGTTGGCGCTTTGTACAGGATCTACGGGTTGTTAATCAGTATGTGGTCCCTCTTCATGCAGTAGTTCCTGATCCAGCTACTATCATCAGCCAAATCCCCTGGGATGCTGAGTGGTTCACTGTTATTGACTTAAAATCAGCCTTTTTCAGCATTCCTGTGCACCCAGACTCTCAGTATCTCTTTGGTTTCACCTGGGAGGGACAAAGTTATGTCTGGCAACGACTTCCTCAAGGCTACAGAGACAGCCCCACGATTTTCAGCCAATGCCTCCGCCACGACTTGGAAGGCTTCACCAGTCCGCAGGGATCCACGTTAGTCCTATACGTAGATGACATCCTATTAGGTAATCGCGAAGAAGCTGCCCTCCGCATCGATGGTAAGGCACTTTTATTATACCTACACACCAGAGGCCACAAGGTAGACCCTAACAAGATTCAGTGGGTCTCACAGAAGGTCCGATATCTGGGCTTCCTGTTAACCCCAGAGGGAAGACAAATGGACCCAGTCCGCATAAAGACTATCCAAAACTGCCCTCTGCCAAACACCAAGAAACAACTTTGAGGTTTCTTAGGATTAATTGGCTTCTGTCGCCCCTGGTTGCCGTCCTGCGGGGAGTTAAGCAAACCGTTCCACCGACTCACTGCTAACCTTGCTCCTGACCCTTTGCAGTGGTCCCCGGACACGATCCAAGCCTTTCAGTTACTCAAGGACAGTGTGGCCTCCTCCATGTCTCTCCGCCCCCCCAATTACAGCAAACCCTTTCACCTTTTTGTCCATGAGAGGGGCGGAATTGCTAGTGGCGTCCTTACCCAGCTGAGCGGGCCCCACCATTTCCCGCTTGCTTTTTACTCTCAGCAGATCGACCCTGTCGCTCAGGGAACCCCATCCTGCACCCGGACTCTGGCAGCAGCTGCCCTGCTGATCACAAAGGCAAAGAGCCTGACCCTGGGTCATTTTACCACGGTTTGGACCTCTCATGCCTTGTCAGCCCTTCTGCGTAGGGGCACAACCCAAGTCTTTTCGGCCCATCGTCAGCATCAGCTAGAGGCCGAACTCTTAGAAGACACTAACCTAATTTTTGAAAGGTGTGGGCCCCTTAATCCAGCTACCTTGCTTCCTGACCTGCCAGTCCTCCAGGATCAGCATGACTGTGTGGAAGTAGTTTATAGCATCTTACAGATAAGGGACAACCTGTTTGACGTGCCACTGGACAACCCTGATTGCATCCTCTTCTCGGACGGAAGCTCCTTCTATGTTGATGGCAAGTGTTTCACCGGTTATGCAGTCACCTCTGAATGGGACATTCAAGAGGCCGCCTCACTGCCAGGCAACTGGGGAGCCCAAGCCGCCGAACTCTATGCCCTGGCCCGAGCTTGCCAGTTGGCCCCTGGTAAGACCGTTACCATTTTTACTGATCGCAAGTATGCTTTTGGAGTTGTGCACTGTCACAACCACCTCTGGAAGTTTCGAGGTTTCCAGACAGCTGCCGGTAAACCCATTCAGCACCTCCCCCTCATCCACAAGCTTTTGGACGCCCTCCAAGAACCCTCGGTCCTGGCTGTAGTTCACTGCTGGGCCCATACTAAAGATGATAGCCCCGTCACCCGTGGGAATGCCCTGGCTGACGCCTCCGTCAAGACGGCTGCCGTCTTACCCTTAGCCATGCCCATGTTGGCTATTGCAGCCTCCTCATTTACTCCACCGCACCCCGTACCAGTACCCGCTGCTGAACTACAGTCGTGGGAGAGCCTCGGAGCCACTCTGGTCAAAGGAACCTGGCTTATGCCGGATGGCCGAGCCTGCCTCCCTCGCTCCACATACCCCGTGGCAGTTCGCTGGCACCATGATAAGGGGGGTCACTACGGCACGCACGCCCTTGTGGACACCATCGCTCGCTTTTGGTATGCTCCAGGCATTCAACCCTACTGCCTGTCAATAGTGAAAGCATGCAGCACATGTCAGCGTAATGGACCTGCTCCGCCTCTTAAAAAAATTAAGGGTGGAAGACCTCCGCCTGCTGCTCCATTTCAACATCTTCAAATTGACTTTGCAGATATGCCAAAGGCTTTTGGGAAAAAGCACCTCCTTGTTTTGGTTTGCCCTCTGACTTCCTGGGTCGAAGCTTTTCCTACTGCTAATTGTACTGCTGCCACAGTGGCGAAGATTCTCCTCAGAGACATTGTACCCCGTTTTGGCATCCCTCTCGTGCTTGACTCAGATCGCGGACCTCACTTTACTGGTCATGTCCTTGGCTGTTTAGAACAAGGACTGGGCATTTCACACTCCTTTCATACACCCTACCAACCCCAGTCTAGCGGGAAAGTTGAACGTATGAATAGGGAGCTTAAGTTTACATTGGCTAAATACTGTCAGGAAACAGGGTTAAAGTGGCCTCAGGTACTTCCCTTGGTCCTGTTTCACCTTCGTACTCGCCCAACCCGTGTATTGGGATTATCCCCCTTTGAACTGCTCTATGGACACCCCCCTTTCAAAGGCGGGGCGCTACCACGTGCTGATGTTTCACTATTGGGAGGGGATCATATGACCGCGTGCCAGTTTCTCTCCCTACAGGCTCGCCTCCGTACCCTTTGGAAAGCCTCGCAGTTTTCCCAGACCGTGCCGCTGGAAGAACAGATCCACCCGTTCCAACCAGGGGACTTCGTCTGGGCCAAAAAGTTCGTTCGTGGCGACACCCTCCAGCCGAGGTTTACTGGACCCCACCAGGTTCTTTTAACAACCCAGACTGCAGTGTTCCTGGAAGGACGCAAATCCTGGATCCACCACTCCCACGTCAAGCCAGCCGTAGTGGACCACAGTGACGGACCAGCAGCTCTTGCCACCACTGAGGACACTGCCTCCGACCAGTGGACCAGCTTACCTCTTTCAGACATCAGACTTAAATTGACTTGGCAAAAATGAGAGGACCTTTTATTCTGACAACTGTATGTTTTTTATTATGCCTTTTTAGTTTATTTTCTGCTTATGAAGATAATGCTTTTATTAGATATTCCCACGAGGTTAAAACTCGTATTTTAGGAAATAGAAGTAATTGCTGGGTATGTACTCAATTTCCAGTAAATGCAGAACAGGGACTCCCCTTCACACCCATTCCCCTGACCACTGCTAATATGACTTGGATGCCACCGGCTAGAGTAAAAGATCCAGTCCAACACAATCTTACATGGGACAAAACAGGAGTGCCAATTAACAGATATCTCAGGGTAACCAATCAGACAGGATCACTGTGTTTTGTTAAAGAAAAGGGGTCAACTTTTGTGGGAACAAGTAAATGCAACATGTATTTTAATGGCACCGCCTTTAGTAAAAATCTTGGCTTCAAGCCTTGCGCATCCCACTTATCCCATATGTGGATCCCTCACCCCGATCCAACTTTTTCATGGGTGGGCAGGCCTTCAGAGTCAGCTTTTAAGAAGCCCTGCTCAGATCACGAGAGTGTCCAACTAATTGCTAAGGGACATACGATTGCCTTCTACAACTGCTCAAGCAGTACTACACTGCCCTTTGAAAACACCACTACCAAATTGTGCCTCTGCAGTTCGCACAACGACCCCTCTGCGTTACCAGCGGAACAGTGGTCCAACGGGTGGTGGGTTACCTCCTACTTTGAGAAATGGAATACCCGAAACGCATTGTATGGAACATACTGGGTGTGCGGGCCCAAAGCTTATTACTTTCTCTCCCCTGATTGGGCAGGGTCATGTTATTTAGCGTGGCTAACACCGCCTTCTCGCATCTCCCTCACTCCCCCTCATTTTTCCCACGTTCGTAACATCCGTGAAACCTTCAGAGATATTAATATCCGTGATGGTTTGTCGTGGCAGCGGTGGGCTGGTCTCATTAGCTTGAGGGGTGGTGTCATCCGTCTACAGGGACTACTAGAATCTTTAACCAATGAAACTGCGACCCTATTTGAGAATCAGGCCGGGGAAATGTCCCAGCTGCGCCAGTTAGCTTTGCAAAACCGAATGGCTTTAGACATAATGTTAGCAGCCCAGGGAGGAACTTGCGCCCTCATAAATGAAGAATGCTGTGTTTTTGTAAATGACACCTACTCTGACACTTTTCAATGTACCAAACATCTAAGGGAAATGGCTAAGAACTACTCCTCTGGCCAGCCACCTTATGATTGGTGGGGAGCCTTATGGAATTGGCTGCCTGGATTTGGGTGGGTTAAAAAACTCTTGGTGGGTATTGTTGGGGCCATAGTAATCCTTATAATACTGTGTTGCTGTATTCAGTGTGTCCCCTCCCTCATAGGCTCATGTGGGTCAGTTTATTCTTTTCCTACTTCAGCCAAGGGCCTTACTCTCTTCGAGTTGGCCCAGGCTGAAATTGCCAAGTGGCCCTTGGCTCCTTAAAATGGGGTGTAGCTTTTGGTAAATAGTTATCCCAAAGCTACAAATGGAGGAATGTTGAGTCTGAACTTTTGATGAGCTTAAACTTAACCCAGACTTGATGTCTCTGTCTGAACTTTTAATCAAAGCTCTGACCTGCGAACTACTCATGACACCCCCCTCCCCTTAAGTAGCCATCTCCCCTTTTCTCTTTTTGAATTTACATTTTAACCTGTTTTATCCTGTAGAATCTTGATTGATTATACATGACCATTATGATCTGTTAATCACTTTGTTTACTTCTGTGTATAAATATTGATGCTCACTCCTAATAAACTTGCCACACTTACTCTGAAGCTTTTCAAGCTAAGGATAGTGTGAGCCCGTTGATCAACGAATTGGTGTCTGGTCTCTGACAGATTGTGAGCCCCATACCAACTCCGCACAAACTCGGGTGCTGGAGAGGTGAGTGAGGACTTGCTTTTTACCTAACACTGTGAATGCTGTACAAAAACCAATAACCTCATGACCTTCTACTGCGCAAATCTTATTCACATTTTATCATCTCCTCCTGTGTTCTTGTCAGGTTTTATCCAGTCAAAGCTAAGAACATTGGGATGAAATCCAGCTCCATTGAAGTCAACAGCAAAACTCCCATTGACTTCAATGGAGCCAGGATTTCACCCTTGGTGTTTTATTCATCTGCAAAGCACCATAAACCTCTATGGCTATGTATAAGTGATAATCTAATAGCTATAAATCCTCCGTGACCAATTTTGAATTCATACATCTATCTCAATTAACATAGCTCTGCAACATTTGTCTTATATAATGTATTTAATTAAAGTCATTACATAAACCATGTATTATTTGTAACCTGGACAAGGTAGCTCAAAGACATTGCAATATATGTAACATTATGTAATAGACATGCAGGATAAAGAATCAAATATGCAAGATCACACAAACTCTGCTAAGAACAGAACAGTCAAGCCACTAGACAGGATCTTGAGTAACAGCTGCAAGTAGCAACAAGAAGCAGTAGGGCTGGAACTAGGGGTGCTGCCGTACCCCCTGGCTTGAAGTAGTAATAACATACACCAAGTATTGGTTTCCATCATCAGCACCCCTAGCAAAAAGTGATTTTCAAATACCAAGAAATAGAAAAGGTGTTTTGTGCTAAATGCCTTTCATGATATGCTCCAGATTTCAGCCAGTGATACCATAGACGATCACTTCAATGCAGATTGATCCTTCCAAAACTAATAAATATTTCTTATCAAAGACAATGCCTCAATGAGAACATGCATAAACTGGCAGGAGAAACTTATCTCCTTACAATTCTTAATTTGCAAATCATCCTCCTCCATTAAATTTAGGTGACACATAATTTCTCTATCAGTCCCTTTCATATTCTCTTTTCAGTTTGATCAAAAATATTAAACAGTCTCACAGACCGTAGCTTTTTATTTTAAACTTTATGACCTTAAAAGCATGTTGATATTAAACTTTTTACTAAAACATACATACACAATGGCATATCTGTACTGACTAATTCCAACCTTTTCATCTAAAGCATAGTCATCATTAACAAACAGATAAATATCTGTGATACACAAGTATATTTAACACCCAATCCTGCTATATGTATGTTCTTAAGTTATGCAATTGCAGAAGTGTTTACAGGATAGGGGTTTTGGATTGCAACTTTCTTGAAGCTAATATGGATTTATAAAGTATTTTACTACTCTGAAGGGAGAGCTCAGGAAAATTCACTTACCTTATATCCCTTTACTGAGTATTACTGAAGACATGATAAAAATGGTCATTAATTATAACTTAACTCATTCATTACATTCAACACAAATATTAACATAGATCTGTGTGCTTAAATTTAGGCACCTATATCCATGTGGATAGACCTAAAAAAGTGGCCTAATTTTCAGAGATGTTGAAAACTCAGATTTCCCATTTACTTCAAAGTACACCTCTACCCCGATATAACGCTGTCCTTGGGAGCCAAAAAATCTTACTGCGTTATAGGTGAAATCGCGTTATATCGAACTTGCTTTGATCTGCCAGAGTGTGCAGCCCCGCCCCCCCCCTCCCCCGGAGCACTGCTTTACTGCGTTATATCCGAATTCCTGTTATATCGGGTCACGTTATATCGGGGTAGAGCTATAGTGAAAATTTTGGACTCTCTTCTAGAGAAACAATACTCATTTTACATGAAATGGGATAATATAAGAAACCTCTCAAAAAAATCTGTATTTATAAACACTGCATGGTGACATAGTTTTTATGGATCAGATTCTGATCTCATTTATACTAGTATAAATTGGAATGGCTCCACTGATTTCAATGCAATCATTTCAAATGTATAGGTGCGTAAGATCAAAACCTGGCCCTCCGGCCTTTAAAAGAAAAAACACTCAAGTCTAACATCAAATATTGCACCATACAGGATAAGACAAGTATTTCTTTTGGAAGGATACTCAGATTACTACAGTTAGATCATATACCACATTTAGAAGAGAGACAATTATTTCAACATCACAGTTAATAAACTAGGTTGGTGAACATTTAACTATATTTATGCTTTTTCAGATCATGCAACATATTTTAAACTAAATCAAATTATTTTTTCTTCTTTGTGAAAGAGCTTTTTTTTTCCCCTCAGACATATTAGATGAAATTTCATAGCAAGAGCGACATGCAGAATACCAGCAAAAGTTGTAGTATTAGATGAAAGAAAGCAGGCAAAGAAGCTCGGAATGCAACAAAATGCTGAACAAAGATAAATCTGGCTATTTCAAATCATTGCGCTCCTTTTCAAGCCAACAGCAGTACTGGGAAAGGAAAGCCTCTGATTTTTTCAAAGCCTGATCAGAGTCTGACTATCCAACTTTGCTTCTAATCATCTCGTCTATTTTTAGGAAATCTTTCATTCCCCATTTTTATGACTCTCTCCCCCAAGTTCCAGTCACTGAAGCCACTTGAGTCACTGATTTAGTAGGTTTCAGAGTGGTAGTCGTGTTAGTCTGTATCAGCAAAAACAATGAGGAGTCCTTGTGGCACCTCAGAGACTAACAAATTTATTTGGGCATAAACTTTCGTGGGCTAAAACCCACTTCATTAGATGCACGGAGTGGAAAACACAATAGGCAGGTATAAATACACAGCACATGAAAAGATGGGAGTTGCCTTACCAAATGGGGGGTCAGTGCTAACAAGCCAATTCAATTAAGGTGGAAGTGGCCTATTCTCAACAGTTGACAAAAAGGAGTGACTACCAAGGGAGGGAAAAATCACTTTTGTAGTGCTAATGAGGCCAATGTAATCAAGGTGGCCCATTTCAAATAGTTGATAAAAAGGTGTGAGTATCAGCAGAAGGAAATTAGTTTTTGTAGTGACCCATCCACTCCCAGTCTTTATTCAGGCCTAATTTGATGGTGTCCAGTTTGCAAATTAATTCCAGTTCTGCAGTTTCATGTTGGAGTCTGTTTTGGAAGTGTTTTTTGTTGAAGAATTGCCACTTTTAAGTCTGTTATTGAGTGTCCAGGGAGACTGAAGTGTTCTCCTACTGGTTTTTGAATGTCAGGATTCCTGATGTCAGATTTGTGTCCATTTATTCTTTTGCGTAGAGACTGTCCCGTTTAGCCAATGTACATGGCAGCAGGGCATTGCTGGCACATGATGGCATATATCACCGGGGCGGCTCTAGCTTTTTTGCCGCCCCAAGCACGGCAGGCAGGCGGCTTTCAGCGGCATGCCTGCAGGAGGTCCGCCAGTCCCGTGGATTCGGCGGCATGCCTGCAGGAGGTCCGCCCGTCCCACAGCTTCGGCGTACCTGCCGCCGAATTGCCGCCGAATCCGCAGGACCAGCGGACCTCCCACAGGCGTGCCGCCGAAGGCTGCCTGACTGCCGCCCTTGCAGGGACTGACAGGGCGCCCCCCGCGGCTTGCCGCCCCAGGCACGCGCTTAGAGCGGGGCCTGGAGCCGCCGCTGTATATCACATTGGTAGATGTGCAGGTGAACAAACCCCTGATGGTGTGGCTGATGTGTCCCTTGAATAGATATACGGACAGAGTTGGCAATGGGGTTTGTTGCAGGGATTGGTTCCTGGGTTAGTGTTTTTGTTGTGTGGTGTGTGGTTGCTGGTGAGTATTTGCTTCAGGTTGGGGGGCTGTCTGTAAGCAAGGACTGGCCTGTCTCCCAAGGTCTGTGAGACTGAGGGATCGTCCTTCAGGATAGGCTGTAGATCCTTGATGATGCACTGGAGAGGTTTTAGTTGGGGGCTGTAGGTGATGGCTAGTGGCATTCTGTTACTTTATTTGTTGGGCCTGTCCTGTAGTAGGTGACATCTGGGTATCCTTCTGGCTCTGTCAATCTGTTTCTTCACTTTACCAGGTGGGTATTGTAGTTTTAAGAATGCTTGGTAGAGATCCTGTAGGTGTTTGTCTCTGTCTGAGGGATTGAAGTAAATGCGGTTGTATCTTAGAGCTTGGCTGTAGACAATGGATCATGTGATGTGGTCTGAATGAAAGCTGGAGGTATGTAGGTAAGTATAGCGGTCAGTAGGTTTCCAGTATAGGGTGGTGTTTATTTGACCATCGCTTATTTGCACTGTAGTGTCCAGGAAGTAGATCTCTTGTGTGGACTGGTCTAGGCTAAGGTTAATGACGGGGTGGAAATTGTTGAAATCCTTGTGGAATTCCTCAAGGGCCTCCTTCCCATGGGTCCAGATGATGAAGATGTCATCAATGTAGTGCCAGTAGAGTAGTTGTTAATTTACTACAGTAAGTAGTGAGGTGGCACAGGAACAAAAATGTGTTTTGACTCTCAACTGAGTGATGCCAAGCTAATGGCTGGCTGGAAGTAAAGGGTCTAGTGCATACAGTGATGCATAAAAAGGAAGTGTGGCCTAATAGCTAGAGCATGAAACTGAGAGTCAGGAGTTATGAGGTCTATTCCTGGCTCTCTCACTAATTCATATTGTGACCACTGGCAAGTCACTTAACCTCTGTATGCCTGGTTTACCACTGCTGAGAAAATAATGGCTTTTGTAAAGCATTCTATAATGCTCCTGTGAAGGTTGCTACACAATTGGGAAGTATTATTATGATTAATTATTACCTCTTGTGATGAATCCCAGCAGGGGTCAGCAACGTGTCCGTACATGGACACAAGTGTCTGTGGTAAAAATTTTGAGGTCCGCGGTAATTTTTCAAAAAATGTTGAATGACTGAATAACATAACCCCCACAATATCCGTCACTAAGTACAGTAATTTTGTCAAGTGTCTGTCACGCAACATGGTGGTGCTGACCCCTGCATCCCAGCGGTACACAGCATTGTGGGGCACCTTGCTACCACCTGTCCTTAGCGTGAGGAAGCTTTGGTTGAGCCTGCCGAGGCCAGCTTGCCATGGGCAACACAAGTATTCACCTCTTAGCCTATACAGGCTCCCTTGTCACTCTGCCTATTAGCCATAGGCACACTCCAACCCCCAAACCCTTCAAGTAACGCCCTGGAGTGCTCGTCCCTTCTCCATGGGACACCCACAGTGTTTACTGATTTACTGCTCCCAAATGATTAGTATGCTCCAGCTTACCAGTTACATCTCAGATCACCACTCCACTTAACACACAGCACTTAGATAAGTTTATAGTGAAAACAAGTAAAAGTTTATTAAATAAAGTATAGAGATGCAAACGATAGCAAGCAGAAATGTTGGAAACAACTGGTTATATATAAAATAAAATCATAACATGCATTCTAGAGGATAGACTGAGTTAACAAGATACTCTCATCGGTAATAAAGTATTGTTCACCCATGCTTTTCAATGAGGCAGACTGTGATCCCTTTTTCATGAGACAAGCCATGTCCCCTAAGTGAAGGATACTTTGCCTCTCCTTGCATTCTCCTCATGTACCATGTATTCTCCTTCTTTGATCTTAGTCAAAAACAAGGTACCCTCCTGCTACATATGCCTGCCAATAGATTTTGTGATCTTGCAATTGATTTTGCAATCTTGATTAGCTGGTGGCTCAGGATGCAAATAGACTAACATTATGAAGCACCAAATACACAATGAGCAGGCATAGATAAGCATCTACCTCCTCCTGCCTGAAGAGAGCCTGGCTGAAGCCCATCACCTCCGGTGACCTGCCTTTAACATTAAGGCTTTAAGAACAAAATTTCCAGTGTAAATACATAGCTTCTTAAATGTTATCCATGCAATAGTTTGCCGTGATTATGATAACCAGTGGGCTACTGGCTTTCAATAGAGCCACCGTTTGGTGAATTATTGTCCATAAACTTCACCCAGAGAGTCCTGTAAAACTCTATGCTTCCCTGTGCCCTCTGCCAATTGGCACAAATAAGTTCCTGGGTTACACCATTAAAGTGGAGAAATACTTACTTTCTAGGGTGTGGTCATGTCTAATTAATGCTTGTTTGTAAAAGCCTTCAGGATAGTTGGATGAAATTTTCTATAAAAGAGAAGTATGCAATACATTGACAAATGTTTAACAAAACACACACCATCATCATTAGAGGATATTGCTACTCCGGATGATAGGGAACACTACCCAAAAGACATGAGCAGGGTTGGGTTGCTTTAAACTAATCATACATTTTCACTTGTTTGTCAATTCAAAGCCATGGATTTTGTGTGCAACACCTTTTTCCCTACAGTTGTGGGTACTCCAGGTAAATTCTAGACTTATTTCTATTAATCCAGCATCTTTCCTTCAGGCATTACACTTTAGTGCATTCCAACCAGTTTACTTATGCAACATGTGCTCATTACTTGATGGATACAGTAAGCTATAATTTGGTTTAGTTTGGGACAAAATTTAAAAAAACCCACACACCCCTGCTCTCTTCTATAGCCTTTTAATGATAAATCCAGCACTAGTTTTGAGATTCATAACCTAGAACAATGACTACTGATACCCAGACAGTATCCTGTCACAGGACACAATAAAGATACTGCTGGGAAAAGGAACTATGCTGTATGTAAACTCTAGATGCAAAAGGCATTGTAAAAAGGAAGAACACACCAGCTCCAAGTCCATTATTACCTAGGACTTTTCTGTCCTTATCTGTTTGGTTTAATTAAGCAGAGCAACATCACACTGTGTTTTGCTGTCCTATGCCAAACAGCCTGTCATCTCTGCATATCCCCCCTTACATCAGCAGCTGACCCGAGCACTTCCTTTTATAGGCCTTTTCTTCCTGTTGACTGGTTTGCAAGCGAACAATGGTGTCATTATTTTAGCAGCCTCCCTTGTAGCAACGTAATTAAGGTTGTCTCACTGTGTCGAAGCTACTATTTGAAGTGATAAGTACATAAGGTCACAAGATTTGGATTGGAGCTGACTGAAAACATTTCTAGAAAAGTTCACACAGAATTGTTGACCAACTGGTATGGTAATGGGGACCTCATAGTCTCATGATTTTTTCCAGCATTCAAAATTTCACACTGAAATACCATGGCAGCCATTACCACACTGGTGAATTCTGAAACACCACCATATCGTCGACCCAGCCTAATCAGGACCGAGGCTATGTCTATACCTGGAGCTGGAGGTATAATGGCTTATGCTAGCTGTCATCAGTATAGTGTGATAAAATAGCATAGCTATGGTAGCAGTGAGCAGCAGCACAGAGCGTCTGACCTGAGTATGTACCGACGGGGTCTGGGTGACTTTGTAGTCGAGGCAGCTAGCGCATACAGCTGCTCATCACTGCCCATGCTACCTCAGTGACACTACTATTTTTATCACACTAGCTCTCATCAAGCTAGTGTGAGTACCTTCTTCAAGCTGGGAGTCAGATCCTGAGCACCAGGTGTAGACATAGCCTAAGGGTACGTCTACACTACCCGCCCGAATCAGCGGGTAGCGATCGATCTATCGGGGATCGATTTATCGTGTGTAGTGTAGACACGATAAATCGTTCCCCGATCGCTCTCCCGTCGACTGCTGAACTTCAGCAGTGCGAGAGGCGGAAGCAAAGTCGACGGGGGAGCTGCGGCCGTCGATCCCGCACCGCGAGGACCCGAAGTAAGCAATTTTAATTCAATCTAAGATACGTCAACTTCAGCTACGCTATTCTTGTAGAGTAGACCAGGGGTCTGTGTCAAGCAGTCCTGGGTTGTATGCCCATAACAGGTATTTTACTGTTTTGGTTCCGTTTTCTTAATACTTTTCCTGGCCCATTTCCAGGGAGGAACATTGTCTGCCAACTTATTTCTGTCACTTATGAGGAATACATTTCTTCATAGCTATGAATGATTTATGACTCATCAGGGCCACGTATTATGTGAACAATAAAGGATAGTGTCCTTCCAAAATGTGTGACACCCATGAGGTTGTTTAAAGTGAAGGGGTTGTTTACTAAAATATCTGGGTGTAACCCAGAAGGAATGTCAATGCTCTTGCAAGCAAATGTGAATCTGGTTCCTTTGGAAAACTGACAAAAAATAGCAGTATGAATTTCATGGCTCTCTAGCATGGTGATGGCCCTTAGCCCTGTAGGGATAGCTCATGGACCTCAAAGCATCTGCAGAAGATTGAAGTGTTCACCAGGAAGGCCGAACCTTCTAACGTACCCTGGGTAGAGCATGCCATGTGAAAGCATGGCTTCCACAAGTCCATACCACCAGTGCATCCCTGTCTGCAGCTTACTCCAAACTCTCCTCCAAGGCAGTGTGAATGCATAGAAATGAATGCCGAAAACTACTGATTTGCCCACTTCTCTTCTACAGTTCTGCACCATTTACACCCAACTATATCCCCATGCCCCGAGGAGCTCCAGCCATGCATAGTTTATATGGAAGATTTTCCAAGGGGTTGGCGAAAAGATGGATATTACTCCGCTTAAGAAGGCCTCTTTTTCCGTGGATAGATTTGTGAACAGTGGGTTTTCCTACTCATGCTATAAGCTTTTGGAAAAAAAGTCAGCATTGCACATGTGCAGTACAATATTTCCACTAAATTCAGTTATCGTGCAGGACTGCTTACTGCAGAATAATATAATTTACTCAGAGGAGTGAGAGAAGTCTCACAGCCACTAAAAAGACTTGCATGAGAAGTAAGAATTATTCATGTAAGCAATGGTGCAGAACTGGGAATTAGTTACGTAAGTGTAGTTTTGCAATGCTGGAGTTTTAATCCTGGAGCTAAATAGGTATGTATGTTTTGACTACACAGCTGTAGAAGTAGAATGTTCAAGCATTTATAACTTTTTAATTTGTAAATGGTAATTTTCCAAACTTAGTTTATCCACACAAAAAAAGAAACAGTGCTCATTAAGGCCTAATTACACTCTGTAGTGTATAGGATACCCTTTTAAATAGCCTGGGAGTCCACAATTGGCCTCCCGGTCTTTTGTATGTTTACAAAGATTTTAAAACCCAACAGAACCTAAGTATTATTCATATGATGATGTAATTTCTACTACCCAGTGGAAATCTAACTCTATGACCTCAAAAGCCAAACTACAAACAATCTGTGGCCTTAATTTAGGCACGCTGAGCACTTAAGCATATATCATAGTTAAGTGCTTAGCTGAATAAGGATGGATTTAAGCACATACTTGAAAGTAAACGTATGCTTATATCCTTTGCTGAATTGGGGCCTATAAGGGGATAAGTATCTTGCTATACATCTGACACACTTTATAGGACATACAACCAGGGCACACTGAGTAAGCAGAAAATGAAACAACAAATGGGCCCCAACAATGCTCTCTGTAGTACTTATCTAAGCATAATTGTGCTTTCCCTTGTTTTATAAATTTTACTCTGTTACAATATATCACTGGGAGGTACTTGTTATTTGGGACAGTTACTGGATGGTGCAGCAAGAGAGGAAAAAGTTAATGGATTTTCAAGGACAACTAGTAGAGCAATAGATAACTGCCTGGATACCAGGCTATGGGCACAGACACGACAGTAATTCTGTACCATTCAACAAATGATGGATTTACGATGAACTGTGAATTCATAATGACTACGAGTTAGGAGGTGGTGTTAGAAATATGCCTGTGGAATTCCATAGTGTGGAGTTCCATAAAAGGTTTTAAATAATATGAGACTGGGATGGACTCCTGGCTCCAAAACAAGCTTAGTTAAAAACCTTTCCACTGTATCACAGCATATTCCAACATGCCTCATATGTAATAGAGAGAGTCCGACAAGTACTGAGAGAGCAAGTAAAAGCTGAACTGAACTGATTGGTAAATTGGATATTATTGTGTGAATTCAGGTATCATCTTGGAATAGCTACCATCGCTACCATAATAAAAGCAAATGAGTTAAGGGTTTGTATAGATTCAAGAGATTTGAATGAAGTCCTCAAATATTTGCACTACCCCATGAGAACAGCTGAGGAAGTCACATCTAAACCTCAAGACACCAACGTGTTTGCATCTCCGGATTCAAGCCAAGGGTTGTGTCAGCACTGACTTCAAACAGGCCAGGTTTTCACACTACACTAACTCCCCTTTTTGTCAATACACTTAAGTATCTTCCTTTTAGGATGGCCTCAGCACTTGAGGTGGACCTAAGCATCAAATCCTGGATCTTCGGAGACCTGGCTGGGATGGATATAATTATAGATGATCTGCTGATTTGTGATGGGAATGATCAACAACACAATTAGGAGTTGTGTTGTGTTCTGTGACACCAAACGAAAGGACCTGACACTGAATGGAATCAAAATACCAGATTGACCTGAATGAAGTCAGTTATGTGGGGACACACTTAGAGTATGTCTACATTTACCATGGATTGACACTGTGGCGATTGATCCACCGGGGGTCGATTTAGCGGGTCTATTGAAGACCCGCTAAATCGACTGCAGATCACTGTCCCATCAACTCCAGTACTCCACCAGAATGAGAAGCATAAGGTAAGTCGATGGGAGTTTCTCCCGTCAACCCAGTGCAATGTAGACACCGCAATAAGTTGACCTAAGCTACGTCGACTCCAGCCAAGTGAATAACGTAGCTGGAATTGCATAACTTAGGTCGACTTAACCCCGTAGTGTAGACCTGTCCTTGGTGACAACAGAGTTCAAGTGAACACACCAAGAAACAAAAACAAAACAAGCTCATAAGCAAATGTACAGATGGAAATGCCCTGAAATAAGGAAGCTTTACTAACACATCTCAGCAAATTCATTGCTAATTTATCCCAAGTGCACCACTTAGAGTATTATTTATTGTTTTATTACAGTAATGCCTAAAGGACTCAACTGAGCTCAAGTCTCATAGTGCTAGGAGCTGCACAATTACCTAGTAAAGAGCTCCCAATCTAAACAGGCAAGACAGACAGAGGGTGAGAAGGAAAACTGAGGATCAGAATGCTGATGTGACTTTCCTGTGTGCAGCTGGTGATCAGCACAGCTAGGAATAAAACCTGAATCTCATTACTCCCAGGCCGGTGCTATTACCCATTACCCTACGCTCCCTGTCCTAGAAGGCTGCTTGAAGATATTCCAGTCCCATTGTGCACAGGGAAGGGGAAAAAGAAAAGTCTTGGAGAATTGAAAAAAATTGTGTCACAGCACCACCTTTACTAACATATTTTTAAATTAACAAAGAGACTAAGATCTCAGCTGATACAAGATCACATGAGTTGCTGGCTGCCCTTCTGCAAATGATCTGATGGTGGCATAAGCTTCTACTTCACTGACTGAATCACCACAGAACAGGATGATAAAGAAAAGATAGTAATGGGATCTGATTGCAAATGGTTTCGTAAATGTTTTTATGGGCAGAAAACAGTAGAAGCAGAGATCATAAAACTTTGGAAGCTATGTTAATAGAAACCTTTGTGCAAATCACTGGGTAAATTTCATCAAATAACAGTGACATTGCAAAAGCATTTGTTAAACACAATATACAGGCCTGGAAAGACGTTTATTATTGCAGGGATGCTTTCAAAGGTGCCTATAAATAGTGAATGCAAGATGCTGCAGAACAGGAGGATGCTGTCAGTTGGCACACCTGGCCTACAGCGCCCCCTTCTGCCTTAGTGTTACTTTATAGCACCCTGCTTCAGTTCCCTTCTTTGTGCTCCTTTAATAAACTCCCCGCAGGCTTTATTTTTGTCCAATAACGCCCCTCCTGTTTCTCCCAGAGTCTAATTTATTGGCATAAAACACAAAACAAAGCTCAGTCCCTGTCCTCTCTTCTCCCACCTCAAGTCTGCTCTGCAGCTCTTCTCTGCCTTGGCAGGCCACCCTCAGGAAGTTTTTCCTACTTCCCTGGAGTCTGCTCCTCCTGGCCCTCAGCCTTCTTCAGCCCTCTCTCTTTCACACCCAAATCCCTTCCCTTACCTCGCTGAGCTGAGAGAGAAGTCCACAGGTAGCAACTTTTTGAAGCCTGCAGGGATCTCTCTCAGTGTCTGCACCTTTCTGCCGTATTCCCTCTTTCATAAGGCCCAGGTGCCTCCCCTTAAGTCTCAATTGGACAGCATGTAAACAGTCCAGCTTCTTCTTAAAGGAGCTAGTCATCCTGTGATAGATGTATATACAACGCAAAGATTACCCCATTCCCAAAACAACATTAGCCCAAGCTCAACTGAGAAACACAGAATGACTTAATCTTACAAGAGCTTGAAAGACTAGTTCAAAATGAAACTAATGTAAAAGCACAGATACCTCCAACCACCAAATCCTGTTGGGATTATCAAGATGAAATTGCTGCACGTGATGGAATCATGTTTTAATATCACACAGCCTGAGCTCAGAAATGCAACGCATAATCCACAGTGGGTGTTGGGATGTGTAAGAACAGATCCCAAGACGTCCTGGTCTACCCAGTTTTCAATGTTGTCATCAAATATAATGCAGCCAGGGGTGATAATCTGCAATAAATACTGGAAATAGAATGTTCAAGAAACATCGAGATTCCTGATCACCCTTGGAAGGAATGAGGTTTTGGAAGGAATGAGGGGCTCTGGGAGCAGGATGACTTTCTACCCTGTAACACATTGCCCAGCAGACCCGCTATGTTCTCATCCTGCAGAGAGTTAATGCAATTTAGCATTACTAAGCAGCTGTCGGGGGAACCCAACTATGGCAGCATGGCTCCGGAAGCAATGGAACTATGGAGCGATGCTACTAGGTAAGGAGTCTAGGCAAGAAGCCTGTTTCAGCAAAGAGCGAAAGGCCTCCCTCCTACCAAATTCTTCAGCGTAGATAAGCTGGTAAGCAGAACACTCAGAGAAGGGAATCAGCATGGGTAAACCTGAGCCTACACACTTGTCGGTAGATGCATTGTGCAGCTGTGTAAAACTCTGAAATGACACCCAGTTAAATGGTGTGGATCAAATGGAGGCGTTACCTGTCATGTTTTGTTTGTTTTTGAATTGCCTGTAACAGTATTATAATTACACTGTTACTTTTATAAGTGGTTATAGAACAAGTTTCATAGAAATGACTTACATTTCAAACTTGAAACAAGGGCACCGGTACCTACTAATGGAGGACACGTCACTGGGTAAGTTTGTAAACAGGAAGAAAAAAAAAGAGGAGGGGAGATTATAACCAATTAAATATTTCATTTATAGCTTGCACAGTCTTAAAAGTATATTAATTTTTGAGGTGCGTAGTCTCTGATGGGGACCTACGGTGATGTATTTGTGATGGTTCTCGGGGTACCCAGGACTGTGAGTCACCTTATTACTCCCTGCCTTCACTGTGAGGGAGATTTGTTTGCTTAGCTGGTGTCAGGGCCGGCTCCAGGCACCAGCCGAGCAAGCTCGTGCTTGGGGCGGCAGATTCTACGAGGCGGCATTCCGTCCAATCTTAGGGCAGCACAGCCGCTTGTTTTTTTTTTTTTTGTTCGCCAATCGTCCTGAAGGGGGCGGCAGTGCAGAGGAGGGGAGCGCCCTGCTGGGAGAGGGATGCGCGCTCCGTCTGCCCCAGACAGTGCCAGGTCTGTAGCAAGCCTGGCAGGGCAGCCCGCGTCCTTCCCTCCCCGCCGACCCGAGGGGCGCGGAGCCCTCCCGGCAGGCGGCGCGGCAGTCGGGGCCGCGTGGCGAGCGTCCTGCTGAAACCCTGGCTGCCCCTCTTCTCTTCCCCCCCCAGCTGGGACACGTCTGCAGCGCCAGGAGTCCCCCTGCACCCTGGCTCCAGCCGCGCCACAGGGTTTTTGTTTTTGCTTTGCCATTCTGGCCGCCCTGATTTTTTTTTGCTTGGGGCAGCAAAAATGCCAGAGCTGGCCCTGGCTCTTTAACACCCCTAGCCTGGTTAGCCACTCAAGCACCCCCTTCTGGGCAATGGGCTTACTTTGCTTCGCAGGTTAACAATAGGTGCAGCCCAGTCCCCGAGTCCCTTTCCCTGTGATATCCAGCCCCGACATGGACTACTCACAGAACTACTAGGTCTGCTAAAAGAAGAACAGGAGTACTTGTGGCACCTTAGAGACTAACAAATTTATTAGAGCATAAGCTTTCGTGGACTACAGCCCACTTCTTCAGATGCATATAGAATGGAACATATATTGAGGAGATATATATACACACATACAGAGAGCATAAACAGGTGGGAGTTGTCTTACCAACTCTGAGAGGCCAATTAATTAAGAGAAAAAAAACTGAAGTGATAATCAAGATAGCCCAGTACAGAGAGTTTGATAAGAAGTGTGAGCATACTTACAAGGGGAGATAGATTCAATGTTTGTAATGGCTCAGCCATTCCCAGTCCTTATTTAAACCGGAGTTGATTGTGTCTAGTTTGCATATCAATTCCAGCGCAGCAGTCTCTCGTTGGAGTCTGTTTTTGAAGTTTTTCTGTTGTAATATAGCCACCCGCAGGTCTGTCACTGAATGACCAGACAGGTTAAAGTGTTCTCCCACTGGTTTTTGAGTATTTTGATTCCTGATGTCAGATTTGTGTCCATTAATTCTTTTGCGTAGAGACTGTCCGGTTTGGCCAATGTACATGGTCTGCTGTTCTCAAAGGAACAGTATACACACCAGCTTGTAAGATTCAGTTCAGGACCAGCCCTTTGCTTAGCAACAACACGGCTATATTTATAGTGAAACCAAGAATAAGTTTATTATCAAAGGCTAGAGGTCCAGGAGATAGTGAGTAAGGATATTGAAAACAAATGGTTACACATAAAACAATCATCATGCGCTTTCTAGAGACTAAACTTAACTATCAGGTTAGCCACCTGTCTAAAGAAGTTTATCTCACCCGAAGACCTCTGCAGCATTTTCACCCAAAGTTGGCAGAGATCCTGTTTCAATACTGTAATACACATTGTTTACTTCCTAGGTGCAGAATGAGGGGGTGTCATCTTTTTCTCCTACATACACCCCCAAAGTTAATTGTCTGCACTCAGAGACAGATAACCACCCGCGCATTGTTTTTCTTTCTACTGCTTCCCCATTGGTTTCACATCTCTTCGCTGACTTCATATGTACATGGGCACCCTTTGTGCTAGCTTACAATGCTTAATTTACGTCTAGATAGTCAGAGAGGTGAATACACCTCTCGTCTGACAGAAAACCTCTTTTTTCTCCTCTGCTGGTGAGTCATACCTTGATACAGACTCCAAGCACATATTTTCAATGTATATACACATAACTCCTTACATAATATTGGTACATACATTTCACAATGATATTAATGACCAGCATGACCCCAGCTTTCATTTAAGACCTCACTATACATTATTTGATGACCCAGAATCAGGACAATCCCATAATGTTCTTGCCAGTGGGCATTCAGGAGTTCTTGGATCACAGTATTAAATTCCACTGTGCAACTCTGTAGCAGTGCAACATGATTAGACCCTCCCCAGAGATAGAATTCATGCATAAATACACCCTCACTAACATTGCAATGTTGATTCACCTCTCTATAATTAGAAGCTCAAATAAGAGATGTTCTGGTATCCAAATACAAACTACACACACATGTTTATTCTTGTTTGTACATGCACGCATACAAGACTTTGAACGAGGGCCCACGTCCCTATATATTTGTTCTCTGCGCCAAATTTTACCACTCTTTCAAATGAAACAACTCCATTGATGTTTGCCAGCAGTCAGTTGGGCCTCCCATGTTATTTCTTTTTTTCTATTCATGTGTACCCTTTCATTTCCTTCTCCTTTCACTATTTTTCAAAAACGGAGAAAACTCCATGCAAAGAACTATATCAACTATCTCAGAGATAAGGTTACCCTTGGCAGCAAGTCAGGAAGATGACAGAAAGCTTTCTGTCAGACAAGACTAGCAGAGTGGAGACATCAGATGCAGCCAGCTCCTGATGGTCTTAGAAGCTCTGCATAGCAAAATAAAGGGCAAAACCTCCCAAAATAGAGAAAATTAGTCAGAAGTGCTTGTGCTGCCTCTCGTCATCACATAGGTTAGGCTCTGCCAAACAGGAAACCAGAGTGTGACTTGTGCAACTTGTGACTTATTACTGTGAGACTTGTGTGACCAATCTCAATTTTGAAAAATTTCCTTCTGGATTCTGAAAAATGTTGCACCATTGAAAACAAAGCTTTTCTTCTAGAACATTTTTGCCCAGCTCTGATAAGAATGCCCATCATGGTGGGAGTGTAACTTAAAGCAAGGAGCTGAGGCGGCCTTATTTTACACTTCCCCATTAGTCACTTAGTGACTGTTTATGCCACCACTAGGTTGCTTTAACAGATCTTGCCCCTTGACAAGCTCCTGGATTGGCCACCCTGCCTTTTCCAGCCACGCCCTCCACCCCTTCCTTACCAACCCTGCTGAGTGACTATAGGACATAGACTCCTTCTGCTCAAGTTTCAGATTGGCACATCTTGAACTACTTTGGCACAGAGGTCTTTTTTTCTAACTCGCACTCAAAATGCTACTTGACACAATGATTTGCATCACTAATCAATTTAGCCTAGAGACCTTGTGCCAAATTCTGCTCTGAATTTCACTGCTGCACTCCAGATTTACACAAGCAGAATTTGGTTCCCTAATTCTACATTTCCTGCCTTTGGACTGCTTGATTTCTCAGTTCTAAACTTGTATGAAAGCTGGGGGGGGGGGGGGGGGGGGGTTGCACGTAATAGAAATAAATAATATGTCAGATAAGAATTAAACAGGAAATATCTTAGAAACCTCAGCCCACAACTCAAACCGAATCTGAACTAAACTTGGATTTAAGATTAAACAAAGTTTTTCTTTTTTTAAGTTTGATTAACTCCTTTTTTTCCCTTATCCCCCCCCCCTCACCAACACTAATCACTGTAACATGATTGTGCCCCTATGGTTCCAGCTGAATGCTGCAAGAAGGGCTTGTCTTGTGTAATTTCTGGCCAAGACCAGAAGCCGGAAGATCCAGAAAAATCTCACATGAAAGCTTGTTTTCAGAAGATTTCCAGGCCATTTCTGTAGATCCAAGAAGTTCAGATAGTTCAGCTAACCATCTGGGGCTAATTAATTCCTAGTATATCTTCAACATCAATGGGTTACCGAAGGAATGAATCTTGGCAGATAAAGTTCTTGAGTGCTTTTCTGAATCAAGTTCCAAATCTTTATCCAGTTTCACCCATCATTAATATCAAGCCTTCCAAACAACAGAACCATCAGCATCTTTGTGATTAAACACCAACAATACTTCTAATGTAATATTAAGTCCAATCTTGCATATCTTGTGCATCTAAAACTTTCATTAATTTCAGCTGGAGTTTTGAATGAGCATAGAATTGGGCTAATTGCTTACTAAAAATTTCAACATATGTACATATAACACATACACACACACACACACAAAATGACAAAAAGCAAAAGCAAAAACACACTGGAAAAATTTCCTACAAATCAAAGGAACTCTTTGCAATCTTCATTTATACATAAATATAAGAAATTTATTCCAACTAAGAAGCACTGGAGAGAAAAGAAAAGCAAAATAAAGAAAGAGGGGAAGAATTGGTGTCTGGAATCTATAGTCCTACTTGTGCAATTACATGTTAATTTAAATATCCCCCTTTGTAAATTGTTCTTTATTTCCAGAATTTTCTTCCATTTCTCTCAAAAATATATCATTCAATCTATCAAAAGAAGCTAATTCACCCATGCACTGAAAGCAATCTTTTCAAAGAGGTGGATTTGGATTCCACCACCTACACAGCTGTGCATGCATATTCATACATAGAACAGCTAATGCAATCCACTTTTTGTTTGATTGTGATCATTCTTTTCCCCAGTTGAAATCAAGTGAGATATTTTCATTGCACATGTAATAGCAAAGTATTACATCTCTGGGCGTAAATAATACTATTACTCCAATACCTTTAGAACTATAATTACTGAAAATAATGCCTATACACCTGATACTACCAGGACTATGCACTGAAACCAGCCACTGATGCTACGGGAAGGTTGGATGATAATTATACAGTTAGCCTGGATTTTTTCCCCCAAAAACCACATTTTAAAAAATACCACAACAACAAAATCATCAACTCACATATAGTATCCTTTATAAGTGTGTCACTGGGCACTTCATACTAAAAGATGATTAAGGCCCCAGTCCTGCAAACACTTCCATATGTGTTTAACTTGTACCTGGGGCTGCTCACATGCTTAAAGTTAAGCGTTTGCTGGACTAGATCTTAGGGACTCAATCCTACTCCCATTGGAGTCAATGGCTAAAATCCCTTTACCTGCAATGGAAACTAAGTCAATCCCTAAAACAGTAAGCAGAAAATCCCGCCTTCATTTCCATACTATGCATTAACTAAAGTTAATGAGGGTCTGAGTCAAGGCAGAATTTAGCCATAAACATTTTTAAAACCATCAGAAGGAACAACAGACACATGACTACAGTTAGTTTTGCTAGCCAATGACAAGTGCTACTGAAAATGGATAGATTGGCAGATAGGTAAGCTGTTACCGCCTGGGCACAAAGAATACAAATGGGAAGTAAGCTGCCACATAATTAAAAGCTCTTTCCTCCTTCATGGTTTAAATTGTAGCTTATATCAACAATGTGATCTGTCAATTTTTTCCTCAATGGTTGGCACTGAATATAGCCTCAGACCCAGACAGCCATAACCATGAATTGACCTTAAGGTTAGGTAGCAAAATACTGAAGTGAATACAGGATTTGATGGGGTGACAGTGTTGGGATCTTAAAAGTGGGCTGATGTGTTCAATCATCAGATTATTGATAAAAATGCAGGCTGCTGGGGTCTGCCCACATGGTAAGTACGTACAAAGAAACAGAGGAGGGGTACTATGAAAAAGTAAAAGTGTTTCTCAAGGATTTCTTGTTAAATAAAAGGTCTCAACTTGATGTCTGGAAACAATAGCAAAATATTCTAGCTGCAAAATGGGAAAGCAAATCCTTTAACAATTATCTCCCTGTGACATCCAAACACTTTATGGTGTTCTGTACTGCAGTCAATGGGCTCCAGGAAATATGAATAAAAGGAATCACCAGTTTGGATGGTCCATTGAAAAGCTGATCAGAAGCTGACAGCAGAGGGCCAGATTCTGCCATCCTTACACTGAGTAGTACCTTATTCATCGAGTAGTCCCACTGAAATCAACTCAAGAAGTAAGGTACTACAC
Organism: Chrysemys picta bellii; assembly: GCF_011386835.1. NCBI lineage: Eukaryota > Metazoa > Chordata > Testudines > Emydidae > Chrysemys > Chrysemys picta. The sequence continues at coordinate 118,817,380 of NC_088797.1, read as the reverse complement.
AACGGGACTAAGGGCTGCAGATATCAGGCTTATATTTGGATGTAATTTTGTGACATTGCCTGCTCATACCTTAGCAGGCATCTTGTAAGCAGCGAGAGGAGAAATCTCAGCATGAACATTAACAGAAGCAGGAGACTGTTAGGCAGATGATGCCCCAAACTACAAAATAAAGAGGCCAGTCCCTAAAAATAGCCTAGTAACATGTAAATACAAACAACAATTACCCTAATCCTCATCCCAGAAGCACACCTGTGCAGGCTCAGATATGACTTGGCCCTCAGCACTGTTGCTGAAACCTGATTTCCGTAGAACTGAAATCAAGCAAAAGATGTAGCTGAGAGCTCAAAAAAAAGATGGTAGGCCAGATCTTCAGCTGGTGTAAATCAGCATAGCTCCCCTATGTGCCAAAAGCGTACTCTGTTTGCTAGCAGAGCAGTCGGAATGATACTCACTCGTTACTCCGTCCATTGTCAGATATTTCCCCCACACTATTAACCAGTTGCATTAATGGTCAAACACTGTTCACCACATAAAAAATTCCATAATTCTTTCTGTCAACACTCATCCTGCCACACTGCTCCCTACATTTCCATGCACATGCACTCTCCAGAGTTCCCCTCCCACCTATCCTCCACCATCCCCCGCTGTCACACACCAGGTCATCCTGGTCCTGCCCTCCACTTTCCCCTCCATGCACATTCACAGTGTCCTCCACCTTCCCGCCCTCCTTGTTGAGCTGATGATGGAAGAGAGAATTTTTGAAAGGAAACATTTAGGATTCATGAAACTGAAAGTTTATCTGTCAGCACTGTCCAAAAAAACATTTTTCCCCCAGAGAATTCCATGAAAAAATGCCTTTTTTAAATTCAGATATTTTAAAATGTGTTTCCATCCTGAAATGGTGAGGATAAGAAGCCTGATGCCTGAAATCCAGGTCAGGTATTCAAGGCGGTGGGGTTGTATATTCAGCACAGGCAAGAAGTTGATTTAGTGGCAGGGTGCAGATGGATTTGAAGGGAGATAAGAGAGGAGGAATGTGTAGTACTGATAAGAGAACATTTGGCAGGAGCAGGGTATTAGCAGTGGGAATGGAGAGGGAGGGCATGAGAGGTTTCAGGTATTAAATAACTAGAGGTGTCAGGAACTTGTGTCATTCAATTCCCCTCATGGTCAATCTGCTTACTCAAAAAAAACCAACAACCCACTCCACCTTTTTCTTTGATATGACTGGAGTTTATTGGGACATATAATAAAGTGGGATCTGGTCCAGTGTTTGTTTGCTCCAGCCAACATGATGCAATACTAAATAATAATCCAGAAGGATCACTTTGTGACTAAGGCATTCAGGGGCCTGGGATCGATTCCCATCTTTACCACAGATTTCCTGTGACCTTTGGCAAGTCACTTAAAGAAACTGAATCACAGAAAAACTATCTGTAAAATGGGTTCATAATATTTATCTAAAGGACCGTCGGTGTTTTGAGGCTGAATTAATTCATGTTTGTAAAGTGCTTTGAGAGTCTTAGATGAAACATGCTGTATACATGCAAAATAGTACAATCTGCAAATCTAAAATCTGTCCCCCTCCAGATTCAAACCATCACAACACAAAATAAAAATAATTAGCTCTGAGGTGCAAGTGTAACCCACACACCTCCTAGGTGTGGCGTTCTGTCCCATCTAGTGGCACAGAGAGAGAGAGAGAGAGAGAGAGTGTACACCCTGGTCTCCAAACCCCGTACACAGTCTCTGAGGGCCAGGAGCTCCTTGCACCGAATGCACACATATGCCACCCGTGTACAGGGCAAGTATGTAACCCACACACCTCCTGGGTGTGGTGTTCTGTCTCATCAAGTGGCACCGAGACCACTTAGAGAGCAAGATTAAGGAGTCTGCTCTACAGCCTTAGCTAATAGCCATTTAGCTCCAGAGGTCCCAGGTTCAATCCCACCTACCGACGTCTGTTGGTGTTACACAAGCACTGTAGTTCCCCAAATCTCCAGTTGTTTTTTCCAGGCAGCTTCAAGTAGGAGCCATTAGAGAGTTGAAACTGTCTTAAATTCTCAAAACTGATTAGTGATTTTGGATGCCTCTATTTTTTGGGTGCCCAGACTAAGACAACTTAATGGGTCTGAGCATTTCTGAAAATCAGACCCCTTTACTGATTTCTCAAGTTGGGCACCCTAAATCGCTAGTCACTTTTGAAAATTTAGCTCAATGGATTTTACTCACCTAGAACTATCACTTGCTGCAATCAAAGGATCATGTGGAAAATGCAGTGATGGTACTATAGTCAAAAGTATGCCACTCTCATAGCCACAGAAATCCCCCATCCTCACAATTTAAAACTCATACTCTCTGCTCTTTCTACCAGCTGTTACGCTCTTTGCCCTTGGGCCTTGAGACTAATTAGAGACAGAAGGAGAAGTAGAGCAGTCTTTGGATGGTTGCCTCACTCCATTCCTTTTCTCTGCTGAAATTAAAAAGCATCTGGAATCAGCAGTTTGCAGTGTTGCTGGAGCCTTGTTGGTCCCACGATATTGGAGAGACAAGATGGGGGAAGTAATGTCTTTTATTGGACCAACTTCTGTCGGTGAAAGAGACTCTCTTTCGAGCTTACACAGACAAGGAGCTGTTCTGCAGACTAAACTTGGTTTCTCCTCCATACAACTCAGTTGGAATGGAGTGGTTGCAGGGAAAGTGTTCTACACAGCAAGGGTCTTAGAAAATGTAGTATTGGGAAATCTCACTTTTCCCTCCGAAGCTGAAATATTAAGCTGCAAGTGTTAAGGCAGGAATTATTTTTCCATCCCAAAATATTTTTTAAGGAGGAGTTTTAACTTCCGCTCCCAGTTCCTGCAGACTGCTGATTTAGCTGTGGCAGGTGAAGCACCTCTATGAGGCTCTCCCAGGCACCAGACCCAGTGAGAGTATCTGACCTTACAGGAATCGACTCCTTGCGGGAGAGGCACCTCCTGGAGCAGGGAGAACCAGGCATGCCCCTGCGTGGGGGGCTATTATCCTCTAGCAGGAAGGAATGCAGAAAAAGGTCTTCGTTATGCCTCCTCCTCTTTTCCTTTTTTTTTTAAACTGAAAAAACTTAGAGCAGGAGTGGCCAACCTGTGGCTCTGGACCCACATGCGGCTCTTCAGAAGTTAATATGCGGCTCCTTGTAGAGGCACTGACTCCATAAGGAGTAGCTCTTCCCCTTACTTCTCCCCTGATTTCCAAGCCAAGCAGAGGTCAGCCCTAGGGGTCCTGTCTACAGTAGCCTGGCAGACTTAGACATGGGCAGTGGACACGTCAGAAGCTGTAGTGCGGACAGGGCTCATGCTTTTTCACCATCAAAGTCTGAACTCTGCCTATAATACAGCTTTGGCTGTTACCACCACTAATGCAGCTGCTATGAAGTTTGCTGGCATAGACACAGGCACAGGGGGAAAAGGCGGGTGGGGGAGAGAAGGGGGTGTTTTGCATGTCACCACCACTTAGGGTTACCATATTAAAACATTTAAAAAAGAGGACACACCACGGGGCCCCGCCCCCCCAACTCCGCCCCTTCCCTGGCCCAACTCCACCCCCATTCCAACCCCTTCCCCAGAGTCCCCGCCCCAGCTCCGCCCCCTCCCCTGAGCCCCCGTATTCCCCTCCTCCTCCCTCCCAGCCACGCGAAACAGCTGCCCGAGTACTACCGGCTTCACGGTTTGCCGGGCAGCCCCCAGACCCTGCGCCCCCGGCCAGGCGCTTCCCCAGCGCAGCCGGAGCCCGGGAGGGGAAGCGCCCAGCCAGGGGCGCAGGGTCTGGAGGTCTGGGGGCTGCCCAGCAAACCGTGAAGCCGGTAGCGCTCGGGCAGCTCGGCTCTTCAGCTACACAGAGCTGAGGTGTCTGGGGGGAGCTGCAGCAGCCGCCATCGCCGGAGCCGCTCTAAGGTAAGCGGGGGACAGGCAGGGCCGGCTCTGGCTTTTTGGCCGCCCCAAGCAAAAAAAATAAATAAACCAGGGCGGCCAGAATGGCAAAGCAAAAAAAAAAAAAAAAAACCTGCGGCACGGCCGGAGCACGGGTGCAGGGGGACCGGCTGGGGGGATGGGAGGGGAAGGGAGTGGGCGGGAGAGAGAAAGAAGGGGGCGGCCAGGGCTACAGCAGGGGCGCTGCCATGCGGCCCCCCCTGCTGCGCCGCCTCCTACTGCCTGCCGCGAGGGCTCCGCTCCGGTCGGCGGGGAGGGAAGGAAGAGGACTGCCCTGCAGGGCGCTCTGGTTCTCCGTGCCACCGCCCCCTACAGGGCGGCCGGAGCGGAACAAGAACAACAACAACAAAAAGCAGCCGTGCCGCCCTAGGATTGGGCAGAATGCCGCCTCGAACAGTCTGCCGCCCCAAGTACCAGCTTGCTCAGCTGGTGCCTGGAGCCGGCCCTGGGGACAGGGATGCCGGCAAAGCATTTTCCCGGACATGTTCAGCTTTTTGGCAATACCCCCTGGACGGGGATTTGAGGACCAAAAAGCCGGACATGTCCGGGAAAATCCGGATGTATGGTAACCCTACCACCACTTGTCTCCATATCTTCTGCAGTCCGCACACCTTCATACCAGGCAATAGAGGGAACCATGGACTCCTTAAGAAACGGAGATGTTTTAGTCATAGATTGCAGTAGCTCAAGCGCAGAGTCCAATTAACTCTAATAACAAAACATTTCTAAAGTTCGCTCTGGGGTAGATTTTAACAGGAACCCTGGGGCAAAAATAGGAGCAACTAATCCCCTGAATTGACCCAGTGCTCAAATCCATCACTACAAGCATTTCAGATTCAGTTAAACTTTATAATGTTCCTACATTGTTCAAATCTTCACTGGTGACTCAATATGAAGATACCCGTCTAGCTTTCCCTTTAGCTATTAGTTTTCACAGTGCTACCAGCTGCACTGAACTATATGTTCCTGTGTTAATTATTTCAGATACCTGGGTCCAGATTCTAAACTGACTGCAATAGAGTTACTCTGGATCTACAACAATGTAATTGAGGTTAGAATCTGATCTGTGGCATTACGTACACTCAGTTACAATCCTTAAACTCCATGATCCCTTGGAAATTAATCAGATTCTGTACCACTTAGGAATTTTAATGGGAGACGAGAACTTTGATAAATGTCAGAGAAGGTAAAACGTTATCTCCCTGAGGCAGGGAGCGATAAGAAATGGCTTTGATGTGCCATAATTGAGAAAAGGGAAAAAAAGCGCTTAGATGACCACAATGTTCCCTTGCTCTCTTGGATTAAAATTACATTCTTCCTGTCACTAAAATGCCAGATCACATACTCCCTGCAGTTACATCTCTGCCACTGGGAAACAAAGCAAAAAGAGAGTAAGTGCTTACATTCAAATATTATACATACACATTTTCTTTTTTTTTTTACTATAACCTGGTTACACATGTGGGGAGACATTCTGTGCTGGTCGTGCAGGAGGAACAGCACCAGTTGCAGTTGAGATGATGTGAAAGCACACGTCCTTCAAATTGAAGGCGGCGTACCAGTCTCCCAGATCCAGGGAGGGGATGATAGAGGCCAGGAGCTTCACTAGGAAGTGGCTCAAGTCTCGCAGGTCCAGGATAGGTCACAGACCACCCTTGGCCTTTGGGATTAAAAAGTAACGGGAATAGAACCCCTTGCTCCTGTACTCTGGAGGAACAACCTCCACCGCACCTAGCTGCAATAACCCCTCTACCTCCTGTGCGAGCAGACTCTTGTGAGAAGGGTCCCTGAAGAGGGAGGGGGAGTGGGGGAGTGGGAAGGAGGGGTAGAAAGCAACTGAAGGGGGTTGGTGTGGGAAAATTCACAGATGTAGGGGAGTGGGAATATGAGATGAAGAGGTGTTGGGCCTGGCATGAATGGCAGAACCACGGGGCAGAGGGAATTAGGTCTTTTATGTCTGCAAGTGGCCTTGTTAAAATAGCCTCCAGAAACCCTGGCCCAATCTATAAGCAAACCCGGGATGTTACCCTTTAGCTCACTTCACTAATCTGTCTGCCTAAGCCTCAAATTCACATTGTTTACCTTTCATAGCCAATCATTTTGGACTTTTTAAAAAAAAACAATTACATTTGTATCCTCACACTTAAAATGCACAGCCCCTGCACAACAAAACAGAGCCTGAATTATTTATTGCAAGTTTAGGGCCCACCCCAGTGCCAGCTGAAGTCAATAGGAGTTCATTGACCATTGGATCAGTCCCCACGTGATCTCAACTCAACTTCATACAAAGCCATTTCTTGTTTGCATTGGTGTTGTACAAACATATACTGGAGAAAGACAGTCCCTGCCCACAAGACCATACAGTCTAAAGGAGAAGGAAGGAATACAGCATACAAGCATACAAGCAAAGCAAAAGCTATTTATATTTCTAATGATCACCGTAAAGTATGATGCATGATCTCAAAAGAAAGAGCACCAGCACTCAAAAGCCACTTAATAATTCTTCATCATGCATTTATCAGGCCCTGGACAATAAGAGACTGTCTCCATTTGGGATGTTATCAACCTGCTGGAAATCACAAACATTTAAAAATTAGGACGACAGAAGGCTAATGGTTACAGTGTATTAAGCAAAGTAGGTCCTAGAATGAACTAGTGGGATTATGTGGCTTGGAAAACAAGAACTTTGATTCTAATCAGCAACGGCTATTGATAAAAGTGCAAAGGTTCGCGTTTACATTTTATACGGGCTGTGATTTGAGAGGACAGCACTATAGATACTGATGGAAGATTGTTTGATAACAGTGAGTAACTGGATTTTAACTGGAGGTATTAGAGAGAGCAGACTAAGGTCTGAGTGTAATACGGAGACTTTACACTTCTATAGCACAGCATGGGCAAACCCAAACTTTCAAAAAATCATGATTTTTGGAGCCTAACTTATGAGTGGCTTAAAAATCATGAGATTTTTAAAAGAATGCATTTGGAGTCCTGTTTATTTGCCTTCCAGCTTTTGAACCTTTAGGGTTCTTGTTTTCACGCGCAAGGGCTAGAAACTTACTTTTTAAAAACAAAAATAAAAGCTGAGATTCTGTTGTAGTTACAGGATGCTGAGGCCTACAGGCTACAAGGAAAAACATCAAATTTTGCAAAACTCACAATAAATTGGTGAGAGTTTGCAACACTGGTTAGTAGAGACTTTCACCAAACCATCTCAGAGCATTGCGCATTAACTGGATTAGGCCTTGAGTTACCCCTTCAGCAGCAAGGCCCAATTATTGAAGGACAACTTTGTTTAATCTTGGAATTCAGACCGTTTTGTGAGTCTCCTTCAGCACCCAGTGACCAATCCAAGTCCTCAAACAGCAGCACACGCTGGTCAGAGGCTCCTGTGAAGGCCCAGTCCAAGCGCCCCCCACACTACTTTGAAACAGGGAGCTCCCAGCTTACATAGTTTACATAGCTAATCACACACGCACACACACACACACACACAGAGCAATAAAATATTCAAACAAATTCAGAACTAAGCATCAGCAATATGAACCCACTTCTAAGACTCTCCTCCAGGGGCCTCAGGCTTGCAGTCCACCCTCCAGCTACACACACACACACAAAGTGGATGTGCATGGTTATACCCACAGCATCATAGCAGTGGGTCAACCTGCAGCACAAAAAGCTCAAAGGTGACATTTTCATACTTGGGTGGCAAAAGTTTGGCATCTAAATCTAGATAGAGGCACTGAAATACATGTGCCCTGGCTGTCAGAGGTGCTAAATAGGCATAGCTCCCACTCAAGTCACCAAGTCCAGGTCTATATCACCATATCCAAGATCGGAGGCTAGCCACCACTGGATAACATATGGGAGTGGGGAAGGTGGCTGTTTCCAGAGTGCCCCCCTTGCAGCAGGGGTGGCCTGCCAGCATCTCTGCATCAGTTTCCCTTTAGTCAGTCTTCAGCCTATTCTTGTTTTAGTGGCAACTTGCTGCCATAGACATGACTTGGCCTTCCTGCCAAGCTGCTAACAAAAGGCCACTCATTCCAGGGTGTCCAAGTCCAAACCAAACCGAGTGCAAAGTCTTCACCCCACTCTCCAACTGGGCCTAACCCCACCTTCCCAAAGGGTCGGTCTTTTCTGTCCTCGGGGCTCAGCTTTCACCCTTCCCAGGTTCCTTTCACCTCTCCCCTCAGTCCTGCCTGGGCTCCTTTGGGTTGCCCCCTGCGCTTTCCGAACAGCTACTCCTCAGCCTTCCTGTCTGGAATCTTCTACAGGCCTCTGTCTGCCTTGTACTAGCCTCTGGCTCCCAGAGTCTTCTGCACTCCTCTTCAGCCAGCTCCCCCCTACTGGGCTTCCTTTCCCTGAAGTCCGACCCTGTCCAGGCATAGCCAGCAGGGCTAATGGAATAGAGAATAGAATAATGGCGCAGGCTACCCTGTTACAGTGTCCAATGGAACAACGTGCACTGTGGTTTTCTCCTCCCTGCCCACTCAGATCAAAGCAGCACTGTTGTGTGCCCATATTCCCACCAGCAATAGTCCTGCTGACAGCTGCCTGCCTAGATTATACCTGCTAGGAGAACAAAATCTTCAGGAGAGAAAGCATAATTCTCCTCCAGGTCCTGGTGTACATCCCCAAAAGCACATACCAAGCCCAGCTATATTCCACCCCAGAATGTTCCTCCCTCTATTCCCTCATGGGGTTTTCTGGGAGCCTGAATCAGAGCAGACATATCTGTGCCTTGCCCCCCTTTCACATGATCAGCGGCTAGAGTAGCTCCCTCCTTTTCTATTTCTTATTCTATCGCATGGGTATTTTGGTGGATTAGGATAATGCACAGATTGCATAATGAACTGGGATGTTGTCTTCAGCAGCTCTTAAAAATTAATTCAGCTCATAAACTGGGAATATGTGAAAGAGTTCTTGTTTAGACTTGCTGGAAGGTGTATGTTCACATGCGCTAGCCCATGCCCTGTGAAAGGGCTGGGAGCTTAAGTTCCACGTGAGTACTTGTGGTTTTGGCACGAAGCCCTGCGTGTTTGGAAAGCCTGACTCTCCAGACACTAAAGAGTAAAGAATATAGGCCAAGACCTTTGAGAGAGAATAGATATTTTGACCAGTTCAATTTTTTGGGTGACCAACTTGAGACATTAAAAAGGGGCTTGAATTTCAGTAAGTGCCGAGCATCTGTGCTCTGAAAGTCAGGTTCCTTTTCACACATCTCAGGTTAGGCACTCACAATCAGTAGTCCCATTTTTGGATCAATACTTTTTTTGCACGTGTAAAACATGTTTCTGAAATAGCTAAGTATATGCTGGTTTCTTTTCTGAAGACCTGGAGTTCTGAATGTCTTCAGCCTTATATCAAATCAAATGCCATGTTTTAAGTCAGTTGGAATGATCAGACACTACAGTAAGGCCAACCTCTGTACTTAAGCACCTTTCCAAAAGAACTAAGCAGCATCAACTACAAAGTTACACTAGTTGGTACATTCGGTTTTTCCATTGGTGTAAACAGGAAAGAACTGTAGATTGGATGCTTTTGCAGTCCCATTCCCTCCTCCCTGCCCCCGATGACTCTCATAGTGCTAATTTAGGCCACCAAATACGAGACAAACTATGGGGTGTGTGTTCAGTGGAAAATGTGTCTGTCTAGTGTTTCTATCCTCCACAACTATTCAAGGATGTGGCCACTTTAAGAAGCGTCCTCTTCCACTAGACTGAAAATTCCCCAGCCCATACACCTGTCTCTGAGCCACTCTGAGTTTTTATTGTGTACCCAGTCTCTGTATTACAATGGTGGATTTGGCATACAGGCATTTTAAGCAATGGTGACAGCACTTTCATGCACACCACTCTGTAAGCCTTTTAGTTTCTGTTATCGCTACCACAGGTCTTGATCTTTTCGCAGTGTAGAAGAATTTTTAGTGGAAGGGGAGGAAGGAGGGAGAATGGGTCATTTGTGTCGTTCATTACTTTAACTGATTTTCTCAGGTTGGCAGCCAGCACTGGCACCAAACCTATTGCTCCAGTAATGTTCTTTTTTTGGACAGTCTCCCAGTAGCACTGGAATGTTGCCGCAGATATGGCAACAGCACTGTTATGCCTCTAACTCGCCATGCGCTAGTACGAGACAATCCATCAAGCCTTTCAGCGGGAGATCTGTAGCTGCTGTCTTAGCCCATCTCTGTTCATTATGTTTCAGAAGAGAATGAGGCTGCATTCCCCAACTTCATGCCCTGCAGCAAACGAGCCGGAGAACAGTGAGATGGCAGTACAGCGCATAAAAGAAAATATTAAAAGCCAGCTCCTTCCCTGGTGTAAATCAATAGTAGCTTCCCTGGCATCTGAGGATCTGGCCCTAAATGTGCCTTTTAAAAAAAATTAATGGCAAACTTACATTGAAACCTTATAGTTTAATGAAATGAAATCACTACCCAATGTGACAAGTTAATAGAGCTGAGAAAATAATGGATTTTTCAGTTCAGGGACCAAATAAACAAAAAATCCAGTTCAGTTTGAACCAAAACCAAATGTTTCCAATATTTTTCATTGCTTCAAAAACTTTTTTTGAATCAACCAAAATAGTTTCAGTCAACTCAAAATGAGGAGTTGGGTTTTTGTTTTTTTTTAGTTTTTCATTTCAATTTAGTCCTTTGGGGTGTTTTTCTCCTTTTTTGTGTTTTTTTTTTAATTGCCCAAATTTGGAAATGAAATGTCATTTCAAAATGAAGAGTCAAAATGAAGGATTTCAAAACAAAAAACTCAAAACAAAACATTTCCAAATGGTCCCAACAAAACATGTTGTCTATTTTGAAAAAATATTTTTAGGGTTTTTTTTTCTTTTTGGCCAAACTTGTTTGCAAATATGGGTTGGATTTGACCAATATTTTGGAGTCCCCAAAAATGAATATTTTGACAAAAATTCTATTCGCTGAAAAAAAATATCTCCCAGCTCTACTAGTTAGAACTGAAAGGGTATGTCTACACTGCAACTAAAACCCCATGACTGGCCTATACCAGCTGACTCGGGCTTGCAGGACTCGGGCTGAGGGACTTTTAATTGTGGTGCAGACATTTGGGCTCAGGCTGGAGCCCGGGCCCAACAACCCTGCGAGATGGGAGAATCCCAGAGCTTAGGCTGCAGCCCAAGCCTGAATATCTACACTGCAATTAAACAGCCCCATATCCCAAGGCCGCAAGCCTGAGTCAGCTGGCACGGATTAGCTGCGGGTGTCCAATTGCAGTGTAGACATACCCGGAGAGTCCCAGTGGAAACAAATTCCCAGGCGAAAACTTTGTACGAGAAATTTTAAAAGAATATTAATTTAAATTGGATGATAAAACTGGGTATATACTACAAAAATCACATTCGTGAGCAGTCATTCCAGTTACCAACACATGTTTACTAATAGCATGTTCACACCACTTTTAATGGGCCATCATGAACATTCAGGCGAATGACTGGTTGATATAAATGTCTGGGTAATGGTTATTCTTCTCCTGTATTCACACACACCACACATCAGGGAATACCTGCATGGATTAGAGTAAATGCTTTCCATTATCCACCTGTTTAATTAGCTCAGCCATCCAGTCAGGAAACAGAAAGACCATCATGTGCTCAGGGGATCGACCAATCACACACCATGACTAACATTATGAAGAGCTGACGCACTCAATTCCCAAATACTCCATGGACTGAAATTTATTTACGCTACCTGTTAACTGAACAATCACTAAAAACAAATACATTCAGACAAATCAGGGTTTGTTGCCGGATAATTCACAAGAAAAGAACAGGTCTAACTTTGTGGGTAAACTAATGGATAATTGGATCAGAGGGGTAGCCATGTTAGTCTGGATCTGTAAAAAGCGACAGAGTCCTGTGGCACCTTATAGACTAACAGCGAAGTGAGTATTCACCCACGAAAGCTTGTGCTCCAATATGTCTGTTAGTCTATAAGGTGTCACAGGACTCTTTGTTGCTTTTTAATGGATAAATGCTTTTAGAGGTTAATATACTTTGTACTTATGTAGATCTCCTTTCATTCAAGATCTCAAAGCAACATATAAGTATGAAAATAAGCCTCACAACATCCATCCAGACTAACTACTCTCCTAAATAAGGACTACTAGGGTGAATAAGGATGGCATGATCAGGCTGCCAGGCCCAGAACCTGCAAGGTATTGGCTCCTACCTCCTGTTGAAATCAATGGAAGTTAGGAGCTTAGATACCTTTGAGAAGCTGGGCCTCAGTTTTTAATCAGTCATCTATCTCTTAGGCAAAACTCCATGGAAGTGAATAAGTACTTCAGTATTTGGCCCAATTTTTCTATAATGTGCTTTGAAACACAGTGCTCAAAACAACATCAATAAGAAGTGGAATCTAGAGTTCAGGGTTATAGGCCAGATCTAATTCCCACTGAAATCAGCTAGACCCTTTCCATTGACCCCAGTTAGAATTAGATTAGGCCCCACAAGATCATTGCTTATAGATATGAACATCCATCAGCTTTATTCTCTTATCCCGTATAATAAAAATCAGATGTCATAATATTCATCCCATCATAGACTAAGTTCCATCATATAACACCCAGACAGTAAATGTTTGCTCAGCTCTCAGTCAAAGGAGGGGACCAAAGCAAAAGAGACAAGCTGCCGTTTTAGGTTAGGTTCACAACAAAGCTTTCCATTTACTTCTTGTTGAGATTTTTACTGATACGTACACTGTTAAAATGTTGCTTAAATTAAGGGGAGGGGCTGGGCAAGGAGTCTCAGTGGTGTACTTTGCTATTTAATGAGCTTTCATTTTATTTTTTTAAATTACTCCGAGAAATACAAACCTCCCGCAGGTCTTAACCTTTTATCAGCCCAGGTATCAAATACCGGCTGGCCCAAGTACATTTTGTGCAGTCCTTGTTTCTTATGCAAATACAAACATCTATAGACCAGTCTGCACTGTAGTCGAATTTGTTTCATGGACTTCATTCTGTTTTGTACTTTTCACCTAAAAGGAGTATTAGGTAGCTAGAGGCTTTCCCCTCCCCCATGAGGAGATTGTGTGAGATTTATTTTCTTCCTAAAATTATTGAGATAAATCCATCTGGGTGTAATTCTATTGAAGTCAGTTGGGCTACCTGAGGGGTGAATATTTTTCATCACCCTGCTTCAAAGAAAAAGCACTATTATGTAGGTAATCTTCATGTATTTTAAGTGTTTCTACTAATGCTATAGGATGATCAACCAAAAATATAGGTGCTTCTGTCTTTGTCAGTCAGGGTGTTTGTATTATGCCCATACCTACATAGCTCTTGATCAAATCTCAGTTAAACCCCTTGAGCCAAAATCAGCCCAAATCCAACTCCACTGAAGTCAATGGAGTTGCACTTTGTCTACCACAAGGCTGAATTTGGTTCCTTGAGTCTGAAGTGGGAGGGGCAAACTTGCGAGGACAGGCTTTCTCATGAGTTCCTTCCTCTTGTGTTTGGGCTGCACGTACCCTGTCTCATGACGTTTTGACAGTTATGTTTCCAGTTCCAGGCAAAACTAGGAAGTAGAGAATCACAAAAGCAATGACAACAATAAGCTAACCACTCTCTATCTCAATCTCTCTTTTTTGTTTTGTTTTGTTAAAACACACCCACCCCAAACGTTCCATTTAATTTTGATCAAGACATGAGTAGACATTTGGATTTGGGCTTTATAAAGTGACATATAGATCTGGATTTTCAATATCACTAATTCCAGGATTTCTGGTCTGGGCCCAGGCTCTCTGTAATTGGATTAAATCAGCTGACTCATGCTCTCTAGTTCTTGTATAATGGACTATTCTTTAACTCAGTTGCAATGACAGTGGACTAGGGTCGAGTGGCCTGATCTTGCACGTCAATACATGTGTAAGTAATTTCATTTAAATCAATCGATAACGATTTACGGAATTGGGCCCATGAGAGCAAAAGGAACAGCCTATTTAATATACTCTGGTCTAGTCTTGCAATTTTTATGTGACTAAAGGTTGCGGAGTCAGGCTTGTGGCTTATTGTTTGAAATATGGAATAGGGAATCGTTAGGTCCAGTATTCCACTATTTTTACTTTAAATATCATGGGCTATATTGTACCCTCACATTGTAATGAAATCATTGGGGAGTTCTGCTTAAAAATTCATAGCCTAAGATGGCCCCAACATTTTTACTATTAAGAAAATAGTGTTTATATTACTATAATTCCACATTAAAGAGACAAGGTGGGTGAGGTAGTATCTTTTATTGGACCAATTTCTGTTGGTGAGAGAGACAATGTTTCGAGGTTACACAGAACTGAAAATTAGGACTCAAACTTGTCTCTCTCACCAACAGAAGTTGAGCCAATAAAAGATATTACCTCATCCAACTTGTTCCTCTAATATCCTGGAATCAACACAGCTACAACGCTGCATACTAGAATTCCACATAACTCATTGCTTATTTTTAGACCCAGTTCCCCTCCAGTACACCCCAAGGACAAACTGTTTGTGATATTTGTGACTAACTCATCTCCTTAGGAATAAGAAGGAGAAAAAAATGGCAGGAGTAAAAAGTATTTATCAAAAAGAGAAGAGGGAGTTGCACATCGCATTAGAAATGCGAATACACATTAAAAACTTCCCTAATACTAATTCACCATGTAAGGAATCACTTTAGTTGTATACATCTTATTGGGAAAAATCTAGGCTGTTTTCTTGGGGGGAAGTTTTATGAAAAAAATCAAAATGTGGAAGTTGTTTACATTTTGCAGAATTCAAAATAGAGCAATTTTTTTCCATTTTTGCAAAATTGTTAATTGATGTTTTTATTGATACCATTATCAACACATGTAGCTTTCTGAAAATAAGGTTTTCAGACAGCTTAAATATTTCAATCAATGTTTTGATAGCAGTTTCGCGGTTTCTGATACAAATCTTTGACAAAAATTTGTAATTAAAAACAGTCAGCAAGAGTTTTGCAAACAAATAAATGGGATGGGCGGATTTTTTGCATAATTTTCATTTTGAATGAAAGGCTATTTTTTTTTAATTTAGCTATTTTTCTTTTGAAAAACTTCAACCAGCTTTAGAAAAATCCTCACTGGACATCTGCACCCTCTGAAGTCCCCAACACAGTGAAAATGCCAACTTCCTGCTGTGTAGCAGGCTAAGTTCCCTGTAAGCTGCGCGGACGCAGGCTATCAAGAGCCGCACAGGCAGGGAGAGGAGCCCCTCCCCCCGCCCCAGCCCAGCCCCACCGGAACTGCCACAGCCCAGGAGAGGCGCCTCTTCACCGAAACAGTCGCAGCCCAGCCCTGCCCAGCCCCGCCCTGTCGGAGCTGCTGTGTTTGGGGAGAGGCGCCTCTCACCTTGCCCTGAGCTGCTGCAGCGAGAGAAGGCTGGAAGGAGTCCTCTCTCCCTGCCGCAGCCCTGGAGCAGCCTGCATCCCAAACCCCTCATCCCCACCCCACCCCAAAACCCGTACCCCCTCCCGCACCCCAACCCGTGACCCAGCCCTGAGCACCCTCCTGCACCCCGAACCCTTCATCCCTGGCCCCACCCCAGAGCCTTCGCCCCGAGCTGGAGCCCTCATCCCGCCGCATCCCAACCCACTGTCCCAGCCCTGAGCCTCCTCCCACACTCCGAACCCCTCGGCCCCACCCCTACCACACATCACCTCCATATCGGAGCACATAACAAAATTCTTTCCGCAGATGGACGTAAGAAATTAGAGGGAACACTGGTAGCAGGGCTAGAGGGCAGGCTCACCACCTCCTAGTATACAGCCTGGTAAAGGACAGAATGTGGATGAGCTACAGTCATGATCACTGGGTCTCTATATGATCTACTGTCTCAAAACACCGTGTCGTGGGGAAGCCACAGGTTACATGTGCCGCTACCCACATACATTTGCAGCCACAGCTGGCCACAATGCATGGTGTATATAGGCCTTTTGATCTGGCTCTCTGCACAAGGGTGGCTTTTACCCATTATGGACACTTTTCTGGGATTAGATGCAAAAGGCAAGTCCCACCTAAGAGAATGTATTCCAGCTTGGATTCATGCTAGCCTCTGTTAAAGGATAATAAAATCTACTGACATATGAAAAAAGTGGGCTGTAGTCCACGAAAGCTTATGCTCTAATAAATTTGTTAGTCTCTAAGGTGCCACAAGTACTCCTGTTCTTTTTGCGGATACAGACTAACACGGCTGCTACTCTGAAACCTGAGATATGAAAGAGCCCCAACGCTGGCAGATAATTTATTGAATATTCTCTCCTGTGTCTGAGTGACATTAGAGGATGGGATTTTCAAAAACACCCAAGCGAGCTAGGCCCTAACTCCCATAGATATTCGATAAGAGTTGGGCATGTAGCATCCGTGACCAGGATGTGGGCCATCAGGCCTAGTGGTCAGAGCAGAGAGGTGCCCAAGCCAAGGATCACGGACAGAGGCAAAGCCCAAACTGAATTTAGCAGCCAGATGCCAGAGCCAAGGGTTAGACCCAAAGTTAGAGGTCAGGAATCAGAGCCAAGGGTTAGACCAGGTAACTTGGAGTGAATTAAGGCAAGAGCAGGGCTGGACCAAGCAGGCACAGGACCTATCATAACTGTGGGCAAATGCTTTGAGCAGCCAGTGAACTGCTGCTGCAGCTGGTCTGAAGAGTCAGTCTGCTGCTCCGTCCAACCAGTCCGGTGATGGAGCGAATCAGGCAGCCTGCTAAAGGCTAACTGCACTTCTTAGATTGCCTGGAGAGTGGGTCTGCTGCAGGCCCTGCTTCCTGACACATAGTTCCCTTGAGCTTGTTTGAAATTCTCACCCAATGAGCATTCAGTGTCTTTTAAGCAAGCAGATTTCAGCCAGCAGGCAACTGGCTTTCTGCCAATAAATAAAAATCCACAATCTTCCAACCTAAGATGTAAAATAAATTTGGTGCAACTTTCATACTGTTAGCAGACTTCTGTTTGAAGACCATAATAAATATGTTTAAACCTCATTCAAATAGCGTTAATAATGTCTAATCTAGAGCAGGGAAACTGAACTTTCCATTCAGTTACTTTGTACAATTCTTTTTGACCATCCTACCCTATTGGATACTACTGGTTGATTGAGCTTTAACCAAAGATGGGTCCCTTTCACAAGATGGCCTATATAAAGTGACGATAACGCCAGCTGGATTCATTTGAAAGAAAGACATCTTGGGAAGAGCAGATACACAGCTAACAGAATAAAACAGGGAGAATGAACACCTGAATCCTTTGCCTGTTCTTGTCTTGTAGGTATTATATTCCTTAAACTTCTTATAGGTGCATGTGATTTTGTTAAAGGAATTGTCACTTGGATATCCAGTATAAACATTTTATATATTATTAGAAAAACAGGCTGATTGATTGAAAATGTTTTTGTGTTGAAAATACTAATTCCAAGGAAAAAAATCGTTTCTCTATCTGGACACATTATTGGCTAAATGCTACTTGTTATTTCTGTGTGCTGAGTGATCTGTAAGCTAGAGGAATTACCTAAAAAGTGTCTAGTATGGAAAAATACAAGTATTTGATCCTGCAAGCTGTTCTGTGCTGGGAATCGTCTGCATTGGTGCAGAGTAGTTTGCAGGTTTGAGGTCTGTGACTGAACTCTTAATATTATTAATTCATATTGCTATTTTTCAAACCCAGAGGCTAATATTAAAGGAGAAATCTCATCATTGACTCAACTGCTTTGCATGAGAGAGTGAGATATATATTGCAGGATAACAACCAGCCGAACTGAATATGGGAATAGTTTCTCTGGTTGGCTAATAAGTAAAGTATGTATTTTTACTCACCTCTACACTTCTTCTGTACAATTAGCTCTTCTCTCTTTTCTTATTTTCTTGCTTGATTTTGTTTTTCCTGCTTGTCTTTTTTTCCTTCATATTCATGGTCTAATTTTGATTCATTCATGTTTGTAGCTCTTTTGTTCTGTGACTTTTATAGGAACAAAAAAAAACCACAACAAAACCCTACCAGTGGTACAGATCCATTACTAGACTCAGATGCTAAAATTCTCAATAATGACGCCAAAGAGGCAGAAGTGCTCAGTAAATATTTCTGAGCGGCAATTGCAATCAAGCTGGATGATGTATCAATATCACAAAATGATTTTTCCAGCAGTGACTAGGGAGTATGTTCAACCACATCTACAATTCTATGATTGCAATTAATGGAAAATTTCAGACATTTTCTCTTTTTTTTAAAAATCAACATTTCAAAAAAATATGTTAAGACCCAACAGCATTCTAAAAGGCAAACTCTGCTTTTGTTACCAGTGTATCCTCGGCCCCTTGGAAGAAATGGTGATTGTTGCTCTTTATCTGCTGAACATCTTGGTTCAAGCCTTCGCAGCCCCTTGCAATCCAAATAAAGCAGGTAAAATAACTTCAATTTATTTTTCTAAATAAGATCTTCTCTCACAGGTAAAAGAAGCCAAAGGATTTCTGGTTAGGTAGCAATGAAATATCTGTCTTGCGGGATTTAAATTATAGGCTCTAAAGTTTTTAATTCTGGCACCGTTTTTATTGTTCTGACTTTAGTCTCAGCTAGCACAGAAAACAAACTAAGACCAAACTAAGGAGCAGTCACAGTGTATAAAGTTAAGCATGTGTGCATCTCTGCAGGATCAGGGCCTAAAACAGCCCGGAAAATAGAAATGAACATAAAGCATTCTAACATATCAAGGGCTACATCCTGCAGCTTGCCACATAAGCAGGCGTTACTCATGTGAGTAGTTCCATTGACTCCAGTTGGACTACTGGTGTGCCTAAGGGTTTGTAGGGCTGGAAACCTAACATATATAACCAGGGTACTGTACTGAGGGGGAAGTAACTTTCTGATCCTCCACTGAATTCTGCCTGGGAGCCCAATTGATTAAGTGCAGGACTGGGACCTTGGCTTGCAACTTTCAAAAATTAGAGAACATGTATTAGAAATTTATCCAGGATCCTTAGAATATGAAGTATCACTTTATCTGCATGTCCACTGCGTGTATGTCAACAAAATGGATCAGCAGGAATCATTTCCATGAGCTATGGATGAATTTTAACAGATGCGCATGAGGAAGGAGCTTTACTCATGTGAGTAGCCTGACTGAATTCAGTAGGCCTACTACTGTGTGCAAGGTTACTTGTGTGGGTGGGTGCAGGATCAGAGCGCAGTTACAGGGAGGATGAGGCTGGGAGTTTTGAAAGTTCATTGGTTTAAAAAAAAGTGGAAATTATTAATGTCTCCACAACTACATTCTCAATCCTGTCTTCCTTGAGCACCCACAACTCAAAGCAAAGCCTGTGGATATGCAGTGAATTCAGGATCAAGCCCTATGTATCCCATAAGCAGCTGTGTTCTTTGGTTTCAATTTTCAGCCCACTAGTGTTTAGGCTGCTTTTACTTTTTATATATTCAAATTCATGCAACCTGATTCCACGTAAATAAGACGCACTATCCCCGCAAGACCAAGTAAGCAACCCTATAGCTGTGATGTGTAATATCTGTACTTCATCTTCATGTTCATGTCTCTGTACTGATCATTATTAAAAAGGTTGGTCTGTTTCATCTTTTGCACACTGCATTTTGGCTTGAAAATTGTGACAATGATGTTTACATTGGCGCTGTATCTACAGCGATGGGTATTAATATACGAACTTTTAGTAATAGTATGGCCTGGATCTAAAGCTGCTATGGATAGGTGTAGGTCTACTGAAGACAACAAACACACTTGCCCAGGTTATTTTCAGTGAAGTCAATGGTGATATGCTAATTGACACCAGCTAAGGATCTGGGCCCATAACATTAATGTACTCTAATCTGACAAATTTCATTGTAGTACGATTTCACTTCATTTTTCTTTGTTCTTTGATTAGCTGTTCTAATTTCAATAAAATTGACACAAAGGGTGAAATTCTGGCCCCTCTGAAGTCAAAGGCAAAACTCCCCCAGACTCCAATGGGACAGAATTTCACCCAAAGAATTTAGATTATTATGGTTTGCTCTATAGATTTAGGCTAGTGGATTGGATTTTCAAAGTGACCTAAAGGGGTTTAGCCAGGCAAATCCCAATAGATATAAATCCAATGGGATTCAAATGCCAAACTCCCATGGGCCTCAAACAGGCTTCCTTTAAAGTTAGTAGATAAACTTCCATTGACATCAGTGGTCCTAGATCAGTTTGAGGTAATCCAGTTTAATCCAGTTTGAGGTAAAGGCAGGTCCGAATGTAAACTCCAGATGTAAACACTACCCGCAAAGTTCAGATCTAGATCAGTCTCAGCAGGAAAATGCAACTTAGAATACCTGTATTTTTTCCTTTTAGACATCATTTTGGTGTATTGCTATCCTAAAACCATCATTACAAAAATTCCCGAATGTCCCTATGGATGGGAGGTTAATCAATTGGCTCTTGGAGGCATTTGCTACAATGGAGTTCATGATTCGGGATACTACCAATTCACGATTCCAGATTTATCGCCCAAAAACAAGTCCTACTGTGGAACTCAATCAGAGGTAAGTACATCATGGGCAAAAATTCACTTCCCAAGAGTTGGCAGATACTTTGTACAGCCTAGGCTCATTCCAAAGCCCACTGACGTCAGTGGAAATATTCCCATGACCATTAATGTTCTTTGGATCAGGTTATATGTGCTGTAACTGAGGCAGAAAGGATGTAATCTCTGACGATTTGTCAAAGGCTCCAGTGCTTTTCAATATCATGGATCACTGACACTTATGTGAGAAGCCAGATGGTCCTGCATTCCTGGCACAGCCAAAATGCATATGGGGTTTGGTCCACATGCAATTCATCTATGTGTGCATGTACTAACATTACAGTTTTCATTACTTGTGTGCCCAGCTCTCAGCAAATGGGGCCTCAAGGCTCTTCTGTAACACAAATGCATAAAGAACCAGAATAGACTGTATGCTGATCATTTATGACACGAGAACTGCCTTTTCCTGTTTCAAACGTCAGGCAGAGGTCCCTGTCTGCATCCAATTTTCACTGCCGGCATTTCTCTCTTTGTCCCCCCCGACTACAGTTTAAAAACCCTATCTATCACTTCTACAACTCCATCATCTCCAATGACAGCTCGGTCATTGTGAAGAGCCAGCCTGTGAATTACTCATTCACCTGCACGTACCATGCAAACTACTTGGTCAACCAGGCTGCCTTCGACCAAAGGTAACTCCACCAGGAGGAACGGACTCCCCCGTTTTCAGCACGGGGCTGGCTCCATTATCAATAGCATATGTTTCAGTCATACGACATTTTCTCAATTTTCTAGAGTGGCGACAGTCCATGTGAAGAATGGGAGCTCCGGTTCATTTGAAAGTGAATTATCCCTCAACTTCTACTCTGTAAGTGCTCCTTGTCATCCGGTAGTTAGTCTGTCAGAGCCTGCACACTGGGGTGAGTCCACTCACTTCATGGGCGCCGTTCCATATTTCCACCAGCGTCCGTGAGAAGGGAATCCAGCCATAAGAGGGGGAAAGCCCTGGGAAAAGGAGCACATATCCTCTGTTTTGTACGGTACTGAGCACACGGTCACTATGTAGCAGCTAATTAACATGGGAATTATAGGGAGTCCTTATTTCTAATACATTAAGAAGGATCAATCTAGATGGTGGCTCCTATACCATTTTTAAAACACATAATGTCCCTTTGTGGCCCAGATTTCGCTGACGAGAGGCGTGTTTCTCTCTTGCATGGTTACAGATTGGATTGGTGTCAGAAGAAACAGCCAAACTTTGCTTCTAGCCTAAACAAAGAACAGTGTGAATCCACAGACACGGCTGCGATCCTCCAGTCTCACTAAATATAGAAGCCCCTTTCATTCCTCCTGAAATTTGCTTAGCTGTTCTCTGATGAGCTGGCTGTTTAGTGTTCCCCGGAGATCTTTAGTTCACACTGGATTTGATTTCCAATGTTTGCCCCACGCCAGCAAGATTTTCTTTTAAAGTTCTACCACCTTTTCAGGGGTCCGGGGCGGGGGAGGGGAGGCTGTCTGTATTGGCAGAGCAGCAACCAATCCCTGAATCTATTTCCATCAAATCACAGGGTAAGTGGAGGGTAGCCCAGTAGCCTAGATTTTACATGAATAAAACGCAACACTAATGACTAGTAATGATATGGAGCCAGTTCCTGAGGCCAGGCTATGGGGAGGCTTTGCATATGGATCGTCTGCAGGGCTTGGACAGATGGAATCTTCCCCTATACATACTGGAGTTAGGGTACCAGTGGAATCTTCCCCATCCCCTCTGGTTTTAGGGAACCAACAACCAAAGGCATTGGTCCCTGCTTATGTTTGTTATTTGTGGTGTGTGACTGATCTGTTAAGTACCACAGAACCACAGTGATGCTAGTTCCTTGCTGAATGATGGGAGAATAACAAATGATGGAGAATGAACAAGATATTTCCAGTCTGTTCTTTAGCCAAGTTAATTATTTGAACTAAAATTCTTGAGGTTCCAAGGAGGAGTCACAAACAGCCAATAGTCCTCCTTGAGTACTCACCGATCACAAATAATGACCACTATGAATAAGGGTAAGGCTAACTCATGACATGTATTGGCAAAATATAAGTGAATCACTACTTTGTTTGGGCTGCTCAAAATATTCTGAACAAAACATTGCCTCTTTAGAAAATGGGAAAAAGCTCAGTTTTGGTGGAATTTTCCATCAGCCCCAAAATAGCTGCCATGGTACCTCGTGGGAGTTGTAGTTCCGAGTCACTCATGCCCCCATTTGCCCAAGTGGGCCCAGCTTCCAAGCCAGACTCACTCTCTCATGAGACAGTGCAGTTTCTTTTCTCCTCATTGCTGAGCTACTGTCACAACCAGAGTGGTCAGACTTAGTGGTCAGAGCGGGAGTCAGGCCTGGTCGGGTCCCAGAAAGCCAGAGTCCAAGACAGGCCAGAAGGCAAAGCAAGAGACAGGTGTCAGGAGACAGGCAGAGTCAGAAGCCGGAGTCTCAGGTCTCTTACACACAGGGTCTGAAGCAGAGGCAGGCAGGCAGTCTATGTTGTTTCTTAGACAGCTCCCTGTAATGGCTTCCTGGCTTAAGTACTGGTGCCAGTCCAGATAGTCAGTGGGCTGCGAGGAGCTGCCACTCAAGTCCTGCTGGGCGTTACCTCCTACTGAGCCCAGCATCTAGGGTGACCAGACAGCAAATGTGAAAAATTGGGACAGGGGGTGAGGGGTAATAGGAGCCTATATAAGAAAAAGACCCCAAAATCGGGACTGTCCCTATAAAATCAGGGCATCTGGTCACTCTACCAGCATCACAGGGTCCTCCTAAGCTTCCTGTGGTGATGCGATAGCATCAGTGACCCAGAACCCCCAGGTTCTAGCATGGCAGGTTCTTACAGCTATTAGAGTGCATCATAGAGCAGGGTTAGACCAGATTGTAGTTTGAGGGGACATACTCTGTATGGTGCATGAGGGCCTATAGGGAAGAATAATGGAATAAGGGACCCAGAGCTACAATCCCCAGGGGGGCACTGCAGCAGTTCATAGATTAACATTGAGCAGAAAGGAAATGAAACATTATGTTTGGATTGAAACAGAATATTCCCCCCCCCCCCCAAAAAAATTTTTTTTTGGAACTTTTCATTCAGTGAAAAGCTTTGATACTTCATTCTCATCCCAATTCAAGATGAAAAGAAAAGGTCAAAATATCAAAATGTCCTGCAGGATGGAAATTGTTTTGCAATCAGCTCCATTCTTTGTACTATTCAAACAGCTCCAGTTTGGGGCAGAATATTGCTTTAGCACTAAATGGATCCTCCCACCTCTGCTAATCGCTCTCATGGTGATGCCAAATGGCTCAGAATGAAACTAAAAGCATAAGGGGCTTGAGTTTCAGAACCATTTGCATGCAACTACTTTGATGGCCCTTTGTGCACACAGACTCAGTAACAACATGCCCACACAAGCATTTGCACCTGCACAATTTGGTATGGGCACCTATGAAAGTCATAGTGAAATAAACAAACTGGGGGAAGAAACTAATAGAAAAATCAACGTCAAGTGGTACAGGTCAGGAAAACCAGCTTCACGAGTGCAGCTCATTGCAGGGTTAGGATTAATGATGCTCAAACCCATTTGTAGCTTCAGCCTTACTTAGAGGTTCCTTCTGTTTCTTGGCAGAGCATGTCATAGTATCTATGCTGGCATCTTAAAACATGTTGAGTTAGGCTTGTGGCTGTCTCGGGCCTTCAAATATGTTAATCACCTCAGGCCAAAGATAACAAATACCTTCCCCAGTGTCTTCAGGATGGTTAACATTACCTTGTGTTGTAAAAAAGGCTGTAGAAAATTCTGCTTTCTCCCAGCAGAGGGCAGCATGGAGCCCTACATTTTCCCTTCCAAGGAATGTGCCAGGGCCCTCCAAATAGAAAGCACCTGCTGTTTTACAAAAAAACAACATGTCAATAAGTTGCTACTGGGATGAGGCCAATGCAGCAGATGTGATGGAGTGAGTGTACTTGACACGAGGGGCAGGGGTGCGCACTTCAGCGGTTCACTGCAGGAGGGATTTTGCCTGACTCAGAATTCTTCCGGCCGCTCCTGGGCAGCTCACACTGGAGTAGGAGTTCCCCCGTCCTTTAAACGGATACTTCTGCCTCCACCTCCTACCAGCACTTTCAAGGGACTAGGTAGCAGCAGGAACTTTGTACCATGATGCGTTTCCTCAGCCACCGAGTCAGGCAGGCAGGATTAATTCCATCCCAGCCATAAGTACTGTGTTCTTATCCCTCATCCCTCACCACCTTCTCTTGGCCATCTTTGTGGGTAGTGAGTGTCGTAGAGCCTGTGAGGATTGACACATCCAGTTCCCCGTCATCCATTCTTCCTTCTGCAACAAGGCTAAGCAATTATAAACCAGTGTAGAGTTCTTAATGTCACGGAGCATCCCATGGTTGTTAGCCTAGGTACAGTCTTTAGGGTTAAGTTCAATACAGGCGGCCTATTGGATATTTCAAAGCTATAGCTACAAGAGACAGCTGTAATGTCTCTAGGCTTTTTTTGTCCAGAGGAATGTGAGAAAAAAGTGCTAGAGAATGAGAAAGTTAGGAAACAAAGCGAGGGAAGAAACAGATGAAAGATGGCTCTGTGGAGCTTTGGGGCTGTGTATCTATCTATCTAACCAGACAGATGGCGCTTTGAACTGGACACCACACTTTTGTTTACACAGTTTCAGTCTCTTACTAGCTTTGTTTTGCTACAGTGCAAGGAGAAGCTGTTAGGCTCAGGGTCCCATGGACGCCAGCATGCAAACCTTGTCAGTTCAGCAAAACACACTCAGACCGTCTTTTGCAGAAGCCTCTTCTTTCTTGCTGGACATAAACATAAGGTAGCCGGCTAGCCCCTTTCCTGACAAAAGGAAGATGGTTTCCTGAGCACCCCCTGCAACTCGACTTGGCAATTTAAGCCTTAATCATGTTAGTGACTGTTGTGATCTGACATTATGGGGGAAATGCTGTTAGCAAAGATGGAGAGATATAGTGATATGTAAAGCTAATCGTGTCTGATCCCATATCAGAGCACCCCCGAGCAGGGGTGAAAGTCCAGTGACTTACTGCTACGCTGGGGCCAGCTCTGGCCCCGGGAAGGGGCAGGGCTTAGGGCAGAAGGGGCGTGGCTGAGGGAGTCAGAGCCAGCCCCAGCCTAGCCTGTAAGGTAAGTGCCGCCCCCTGGGTAGCAGCAGCAGCCCAGGGCTCTGGGGGCTATTTAAAGGGCCCGCAGCTCCCCTGCTTCTACTGCCCCAGCCCTTTAAATAGCTGTGGGAGCCCTGGAGAAGTAGCAGGGCTCCCGCAGCTATTTAAAGGACCGGGGCAGTAGAAGCAGCGGGAGCCCCGGATTTTTTAAATAGCCCCCAGGGCTCCAGCAGCAGGGCTCTGGTGGCAATTTAAAGGGCCTGGGGCTCCAGCCCTTGCTGGGAGCCCCAGGCCCTTTAAATTGCCCCCTGGGGAAGCCGGGCTGCCCCGGTACGGCAAACCGGTTCTTGCCGGTACACCGTACCGGGGCGTACCGGCTTGTTTTCACCTCTGCCCCCGAGCAAGGGAATCCAGAGCTCTGAACTCTATTTTTCTGTGCTTGGCTTTATTACATAATCACATCTTTGCTTTGGAGGTGTTACTAATGCACGCTGCCTCTTTCTCTCAAAGAATGCCAAGTTTTCAAGTAAAAAAGAAGCTCCCTTTGTCGTTGAAACCTCAGAAATTGGTTCAGATGTATTTGCTGGAGTGGAAGCCAAGGGGTTAAGTAACAGGTATGAAACATATTGATTTACAACCGGGAACTGTCACTGACAGTTAGTTGCTGATGTCGGTGTATTGGTTGGTTTCCTCTCAGGTTTAAAGTAGTTCTGAACAGCTGCTGGGCAACACCTTCATCCGAGTATTTCTACCAAATCCAGTGGCCACTGATCACAAAAGGGTAGGTAGTTGTATGAGTGAGGCCAAACGATGTGTTCCTTGGATGGGTTACGTGAATATTAAGTTGGGTGTTTTAAGGTCATGTTTGTTCTGGTTGGCAAAGCGTGATATTGGGAACTACAGTCATACAAAGTGTGCACAAGAGGGACTAGCCTTGCGGTTTGAGTAGCAGCCTATGAGTTATGGTACTGAGGCACATAGTCCAGGACAGATTAGGTAACAAGCTATTACCTATTAGAGGACTGTGTTGTCCCTCCAATGTTTGTAAAATCATCCAAGGATGCCAAAAGTAAGAAGGTTGCATGAAGAAGCTGTATCACATTCTGCTTTCACTGACACCCAAGCAACCCATGTATTCCCCTGCATGTCAGAATGGTGCAGCTAAGAGCAGAATGGCTATCAAGATGGGTTCAAGCAGAGCATTATGAATGCCTGTCTCACTCCGGTCTCAGTCAAAGGGAGTACCCTGATACTGCTATTCGGAGAAGGCTAAAGAAAGCAGCGCATCAGAAATCTAGGGCCGATAGGCCTTGCAGCTGTTTCTGCTCTCATGATGCTTTTCAACGTGCAATCTAGGTGCGCGACGGACAACTCTATCTTAGTGCATGAAAATGGGAAAAACAGCCGGGCCACCTTCCAGTTCAATGCTTTCCGGTTCCAAAACATCCCCAAACTGTCCAAAGTCTGGCTGCACTGTGAGACACATGTATGTGACAGTGAAAAGTTTTCCTGCCCTGTGGTAAGTCCTTCTGCTAAGAATTAGAGATGGGCCCAAGCAACAAAATTCAGATCCAGGGTCGTCAGCCCCCAGTCAAGTGTTTGGAATCTGGGGGTCTGGTCTGTTTCTTTGCTCTCAAGAGAAGTTTCTTCATGGTTATGTTCTGTCCACTAGAGGGAGCCAAAGCAATGCACTTGTAAGAGTAGCCGCTGGAGTCAGCACATAACTGTCCCTTTATTGAGTAGGCTGATGTCTGCATTTCAAGTTTGATTAAAGGTTTTGGTGCAAATTCAGTTGGGGTTTTTTTTATGGAAAAAGTTCAGTGAAAGATTTTATAGAATTTTTTTCAGGATTTTCCACCATCAATAGAGCTGAGTGAAAAAAAAACTATCACAATTTTGAAAGAAACAGTAAAAGAAAACAAAAATCACACGTCTTTTTCAAAAAATGTTCACTGTTTTTTCCAACCAGCTCTATGAAACTTTTGTAGCCCTGATCCATGACATGTAACTAAGGCCAGGAAACAGTCTCCTACCAGTCCTGCTGGATGTCCCACTTATCACATGGAGCCAGAAGTGAACAAAATCATTTATGAAAATAAAGCAAACAAACCTCCCTGAATGGATTCACCAAGGGCAAGTCATGCCTGACTAGCTTAATTGCCTTCTATGATGAAATAACTGGCTCTGTGGATGAGGGGGAAGCAGTGGACGTGTTATTCCTTGATTTTAGCAAAGCTTTTGATATGGTCTCCCACAGTATTCTTGCCGGTAAGTTAAAGAAGTATGGGCTGGATGAATGGACAATAAGGTGGATAGAAAGCTGTCTAGATCATCAGGCTCAACGGGTAATGATCAATGGCTCCATGTCTAGTTGGCAGCTGGTATCAAGCGGAGTGCACCAAGGGTCAGTCCTGGGGCTTATTTTGTTCAATATCTTCATTAATGATCTGGAGGATGACGTGGATTGCACCCTCAGCAAGTTTGCTGATGACACTAAACTGGGAGGAGTGGTAGATACGCTGGAGGGTAGGGGTAGGATACAGAGGGATCTAGACAAATTAGAGGATTGGGCCAAAAGAAACCTGATGAGGTTCAAGTGCAGAGTCCTGCACTTAGGATGGAAGAATCCCATGCACTGCTACAGACTAGGGACAGAGTGGCTAGGTAGTTCTGCAGAAAAGGACCTAGTTACAATGGACAAGAAGCTGGATATGAGTCAACAGTGTACCCTTGTTGCCAAGAAGGCTAACGGCATTTTGGGCTTTATAAGTAAGAGCATTGCCAGCAGATCGAGGGACACGATCATTCCCCTCTATTCGGCATTGGTCAGGCCTCATCTGGAGTACTGTGTCCAGTTTTGGGCCCCACACTACAAGAAGGATGTGGAAAAATTGGAAAGAGTCCAGCAGAGGGCAACAAAAATAATTAGGGGACTGGAGCACATGAGTTATGAGGAGAGGCTGAGGGAACAGGGATTGTTTAGTCTGCAGAAGAGAAGAATGGGAGGGGGGATTTGATAGCTGCTTTCAACTACCTGAAAGGGGGTTCCAAAGAGGATGGATCTAGACTGTTCTCAGTGGTACCAGATGACAGAACAAGGAGTAATGGTCTCAAGTTGCAGTGGGGGAGGTTTAGGTTGGATATTAGGAAAAACTTTTTCACTAGGAGGGTGGTGAAGCACTGGAATGGGTTACCTAGGGAGGTGGTGGAATCTCCTTCCTTAGAGGTTTTTAAGGTCAGGCTTGACAAAGCCCTGGCTGGGATGATTTAGTTGGGGATTGGTCCTGCTTTGAGCAGGGGGTTGGACTAGATGACCTCATGAAGTCCCTTCCAACCCTGATATTCTATGATTCTATGAATCCCTGGGCCTGGAATGGAACCTGACAGAGAGCCAAGCTGGTGGTTTCAGTACTTCCAAGTATTCCCATTATCAAGGTTCAGCTGCCACAAATCTTCTGCAGCCGACCTGAGGGTGTAGGATGGGGATTGTTTCATTGGCAGACACAAAGAGCTCCAGGAGTCTAACAGCTGGTGAAGCCCATTCTGACCAGGAATCCCAGCAGCGTGTCTGCTGCAGATAAGCTTGAACCAAGGTAGTGGCTCTGGGGTTACAAGCAATGTATTTTTCTGGAAACCAAAGTTACCATGTGCAGCTTGTGTAAAAATAAACAAGTTATGCGATCTGGAAGGGGCAGGGCACAGGCAAGATAACTCAGGATGTAGTGCAGCCTGCCCCCTTTCCACCCCTCCCTCTGAGCTACATCCCGGGGGACTGCAGCAGGGGTCAGGGGGACTGCATAGGGGGGCACCAAAATGTCTAGGGATGGCCCTGTTGGAGTCTGTCAGGTTTCCTTTTAAAATGCAAAATACAGGGACTGGCCAAGATTTCATTTTCTAACAAAGGAAAACTGCAGGGTTTCTTTTTTCAAATAAATGACTGTCTGTTCTTTTGAGCCATGTGAAAAACGAAAACGACGCACCGAACAAACCGGAGGAGTTCTAGCAGCGGAATTTGCAGTGCACAGTAAGTGTGGATGTTTTCTATTTGGAAAGGAGTTTCTCTCTCTTACAAAGTGTCAGATATGGGACCAGTCAGTCATTCTCCAGGCAGGGATGACAGTAAGAGGGAGAGGTACTGCTCACATATAAATCTGTCCCTAGACAGAGAATGGAGAAGATTAGCAGCAGTTAAATAACAATCTTTAGACTTTGGTGGTTACTTGGAAGGGTTGAATTTTGCTACAGTTGCTGTAGAAGGACCAATTCCGAAGTCCCTCCATAGATAAAGCAACCATAGAGTTCAGCGACTATAATCCTGAAATACACATGCAGCCTGGGTTAAGGGGCTGCATACAGAGATGGTCCACTGTGGTGGTGGGGGGAGGGGAGGGGGGAATTCTCCCCTAAGTCTGCTGTGGGCCAGAGAAGCTGTGCTGCAAGTGTTTCTATGGATAAGCCGCTTTGGCTGGTGGATCTGCACAACTGTGGATCCCAGGAATATCCCCCCGCCCCAACACACACACACAAATGTAGCTCAAACCCATCACATCTGTCCACCTGTTCCTACTTCTCCTTAGAGGAGGCCCAGAAGTTAGCACTCTTAGGACTGTAGGATCCAGCCCTCACATGCAAGTCTTTTGGTGCAGATGCTTTGGCCTAATTCTCATTTAGGGTACGTCTATACTTACCTCCGGGTCCGGCGGTAAGCAATCGATCTTCTGGGATCGATTTATCACGTCTTGTCTAGACGCGATAAATCGATCCCGGAAGTGCTCGCCGTCAACGCTGGTACTCCTACTCCGCGAGAGGAGTACGCGGAGTCGACGGGGGAGCCTGCCTGCCACGTGTGGACCCGCGGTAAGTTCGAACTAAGATACTTCGACTTCAGGTACGTTATTCACGTAGCTGAAGTTGCGTATCTTAGTTCGAAGTGGGGGGTTAGGGTGGACCAGCCCTTACACTAGTGGCCCTTTACCCCAAGGTGGCAATTAAATCAACACCGACTTTACAGCCCCTTTATGCTACCTGAGTGGTATAAAGAAGCCTTTAGTGTAAATGAAAATCCTCCTCTCACTTACCCTGGTGTAACTTCACCGACTTCGGTGCTCTTGTTCCTATATGCACACTTGCATCAATATAAGCAAGAGGAGAATTAGCCCTGGAGACGGGAGGAGGATTAGTCCTGTTCAGCATGAAGCTCACAGCAGAGATGTTAAAGCCATGAAAGAAAATACTTAGCAACATGTGACATACTTACTGCATGTTATCTGTTCTGTTCCCCCTCATCACACTGCTGGACTTTGCCTTCCTTTCAACAATGCCATCCAATTGTTCTCTTTTCTAATATTATACAGGCGGAGGTTTATCCAGTCACTACAACTTCTCAGGTAAAGAGCAAAATAAGACACCAAAAATGCCCAGCCCAGAAAGCAACCGTCCATATCGATCCCGTATGCTTTTTTAAAAACTTGTAAATCTACTCAGAGCAAACAGAGTTCCTACAGAAGAAAAAGAGTTTTCAACATCAATTTTTATTTTGCAACATTTATGTGGTTTGTTTCCTTTTTTGGCACTTGAGGTACCTTGGACAGTGAAACTAGACCTGTCAGTTGCCCTTTCTGTCTAGTGTCAGTTTCATTCTTGTTTTCATGCAGTAGCCCAGTGGTCTCCAAACTTTTTTGATCACGCACCCCTATCAGTAACAAATTTTTGAGCACACACACCCTGCCGTGCCGCAGGGCCGGCTCTACCATTTTTGCTACCCCAAGCAAAAAAAAAGACGCCCGAACTGCGGCGCTCCTCCTGCTGCGCACCCCGAAGGATCCTCTTGCGCATCCCCTGGGGTGCGCACACCCCACTTTGGAGACCACTGCACTAGCCCTATGCTGCTGCGTTTGGGGATTTCCATCACTACAGAAGAACGTTCAGATGAAGAAACAAACCCACGTTTCCACTATCTTACAAAAAATGCCACGAAAACATTTCTGTTCCTGGTTGGATTTGTAACACACATTTCAAAATCTAAATATTAAGCCTAACACACAGACTGCGTCACTTTAGGGAGCTCAGATGCCAAGGTGATGGGCACAGGATAAGAACCTAAACAGAATTTAATGTAAGACATCTGAAGGTTTCAGCTGAGAACTTACCTTACTCTTTGTGATTTCCTTGCAGCTATTCTCAGTCATCTAATCTTCATGCTTGGAATCTCTGCTGTTTTACTGTGAGACACAGCCCAGCTGCAGTTCTTAACCTATTCCTCCTCCCCCCCAGCCCAAACACATTTTGTAACTGTACTATTACTTAAAACAATGTTTATTTTACTCACGGGGGGCAGGGAAACTGTATTGTTTTACAGGAAAAATAAATAAAACATGGCTTGATTTTTTGTTTCTATAATAATGGGAAATAATGACGCTGATCTTTCTTCCCCAGTCTCTGCAGTTATGTTAGAAAAGTGAACAGCAAGGGCTTACACATGCTGTTCACATCTCCCCTTTGAACTGGTGTGGTGCGAAACGGTGCTTGTTTCTATTATGCAAGAAACACAGGGGCATGGCTAACTCAGCACTTCCCAAAGCGGAGCCCCCTTCAGAAACAAACGCACAAACAAAAAGCCCGCCAGTTGTAGCCCCCTTCCACTGGGTTTTGTTAAAGATTTCCCCAGCTCAGTTTAGGACTCCATCCTGCAAGGGGCTGAGCACTCAGCCATGATCCAGTGGAGCACATGAGCTGTCCCACTGAAGTCAATAGGATTATTCATGGGCATTATAGGGGGGAGGAATAGCTCAGTGGTTTGAACATTGGCCTGCTAAACCCAGGGTTGTGAGTTCAATCCTTGAAGGGGCCACTTAGGGATCTGGGACAAAATCAGTACTTGGTCCTGCTAGTGAAGGCAGGGGGCTGGACTCAATGACCTTTCAAGGTCCCTTCCAGTTCTAGGAGATAGATATATCTCCATATATTATTATCAGGATCAGGCCCAAATGCTCAGCACCATACAAAACTGAGCCCTCGCACATCTCCTGCACCTCCCCTCCTCTACCTACCCTTTGTTTCCACCAGGGGTCCGAGCACCACACAACGGGAAATGTTGCATTCACTTGCACCTAGAACCATGTTAGCCGTAAAAACTGACTCTGTGGAGAAGTAGAACAACATAATCTAGCATGGCTCCATATGTACAGACACCACTGTTGTCGGCAAGGGTCACGTGCATGACCAGCAGCACAAAAGGCACAAATCCTCACCCCTTGAACTAGAGAAGTATTTAAAGTGCAAACTCCTTGGGGCGGGGACTCTCTCTCACTATGGATAGCCAGTCAGAAGGTGTGATGGCAGCACATGTAGGCATACCCAAGTTAGACGTGCTCAAGCTAGTTCACTAAAAACAGCAGTGGAGTGGCAGCATGGGGCTAGCCACTCCTACATATGGAGGGTTCCAGGCAGACTTCTAACTGGGGGGGGGGGCTATCTGCTACGTTGCTTTTGTTGAGCGAGCTAGCGCAAGCAAATCTACCTCCGGTTTGTTCTACGGCTGCCACAAAAGCGCCTCCTGACTGCAGTGTTCAAACAGCACCTCGTACAATGGGGCCCTGATCTCCGTTGGGGCCCCAAGATACTATCACAATACAAATTATAATAGTAGCAACAATTCTTAGCTGTCAGTTGGTGGCAGGTATTTATCACCTCTGGGACCTCCCACTAGAGGGAGACATGACCATTTCCCGGGAGTGAGATGTGTTGGGCTGTAGAATAGTGTCTGATGGGAAGTGATGGAAGGTCTATTGGTTGACACATTTGAAACCAGATTGAACAAAACACTTGAAAATGTCCAGAAAGGAACATTCTTCCAGTGGGCCAGGAGATGGATGGATAGGTCTTTCCACCAAACTTTTATGTATCTATGATAAAAGAGACTAAAATGAATACAGTAGGTACAATCAGTGTTTATTTGCCCCCATTCATCCCAGTGCCAGCAGTACACATATCTATACATACAGTACCAAAAATACATAACTAAAACAAGAACATAAATACCGGAGTGGATCAGCCCTGAGATCCACCTAGTCCAGTATCCTCTCTCCAGCAGTGGCTAGCACCAGATGCTTCACACAAAAGTGCAAAAAGCCCTGTGGTAGAGAGATGGGGTAATCTGCCTCACATGCCAGTTTTATCCTAATCCCTAATCAAGTTTGGTTTAAAGCCTGAGGCATCAGGTTCTATCTCCTTTCCAATGCACTTTGTTTGCATTCACTATCCTAATTCTGTCTGTTCTTTGTTAGCTATGTAACAATGCTGTCCCTCTTTGAACCCTGCTAAATTCCTGTAAGAGCTGCATCCTTTTCAAGCTACCATTTTAATATGCTTGCCTTTTCTCCGATTCATTTACTGGGATCATTGCTACTGATGCTATAATATCCTGTTATGGTTCCTCCATTCCTCCTTCCCACTCCCTCCCAGCTGCACCTGTTTGATACACCTTATCTGACTCTAGGCTCTTTGGGGAGGGATAGCTCAGTGGTTTGAGCATTGGCCTGCTAAACCCAGGGTTGTGAGTTCAATCCTTGAAGGGGCCACTTAGGGATCTGGGGCAAAATCAGTACTTGGTCCTGCTAGTGAAGGCAGGGGGCTGGACTCGATGACCTTTCAGGGTCCCTTCCAGTTCTATGAGTTAGATACATCTCCATTAAAAAAAAAAACAACAACTTTGTAATCATACACAGCACTACCACAATGAGGCCCATGCCCTGGTTGAGGCTTCTGTGCTACCAGAATTATATAATTAATAATAATTAATAATTCATTTGACATTGCACATATAGTACTTAACCACTGTAAAAAAGCTAACATACAATTTCAGTGTTAACCTATTACATGAACTATGGCAGCACATGAAAGTCAACACCGCTAACGCTAATGCGGTGGGGAAGCCCTGAAGTAATTCTAATAAAATACGTTTCAAACTTATTGTCCTCCTTATTCCTTGCTAGAGTATTCAGAGATGATACTGTATGTCCACTATTCTCAAATTCTGCACAGGTTCTCTCTCACTCTGGGCACCATTTGCCTAAATAGGTGTAAGGCATCTAATATAGGTAGTTTAATTTATAAGTAGCTTAAAGCAAGGATTCCTATTAGCTGAAATAAGTGACAAACAGAATCCACCATGATGACCTCTGACATAATAGTATCAGATCAGACTGTATTTACCCTTTTGAGCCTATAGTGCACACTCTCCAGACAAATTGTTCTAGCTAGGTTGGGTTTACATTAGGTGGATGGATTTCCTCACTTAGGCCTGTTCATATCATTAAAACTGCCCATGGGAAGACATTTCAATGAGATGTTCCTGCTTTGAGATATTTCCTAGGCCACAGCAGATCCTGTTGAATGTTTTAGAGATTCACAGAGCATCTTGACTCAAAAAAAAGTTTCACGTGGCTTTTTTCCTTCTTTATTTGCTCACCTTCCCTAACACTAGGTTTCAGCAACTCCCCCCAGCTGCTTTCCTGCCTAAAGCTTTCTGCCTGTCCATGCCAGAAGGGATTAATGTGCTCATGTCATGAAATGTGAAGGTTAGACAGTATTGGCTCTGGGTCTACCCTGCACCTTCACCAAAGGGAGGTTCTTTGGTCTACGTTGGTTATCTATCCCTGTATCAGAGGTCTGGTATCACAACTCTTGTGTAGGATGTCTGAACTGAGTTCCCTTGATAGGTTCATTAATGCCGCTACTGACTATACAGCAGCTATTATTTTGTACCAAGGTGAGTCTCACACCCATGTGTTCCCAGGAGCTGAGTGCGTCACAGAATTCCCACAGTCCCTGCCAGTTGTGGAACCAAGCGTCTAAGTGCCATTCCGCCCAGCTGATATTACACCGCTCCCGAGTTAGCCCACGCAACCAGCTGCATGTCACAAGCTACGAAGTTTGGATCCTGATCCCAGTTTGGATCTGTCGTTCCCCAAAATTCAGAAGTGATTTGGCATACAGATCCTTAGGAGGTTTCAGCCAAGGCAGTCCCTATCCCAAAGGGGGCAACTCAACCAGTCTGGAACAGTGTGTACAGGCTGCAATGGCAACCCAGCTGCTATTCCCAGGGAATCAAGGAGTGTTCTGACCTACAAGGGAAAGACCTGTAACATTATTTAATGGGGCCTGTAATGCAGAGAAGTGAAAGTGCACGTAACTTTCATTTTGCTCATCTCCCTACTGCACATGGTTGTTAATTTCCCCATTTAATTGGTGTTTACGTTACTAGTATCTGAGGGTTCATTCTGGAATGTGGTGAGAGATTGTAGCCCATGTTGTTCACAACAATCTATTTCGCTTTTACGAGAGATCACCTTCCAAGACGAGAGAAGACTGGGGTCTGCTGTGGTGGGTGGGGCAGGAAGACTTTTGTCTTGAGCTCTAGTTCTGAAGGTCTCTGCCTTCAGCAGTGCAATGTCTGAACTACGATATTAGTCTTCCATTCATTCCATGTTCCAGTCAAATGGCCTCCGTTTATATTGTGTTCAGTATCCCCAGCAACGAGTTCCTCCTACTGCAACGAGAAGATGATGGTCATCCAAAGTGTCAAGAACCACGGGGAGAAGTAGCACAATACGATTCAATTTTCAGTGCAGAGGAGATGAGGACTTCTTTTATATGGGTGACTAACTTATATCAGGCCTGATCCAGCATGGAACCCTGCTGCTGACTCAGTTTCCCCTTCTTGGGTTTCTCAAAAACTGCATCCAGTGAGGCTAATAATACCCCTTCTTGGGGTCTGGGTTTATTAAGACATCACCACAATTATAAAAAAGCAACATGTATAATAGCAGCAAAATCAAGTCTTTCTCCTGTCTCCCCGCTCCAGTTTCTTAAGCCCCTCGCTGGGCTTCTTTCCAAAAACCCAGCTCCCCCTGCCTAGTGTTTCCTCAAGCCTCTTCCTTTGACAGCTGTTACATCTCTCGAGGTTTCTGCTCCTGCCGTTAACTGCAGGTTGTTCCAGCCAGGCCTTTTCCTCTCGCTGATGAGGGAAGCCCTTTTCCTTGGTCTCTCTCCCCAGATCTCTGCAGGCCTCTCTCCCCAGATCCCCTTATATCAGAGGTTCGGACCTCAGCTCTCTCTCTCTCTCTCAGCTCTCCGCATCCCTTTGAGCAGGGCACCTCTGCTAGGTCCCCTCTGGGTTTGTCTGGAGAGCCTTCTCCCAGGTCTGTCCTAGCTCCTGATCTCCCTTTCTCTGAGGGAAAAGGCTCTCTCTTATAGGAAGCCCTGCCAATGGGTTACCATCACATGATGCCTGGTCACCTGACCCAACCATTGGCTGAAGTCCAAACTCATCACCAGGGTCCTGATGACAAGGCACAGGTGGGGCTGAGTCCAAATCCCTTAAAGGGCCAGCCCCTCTTGTGACAGTGATTTTCTTCCAAAAGGATCCCAAAATGTTTTACAAATGGATTCAAAAACTGTAGCTCCAATTCTGCAGTCCGGGTGTGGGAGTTTTGCTCATTGAAGTTAAGAAAGGTTTGGCCATTTCAGGACTGGACTCTTAACACATTGTAAGAATTATTTCACCTCAGTCTGCCCTTGGTTCGAATGTGGCTTAACACTGCATAGCCACCTAGCCTAGGAATTTAGGGTGGTCCTAATTCTTCATTCCCTGAGCTGTCCTCAGCCATCATGGAGATTAACAGCTGCAATGGCTCCCTCATTTCCAGGCTGCCTGTGCTTGGTATAATGGGCCTTACACCAGAAGAGGATTGGGTGTAGCAGAGCTCTGCTTTGCTATGCCTCTTCCTTGCCCCATCTCACCCACATTCTCTCATTCCCCTTACTCTGGATGGGAGGGGAAGGCTGGTGTACACCAGTAGAGAATTATCCTGAACAGGGTGGATTCTTCACTGGCATTCTCTAGTTTTGTGGTCACTTGCAGCCATCGGTGCCACACAAAAAGGCCTTTGCAAACCAGAAAATCTGGCCTTTTGGGTTTTACTTCTCAACCAAAAGGCAAAAATATCTTGGGGGGAAAAAAATGCCAATCTCCAAATTCTTGATGTGCCACAGCACAGCGGTGCAAATGTTTCCTGATCTTTTTGCTTCCTAATTATATAAAGCTTTCGAAATGCATAACATACTTTCTGTTTCCAGGATGTTTTTGGTGGGCTATGCATATTAATGCATCATCAACTTACAAGTGGTGAAGATGTTTCGCTCACCTCTTAAAGATTACACTGAATAGCTTTGCAACATACTCTCTGTCTTGTCTTCTAATCAACTAGTAAGAGAACATAAATAGGAAGATATAGAACTGCATCTGCTTTGAAAGGGCATCTCCTGGGGGTAGATATAGGATTTGCCAAGGTTTTAATGCAACAAGCCAAATAATCCTAATAGGGGAAAGACTGTGGGCCAAATGAATTGCTCATATAGACTTACTTATGTCATCAGTTTATGACAGAATTGAAATTTAACCAGTGAATATGCTATAACGTGGTGCAAAGACCAGTTTAATTCCCTCTATTTCTTATGTACCAAAGGTCATATCCTACCATTGATTTTTAAGGAGAACTTCCCATTGGCTTTAATGGAGATTTCTTCATGTGCATCTGTGACAACTGCCATTTTGGTCATGACCAGGGATTGAGCCAGGGAGCTCCAAAACCTTTACATCTTGAGTTTAAGTACTGGCTTATCATTGGGAGCTTTAAGAGACTCAGATGCTGTGTGGATTGGCCACACTAATACACTAATACACACTAAACACTTGGTTACACTTCTATGCCAGCATAGATCCCAGGTGGATTGAGTTTCAAGTGAGTCTAGGAGTTAATGGGCAAGGAATAACCGGCTGTTTTCAGATTTAACAAGCAAAACAGTGTGGCTTGAAAATGTTATTGTAAGCGATAATCCCATCTCATAGCCCAGGAATTGTTATTCACAGTCCTCATGAACCACGATGCCATTACACTGCCGTGCCTCTGTTGAACTCAGACTGTCATACCGGAATGAGAATATTTGGATAACACACAATAGGGTCAGATCCTGAACAGCGTAATTCCACTGCAGTCAATGGAGCAACGCTGATATAAACCACCCGAGGAGTCAAGTTAATGACTCCCAAATCTCCTATATTTCATTAAGGATACGTCTACACTGCATGTTTCCCAGCACAAGCAGACAGACAAACACTTGCTTTGCTCAAGGTAGCATGCTAAAACTAGGATGTGTGGACAGTATAGCACGGGCTAGCCACCCGAGTATGGACCTAGGTGATCAGGTAGGCTTGTACTCTGGTGTCTAGCCCGTGACGTGCTGGTATTCTTAGCTTGCTAGCTCAAGCAGAACTAGTGCATGCCTGTCTACCTGGACTGGGAGGTACGCTCCCAGCTGCAGCACAAACATACCTCCTAAGAGGCAATGCCACGCGAAGTAGCTTCAATTGACCCACATGTTAGATCACTCCTCCAGTCCTTGAACTGTATAACTGCATTATCAGCATACGGATTTAACACCCTTCCCTACAGAAACCTTATCACTGTCTTACCTGCAAAGTTTCCTTCCAACGGCCTCACCATTTGTCACTGAACTCTGGGAGAGCCAAGTGAAGGTCAGCTTTTCCTTTTAACCAAAACGTTCTTTGTTCTCCTTTTCCCTGATAACAGAAAGAAGTGAAAGTGGAGTTGTACAAAGAAATCAGGGGCGGGGGGGGTGGAGGGGGACCCACATTGATTTTAAGTAGAGTTGGCCAAAACTAGGAATGTCTGGATTGTGGGATAATTTGGTATTTCAGAATTTGGTTTTGTTCCAAATTGTTCAAAGTTTCCCCCAAACTGGAAATCTTGGGGAAAGGAGACATCGTCATGTGGCGTTTTCAAAATGAAATGGGCTCCCTGGAGCCATGGCCACCCCTAGATGTGCTGTCACCCAGGATGGAAGACATTTTCGGTGTCTTCCATACTCAAAAGGTGCAATTAAAAAAAAAACCCAAAAAACAAAACAAAAATCAAACTAACTCCCTCCCTGCCTCCAGGGATTTGACACCTCCAAGTGCAATGACCCGGTGCCCCACAATGTCAGTGCTCAGGGCAGGCATCCTGACTTCCCACCTCTAAGACCAGCCCTGTCTGAAACCATGGCTGATACTGACTGAAATTCCTACTGTGCTTATGAAATTGACACGCATGTTGATTTCAGTCAGCAGCTGCCTGGACTCCCAGTGTCTGTAGCTGCGGGGCAACCCCACCACAGGAACTGCTTTGGGGCAGGAGACCCCAGGCCTTCCAGACTCCCTGACCAGCTGGGTCCTAGGGTTGCCCACTTGGAAGCCCAGGGTCCCTGGCCCCAGCCAGGGACCCTAGAACTCAAACCATTTTTGTCAAACATTTCAGGTTTGAGAAATGGGTATTTTCCAATGAAACTGTTCCATTGGAAAACTTCTGGCAAGCTCTAACTGTAAGGTCTTTGGAGCAGGAAGCATCTCTTGGTTATACCTTGGTACAGTGGCTAGCATGATGAGGCCATGGTCCCTTACTGGGGCCTCAAGGCACTCCAGCAACATAAGCAATAAAGAATAGTAATATCAACAGAGCATGACAAGGTAGAAACCATGCACAGGATCTAAGAATGTGAGATACTGAAAGGGCTGTGAAAGCACAAAGACTTCACATCACTGAGTCCTGTTTTTCTGGATTGCTTCATTCTAGTTTGCAAAGCACTGTCCTATGTTAGGCAGATGGTTATCATATACAAAATGATGGCGGTGTCTGATTTAAGTCACACCATAGTACTGAACACCTCAACATGTTTGTTGTTTTGTTTTTACACTGATGCATTAACATCAGTTCATATCCAGGAAAGCATATGTTCTGCATACATTGTACGTCCTTGAAAATTCCTTCATATGCTGTCAAATATATTAGATCTACCTATTTGGCATGATAGGCTCCCATTCTGCACTCTCAATGTTCATACCTTTACTGTTATGGTCCCTCTTTCTTGCAAGTCATACCCGCCGATGGATTGCAAGGCATTAGCAGTGGTTGTGGAGACATGGATTCGGAGAGCTACAGCAAAATAAATCTATTTACTTATTTTATAAATGTATATGACTGGCTGGCTGGGGAGGATTAACTCGTTAAAGGGGCAGGATCAATCTCTTTAGAACCTAATGTTTAGCTTCCTAAAGGTTGTGTTTCATTTTTGGCCCGAATCTTTCCTCCTGTTCAGAAGGGTTTGTAATTAAAATTTAGGCTTTAGTCTGACTCCATTTAAAATGAAGTCACTTGTCAGAAACAGTTTCCAGGGCAAAAGCACGGTATTTATTATATAAACCTCAAACTTTCTCTTTTCATATTTGGTATTGTAACATCCATGGCTATCTAGGTCCTTGCAGTTGTCACTACGCTGCACAATACGGTCATTCAGAGCTTCATGGCATCAGCGGGAAAGAAATGAGCAAGCAAAGACCTCTCCATGTAGCACAGTGGTTCCCAAACGGGGGTTCGTGAACCCCTGGGGGTTCACAAAATGTTACGGGGGTTCTCGGGAAAAAATTCCCTAATGGCGGACAGAACTGTCCATAGGGACCCCGGGCAGCACGGGCCAGCAGCCTGGAACTTTGGGGACTTCCAAGAGCTAAGCAGATCAAAGCAAGCGTATCTATCACGCCGAGGAGATTTAAACTTCAAGACTCCTTTTACGAAATAGAAAGGGAGGTGTATATTTTTTGCTGCTTTTAAAATTAAATAGGCTGCTACTGTTGTTTTTAAATTATTATGAAGAACAAGTTTAAGCTTTGTTGTAACGTGCATTGTTTGCCTGGACTGCTCAAGACCTGAATGCTTGTGTAGGAGGAACTCTGAGTTGGCTTCTTAAATACCTTCATGCTGTTTCACATCTGATACTCCTTGATGAAACACAGGAGCCAGAGGCTCCTATGGGGGGGCAATGAGGGTCACATGCCGCCCCCACGACAGTGTGCCTCCCTGTGGGTCCCTGCCCTTTTTTTCCAGTGGCCCCCGTGGACCCCCCCACTTTTCTGGCAGTGCCCCCCCAGGCCCTGAGGTGCATGGGGGCTTTGCCCCCGCACCTCTTTTTTCTACTGACACCTCTGATAGGAGCCTTGTCTTATAACAGGCTTAATCAAAAGTGATACAAGGTACAGAAGTGAGATCTTGGAAGAGTGTTGCTGTTTTCATAATGTAATAAAAATACTGTAATGATAAATAATAATTAATAAATAGTGTGTAATAAGCATGTCATAAAAACAAATTTCATATGTCCAAGATCAATGCTTTTATAATTTACACTGAGGTAAGGGAGAAAATCCATGGAAATATTCATTTTTAGGGGGGGTTCACGAGACTTGACATTTTAGTGAAAGGGGTTCGCGGGTTGTTAAAGTTTGGGAACCACTGATGTAGCAGTATAGGCTCTATGATGCACAGTCATGTGTGTCTGAGGGCAGTAACAAACATACAAAACACCATGTTCATTTTAAGTTCTTCAAAGATTGAACATCCCAGCTGGTTGTGAAACATGAAACATTGTCACTGTGGATAGCAGTAGACAGAGCAATGAACTGGGACTCAGGAGACCTGGGTTCTATTCCTGGCTCTGGCACAGGCCAGTTGGGTGAGCTTGGGCAAGTCACTTCACCTCCATCCCTCACTTTCCCCCACTGTAAAATAAGGAGCATGATTCTGACCTCCTTTGTAAAGTGCTCTGAGATCTGCTGATGAAAAGCACCATGTAAGAACTAGTTGTTATTATCCGACAACAATGATCTCAGAGGTAAGAAACCCTCAGGGTTCATCAAACTGGGTTATCAGAGCATTGCATGGCAAAGGTTTGACACAAAAAATGTCAATTAACAACGGGTTAAGTGTAACACTGCCTCTATTTGTGGTTAAAAAAAATTCCATGCAGGATGACTACAAACTCATCGTAAATGGTACCTACGCAAACTGGTACTTTCCATCCTTGAGGCTGTATTAACAGTGTCTCCAAACAGGCAGTACCGTGGCATTGTGATTCCCACCACTCCTGCAACAACAGGTCCTAAAGTACAAAACAAAGCACAAACCATGAAGCTATCAAGACAGCAAGTGTCAAAGCAATTTTGCCCCGCACTGGGACTCCTAACTAGGCACTGGAGAAGCAGTTTAAATGAAAGAGTGTCATAGTCTCCTATCTCGAGCCCAAGCATGGGAATGTGCAACTCCTAAATTCTAATCCCAGCTTTGATGCCAACTTCCATTCTTGATTTGCGCAACTCATGGCTTATTGTCTCAGTTTCCGCAACTGCGAACATGGCAACAATCCCTAGCTAATCTGACTGTTGCTGTAAAAACTAATATGCGTACAATTTCTAGCTCTGCCAGGGGCCTGCTGGGTAACCTTGGACAAATCACAATCTCACTACGCATCTGTAAAATGGGGATAATAATACTGACCTCTTTTGTAAGGCTCTTTATGATCAATGGAGGAAAAAGAGCTAGGGATTATTAAAACACCATAGAAATGCTCTGTTGTGTCATTAGTACAGAGACATGTATGAAGATCAAAATATTTAGGCAATTATTTCCCCAACATTTGCAGTTGTCACTGAAACACCCTGAGAAAGGAACATAGAAATTGTCATAAGAATGGCCCTGCTGAGTCAGACCAAAGGTCCATCTAGCCCAGTATCCTGCCTTCTGTCAGTGGCTAGTGCCAGGTGCCCCAGAGGGAATGAACAGAACAGGTAATCATCAAGTGATCCATCCCGTCTCCCATTCCCAGCTTCTAGCAAACAGAGGCTAAGGACACCATTCCTGCCCATCCTGGCTAATAGCCATTGATGGACCTATCCTCCATTAATTTATTTAGCTCTTTTTTGAACCCTGTTATGGTCTTGGCCTTCAGAACATCCTCTGGCAAGGAGTTCCACAGGTTGACTGTGTGTTGTGTAAAGAAATACTTCCTTTTATTTGTTTTAAACCTGATGCCTATTAATTTCATTTGGTGACCCCTAGTTCTTGTGTTATGAGAAGGAGTAAACAACATTTCCTTATCTACTTTCTGTACACCAGTCATGATTTTATAGACCTCAATCATATCTCCCCTTAGCGATCTCTTTTCCAAGCTGAAAAGTCCCAGTTTTACTAATCTCTCCTCATACGGAAGCCGTTCCATACCCCTAATAATTTTTGTTGCCGTTTTCTGAACCTT
This sequence comes from Chrysemys picta bellii, assembly GCF_011386835.1. Classification (NCBI taxonomy): domain Eukaryota; kingdom Metazoa; phylum Chordata; order Testudines; family Emydidae; genus Chrysemys; species Chrysemys picta. Next base: position 118,773,525 of record NC_088797.1, on the reverse strand, counting down.
TTCTAATTCCAATATATCTTTTTTGAGATGCGGCAACCACATCTGCACGCAGTATTCAAGATGTGGGCACACCGTGGATTTATATAGAGGCAACATGATATTTTCTGTCTTATTATCTATCCCTTTCTTAATCATTCCCAGCATTCTGTTCGCTTTTTTGACTGCCGCTGCACATTGAGTGGATGTTTTCAGAGAACTATCCACAATGACTCCAAGATCTCTTTCTTGAGTGGTAACAGTTAATTTAGACCCCATCATTTTATATGTATAGTTGGGATTATGCTTTCCTGTCATACTAAAGGAGACAAGTGGTCCATCTACAACAACATCCTGACTTCAACAGGACCAGATGCTTCAGAGTAAGTCTCAAAACGTTCTATAGCAGCAGGCAGTTGTGTAATAACCTGCCCATAAGGGGGATTTCTTCCTGACCTCTGTCAATTTGAGAACCTAGGCCTCCAACATCCCAGCCCTACATACACTGGGCCAAAAAGTTATAGGGGACGTGGCCTTCTCTTCCATTTTTGCAAATGAAACTATTCGGCAAATTTGTGTCAAATTTTTGAATAAGTTTCATGTTGTCTGAAACTGCATTTTTCAGCAAATAAACTATTCATCTGAAAAATTTTGCCCAGCTGTAGAAATTACAGCTCCAATGGTAGGTAATGTTATAGTTCTAGGCCAGTATTTGTGAGATGACCTTGGATACATGCATTATCTTTTCAGGAAGAGTCCTACCACTGAAATGTATGTCTAAATGATCTTGCTGGTATATGCTGCATTGAGTTTCCCCACAAACTCTTCTGTCAGCATAGACTCCAAGCTGTGCCAGCATTGCTTGGATAGGAAATGGAAAGCACCAATTAAGAATGGAGGTGTCATTCTTTAGATGAGTACTAAAGCGGAAGCCCAACGTTACTATAATCATTGTAAAATGTTTGCATAGCACTGTACATTTACATGGTGATTTACAAACACAGGACAGAGCACTCACTGTTAGTGCTTCTGAATGTCTTATATTAATGTTCTACACCTCGATAGAACCTTTCAACCACGGATCTCAGAGCACTTAAAAATAGGAACTAATTAATCTCCCCAGCAATCTGTAAGGACACTGAATGTTAATATTGCCAGCCTCCTGATGGGGAAACTGAGGTACAGAGCAGTTATGTAAGTAGTCAACGTCAGACAGCAAGTCATGGCTGAGGTATGAAGAGAATCCAGAATTCCTAACTCCCTGTCTCATGCTGTAACTGCTCAATATGTGCTACAATGATATAAGGATGAACCCCATACCCAAGGTTAAAACAAACATTTGGCCACCAGTTCTTTACTCAGGCAAAACTCCAAATTAAGGTTGAGGGGAATTTTGGCTGAATTAGGACTGGAGGATAAGCCCCCTTAAAAAATGCTCTCTGGTCTCATCTTAACCTGATGCTTGATTCATCCTGAGGTGAATTATGAATTGATGCAAACATGTGAATTATGTATTTGTGGCTCAACTTATATGGACCGAGAACAAATCTCAGTATCGGAAGCAGGTGAGACTCACGCTACTTACCTGTGTTAATGCCAATCCGCAGCTTCAGCTTCTCTTCAGGCATGTGCTCTATCTTGAAAGGGATCATTGCACTGAGGAAGTGCAAAGACATTGTAGCAATTTCCTCAACGTGCTTCATTCCATTGCGGATGGGAAGGCCACTGGCAACCATGTAGGCATCTCCGATGGTTTCAACCTGTAGCAAGGAAAACCAAGCACTTAGGCAGCACGTTACGTGTCTGCGGCACAGGGCAAATAGCAGCCCATAGTAAAGTTCAGAGGGGCAGCCGTGTTAGTCTGTATCCGCAAAAACAACAAGGAGTCCTTGTGGCACCTTAGAGACTAACACATTTATTTGAGCATAAGCTTTCGTGGGCTAAAATCCACTTCATCGGATGCATGCAGTGGAAAATACAGTAGTAAGATATATACACACACAGAGGACATGAAAAAATGGGTGTTGCCATACCAACTATAATGAGAGTCATCAATTAAGGTGGGCTATTATCAGCAGGAGAAAAAAAACTTTTGTAGTGATAATCAGGATGGCCCATTTCCAACAGTTGACAAGAAGCTGTGAGTAACAGTGGGGGGGGGGGGAGAGGGGGAAATTAGCATGGGGAAATAGTTTTTACTTTGTGTGATGACCCATCCACTCCCAGTCTTTATTCAAGCCTAATTTGATGGTTGTCCAGTTTGCAAATTAATTCCAGTTCTGCAGTTTCTCGTTGGAGTCTGGTTTTGAAGTTTTGTTGTTGGAGTATTGCGACTTTGAGGTCTGTAATTGAGTGACCAGGGAGGTTGAAGTGTTCTCTGACTGGTTTTTGAATGTTATAATTCTTGACCTTTGATTTGTGTCCATTTATTCTTTTGCATAGAGACTATCCGGTTTGGCCAATGTACATGGCAGAGGGGCATTGCTGGCACATGATGGCACATATCATATTGGTAGATGTGCAGGTGAACGAGCCTCTGATAGTGTGGCTGATGTGATTAGGTGCTATGATGATGTCCCTGAATAGATATGTGAGACAGTGCAAACTAGTGGACTAAGCTTAAAACCAGGAGTTAAGATCTTCTACATTCTAGTCATGGTTCTGCCACTGACTGCACTCAACCACCAACAATTGGAACTATATCAGGTCAGTGATATTAATGGGTTTTGGATGCAAGTGACTACAGATTGGGGAGCCTGACTGAGTGCTCTCTCGCTCTCCAGGAAACTTTCCTTGACTTTGATAGAAGTTCTGCAAACACACTGCTTGCAGGACTGGGCCCAGCAATTGTGCTGCCTGAGAACCCGGGGAGCAGCGTGTCTCACCTTGTATACGTCATACGTTTTAATGATGTTATCGAACAGGCTGTACAGGTCATTCAGGAGATTAACCACTTGCAGGGGATTGCTGAGAGAACACAAATTGGTGAACCCAACAATATCTGAGAAGAAGATGGTCACAGAATCAAAACTCTCAGGCTCCACGGATTTCCCAGCGATGAGCTGCTCTCGGATGAAGCTGGGACAGGAGGAGAAAGTGATCATTTCCTCCATGTCTGTCTCTCTCTCTCTCTCCACCTCAGAATAAATCCATTTGGCCTTAACATCCTGCGTGTTTGGGAAATACACCAAGTGGCCTGTTTAAAGCACTTTTAAGCCTGCCTTAAAAATCCCCAAACCAGATTCAATCTGGATTTACACCAGCTTCCACTTTGGCAAAAGGTCCCCAAATTAAAGCATCTACTGGAGGGAAAGAGGGTGCGACAGAGAAAAGTGGCCACTTGCCAGAGAGGTGTGTGAGGGTGAAGGTCAGTGGAGCACAAGAAGTTGATGGCATTAAATGCGTTTTAAAATGATGCTGGCTAGCCTGAATCCAAGCTATACCTACAAAATATTTGACAAGGCGTAAGGGAGCTGGCACGCTTAGACCACAACTTATGTTGAACAGTTCAGTCTGATTGTTTCCTACTGCTCCTCATGTCTGGTGTACCCGGCTGTAGTCCTTTGTCTTAGAGACTGTCAGCTCTTCGGGGGAATAGTCCTTTTGTTCTAGGTTTGTACAGCATCTAGCACAATGGGCCCCTGGTTCCTGACTGGAGCTTCTAGGCACTATCACAATATAACGAATAATAATAATTCATTGCTTAATTACCATTCATTAGTTAGTGCCCGAGGCTGTACTAGCAGTGTTTAAGTGACAATAGTACTTTGCAAAGCATTCTGAGATACACTGAGTATGAAAGGCTCTGTCTTGCCCCAAATTCTATTGTCGACAAACTTATGAACGTACAAAAGTTGTTTGATTACCTGGGCAACATTGCTGACAAAAGTTTATCTGTCTTTTTCTTCTCTGCCACCAACTGGGCTGTCCTTTCTTCCACCACGTCCTCCAAATGATTGGCATACTTTTCCAGTTTGTTTACCATGTTATCCAAGATGCTGATGTGGCTAATGGAATTGCTCAAACAAATATTGTTTTTAATTTACCTAATAGCACTAAGTACACCTCTACCCCGATATAACGCTGTCCTCGGGAGCCAAAAAGTCTTATCGTGTTATAGGTGAAACCGTGTTATATCGAACTTGCTTTGATCCGTCCCCCTTCTCCCTCCCCAGAGCACTGTTTTACCGCGTTATATCTGAATTCATGTTATATCGGGTCGCGTTATATCGAGGTAGAGGTGTAATACAAAATTTTGATGGGAACTGTATTCCACTTCCATTTCCATCAAAGATCCCCTCTAGCATCTAGAGTTCATGGGGGAGAAATGACTTCTGATACTTGGCTACTCCCCACTATGGGCCTGTCATCAGATCTCATAATTTAACTTGGATAAGAAATATCCATGGAGACTATCCATGCTGCAGTTAATGTGAGTACTGACCCAATGCCCCCGCATAGTCTTCGGGAGCACTGTGGTGCCAGAAGTGACAATTTTCAGATGAAACATCAAATCAAAGTCCCTTACAAGACTCAAAGTGGTATCCTGGCATCCCGGCCAAATTCCGCTGTGGATAATTATATGCTAACTACTTAAAAATACCAACAATTTAAATATATTTTTGTCTGATTGGTTTTTTACATATTTATTACTGGTAACACTTAAGATACTGTATGTGAAAAAGATTAGAGCATAAAAGGCCTGTTTTTTTTTCAGTCTATTTTGACAGTACTTCGCATATCATTAGTTTAATGATTCCTCCTGTATAGCCCACAGTTTCCACCATGTGAGTCTTTCACTCAAGAGAGGAAAGAAAAACATTTCACCACTAGGAAAAATGTGATTGCGAAAATGCAAACATTGACAGGGAGGAGCTACACTTCTGGGAAAGAACTTTAAACTCTCTTTTAAAAACTGACTAGATTTCAAGTTAACTACATCCATTTAACCCCCACCCCACCCCTCAACTGTGGTTTCAGCTGGACATTATTCATACAATGACAGAAATGTAGGGCTGGAAGGGCCTTGAGAGGTCATCTAGTCCAGCCCTTTGTGATGAGACACGACCAAGTAATCTAGACCGTTCCTGACAGGTGTTTGTCCAACCTCCAGTGATGGGATTCCACAACCTCTCTTGGAAGTCTAGTCCAGAACTTTACTATCCTTATAGTCAGAAAGGTGAGATATTGGGAAAATCTAACTCTTTATTTTCCTGTTCTAAACTATCCTGCAGTGGTGCTGTGGGCTGTTAAACAGCTGCTACATCCCATCTCTGATGCAGCTGCATTTCAGCGATGTGTGAGTAATCCCTATGTAATGGATGCCATCTATAAAACACTTTGGGAGCCTGCTGGATGAAAAGCACAATGTATATCTGGTATCATTCTAAAACAGGTAAGAAAGACTCACCCTTCGGGGCTTGCATCTCTTAACCCTCTCTTCACAGAGGAGAACGTTGGCCTTCTCCCTGGATCTTCATCCCAACACGTTCTAAGCATTGCAATGATCCTTTCACTGCATTTCTCTGTTGACAGGGATGGCCGCAGTGGGACGAGTACAGTTGGGTCCCTGAGTCGGTTTATTATCTCTGTATTTAGCAAATGTGATCAATCAGGATTTGAGTCTATTAATTATTTTAGTGTCCCTAACTTTGGAGCAAATTGTCCTGGTCCTTAATGCAGGCATCTGAGAGGAGGAAAAACAGAGACTGCATGGAGATTCCCTTTCTCTTATGCACCTCACATAAGGGTCAGAGCAAATCACAGTCTTTCACCTGGATGAGCTTAGGGTCTGCTTCTTCTATGCAACCCATGCAGCTGGCTAGTTTAGAAGAAGGAAGCCATTTGTACCATCCCACAGGCAGTGTTCACACACCCTGGAGTGCTGAGGAAAATTGTGCCTCCAAATCAGTCTCTATAGATTAATGCTCTTTCCTCTTAGGGTATGTCTACACTACCCACTGATCGGCGGGCAGCAATCGATCCAGCAGGGGTTGATTTATCGCGTCTAATCTAGACGCGATAAATCAACCCCCGAGCGCTCTCCCGTCGACTTCTGTACTCCACCGCCGCGAGAGGAGCAGGCAGAGTCCACGGGGGAGTGGCAGCAGTCGACTCACACTGTCGTTATTCACGTAGCTGAAGTTGCGTAACTTAGATCAATCCCCCCCGTAGTGTAGACCAGGCCTCAGATACAGGGATTTCAGAGTGTAGTTGTAGTAACTTGGTACATGCCATAATACTGCAGGCTGTTGAGTAGCTCCAAAGTGTGAATGGTGTGGTGTTTTCATTGGTACTATGTTCAGCTGAGCAATTACTACACTTCACTTTGCTCTGATGCATTTCATTTGCACATAAAGTCAGATAAAAAGGTATATAGAGCCCTATTATCTGAACAGAACAGACAACATGGAATTTATTCAGATCGATAGAAGGTCAAACAAGAGAGACAGGTTTTCCTAAAAGTAATGCACCTCAAGGAGATACGATATGTGGATTATAGGAGTTTGTGGGAGAAGACAGTTGCTGCTGTATTTGAATCAAAGCTAAACAAAGCAACTGTGATTTTTTTTCTTATAATGCGGGAAGCAATGAGAAATAGTGACAGGAAATCAATACAAGGTTAGGAAACCAGTATGGAACTCTTGCTCAGATTAAGTTCTAAATTCTTATGCTTTATTAGGCAAAGTTGCAAAATCACTTAAAACATATATACAGTTAAGCCTGTGTGACTCTCCAAAGACCAAAGGTGTCTATCCTTAGCAAGCAGATAGTTATGCAATACAATTATCGGCCTATACTCATTCATAATATTCAGCGTACAAAAAGTCTCTTGCATCCCAAGGGTGCATCTACTCTGCAAATTAAAGGTGTGTTCCTAACTCAGAATAGCTAACCCGCTCTGGCTGATCTGGGTTAAAATAACATTAAAGAGATGGCAGCGCAGGTTAAAACCTATACGGGAGTCTGAGGTTGAATGCTACCTGCTAACCTGAGTTAGCTGTGTCTTCACTGCTATTTTAACCACAGTTAGCTAACACGGGTCACAGCTAATCTGAATTTTAAAACACATTTTATTTGCAGTGAAGACCTACTACATTTAGGGTAACTCCAGAATACAAAAATGTGCTCACAGAGGGAAGACCATCTGGAAATGGAGTACAAAGAGAGGAACAAAGTTCTACCTTCTGCTTCCTTGTTCAGGTCTTGGAACGGGCCATCCTCATTGTTATAAATCAGCTCCCTCATAATTATAGCAAAGCTGTAGACATCCCCCTTTTGGGTCCCATGGAATGGAAATTCCCCCATCCTGAGCAGTTCTGGGGCTGTCCAATAGAGATCTACAAGGCAAAATAGGAAACAGCAAGGAAGTCTGTGCTTCAGCTGGGTCAAACTCATCATCGGCAAAGAACAGGCTAGACAGCCTTTTAAAATTCTGAACACTATTTGGGATGGTTTGTGCTTTTATAGTGTCATCCAACTGAGAATTTCTCTGCCGCTTGCAGGCACTCATTCATCCACACAACACCACTGCCTGGTAGCTAGCTAGAGAGGGGCAGGCAGCAGCAAGGGCGCTCCTTCTCCCCCCCGCCCCCGCCCCGAAGTGGCAGCAAGACCCCCTTTGGGAGAATAGGGGTAAAAACAGAGAATGGGCTCCCAGTAGCTGGGAGGGGAAGGCCCACATGTGGAGTCCTCTGTCTTGCCGCCCCAAGCAAAAAAAAAAAAAAAAAAGAGGGCCGCCCTGCCGTAACACCCTCCCCCCCGCCCCGAGCGCCGCACCACCCTGCTGTAACACACACACACACACACGGCGCACTGCACTGCCGAAACACACACACACACGGTGCGCTGCACTGCCAAAACACACACACACACACATACCCTGGGCGCCGCACCGCCAAAACACACACACACACACCCCGGGCGCTGCGCTGCTGAAACAAAAGCAAACGAAAAAACCCTCAAGCGCTGCCCCGCCGAACCAAAAAAAAAAAAAGAACACTGACCGCCCCCGACACCCCAAGATTGGCCGCCCCTTACAAGGTGTCGCCCCAAGCACGTGCTTGGTCAGCTGGTGCCTGGAGCTGGCCCTGGTCAGGGTCACAGGGTGGCATAAATGAAGCAGACCTAGCTCCCCTGTGCTAGAACAGGGTCTCCCAGTTCAGCCAATTAGGAGGGGAGAGCAGCACCTGCAGCCATAAAGAGCCAGGCTGTCTGGAAGCGCGGGGGCAGGAGCAGCAGGAAGTTCCCTGGGAAAGGCTGCCAGAGCCCCCCCAGAGGCGGGGCAGTGGGAACCGGCGGGTGAGGGACGGGGGGAAGAGCCTCCTGGGTGGTGCTCTGTTAAAAGAGCACAGAAGGATCTTGCAACAGGCCCTGAAGCGGAAGGAGGGAGGTCTGAGTAAGGCAAAGGTGGAAATCCCCTGGGAGTTTTAGCTGAGAGTGGGCTGAGGAACTATTTTGGGATTTGTTTGCCTACATCTGGGAAATAAAACTGTGCCTGGAAAGATACTCTGAGTGTGGTAGTGAGGCCTTTGTGGACTGGGGAGAAGCCAGCACCTTAGAGGGTGGTATCGGTATGACTCCTCACAGCTGTGGCCCTTGGAGTAAGCACCCTGTTCAGATGCATGAGGCTGTTAACACGTCTCAGAGCTATTGTTTCAGCCACCTGCAGACTCAGGCAGACTTCACTACATCAGTTGCACTTGAGTCACATTTTCAAGCTTTTCTTTGCAACTATGAAGGATAGAATGGGGGGGGGGAGTTTTACCCCTCTTTTTTTTCTTTGCCTTTATTTATATAAAAAAAGTGATTCTCCTGTAATCAAATGATTCCAGAACCTAGGGCTTTAGGCACAGGTCTGTAAGAACATAAGAATAGCCATACTGGGTCAGACCAAAGATCTATCTAACCCAGTATCCTGTTGTCTGTCAGTGGCCAATGCCAGTTGCCCCAGAGGGAATGAACAGAACAGGTAATCATGAAGTGATCCATACCCTGTTGCCCATTCCCAGTTTCTGGCAAACAGAGGCTAGGGACACAATTCCTGCCCATCCTGGCTAATAGCCATTGATGGACCTATCCTCCACAAATTTATCTAGTTCTTTTGTGAACCCTGTTATAGTCTTCACCTTCACAACATCCTCTGGCAAATAGTTCCACAGGTTGGCTGTGCATTGTGTGAAGAAATACTTCCTTTTATTTGTTTTAAACCTGCTGCCTATTAATTTCATTAATTACCCCTAGTTCTTGTGTTATGAGAAGGAGTAAATAACACTTCCTTATTTACTTTCTCCACACCAGTCATGATTATATAGACCTCAATCATATCCCACCTTAGTCGTCTTTTTTTCCCCCAAGCTGAAAAGTCCCAGTTTTATTAATCTCTCCTTCTAACGGAAGCTGTTCCACACCCCTAATCATTTTTGTTGCCCTTTTCTTAACCTTTTCCAATTCCAATATATCTTTTTTTGAGATGGGGTAACCACATCTGCACGCAGTATTCAAGATGTGGGAATGCCATGGATTTATATAGAGGCAATATGATATTTTCTGTCTTATCTATCCCTTTCTTAATGATTCCCAACATTCTGTTAGCTTTTTTGACTGCCACTGCACATTGAGTGGATGTTTTCAGAGAACTATCCACAGTGTCTCCAAAATCTCTTTCTTGAATTGTAACAGCTAATTTAGACCCCATCATTTTATATGTATAGTTGGGATTATGTTTTCCAGTGTGCATTACTTTGCATTTATCAATATTGATAAATGTCTATAGCATTTATGCCTCAATTCATCCACAGCTACCGACCAAAAATTATTTACCAAAATTATTCACCAAACATTTTCAAACAACAAATTGTAGAAAATCATAAGCTGCTCAAAGACAATTATTGAGCAAAATAGAGACAAAAACTGATCATATGCATTATTTGCTGCTATTTGCTCATCTATAGGCAGCATTACTGGAATTAAAAAAAAAAACCCTCTGTAATTTCCAAAAGCTGTGTTCCAATCACCAATATTCAAAGAGGTGTTGCAGATAAAATGTGTGTGAAGACCAGTATGAAGGAAAGCATCCGCTAGAGGAATCCATCAATCGTTGTTTTGGTGCATCCCTTGTGCTTGTAATTCTTGTATAACCCACTTACCTGCATAGTTGGTATTTTTCTCAGTAATTACTCGGTATTTCTTTCCATACTTAAACTCCCATAGCCCAAATCCACACAGTTTCACTTGCATGCGACTATCCACCAAACAGTTAGTAGGTTTCAGATTTCCATGGGAGTTCAATGGGCTTCTGTGAAGAAACAACATCCCCTACAAAAACAGGGACCGTGTGACTTTAGAGTGGTGGCTATAGAAGCACCAGCCAGAATAAAATACCCCCAGTGAATGGCGGGGGTAGTTGTGGCTGTCAATGCAACAAACAGCAAATGTAACCAGCTCTTGGCTCAGCTGGTTCTGGTCAGAAACACCAGGGCTTTCGTCCCTAAAACTCATCGTACCTATGCTAGTCTTTTTTCCATTACGTTGTCCAGGCTATTTGTAGCAATGGTCTGCTTTGGTCAAACCCATCCAGAAATCAACTAGTTATGCCCACATTTTGTCTGGATAGCCACATTCTTCTATCACTGCTACTGTTGTCCTCATTCCCTCCACTCACCCAGGGTATCTGGCCTTACGTTAGGCCCCGATCCTGGACATTGTTTTCACAAATCCCTTTGCCCACATGGAATCTCTGACCTCTCTACCTAGATGTCTTGGGTATTTAATATCGTCCCTGTGACAGACTGACAATATCATTCTATACCCTGGACAAACCTGATGGACTGAAGATAAACTTTCCTGAATTAAGCAACAAAGAGTCCTGTGGCACCTTATAGACTATCAGATGTATTGGAGCATAAGCTTTCGTGGGTGAATACCCACTTCGTCAGACGCATGTAATGGAAATTTCCATTCTTAATTCAGATCCAGACTAACACTGCTACCCCCTGATACTTTCCTGAATTAAGTTAAACCTTATGGAGTTTGGTTTGATATTTTGGGGGCTCATTGTATTAAAAATGCAACTGTGTTATTGTAGAATTGTATGTAACTCTTCCAGGAATACGGAGATGGTAATGTATTTCCTCTGGTTATTGAAACCATCTGGTGGGGTCCACATATATTAGTTCAAACTGAATCCTCCAGGGACCAACAGACAAAGGCCTTGGCTACACTTGGAAATTCACAGTGCTGCCGCGGCAGCGCTGTGAAGGGTGAGTGTAGTCGCGCCACCAGCGCTGTGAGAGCTCTCTCGCAGCACTATATGTACTCCACCTCTCCGAGGGGAGTAGCTTGCAGCGCTGCAAGCGAGCGTGCAGCGCTGCAGGCACTGATTACGCTGGCGTTTTACAGCGCTGCACTCGCTGCGCTGGGGGGGGGGGGGCGTTTTCACACCCCTGAGCGCAGCAAGTTGCAGCGCTGTACAGCGCCAGTGTAGTCAAGGCCAAAGAAAAGATTTTTGGTTAAATAGCCTGTTTTCAGACAGGCTCAGGGCACTATTTCTGCTCTAAGAAGAGCCCCAGTTCTTAGGGAAGGTTTGGAGAAACTTGGCTTGCTGAGGGCCCAGCCCCAAAAGACTGCATGCTTGTTCTGAGCTGAAGCGGTGATGAACTTGGTACCACAAGGAAACCCCTTGGGCGCATAGGTGCTGGAACTAGGGGTGCTGCCGCACCCCCCGGCAGGAAGTGGTTTCCATCACATACAGGGTTTACAGTTTGGTTCAATGGCTCTCAGCACTTCCCCTATACAAATTGTTCCAGCCCCCCTGCTTGGACAGAGTAGTGAAGGACTGTTCCTACCAGAGCCCATGTTGGGGTAGGGGTGATCTCTGGTAAGCTTGTTAGCATGCGTGTAGGTTCTTCTAATGATTTTAATAGGTTTTCTCTGTAATGCTTTTACCTTGAGACTCAAACAGGCTTGCTTAGAAAGAGCTGTGTAGTAACATAACTGTAGGCAGTCGTACTGCTAACCGTCTCTGAAGACAAAGCAAGCAGGCCTGCTTGGGCAGTGTGGGAATAACAGTACAGTCATGGGACTGTGCAGCCTGGAAATACCCCAGTCAGCCAAGAGCGAGACTCACCAAGAGAGGTGACGGGCAAGGGAGCTGGAAACCTGACAGTGCGTACCCTTGCTGGACCACTGCAGAGAAATACAGGCGTGGTTGCTCTGAAATGTGACACTCCCCACCACAATAGTATGTGAGCACCTCACATTCTTTATCGTATTTATCCTGACAACACCCTTGTGAGGTAAGGAAGTACTATTATCCCTATATGGATGGGGCACTGAGAAACAGACTTAGGCCCAGATTTTTACAGGTATTTAGGCATTGTGGCACTCAGCATTGCAATGCCCAGCTGAATTAGGAGCCTGTCTTGTTTTCAAAAGCGATTTAGGAGCTTAGAGCTTAAATACCATTGTAAGACTCTTAAGTGCCTAAATCACTTTTGAAAACAAGACAGACTCCTAATTAGTTAGATATTGTGACACTGAGCACTACAACGCCTTTAAAAATCTAGGCCTAGGTGACTTGCCCAAGATCATATAGGAGAGTCTGTGGCAGAGATGGGAAATGAACCTCTCTCTCCTACATCGTAGACTTATGGCCTAATCATTGGATCAAAACTTTAGCTTACAAACTCTTCAGGGCAGGCACTTATTCCTACTGTGTGTTTGTACAGCACCTAACACAATGGAGCCCCAATCCAGAGAGGCCTTTTTCCACTGCTGTCACACAAACAAATCATTTTACTTAGCACTTTTCATTCATTCCTTACTGAAGAATGAAATTCATGACTAGAAAGGTGTGGCCTATTCCTTTGGATGTGGCAGGATGGCCATACTCCTTCCTGCCCGCCTTGGGAGCATGAGCACCTCAGCAAGGGGACAGTCCCTTCACTTCCACAAACCAGACAAAGGAATGTAGCAAAATATTTGCCTGGGCCAGGTGAATAAAGCCAGGTTACAAAAGTGGCTACGTGAGTCACAGGCCACGCACTACGGGTCTTCAAGTAAATGACCAACAAGTATCAGAAACAGAAGCAACCTCTTGTATCATTTGGTAATCTTTCCCCCTTTCTCCTCACTCCCATTTTGTGTCTTAACAACACACACAAACCAGAATCGGACTTTAACAAGAAAATCGGAATGGAATTCCTTCCCTCCCCCCTATTTAGTAGCATCTATAAATTTTCAAGCAAAAATTTTGCTTTTGGAAAACAACTCTGTACAAATGAAAAGAGAAACATGTTAAAATAATGGTTTTGTGTATTATTTATTACTGTTGTTCATATTGCAGTACTGTCTAGAAGCCTCAACCAGGTTAGGCTTCCTTTGTGCTCAGTGTTGTATGTAGTAAATACATAAGTACAGCCGTACTGGGTCAGACCAAAGGTCCATCGAGCCCAGTATTCTGTCTTCCGACAGTGGCCAGTGCCAGGTAGGGTGACCAGATCACAACACTAAAATATCGGGACACATTGGGGTGCCGTCAGCCCCGCCCACAGGCCACCCCTGCTCCTTCCAAGCTCTGCCCCACTCTGCCCCAGGTCCCGCCCCTTCCCCACTCTGGGGACCCTCCCCCCACCACCCCTTCCTCATCCCATGGCCTCCCGCTAGCTTGCTGCGTCCCTCCCCACCCCCCCACCCCGCCTGCTCGCCGCTCACTCGCCTCTTCAGCCCACCTCCCGCCTATTCCCACCCAAGCATCCGCCTTCGCTCCACCCCCAAGTCCCCAGCCCTGCCCTGCCTCTTCTCCACCTCCTCCCCTGAGCGTGCCACATCCCTGCTCCTCCCTCCTGGAAAGCGCTAAGCGCCACCAAACAGCTGTTAGGTGGTGGGAAGCGCTGGGAGTGGGGGAGGAGTGGGGACATGGCTCATTTGGGGGGAGGGGGGAAGAAGGAGGCAAGGAGGGGGGAGCTTGGCTGCAATTTTTCCCCGTGGGTGCTCCAACCCTGGAGCACCCACAGAGTCGGCACCTCCCTCCCGCTCGCCTCCTTACCTGAATATCGGGACAAATGGCGTCCCAATTGTACATTGATCGGGACGCAGGACAAAGGGTTAAATATCAGGACATCTGGTCACCCTAATGCCAGGTGCCCCAGAGGGAATGAACACAACAGGTAATCATCAAGTGATCCATTCCATCGGCCATTCCCAGTTGCTGGCAAACAGAGGCTAGGGACACCATCCCTGTCCATCCTAGCTAATAGCCATTGATGAACCTATCCTCCATGAACCTATCTAGTTCTTTTTTGAATGGCCGGTCCAGTCCTGAAGAGCTTACAATGTCAAACAATTGTCTCAAAACCTTAGAACTTTTTACATTTTATTTTTAACTGTCCACCCCCTTTTTTTTCCTATGTGTAACAAATGTTTACTTTGGGGTTTGTTTAATGGTGTAAGCATAAGTCACTGCAACAGAACTCCAAATGAATGAAATAAATACATGCAATAAAAGAAGGATAATTTGCAATAACAACTTCCTCAACCCCCTATCAAATGCAAACCCAACACTTCCATCTGGCTCCAGCGGGATAGTGTATTATTCTCATTTTTGTCTCTGACATGTTCAAAGTCCAGAGCAATAAGCGTTTCTAGGCTCCATAACTTTTTCAAGAAGGTTTTCTATCAGAAAACAATTCAATGTCGTACTCACATTGACTATATCATAGGCGAGAGAGAGTTTGAATATCCAGTCCAATTCAATATCAGAGTTCCTCAAAATGTCCTGAAAAACAAAAACATTCAGAATGGCATTGGACTGGATCTCATCAGACTGAGATGCAGTGCGCACATGGAACTGAACTCAGCCTATTTGCTCTGTGAACGTTTATTGGAAACGGAAAACTTATTTCCTAATACATGTGTACGGGTCTCCAAATCAGCGGTTGCTGAGAATAGTCTGTATGTATCGCTATTGGGCAAGTGGCAATTACAAACTTGATCCCATATTTACATACAAATTCTGTAGAGCTTTATTACACAATAAGTTACAGAAGCTGGGAATGAGCGACAGGGGATGGATCACTTGATGATTGCCTGTTCTGTTCATTCCCTCTGGGGCACCTGGCACTGGCCACTGTCGGAAGATAGGATACTGGGCTAGATGGACCCTTGGTCTGACCCAGTAGGGCCATTCTTATGTTTTATGTAATAAGCTGAGTAAATAAGATGTTTCTTGGTAAATAAGATGTCCTAATACTCACTGCCTCTGTGGTGTAATGTCTGTTTTTTTTATTGTTGTCCAGGGTGCTATTCTGCTTCTCCTATCTGGTATTCACAAAATGCTCGCACATAAGAAAGAACTGAACACTAAAGCAATGAAGATGCATAGGAGTAGGAAGGGACATGTGCACTTGAAGTCCTAGCTATTAGAAGCTAGGAAAGTCCTGATATCAACAGAGCAAGAGTAAGCAGCAAAAACAGCTAACAAACAAAAGGTGTGTGTGGGGGGTGGGGGGGGGAATATCAGTCCTGGCTGACCTGGCTAGAGCTCAGAACAGCTCTTTTGCAAGCTCTCTTACAAGTCAACCCTAAGTTTATTGATGTAAATGATGCTGGTGTTCTCACCTTTAGGCTTCCTTTCTTGCAGTACTCTGTAATAATACAGATATTGGGAATTTCAGTGCATATACCAAAGAAGGCCACCAGATTCTCATGCCTCAACTCGCGCATCTGAAAGCAAAGAGGCCTCGTTAAACACATTTGTTTACATTACAGCACCACCCCTGAGTTGTTCCTTAGTCATCGTTTACTACAAGAATCCTACAAGGTAGAAATGAAAAGGTCATTAGCTCATCCTTGTCCAAACCTGGCTAGTTCAGGAATGCCTCTACAATATATTTTCTATTCCTGACATTAGTCTTGCTTCAGATGATTCAAGCATTGGAGCTTCCACCATTTCCAGGAGTCTATTCTAGCCTGATAGATCACCACTATTAGTACAATCCCCATTATTTCAGCTTTATAGCTTCTTCACAGCCCCTGAAAATACCCCTTTGGACCATCCTAGACAATTCCTCTCCCTTCTTAATGCTTCTACCTTGAAGATGGAGAAGGTAGTTATTTCCCTGGTTTATCTTCACAGTATAAATATTTAGTCCTTTGGGGCCAGAATCTGACACTCTTACTTACATTGAATAGAACCATGAACCATGATTAGACCCACTGAAATCAAGAGAATTACTTCAGGAGTAAGATTAACACTCAACATGAGAAAAGGTATCACAATCTGGCCCAGGAGCTCTCCTAAAATGTCAGTCCCTCCTGTCACTCAGTTAAGTCCTATTTGTTATTGGTCTTCTCCTCCAGCTTGTCAATACCTTTCTAATATAGAGGTGCCCAAAACCAAAATGCATGACACTGATGAAGCCTAAGTAGAATCCAATCTTCTCCCAAATTCAACACCGACAAAATATTGAAGGCTCTGGATGTGAATTTCAGCTTGCTGAAGATAGATGGGCCAGTTGCCGGATTCAGCAGTACTTACAGTATAGAGAGAAAGAGAGAGAGAGAGAGAGAGAGACCTATCACATAGAACTGGAAGGGACCCTGAAAGGTCATCGAGTCCAGCCCCCTGCCTTCACTAGCAGGACCAAGTACTGATTTTTGCCCCAGATCCCTAAGTGGCCCCCTCAAGGATTGAACTCACAACCCTGGGTTTAGCAGGCCAATGCTCAAACCACTGAGCATTTCATTTCAGTCGGGCATAGGAGGATCATGTTGAGGTTGAACCTTACCATCTGAACTTCATGAAGGACTGACTGTTTCCGAATCCAGGCATCTGTTTGGTTGTCAATGTACCTGATTGCAACAAGAGTTCCCTGAAACAAATATTCAGAAAGGTGGAATCCAACATACAGTACTTTAACACAGAAACTGTTTGGAAGAGAGCTGCACAAAAAGGTTATGAAGGCACCTATGAGAAAACATAGCATGTGCTTAGAAGTTTAGAACCACCATATGTTAAAATGGCTAAACGTATCTTTCCCTGTACAGACACGCAGCCATAAGAGATGACCAATATAAGCTTCATTGTACGAGGTATTGGATTACTAAGTTGCCCAGTGACAAAGTTGAAATTGCCTTTTAAATCAATTTTTAAGGGTTCTGAGGGAAAGATGCCAAATTTATATTGGGAAACCAGCTGACTGTAACAAAGCATGGTAGTCAAATGAAGACCCTGTGCTAACAGTCAAATTACCAATGGTTGTCACAGACGATACAGTCTGGAAGTGGTTTTAATTTAGGTTCTCTTGTATAACATTCTGCCCAATGATGTTAATCGATATAGCATATCTTTTCAGAACAACTTTCTGCAGATGAAATAATGTACTCATAGAGGAATTACCAAGAACTGTAATGCTGTCATAGTATATATACTATATTATATAGCCAGTAAGTTAAGACTCATAAGATACGTCATGCTTTTGGAAGGCCAATTATGCTACCCAAAAACTCTGACTCCATCTCTGCGAGAATTTCATATAGGACATTTCTGCAATCTGCCATTTTTGGCAAAGCAGAGCTGGACATTCATCAGCAATCTTAGTAAATTAGTGCCATCAGTTTCACAGTCCTACCTGTGAATCCTGAGAACTACTGTGACTTTTATTCTTTTGGCCATCTTGTGCCCTATTCACCTGTACAGAGCACCCAAAGCCGCACAAAGGAAACCAAAAAGGACACAGTTAACATAACAGAGCAGAAAGTACACCTACTGAAGCTCACCTAATCTCCCTTTGTAGTCGTACCTGGTAAAGACCTATTGCAGTATAAAATACATCTTTCCCCTGCTTGTCCTTCAACCCAGACCGCCAATTGCTTGAAAATATCAAACTGGACCCAACACTTTCTTGTCCTTTAGACACTGGTGTGCTTGTTTGTGATAGCTCAAAATGATCCTTTAGGAGAAAACACAAGAGATGTGATACTGTTAAAACTTCATAAATAACCTAGTTAAATTTTGACAAACCTAAGACTTGCCCATATTGACAAAGACAAACTGATGAGGAAGAAACCCAGTAATGGGTTTTCCTGCAGTGCTTACCATAAATAATAAAGACAAAACATAGGTAATGAAAAGCAAGATGCCATCCAAACCTGATGTAGAAGGAAATCACATACGCTAAGGGCTTCACTCCTATACAGAGGACCAGCACAAAGTACATGACCCACAAATAGAAATTGGCAAAAAAAAAATTCATGAGAAATGGTTGGTTTTTTTCCCCACACACAAAAATGCAGATTTGGGTTGACCAAAACAATTCACAAATTCAGATCAATTTTGGCCAATTGTTCCAGTCAAAAAAAAAAAATCAGAAACGTCTTTTCTTTTTGGAAAAATATTTTATTTTGGTATTTCCCCCAATTTTACTTTTAATAAAACCATGAAAACATTTTTTTTAAATGAATTTTTTTTTGACTTTTTCAGTTCTCTGAAAAAGATAGAGAACAACCATTTCTGACTAACCTGAAATATATTTTTTTAATTTTTCTGTTCAGCCAGTGAACTGAATAAATCGGTATTCACAAAGCTCTATTTTTAAGCCCTGAGGGTTATATGTCCAGGGTTGACACAGAACTAATATGAGCCCTCTCCAAACAATTTTCCTCTGGGTAGCAGTGAATTTCACCTATTAGTGAGGAATATGCTGAGAAAATGTTTTCGAAATCATTGGGGAAAAGTGTACCCGACATAACACTGCCAGGCAACGCAGATCAGATCACCACAGTATAAGGACCCAATCCTGTACTGAGCATCTACTGCTGCAAAGTAATCACTCCAGATTCCATCAGTGTAACCCAGGTCATGGTTTGACCCATTAACTCCTTAGGCCCTGATACTGCAAAGTACTCAGGTGCATGCCTAACTTCAAGCACAAGAGTAGGCCTATTGATTTAAATAAGACTACTTAATGCTTAAAGTAAGGACATGCTTATGTACTTTGCTGTAAGTAAATTTCTCCAACGTCATGACAAAAGCCTCTGTTTGTCAGAGGATGGAGATGGATGGCAGGAGAGAGATCACTTGATCATTGCCTGTTAGGTTCACTCCTTCTGGGGAACCTGGCATTGGCCACTGTCGGTAGACAGGATACTGGGCTAGATGGACCTTTGGTCTGACCCGGTACGGCGATTCTTATGTTCTTATGTTCTTACTAATTGCTAAAATGATGACAAATTTATCGATCCCTTCTCTCAGAGAATCATTTATAACTAGTGTGATTCCTGGTATTTCAAGGTCTTGCTTTACCTTATGATCTTTAAGCATAATAATATCATTGTAGTTTATTTTCCACCAGATGTCATCCATTTGCTTTTGTAGCTTCCTTTCCTGGATCTTTAAAAACACCATTATGCTGGCAGCTCCTGAGGCGGTTACCAACAGGACGACAATCAGAATGGTCACTGGCGTACCTGTTAAAGACATGATACAGATCATCCCCAGCTATATGGAGGCAGAGAAAAATCTTGATGGCACAACCAAACAGGTGATTTTTTTCAGGAGTGAGTTGTCACCTTGCTTCACATTGATATCATATGCTTGGTTGATCCCTGGTTCCAATCCAGGGGCTTTGCACCACTCAGGCAGCATAAAACAGCTGGAACACCAATTTAATTGGCTCCTTGTGGAGAATCCAGCGGAATAATGCCCTCCTAACATTTCCTACATAGCTACCCACCTCCTGACTTTCAGAGACGCGGATTACTCACTGCTCAGACTGGCTTCAACTGGAGATGTCGGTGCTCATCACTTGTGAAAATCAGCCCTAAGTGTCACTAGTTGTGAACCCAAAAAATGGGTATCACCAAAGATTAGCTGACACCTTTTCAAATACTAGCCTACATTTTCAAAAAAAATCTAAATATGGATGTAGTACTGACACCTAAATAATAGCCTAATTTTCAGAAGTCTGAGCACACCATAGCTCTACTTATTTAAGTGCATAAATATGGATTTAGGTATGTAAATTTAAGTATCCGTTTTTTTAAATCTTGGTCCTAAGTCTCAGCCTCTCTTTGCCTCAATTTCCCTATAAAATGAGGATGGTATACTGTAGACACACTCACAAAGTTTCTCCTTTTCTGAGGTATTGTGAGATTTCATTAATTAATGTTTATAAAAACCTTCTTTGATCTTTGAATGAAAGATGCTATAAATAGCAGCAAAGTATTTCCTTTGTCTCTTTCCCCTGCCCATGTGCCCAAGAGTGCTGATCTCATTAAGTATGACCATACTCACTTATAACTGAAGTTTCACACTGTTCATTATAAAACCCACAGTACGGTCTGTCTTTGGGAGGAAAGTCAGCCAGCCAGCTGATGTAGGCAATTTCTGTGGTTGGGCTATAGATGGAGACAGATAAATGTAAGTGCCCATTTCTATCGCCTGTCCTCCTTTCCTAAAGTTATTTTCCAACAGGGAACACAAAATTGGCATCATTTCTAAAGCTCATAAATACTAGAGCTGATCGGAAAATGTGATTTCCCCCCCACACACACACACAAATTTCTACCAGAAAAAAAATCCTTTTGAAATATTTTGATCAAAAATGTCTGATTTTCTGCAGGGGTTTTTGAAATGAAATGGAACACATATTTTGTTATAGAATTATAGAAACATAGGGCTGGAAGGGACCTCAAGAGATCCTCTAGTTCAGCTCCCTGTGGTGAGGCAGGGTGAATTATACCTAGACCATCCCTAACAGATGTTTGTCTAGAAATCTCCAATGACAGGGATTCCACAACCTCCCTTGGAAGCCTATTCCAGAGCTTAACTATCCATATATAGTAGTTAGAAAGTTTTTCCTAATATCTAACCTAAAGCTCCCTTGCTGTAGGTTAAGCCCTTTACTTCTTGTCCTACCTTCAGTGGACATGGAGAATAATTGATCACAGGCTCCTCTCAGTCTTCTTTTCTCAAGACAAAACATGCCCTGTTTTTTACCTTTCCTTATAGGTCAGGTTTTCTAAAGCTTTTATCACCTTTGTTGCTCTTCTCTGGACTCTCTCCAATTTGTCCACAACCTCCTTAAAGTGCGGCACCCAGAACTGGACACAGTACTCCAGCTGAGGCCTCACCCCAGTATCAAATAGAACAGGACAATTACCTCCTGTGTCTTACATACAACACTCCTGTTAATACGCCCCCAGAACAATAATAGCCTTTTCCACAACTGCATCAGTGTTGACTCTCATTCAATTTGTGATTCACTCTAATCCCCAGACCCATGTCAGCAGTACTACCACCTAGCTAGTTATTTTCCATTTTGTAGTTACACGTCTGATTTTTTCTTCCTAAGTGTAGTACTTTGCTCTTGTCTTTATTGAATTTCATCTTGCTGATTTCAAACCAATTCTCCAATTTGTCAAGGTCGTTTTGAATTTTAATCCTGTCGTCCAAAGTGGTAGCAACCCCTCCCAGCTTGGTGTCACCCACACATTTTATGTGTGCTTTCCACACCATTATCCAAGTCATTAATCAAAATATTGAATAGCACTGGCACCAGAGCAAACCCATGCAGGACCCCACGACGCATGTCCTCCCAGTTTGACAGCAAATTACTGACCACTACTCACTGAGTACAGTCTTTCAACCAGTTTTGCACCAACCTTATAATACTTTATCCAGATCATATTTCCCTAGTTCATAAGAATGTCATGTGGGACTGTGTCAAAATGCTTACTAAAATCAAGGTATATCATGTCTACAGATTCCCCCCATCCTCTAAGCCAGTAACTGCATCAAAGAAGGAATTAGGTTGGTATGGCATGATTTCTTCTTGACAAATCCATGTTGGCTATTACTTACAACCTTATTATCCTCTAAGTGCTTACAAATTGATTGTTTGATAGTTTATTCCAGTATCTTTTCAGGAACCGAAGTTCAGCTGATTGGTCTATAATTTCCTGGTCCCCTTCCCCCCCGCCCCCTTTTTAAAGATAGGTACTACGTTTGCTCTTCTCCAGGGCCGCTGGATCGCGTATAGTGTAGATGCGATAAATCGATCCCCGATCGCTCTCCCATCGACTGCTGAACTCCAGCTCGGCGAGAGGAGGAAGCAAAGTTGGATGCGAAGTAAGTAATTCTAAGTCGATCTAAGATACGTTGACTTCAGCTACGCTATTCTCGTAGCTGAAGTTGCGTATCTTAGATCGATCCCCCCCACCCCCAGTGTAGACCAGGCCTAAGGGGTTCGAGATTGATTCAGCTAGTTCCTTAAATACCCTAGGATGAATTTTATCATGCCCTTCTGACTTGAATACATCTAAACTTATCTAAATATTCTTCAATCTGTTCTTTTCCTATGTTGATTTGCATTCCTACCTTCTTGTTAATATTAACTGTGATAAGTATCTGGTCACAATTTACCTTTTTAGTGACGACCGAAGCAAAATAGGCATTAAACACCTTAGCCTCCTTGATGTTGTCCATTATTAGCTCTCCTTCCCCACTAAATAGAGGACCTACATTTTCCATCATCTTTCTCTTGCTTCTATATATTTATAGAACCTCTTCTTCTTGCCTTTTATGTCCCTTGCTAAGCTCATTTAGCCTTTCTGATTTTGTCCCTACATATTGGTACTATTCTTTTGTACTCATCCTTAGCAATGTTTCCACTTACTGTATTATTCCTTTTTGAGTTTCAAGTCCTTAAAGAGCTCCTGATGGAGCCATATTGGCCTCTTACGGTTCTTCCCATCTTGCCTTCCTATCAGGATAATTTGCTCTTGCCCTTTTAACATTTTTTCTTTGAGAAATGGCCAAGTCTCCTGAAACTCTTTTCCCCTTAGATGTATGTTTCTTTCAAATCAATATGTAGAAACACAATGATTTTTTTTGCTTCATTTCAAATTCAAATATATTTCATTTCAGCTTTTTAAAGCTGAAAAATTTTAAGTTGCTAAATTTTTAGATATTTCCCCTTTTTTCTTTCCCCCTTTTTTGCTCATTGACAAAAAGGTACAACATGGGGGGAAGCCTACTTTTGAGACCTTTATACTATTTAAAACCAGTGTAACACATTTGTACAGTCTTAAACAGCAAAACGGTGCTAAAAATGGGATTTCTCACCACTTTCCAACACTTCCTTAACATTTCCCAACTTCTGTCTGTTAGCAAACAGTTAAAGTGTTGAAAATAACACATTCAAAGAGAAAGAAACACTTTCAGCACATAACAGTGTCCCCTATACTTTGTTGCTCTTTTTCAGCTGCCGAAGGTTGGAAAAAGGTCAGAAAGTGTGTGCATGGGGCGGTGCAACTACCAGTGAAATGAAAATTTTCAAAAAACCAAAATATTTTGTAAAAATCAAACATTTTTATTGAAACCCTGTTTTCCAACAGGAAAGTGTTTCACTGGAAATTATCCACCTGCCTGTAATTAATACTCTTTAAAAAAAAAAAACACAACCACCCTACTAATTATAAACATGCTCCAATCTGGAACCTGCTAATGGACTATCAGATACATTCAGTTAAGGTTGGCAATTGATTTCCTTTCAGCAGAGCCATTACTTTCAGGTGATATTGTCTGCTTGTGTAAGACATTTTCATGTTAACAAAGTTTGCTCTAATAGAAAAGACAAGTGGAAACAAGGATTCATGTTTCTCAAACTGAGATAACATGCCATATTTGTATACATGTAACTTATGTGTGTGACCTGCACTACAGAAAAGAGGCCACCTTCATATGAGTTCAATATCAGAGCATAACCTTGTCATACACAATAAGACTAAAACTCAAAACATATTCTACTTATATAAGGCTCTCTCATTTGCTCTAAGCTCTGAGAAGTTATATCTGCAGCAGTTCCAAGAACAGGGGTTCTCAAACTGTTCTCAGGGGGTCACAAGGTTATTACATGGGCGGGATCGTGAGCCTGTCACAGCCTCCACTCCCAAACCCCACTTTGCCTCCAGCATTTATAATCATGTTAAATACAAAAAAAGTATTTTTAATTTATAAGGTGGGTCGCACTCATAGGTTTGCTGTGTGAAAGGGGTCACCAATACAAAACTTTGAGAAACACTGTCCTAGAATTAACTCTAAGGCAGTACTCTCAGAAAATCTTGTGTTCGCATCGGCCACTGAGCAGTCATGTTCACAACCAGTGAATTTCACCCCTGTGCAGAGGCTCTGACAAGGCCTATGTAACACATACGCCCAATATTGAGGGCTTAAGTACAACTTCAAGGCCTTGTGCTTGCTCTCTGAACAGGGGTGACTTATCACCCATAAGCTACTTTCAATATTGTATTTTCACTTAAAAATATTACCCACAGTACCTGATTGTTTTTCTCTCGACATCATAATTAAGAATAGGAACGAACTGTGATGAATTCCCAGCTTTCTGCAGACAATATACAGAGTAATCCATCCACCTCTCACCTGATTCATCGATATACACCAGGCCAGTAACCCCTAGAAAGATAAAAGAGTACATAGCATACTCACTCAACACTGCTGGGCTTTTTTTGGTTCAAGGTTAATTCCATGTTCCTTCTTTAGCACTAGTAGCTAACAGGCTGGTGGTGGTAGGGAGCTGACACCCAGCTAAGTACAAGCCAGGCACCCTCCAAAAGAGCCTGCCTGAACCATAGCATAGACCTAAAAAGGAGGGCTGTAGGGCCCTGGAACCAAAGGGAAGAAGTGTAGGAGTTCAAGAACCTGAAGACTGGTGGGCCGGAGAAGCCTGCTTGAATTGCGGCACTGGCCCATGAAGGAGGGTTGTGGAACCCTTTAAACCAAGGGGGAAGGAGTTGTCAGTTCAGGAGCGGGGCAGGACTTTTCTCTGGGAAGACTTTCTGTGAGAAAGCCTTTCCAGAGAAGCCAGGGGCTGCAGTGGGACTGGTAGAGCTGCCCAGCTCAGAGGGAACTGGAGGGGAACCAGGAACCTGATTTGCAACTGGAGTGAACTGGAGCTGAAGTTGTCTGGTGCCCAAGTAAGCTTCAGGGACCCATTTTCAATAGAAGACGACACCCTGCTAACTATGGAGCTGGTCAACATTTTTCAAAGTTAAAAATGTCAAAGCAATTTTGGAAACAAAGAGTTTATGTAGACAAGAAACAGTTCCAACTAAAGCAGCTCTGGGTATGTAGTGCCCACCTACACCCCTTCCTTACTTTCTTGGTATTTGGTTTTTATAAACCCCAGCACAATAATGCTTTGTTACCATTTCTGCAAAAAGGGGAACATGGGAAGTACACCTTGGCCAGCACTAAAACTCTTTCTTTGTTTGTTTGTTTTTAAATGACAGATGTGGGGGTCGCTAAGAGCTAGTGTTTGCTAAGGTATAAAAAGAAAAGAAAAATGAATGATTACAAGCAAGCCACCATTTTAGCAAAAAAAAAAAGTAGGATAATATTTCTAGTTCTCTGGATTGAGTTCCTCTGGATTTACACTCTGATAACTGAGAACAGAATCCAACCTTACATACCTTTGTAAAACTTCTACAATTCATCAGTATTTAAAAATGGTTTTAAAAAAAAAGGATTAATTTGAACTAAGATGTTACTTTGCACACTGCCCAGAGAAAATCAAGAAAATCTTCCCTCTAAGACAATAAGAAGTGTGCTAACTCATGAGAGGCTTAATTTCAGTCAGTTGCATGTGATTGACAAAGTCTCCCCATCAGCAGCTTACCATACAAACGAGTTTTGTTGTAGCCTTTCAAAGTATTGACAAGTGCCCGTCCATCGCTGATATCTTTGCCTTCTTTTAACATTTCCCTTATGGACAGGGCATAGAGCAGGACTGCATCGTGCAGGTAGGCAGAGTAAGAACTCACCTGAAAAGTGCAAGATGGAAAAGCAATGTTTCAGCTTCAGAGATAAAGGACTTAGACAGAAGGTCCTTCTCCCTAGAGAATGAATATAGGGTTTGCTTACAAAATTTCCATATAAACGTTATAGGACTGATACTAAACCTTGGGATCAAGTATCAGAGGGGTAGCCGTGTTAGTCTGAATCTGTAAAAAGCAACAGAGGGTCCTGTGGCACCTTTGAGACTAACAGAAGTACTGGGAGCATAAGCTTTCGTGGGTAAGAACCTCACTTCTTGCATCTGAAGAAGTGAGGTTCTTACCCACGAAAGCTTATGCTCCCAGTACTTCTGTTAGTCTCAAAGGTGCCACAGGACCCTCTGTTGCTTTAAACCTTGGGACAAAGTCAACAGTGAATTTCTGAGCCAAATTCAGCCCTGGTGTAAGCAGGTGCAATTTTCCATTGACTGCAATTGGAGCTGTGTCTACATACATACGAATTTGATCCTCTGTATAGAAAAGCAACCAGGATCAATGTCCAGATAGGATGGCATGAGAGTGAAGGAAAACCTCTATAGAAATGGTTCAAGTCACCCTTCTACTTAACTGGCAATATCATCACCACCCACTGAAAATCAATAAATGGGTGACCCACATGTGTTTCTGATCTCAGGCCACCTCATTCAAGTAAGTACTCCTGGTGGAATCAGCAGAACTACACACCCAAGTTGCACAAGAGGGAGATGGCCCTTGGTATGAACTGAACCCAGTGGCCGCACGTGCAGCAATTAGAGAGGACCATATCAAACCTCTTCTTCTGAAGCAAGTGAGCTGTAAAATGGCTGTCCCTTCAGTTTTTCATGGACCTGCTTCAGAAAATCTGAGTACATAGTGTATCCTCCATAAGGGTTGAGGGAAATCAAAAACACTGGCTGGTAGGCTTCAAGTACACTGCTGTTCTTCTCGCTGCTCAGTGCCTGTTTCAAAAAATTGTCCTGAAAGAGAAAAATGAGTTGAGGGTACAGTAAGTGGCTTAAAGGGATGGCGCTCTTAGTTCAAAGTGCAGTTACTGAGCTTGGGCTTGAACTGTGATCTGCTAGCACAAACTGGGGTGCAGAGTCAGGGCCATCTTTACTGTACGTTGGTTTATAAAGATTTCTTGCTACACCATTTTTAATGTCAATTCTCTGCTGGTGACAGGTTCCAGACTGACAAAAACAAGTGCTAATAAACCATCTTGGAGCAATACTCGCCAGGTTGCCACTGACCTGCTGCAAAACGAAGAACACAAATTTCCCATTCACCAGCCCTAGATGTTTGGCTTCCAGCATGATAGACCTAACATCCGAAGAGCTGCAGATTAAAACAATAACTGCAAGAGAAAAAGGTGTGTTTAGTCATTTGCTCCCCATCCATCCACCAAATTAAAAAAAAAATGGACAAGACAATCAGAGCTGCCAATCAACACTAGGATGATTTTTAAAAAGCTGAGTTAAATTACATGGCTCATGGTTACACATTGAACATATTTATTGCTTTAGCCAGCATGGACTGATGTCCATCGAAAGCTCTTTGTCATGGACTTGTTTAAATGAAACATGCATGGCTCACTGGGGCTTTCAGTGGTCGCTAGAAAGTAAGGAACGAGGATCCTACACACTTTACCCACTACTTACTCATGTGAGTAGTCCCATTGAAGTCAATGTGATTTGTCATGGGAGAAAGGGTGACTGTTATGAATAAGGGTTGCCAGGGTCGCAGGCTTCTCTCTGCTACACAGTAGAGAGGTAGAAAAATCTGTATTAATTTACTCCAGAAACAAAATAGCAAATCCACTGTGTAGCTCAAAACACACTGAGTGGTACATTCCCACCAATAGACACATGGCAGTAACCAAAGACAGCCATGAAACATCTGCAGACGCAAGTGGCAATTTGAGATGCTCAATACATTTCCTCACAGAAAGTGTTTTTGGTTGTTTTGTTTGTTTTTGTTTTGTTTCTGTTTTTTGTTCTTTGTCAAGGAGGGTTTCAATACAAAATAAAAACATTGTGGAAAAAATTATCAAAGACAT
This sequence comes from Chrysemys picta bellii, assembly GCF_011386835.1. NCBI lineage: Eukaryota > Metazoa > Chordata > Testudines > Emydidae > Chrysemys > Chrysemys picta. The sequence continues at coordinate 118,745,660 of NC_088797.1, read as the reverse complement.
TTTTTTTATTTGCAATATTTTTAAACAAAAATTCCTGAGAAAAAAGAAAGTGATTTTTTTGTTTTGAAATTCTGGATTCCTGCCTACCACCACCATCCCCCCACCCCCTCTCCTGCTGTGACTTTCTGACCTTTAACTAACTTGTGTCAGTGGGAAAAGAGTAACAAAATGTTCTCTCTGGCAGTAAGAGAAAGTAACAATTTCACTGCTAAGTGGTAACTGTAGTAGTGTTACTTTTAAACATGAGATGTTATCCACCCCACACCCTGCAACTTTCCCATAATTTCTTACTGTTTCCCAGTTGGGAAAAAAAGGGGGGGGACAGGAAGAAAGTGCATATTGGGGGAACCCTTACCCACAAAAATCAGAATTTCCCAAGAGGGAAATTTCAAAAAGATATTGTTCTTGTGTACATATGGGGGGGGGGGGGGCATCAGTTTTCCAGCCACCTTTAGAAAGGATATGTGGAGAAGTCCAGCACATGGAAATCTCGAAGCAAATGCTACATAAGGCATACTCCCCATGTAAGAATATATACTTTCCAGATGGAGTTATTTGTATCACTGTGGTGCCCAATGGAAACAAACAGGTTGAGGTCACATTATACTAACCCTTGTAGTTCCCTTGCATGCAAGCATTCGCTAACGCTGATAGCCATATACAACCCGAGTCCTATATATACACACACAAATCACATCCCGCTGTTGTCGGTGGGACTGGGTGTTCTAGAGAAGCTAGAGGGCCTGACAATTCGAGCATCACATGAAGAGTCCTTTTTTCCTGAGTACGTGAAAGTCAGCAGGTTGGGGCATGCGCCCTCCACAGGTTTCCTGTTTCCCTTCACATTGCTGACCCTCATATCAACGAGTTGACTGACCATGACCCCAATTACTCCCACTCTTTATGAGGTACACATTATCTCTTCCCCCTCTGCACTGATTTGTATTGTCATGGCCCTAAACAGTCAGATGAACCTCTGTAACCGGATCAGAGGAATTCTGCCCCTCTTCTGATCCTTTGCTCTTCAGAATAGTTCCTCTGACTTATGCCACGTATCGCCTATGCAGCTCAAAAAGGGGCAGTAGGTTCTAGTCTGCCTTGCATTCTTGTCTTCTGAAGTGCTAACTTTGGTGTCATAGAATGGCATTTGTAGGAGGGATTTATTGTACTGTCAGTTTCACATGTGGATATTTTCTATGTAGTAAGACCAATGTACTAAACTTCAGTAAGTAAAGCAAAATCCTTATGCTGCATCTTGTCATTCTCATCTAGTTACAAAGGGAAAATCAGAACACACTTCCAAGATGCTGTAGGTGCCAAAGAGAAAGTCAGTAGGAACCCTGTCAAAGATCAGCTTCTCATGAGCCTAAGAGTGAATGGAAATCACCCAGCTGGGGTCTGTAGCCAGCATGGCAATTGGGCACAGCAATTATATTCAGCTTCACAGGTTTTCTGATGTAACATGTTTATTTGAGTTAATATCTTTCTTCATTTCTCCTTAAAGATGATGTGCTAATAAGGGAAGGGTGTGAAGGCTAAATATAAGGAAAAGCTTTCTGTAATCATGCCGTTCAAAACACAAGCAGAAAAAAAATTGTCGTCTTGTAGCTGCAAGCAATAGGCAAAACCTGCTGTTTGCCGCAGAGCTAAACCCTGTGCTGTTGTGAAATAATTCTCATCTACCCAAGCGTTTGGATACTGACGTTCCAATGGGCACACACGCATTTTGCTTCAGAATTCTGCACTGCCACAGCAAACAGCTTTTAAACCGGATTAGGTTTCTGTATAATAAGGATCAAGAAGAACCTTGATGCACATACTTACAGTAATATAACAAAGGTCTTCCATTGTTTTAGTGGAAATATTTCAAACATTCTTTTTTTCCCAAACTTTATTACATTTTTTAAACCAAAAAAATAAAAAGTCGTGTGAGTTCAAAAACTGTTTTTAGTCAAATTTTGTTTTTGAAAACAAAAAGTTTATCAAAACCCAATATTTTTAATAAAAACCAAATTGTGTTTTGCTTTTTAACAGAAAACGTTGGGGAGTTGTTGTTGCTGTGGGTGTTGAAAATGTCGGAAACGTTGACCAACATTAAAATTGTTCACAAAAATGGTTGAAAAAAAATGATTGATGAAATATTTTTGACCAGCTCTAGTTAACATGTCAATTAATTTGTTTTGGACAGGTTGTCTTCTCCTCTCACCTGTGACCAGATTTGGAAAAGCTGTGTCCATAGGCAGAGTTTTCATGAATCCAGAAAGCTGACCTGTGTAACTGTGCCACCAGGGAATACCGACACACACTGTCAGCAGCGTGATGGGAAGGACACGGTGTCCATTGAATGGCAGGGAGAGAGCTTTCTCTATTTCTATGAGCAACTGGAGCTCCTTGCATGATTCAAGTGTTTTATATAGTCCTATGGGCAAGTCCCTGCATGTGTGCAGCCCAAACAATCAGGCTGAGCCTTGGGTGGCTCAGGGCTTGTCTACACTACCGTGCGGGGTCGATCTAAGATACGCAATTTCAGCTACATGAATAGTGTAGCTGAAGTCGACATACGTAGAGCTACTTACCGCGGTGTCTTCACTGTGGTAAGTCAACAGCTGATGCTCCCCCGTCGACTCCGCTTGCGCTCCTTGTTCTGGTGGAGTATCGGAGTCGACGGGAGAGCGCTCAGCGGTCGATTTATCGCGTCTATGCTAGATGCGATAAATCGACTCCGGCTGGATCGATCGCTGCCCGCCGATCCAGCGGGTAGCGTAGCCAAGCCCTTAGTGTGGAGAAGGATGCCCCAATACCATGAAGTGGGAGAGTGATCTGTGCACAGGGGACAGCATAGAAGAATGTGTGTGTGGAAGATGCAGACAAGCAAAGGGGTCGGGGAGGAGAGGGACCGCAGACAATGAGCTAAGAGATTGGCTAAGTAGGTGGAATTCAGGAAATTCTGATATTTTGCCATTTGTTTTTATTCCAAATTGAGAGAAAAAGTTGAAATCTCAAAACTTTCTGTAGAACAAACACATTCCAAATGAATATTTTGATTTGGAAGTATCAAAACATTTCAATCAACACACCTGAATTTAAACATTTAATTTCACTTTGTCAACTTGAAACAAACCCATTACATTTCCATTTGGGTTTACACTAATCTCTACATCCACCTGAGCTGTTGCGGTTCATTATGAGTGCAGTAGCTCTAGATCCCTAATGATCCTAGTGATTCCCTGTCCTGGATGCGCCACGAGGATATGGCAACAGGGAGGGACCATAGTGTGTCACGGCAAATGTCGTCCAGCCAGGCAGCTGGGCCGATAGGGGACAACGGGGAGCATGAGAGACTTGGAACTACAACTCCCTTGAGGCACTGGATTGGATTAGGACACAGGTCAATGCTAACCCAGAATAACATATTTCTCTTATTCATTTAGATGGAAACATTTCATTTCAACAAAACCCCTCTTTCTTATGGGAACACATTTTGTTTCAAATTTTTCAACCCGTTCTAGTCATTTCCTGTTCACAAGCCACGTTTAACCCTTTGATTGGTGGAGAGAGATCTGTAGCTAAGTCCTTTAGAAGTCAGTTTTAACGGGGACATACCAGCTGCCAAAGGGCTATTTTAGAAAAAGAAGTCTCTAACGCCATTTAACGAACTAACGAGTTTATCAAACAAGTTTAGCTAACCAGACTTGCAAATTGTTGTTGGTCCATTTGTGTGTTATACACGGCTTTTAGATCCCTTTCCCTGCAGTAGTTGGCAGTCACAGCAGTGCAATTCACTTTAAACTGAAATGAGATCAGTGTTGCATACTGGGAGTTCTTTTGTTTGCTGCTATTATGTAGTTATGACTGCATTTATCTGAATTAACAAGGATGCTGAAATAACGAATAAAAGGAAGAGTTCTCCAGTAACATTAAAAACAAGTCAACATCTGGATCACTCTTCAGGGCAGAGAGTGTCTCCTGTTCGTACACTGTGTGGTGCCTAGCACAATGATCTGTGCTAATCACAGTGAACCCAGTTAAGTCAGTGTAGCTGTGTTTCCAGGTTTCACTCACACTACACAATCTTGCTGCTGCCCTCTCACCCAGAGGAGAATGTTTCCTATTGATAGTGCCTTGCATACCTTACTCCACAGCTAGTGAGAACATATCAACCATCCTCTAAGTCACTCCCAACTGAGCATATGTGTGCGTGTGTGTGTATTAGAGAGAGAGAGAGAGAGAAATAATTCTAAAATAATAATGCAGAATATACACTAAGAAGTAGTCAATTCAAGCTTCCTGACAGAGTTTCTTTCCTTAAGCATAAAAATGAATACGCTCCATGCAACGCTGTGCATCTCATTTCCTCTGACCTACATATGTGAGACAAGCTAAGGGCAAAATTCTGGTTCAGCCAGGTTGATTTGACAATCACATTCCACTCCCATAGTCTATTCCCATTGACATGTTATTACAGAAATATGAGTCAATATATACTCGGGGGGGGGGGGGGTATGAGCATATTTTTGCTCTAAGTGGACCAATAATTTAATTGCTTTAATACAGCGAGCCATATTTTGCTCTCCAATTGAAGTCCCTAGGTAACTAAGGGTATGTACACTGCACACTAAGCTTTGGTCTACGGGACCTAGGCTTGTGGCTTTGGTATTTCCAGGCCTGTGCTTGAGCATCCATACTGGATTGTAAACCTGGGTTTAAAATGGCTGGAGTCTGGTCTCACAGCCATGTTAATGCATCTATACTGCACTACAAAGACTTTCTGACCTGGGTTTGCAGCCTGACATGTATTCACACTGCAAAATTACTGGACTTAGAGCTAAGTCTCAGGGGGGCTCAAGATCTGAGCCACCCCCACCCTCGGCAGGGTCTTAGGACCTAGGTATTGAGTGCTTGCTAACCCAAGTCAGACTGGTTTGTTTGTGGAAGGAAGGGAGGCTTGGACTCAACCTTGAGTCAGAGCCTGGGCTTTGTATGCAATCTAGACATACCCTAATAGCCAACTATGTTTAATAAAATTATACCAGATAAGCTTCCAGATTGATACAAGTGATGTGTTGTAGTAATTTTTCATTCATCTGTATTTGGCAAAGTTCTCCATGTAGTCCCTTTAAAGCCAGCCAGTATAAAACACTTTTAAACTGGAACTTACTTCTGGCAACAGACGATATGTATTTGAGGTTTTCCTGGTGGAGACTTGGATCTTCTGTGCTGTATCTGACTTTAGCAGTGATAGTGATATTGACTTGGAGTTGGTTTTCGACAGACATCCAGAGTTCATCAATTTTCTCCCCGGTGGAAGCATCAGATGAACCTCCAAATAATCCAACATATTTCCAGCCAAAATATTGCAGACTTTTATGCAGAACTTCCCCTATCCTTTGCAGAGGGGAGACAAGTTTGACATAGGTGTCATATAGATCTGCATTGTCCAGCTTTGCACTCTGGCCAACAAATCCAAACCAGGGGATATTCCAATGAGAAGCCAGCAAACCAGTAACCTAGACAGCAACAAAAAGTGTTTTTTCAGACATGTTATTAATAATGTCAGTATTTAAAATGCAAAGGTTAGACTGATAAGTAGAAGTGAATTGTTTTGCTTAAGAAGGGTTACTGGCATCTGCTTCTCCTCTGACACCAGTTTAACTCAGAAACAGCCCCCATATTGTTACAGAACAATGATGCTATATAGCTGAAGAACTGGCTTATCCTGTGTAAAGCCCAAGAACTGGGGTTTAATATTGTATGAACCAAATTAATCTCTGGTTAACTCCATTGACTTCAACATTCCAAATTCTTCCCTCACCCCTCAAATGAAGTTCTAAGAGCTCGACTCATGCCACAAAATGAGGATTCAAATCAAGATTTTGGACATCCCCCTGTCTGTGGTTGTTCGATACGGAGACTTAGTTTGGTCCATTACAAAGGTAGGAATCATTTTCAAAATTCAGAACAAAAGATTAGTAATGACTATGCAAGTTGCACAAATTCACACTGTGCTGGTTACTTACATAAAGCATGTTGCATTGTTTCTGCTCAACACAGGCTATTTGAAATTAGTGCATAGTCAGGATTGAAATTCACTTTTCTTGAGAATTCACAGTACTAAACCTTGAGTACTAGGAAGTTCTTAGAATGAAAACATGAAAGTATAAGAAATATGGTCAAATCAAAGTTCATTTTAAATTCAAATGAGGACAGAAATATTTCATGCTGCAGGCGCTATTCTGTGGAAAGAGAAAGTTCAGTGGTGCCAATTTGACACTTCATTAATGAAGTCTATTAAAGGGGTCCCGATGATATAGGGATCACTGTAAAAGTCCAGGTAGGTTTCTCTATTGCTCAGGTAACCCATACCATTGATAATCAGGGATCATGGGGGATAATACTTTCTCCAGTGAGCATCTCATGTGATTCTGGCTGCCAGCAGAAGTCAGTCTGAAAGTTTTTCTGCTCTTCTCTCTACCCACAAAGTCAAACACAACTAACAACGAATAACACAAACACACATCCACAAGTGTAGCCTCCTTGTAGGCTTTATGAGTCACTTCTCAAACAGCGTTCCAGCACCACCTCGTTGCTGAGCTGCTACTGTGGGTCCGTGATTAAAATTATTGGACAACTGAAATTGCACATATGCTCCGGCGGGGTTGGGATTCACTGCTATTATATTTGAATTGGTTACACAGGATGAAATTCACCCGTGAACAGCGGAGAAGAAAAAGACCACTGTGCCATGTAAGTCCCACAGAACAGGCTTTCCATTGGCTCTCTGCAAAAAAGCACAACCTTATTCAGTAGTTTACATTGAGTCATATTGCTGTACCTCTACTGAGCAGTGCTTATTTTCCCATATTTTATCCCATGCATTCATGGCCATGCATCTCTTTAAATATTTTCCCCAGTGACAAAAGGAATTTAAATATTTAAAAGAGTTGGGCATCACATAGAGCTGAGCACAATAAAAGGGAGACTTTTTTTCTCCCAATGCTCCTCCCAGGCCCCAATTCTCCAGCTTCGGCTCCCTCCCTGCTGTATTATTATTCATTATTATAGGGGTGCCTAAGGACGCCTGTCCAGGATCAGATCCACTTGTTGTACAGTCAGTCCATGAGGAGACCCATCTCTGCCCAGAGGACGTTAAGGTGGGTTGCAGGGGATTGATGAGAGAGTGGGGGAAGGAGGAGCTGAGAGACAAGCAAGCAAGTTTTTGTATATTAAGCATAGATCTCTGCTCACCATCCACCTAGCCAGCTCCTCATTTCCCTCTCCACCTGCTTCTTTCCCATGGCTCTTGGTAGGGGCCACCTGCTTGCTGACTCCCCCTAACTGTGTGGGCCCTTTGCCCTGCACAAACCTGTGCCCTCCAATTGTCTCTACAGCTCTCTCTGGGAGACCCACCTCTCCTTTACATCTCCCAGCTCCTTCCCCGTGGTGTGGTTCCCCCAGCCCTCCCATGCACTCCAGCTCCCCTCCCACTGCACAGGAGCAAAACCCACCCCACTCGCATTTCCCCATACACTCCCTCTCCCCCCATATCCAGTCCTGATTATTTGAAATATTTTGCAGTGAGGGAATTGATATGATCTGAAAATCACTTTCCCATGTCACAGGAATAGGCTTGAGAACAGGAAGCAGAAAAGGAAGGGTCAGGAAGGAAGGGGTGCAGGGCCAGGAAGGATCAGGGAATCAGGATCAGAAGGGAAGGGGTGAGATCAGGGATTGGGAATGGGTGGCTGGGTAGGGACTAGCAAGGTCAGGGAAAACTCCAATATGACCCTGGATCCAACTTCAATACAAACATGCTCCAAGCAGTTGGTGGCCCCTTAGAAACTGGCTGCTCCCACAGTGGCCTCTAAGGTAGTTGGTCCTAGAAGCATCTTACTGAGACACGCGGCTGCTGTCTCAAAGTCTGATCTCCGACCACTGCCTATGTAGCTGAGCCTCGGAGACAACAGGGGATCTCCCAGGTCAAGAGACATGAAGTTAACTGGTGTGAATGGGGAACTGGGGATAGGGAGTTGAAGAAGAAAAAAGAGAAAAGAAAACAGGAAAGAGAGAGAAACTACAGAATAAAGTAGATCTGCTAGCATCTGTACCAGGGCATAGCATGAGGGGCAGAGGGCGTCAATTAGTTATCTATCACCAGCACAGGGAAATTACCCTGTTACATTGATGTATAGTCCCAAGGAGAGTAGCAGAAACACCATCAGTTGGTATATTTAAACTAGAAGGGACCATGCACTAAATGGACAGGACTAGGGAACAATCCTGCAGCAATGGCATAGAAAGTTGAACACGACAGACTTTTCCAAGCCCAATTCTATAATTCGAAGCAGAAATCGTGAGGGGGGGGTGTTAATCCCACAGTATAATGGATCCTGCTTATTGTGAACTTTGATATGGCAAAGCTCTATTTGTAGTCAAAGTCCCAAATTGTTTCATTGCCATGCAGTGTACGAACTGTAGCTCTGATTACAGTGCAAACAAACCTGCACTTACCCAGGAGGTAATGCACATCTCAAAAAAAGCTAGTTCTGATGGGATTGGCAGGCCAAAGAGATTCAGATGAACGCTTGACCGTTTGGATTCCAATCCAAATAGAACAAAAACTCTGGGCCTTTTGCCTATCACTGCTTACAAGTCAGCTTTAACATTCCTACTAAAAGGTCTTCAGTTGTTCCCAGCAGATTTTAAAAGAACAATTTTCACAACAACAAAAATCAATCCTGTTTACTCTCACTGAGGTTTGGCTTTCGACACGTGAAACTTACTGGTGTAAAACAAGAAGATTTGATTTACAGAAAGAATTCTATTAACTAGCCAATTATATTTAAGTGGCTTCGTAAGCAGAACAGCTGAGATTGTCAAAGCTGCCCATAGAAACTGGCAAACAACCCCGGTAGGCAACTTTCAAAATAGCCTATGGGAATAATTTAATATGGGCACTTTAACAATAGACAGTAACATATCATTCTTCTATCCTGAGATAAGTTGGTGGGGGGAAAAAACTGTATAATAGCCTGGATATATCTGATAGACACAATGTCCTAGATTTAGTGCTTTTTGTTAGGAAGTATCACTTTTATCCTTTCCATGATTTTCATTAACTTTCAGAACTGATGGTTTCCTCCACCCCCAAGGAGCAAATATCTTAATTTTATTTGTTCCCTTGACTTGTACTCTGTGCCCTAAGATCTAAGCACACATGCAAACCAAAATACTTCTGAGACTTTTAGACTGACAGCACAACTAAAATGCTCCCTGCCCATCAGAACTGATCACATTCTCCCCCTCAACACATCCCTCCTCAAAAGCCTGTGAAAGCCTTGCAGAATGCTCTGAAAGCCAGCACTCTCAGGCTGTATCAGACCAAGGACGAAGAAAACAAGTTCCAGAGTTGAGAAGAATTCAGGGGAAACATCTTCCCAGCTGCCACTTTCCACAAGCCGCTGTTCACTCAAGCACCGGCACTGAATTCACATCTTTAAGATAGCCCATTAAGAGATTTATAGGTCAAACACAACTCCCCGAATTAATCAACTCCTAATGACAGCAGAAATACATACAGTACACAGCACAGCAGGGCCGGGAGAGAGAAAATGGTGGGAAGTCACACACTACCTCAGCTGCTTCTGAGCAGACAGGTCCAAACAGGGCCGAAACGTTCTCCGTCTGAACCTGATTGATGAAAGCATTGACGGACTTCTTGGCATCACAGCCGCAATCAGCATAAACAAAATCCAAGGTGTAGTTACCCAGGTAAGATGGGTCTGAATTGACTTTCTCAATGGCAATCTGGATAGCTGAGCCCAGCTTTTGGGCACTAAGTGGGTGGGAAGCATTCCAAGGCGCTTGAAATGCCACAATAAGCGTAGACGTTTCCAGTCCACGATCGAAAGCATTAGCAAAGACCACAGCAATAAGTGTTATTACGGTAGCGTCGTGGATAGGAATCAAATTCAGAATGAGCCTCAGTATATAACAAGGACCCATTCCGAGATCCATGCTGTCCCTTAACTAGCAGCACATCAGCAATTTGGAAGATTTCACTTTCCTCCTGCTCTTAGTGCTACTTATACTATTGGCTCTAATCACAGCACCAGCTCCTTTGCCTGTGACATGATTTTAATTAAACAATGCTAATTAACTGAACCCTTACTCTCCAGAGCATTTTGCAATCTATCCTTTCAGTAGGATCTTTACTTTGGACTTAGTGCTACAAGTCAAGTCTGTTCAAATATTTGACAGCTTTCCGTTCATTGCATTTAAGAACATAACATAAAAACGGCCATCCTGGGTCAGACCAATGGTCCATCTAGCCCAGTAACCTGTCTTCCAGTGCCAGGTGCTTTAGAGGGAATGAACAGAATAGGCAATCATTGAGTGATCCATCCCATCTTACTTTCCAAGCAAACAGAGGTTAAGGACATTCAGAGCATGGGATTGCATCCCTGACCAGCCTGGCAAGTAGCCAGTGATGGGCCTATCCTCTGTGAATTTATCTAGTTCTTTTTTGAATCTGTTATAGTTTTGGCCTTCACAATATCCCCTAACAATGAGTTCCACAGGTTGACTGTGCATTGTGTGAAGTACCTCCTTATGTCAAGTATCAGGGGGTAGCCATGTTAGTCTGTATCCGCAAAAACAACAAGGAGTCTGGTGGCACCTTAAAGACTAACAGATTTATTTGGGCATAAACTTTCATGGGTAAAACACCACTTGTCTTCTTCAGATGCACTCCGTGCATGTTTTAAAAGGGACAGCATGGATCTCAGACTCAGTCCTCATATACTCAGGCTCATTCTGAATTTGATTCCTATCCACAACACTACAGTAAAAACACTTCTTGCTTTCTTTCGCAGTCTGGCCTAGTTAGAAAGAAAACAAATGTGTATGCCTCACATAATATAATACTGTATGTGAAAGAGAGAGGGACAATACATAACACTATCATCAAGGTGTATACACGCTTACTGAGTAACTGCGCATTGTTACCCTTGTTCTTCATCACCCTAGTTTGTTGTGTCAGCTGTTGTGTCATGTCAAAGGCAGATTGTACCTTCTTTGAGCAGGAACTCTCTCTTTGGTTTGTGGAACACCTTCCACATCTTTGGGCACTCAATAAGTAATGAAGAATTTTACAAGCAAATTGAGTTGGCTGGGGGCAAAAATGGGGGAGGAGGAGAAATTCTCACAAATTTCCCTCCCTGCCTTCATTTTATGGTCAAAATTTCAACATACATAGACTTTTTCAAGCCGCTCTAGGAATGAATGAACATGCACCATTGGAGAAACCATTTATACCTAAAATGGAAGAGTTTCCATACAACACAGGTGAAACACCCGTGTAATTTGGGCACCCTGGTTTGCTAACAAAACACTTTGTGTGTGTGTATTCTGTGCTAAGAGAGGATGGCAACCAATTTGATAAGTCTGAAGAGTAAAGTTCTTGACCTGGAACCGCTCAGGTGGTTGGGAAGCGCAAGCTTCCCCACCTGCCCCAGCAGTGAACTAGAGGGCCCTTTTCCAAGCATGAAAGACTACGCCAGATGAAGCTGCAGACAGCACCTTTTCTTCTCTATGCCCAACACAGTGTGAGGGGGCATTGTGCTGCTGGAGGTTACATTTTTAGGAGGAGATACAAAATTAACAACCCCAAGGCCCAGTGGCCATTTTGCCATTCAGCCCTGTCTCTGCAATTTGACCATGAAAACTTGAAGTGATCAAGAGCCCATGGATACTCAGATATTATGCTGACAGGGGTCACACAAATACCTAGACAGAATGAGTTGCTTCCTTACTTTCATCAGTGCATTCTGCCTGCCCTGCTCTCACATTCTGCATTTCCTTGGCTTTTAACTTGGAGTTCTCTCCACTGCAGTCACAAACTCTGGAATGGATATTTAGGTCACTGAACTGGAGTCACGTTACAGCTTTACTTGCTTCAGTGCATGCGACACACTTTTCACGAAACAGCAGATCCTTGTGTCGCAACTCAAGTGGTCATATATGCTTGCACATACTAAGGCTCTCCTTTGCTTGGTTGAGCAACTGATACTATATGGAGACCCAAAACAGATTAGAACTGAAAAAGGAAATCTCTTATTTCAGTACAGTTTCACAAAACTAATCAGGCTCAATCTTGGGAAAACTTCCTCACATAATCCCCAACGCCCTGCAGCAAGCTCAGTACAACCTGGGGGCTTCTAACAGTAAATCACTATTCTCACATTGGCCACCAGATGGCAATAAGCAGAACAAAAATACCTACATCATTACAATATCAAACTACAGATATCTGTTCTAGATGTGGCCATAAAACTTCTGAGGAAATAGACAAGGTTGGTTTTGAACCTTGCTAATCCCATTTAAAACCACTCCATTTATTCACTACCCTTTCCCCCCTCCCACTCTATTGTTTTGAACATTGTCCCTTGCATTGCACACATTTGTCAGCCATACAGTTTGCAGTTATGGGCTTTACCCACTGCTGTTAGAAAAAGATAAGCTGATGAGTTCCATTCAAATCTACAAGGTACAACACACCAAGGATTCTTTTAACAGGTGTATCAGCAAGAGTAAAGCAATGTGTTTCTGTCTTTTTATTCCTTTGCTAATAAAATCTATCTGGCTTCCCAAAAATCATTGCTCTTGTAAGAACAACACATTCTCCTTCAGTCAAACTCCAAAAAGGGACCAGTTTCATCCATGCAATCAATGGAGTTACACCAGCCGTGAATTTGGGCCCAACGTCTATTCTTCGGTTGGTGGCAACTAGATTAATGGGAACCCAGCGTGAAGAAACAGAAATTGCAGAACTTCCAGGGTATTTGGAAAGTCTTTGAAAGATATTTTGGTGGCAACAATTGCATCACTACAGAGTATCATCTTGCACATAAGAAGTTCAGAAATCTCAGATTTTTCTCCTAATGAATCAGGCAGGTGGGAATTGTTTAAATCATGTTCGCTGGAATAACTGTTGTTTCAAATACTTTATAAAATCAACTCCTAATAAACATGACTTATAGGTTACCAACCATGGGAAACATTAATTCCTTGAGTTAGAAATCAATCAATCAATCTCCTTTTTCTTGTCATATGCTTCCCTAGACTGCAGCATATGCCTAGTATAGCTGAATACAGATTTTTCTATCCAAGAAAATTGTTTCTTTAAAGAAAGCCAGGTAATTTCAGCCCAGGAAGCCTTATTTGACTGCTCCTTTGCTTCACAACCAGTGAACGTGAACAAATTCTAAATTCATGACTCTTAATGAAATAATTTTAAGGCATCTAAGTCTGGGGCTTAGGTCCCTTAAGTACCTTTGTAAATCCCTCCCTATGTGCCTAAAGATAAGCTTCTAAATCCACATTTAGGCACCTAAGTACAAGTGACATCAGTGAGATTTGCTGACTTTTCCAAGGCTCTCTGAAATCAGTGGGCTCTGAATAAGGTCCCTGGAACTAAATCCCAAGAAGTGCTGGGCACCTGCAACTCTCATAAGGCCATACCTTGAACTTCACAGATTCTATCCAGTCCTTACCCAGGCAAAATCCTGAATGATTCAATATCAAGAGTTTAGCCTACATAAAAAGAAAAGATTACTTCAGTGGCAGTTATAAGCACGTCTCAGGTTTCGGATTCTGGCGAATACTGTAAATACCCTCTGTGTTTATAATGTATACAATTTTGGGTAGTTATGACAGGTTTCTCTGCTCAATCAGTTTTACCATGTTGTGATTTTACTGACATCAGTGGAGCTATTTATCCAGTCCTTAAATCAGAGATGGACCCAAACCAAAGTCTCAGAAGTTTGGATCTTAACTTCAAGAGTAGGCTTGCTTTAGATGGGCCAAGCCTCGATGTCGATGTGTATTACAATGGAGTTTGTTGCAGGTTACTTGGACATTTGTGCAAAAGTTAATGTCCTACACAATTTACAGTGCTAAGACTTAGAAACATTCCAAATGGTCTTTAATCTCTCCTCATCGAAATATTACACGTCAGATATTGCTCTCTTTGAACGCTAGCTTTTTTTTTTATCAGTGAATAGTCCCAAAGTCCAAAGCCACCCCTTGCTTCTACTTTAATTTTCAGTTGAGTGGTCAATAACCAAAGTCCCTTTCAAAAATTGTTGTGCCTGCCCATGCTGGCCATGTCAGATTTCTTTCACATGCTTTATGCTTACAGCGGGGAAAGTTAAATATGCTAAAATATCCAGAACAGTATGGGGCCAAATTCTAAGTGGCACCTAACACTTAGGCGCTCAGCACCTTTTAGGATTTGGTACCTGATCAGTGAGAGTCAAAAGGGTCAAGGCAACACGATCAAGCCACATGTGAACACTCATCAAAAAGTAGAGATCAGTTAGCTTCAGAGGAATGGCTGAGACTTCTCGGGTAAGCAGTGTTCATTCTCATTTGGAAGCGGGGCACACTGCAATCTTTACTAACTGCTGTAAAACAGGACTTGAGCACAGCTTTTTGGGGCCGCTTTGCCTATTCACTTTCACCAGCCTCCATTGCAGCATTAAGCTCTCCAGGAGGAGATGCCCACACGGTGTTTCTTTGCAATGAACATCCGTGGCTCAAACAGCATCAGGTTTACTGGACTCCAGAGTGCACAGTCTGCATGGTGGCACTGCTGTTTTCACGGGTCACATGGAACACTGGAACCCATGTTACACTGGCTAGTGTTGTGGTGTGGCCTACATTCATTTGATAGAGATTAAGCAGAGTCACCAAAACCTTTCGCTACCGGGAGTCCCATCAGGGCCACAGAGACAACACAATACATTTTTCCTTGAGGAAAAAAATAGACAAATTCTGATCTTGGTTATACCAGGATAAGTCCAGGGAAACACCATCTATTTCCTGACTGAAATCAATGGAGTTACTCTGTCACAGTGGTGTAACTAATGCTATGTCTATGCTACAAGCCAAGAGCGTGATTGCCATCTCCAATCGTATACACTAGCATTGCTAGTCAACAGCCAGATCAGAGCAGCACATCCAGGAAGCATACAAAGTGACTGTAAATATTCGAACACGTGTGCAGTCTATACGACCTGGGCCGTTTAATGATATGTCTATCTTTTTATGAGACAGCTCTGATGTAGCAACAATATTACTGGTTATAAACTATTGGCACTGAATTAATGTTACTATCAATCAGGCAATTATCGCTTATTTAGGTTGATTAGGGATTAGTCTTTTATTGTTTAATAGCCAATTGCATTTTAACAGATTTCACAAGACTAATAAAGAAAAGGCTAAAGCAATGTGCTTTCTTGCCTATTAAACATACATAGAGGAGCAAGGGATTAAACTTCAGCCCTATGCACCAAGTAGAATCTAAAGGTCGTTACATCTTACCATCTTGGGCTGATTGCACAAGCTCATCAATACAGCTGGTCAGGAATTTGAACAAACATGTTTTTTCATCAAAATATGCTGTTTCATCAAAGCCAAAACATTTTACGGAGACCTACTGATTGCAACACCATTTGCAATGAGAAGGTTTCTGTGGTCCAGGGTGGACTCTTCCGTAACTTCCAGAGACACAGACACAAGCCTGTCTTTCTGATCTGACAACAGTCGTTCCACACAATTCCACTTTGCAAAATATTTTGAAAGATTTTGTTTTCATTCCAATGTGGAAGTAAAAGTCAAAATCTCAAAAGTCAAAACCAGAGGAGTTGTCCGACAGACAGTTAGAATCATAGACTATCAGGGTTGGAAGGGACCTCAGGAGGTCATCTAGTCCAACCCCCTGCTCAAAGCAGGACCAATTCCCAGACAGATTTTTGCTCCAGATCCCTAAACGGCCCCCTCAAGGATTGAACTCACAACCCTGGATTTAGCAGGCCAATGCTCAAACCACTGAGCTATCCCTCCCCCTACTCAGCAAGGATGGGACTGGGTCTGGAAGTACTTTCTTTCATAATACACATTTACAGTGAGAGCTCTACAAGATGCATACATAGCCCATCATCTGTACTACAGCTGGATGAATGCTGGAGGACATTCAGTTGGCTTTTTAGATGCAGTTTCCTCAGTAGTGCTCTGGCCCCTAGATTCATGCTCCTCTGTCAAACAAGCTATCAAATTTTACAGGCAGAAATTTCACAGAGGGCAAGTTTCAAAGTTGCTTCCACAAGTCTTGGACAAATTTTGAATTTTTATGCTTATTTAAATAGTCAAGGTGGAATTGGTTCCAATCAGGAAACATAAATAAACCATGTGATTTATATCACCAATCACAACTAGACAAAGGACGAACATGCAATATTGAATACGTGCAAAGAACTATGTGCAATCAACCCAGAGAGTTACAACAAAATGGCAAAAAAAACCCTAATAATTTTGAAGAAATAACCTTTCAAAAATCATTTTCTGCTCAGAGATATTTCACAAGGAGAAATGAAGGGCAAAGCCACTGTGTAAATTATAGGTTACAAGTCATTTGATCAGCTCTAATCAATTGAGTTCAATTCCTTATGGTTCCTACCACTTCAACTTTATTTCATAGTTCAGTGCTCTTAGGGGAGAGGCACTCATATTAAGATAAATTCAGTGTTAGATGGCACTTCTCCACTTAAACCTGTGACAGGAACTGGATACTCATACATTAGAGCACAGCTCACAAAATACTATCCTCCAACGGTTTTATTTAAATGTATGACCTAGGGAAATGGTTTCCAAAGGGCCTGATTGGCTTAGAAGCTTAAGTCCCTCTTTTTAAAATGACTTGGGCACATTATAAGTCCCATTGACTTTCAGAGAGACATGGACTCAAAGACACCTGTCTGTCTCTTTAGGCGCACAAGTCCAGTGCTCATCTGCCATAGGCTAAGTCCGCTAGGCAACAACGTTACCGCTGATCAGCATTCACAAAGCTGCCTAAACCCTCACCCCTACTCACAGCTAAAAGCAGCTCAGAGCCCTAGCTGAGCCTAATGTCCTAGAGGCCTTGAGAGATTCTCAAACTAGGCAGGGGAACACAGCAGGACCTGATCCTGTAAATATGCTCTGAGTGCACCTAAGACCTTGCATGTGTCAGACCCTGCAGCAAGAGGGTCAGATGAGGCCATCGATAGATGTGGTGGCTGCCCAACACCGGCACAGAAGGCAGTTGAGAGAAACCTAGAACAAGTGTGAGAGAGGTATCAGGTGCGAGCAGGAGACAGAGATGGTTTCAGCTGCTAGTGCACAGGCTAGCTAAGCTCTGACCTGGCTTAGGTACCTAACTCCAGAAGAGGGTTTGCATCTGAGAATCCAGAGCAGAGGGAGGCTCCCATGTCCCTCTCCTTTCCCTGCCATTTCACTCTTGGGTTGAATTAAAGAATTTTGGGGCCCTCTGTACTATGGCAAATGGGGGCCCTCCTACCTTCCCTGCCCTTGGGGTTGGGATCAGATCCTGCCCCATGGGGCTGGGAGATTGGGTCATGGAGCAGGTCCTCAAGGAATCAATTTTGAAGCACTTAGAGGAAAGGAAAGTGATCAGGAACAGTCAGCATGGATTCACCCAGGGTAAGTCATGCCTGACTAACCTAATTGCTTTCTATGACGAGATAACTGGCTCTGTGGATGAGGGGAAAGCAGTGGGCATGTTATTCCTTGACTTTAGCAAAGCTTTGGATACGTCTCCCACGGTATTCTTGCCGGCAAGTTAAAGAAGTATGGGCTGGATGAATGGACTGTAAGGTGGATAGAAAGCTGGCTAGATCGTCGGGCTCAACGGGTAGTGATCAATGGCTCCATGTCTAGTTGGCAGCCAGTATGAAGCAGAGTGCCCCAAGGGTCGGTCCTGGGGCCAGTTTTGTTCAATATCTTCATTAATGATCTGGAGAATGGCATGGATTGCACCCTCAGCAAGTTTTCAGATGACACTAAACTGGGAGGAGTGGTAGATACGCTGGAGGGTAGGGATAGGATACAGATGGACTTAGACAAATTAGAGGATTGGGCCAAAAGCAATCTGATGAGGTTCAAAAAGGACAAGTGCAGAATCCTGCACTTAGGACGGAAGAATCCCATGCACTGCTATAGACTAGGGACCGAGTGGCTACGCAACAGTTTTGCAGAAAAGGACCTAGGGGTTACAGTGGATGAGAAGCTGGATAGGAGTCAACAGTGTGCCCTTGTTGCCAAGAAGGCTAACTGCATTTTGGGTTGTATAAGTAGGAGCATTGCTAGCAGAACGAGGGATGTGATCATTCCCCTCTAGTCGGCATTGGTGAGGCCTCATCTGGAGTACTGTGAAATAGAATTTTTTCCTATTTCTATGTCCAGTTTTGGGTCCTGCACTACAAGGGGGATGTGGAAAAATTGGAAAGAGTCCAGCAGAGGGCAACAAAAATTATTAGGGGGCTGGAGCACATGACTTATGAGGAGAGGCTGAGGAAACTGGGATTGTTTAGTCTGCAGAAGAGAAGAATGAGGGGGGATTTGATAGCTGATTTCAACTACGTGAAAGGGGGTTCCAAAGAGGATGGATCTAGACTGTTCTCAGTGGTACCAGATGACAGAACAAGGAGCAATGGTCTCAAGTTGCAGTGGGAGAGGTTTAGGTTGGCTATTAGGAAAAACTTTTTCACTAGGAGGGTGGTGAAGCACTGGAATGGGTTACCTAGGGAGATGGTGGAATCTCCTTCCTTAGAGGTTTTTAAGGTCAGGCTTGACAAAGCCCTGGCTGGGATGATTTAGTTGGGGATTGGTCCTGCTTTGAGCAGGGGGTTGGACTAGATGACCTCCTGAAGTCCTTTCCAACCCAGATATTCTATGCTTACCTTATGGAGGGTGGGAGGCACTGGGTGGTCCGATCCCCAGAGGATTGGGTCCTGCCCGTAACACTGGGAGGCCTGGGTGGGGGGGGGGTGTTGGAGAGTGAGCCCACCCCACACGCAACCAACAACAGCTCCTGTCCTGCATGGCTGATCCAGTTCCCTGTTCTGGCCCTTTGGTTCTCACCGCAGCATGCAGGTGGGGTCCTGGCCCTGTGACATCCTCGCCCCCGCTTCTTGGCCTCTGGGTTTCCCCCACCCCAGTCATTGGGGGTCCCCCTGAGATGGGGGTCCTGTGCAAGTGCACATTGGTTAATCCAGGCATGCCTGCCTTTCCTCTCAGCTTGCTGGTTTCTGAGGGTCCCTTCATTAGGTATCTGTCTGTCCCAATGCATTGTATGGGGAGCTTGGGTTCTTAACTTGGGGCTGAGGATTCCCCTAGGGGACAGGCATTGAAATGCTGACTGGAGTAATGCCTAAATACCTTTGAAGATCTAGGCCTAAGTGCTTAGGTCACATTTAAAAATGGGACTTAGAAACCTTAGGGACTTCTGAAAATGTTAGATTAGTGCGTCTTAGGTCACTTGTTGAGTGCTTTAGAGGTCAGCTGTTGACCTGAGGACACAAACACGAGCTGTAAGGCAACATTCAATCAGGAGGAATGAAGCCTACGTACAGTACTCTGCTCTGCAGAGTCTCAACATAGAAGCCTTTCAGTGTTTGCAAATATGTCTGTTTAATGCTGCATTCAAAACGGAAACCGGTTGGATAACTGTTGAGTTAGTAATTCAACAAAACACTTGCTCCACTCAAGGCCCAACCTGTGTGATTAAGGGATGACAAATCCACAGTTCAGAAATGCTTAGACTTCCTGGGCCATGTTAGTAGTGAACTTATCAATGGTGTGGGTTGATCGTAAAACAAGTCTCAGTGGGTGTAAGGTCATAGTGAAGGAACGTAACTTGCATTGATTTAGCCTTCAATGGATGTGCAAAGGCCAAAGGAAAAAGGGTGCTGAAGGAAAAGTAATTATCAAGAAAGTGTAAGATCAAGTGTGTGTGTGTGTGTGTGTGTGTGTAGATATAGATATATAGGAGGGGCATGGACAGACTACTTTATCTTACATCTTTTTGTTAGTACTTTTTCTTCTATGCTCTTCTGTACACCTCACACCTCCTATCTATTCAGGGGACATCATCATAGGACCTAATCACATCAGCCACACTATCAGAGGCTCGGTCACCTGCACATCTACCAATGTGATATATGCCATCATGTGCCAGCAATGCACCTCTGCCATGTACATTGGCCAAACCGGATAGTCTCTACGCAAAAGAATTAATGGACACAAATCAGACGTCAAGAATTATAATATTCAAAAACCATTCGGAGAACACTTCAGTCTCCCAGGTCACTCAATTACAGACCTCAACGTCACATTACTCCAACAAAAAAACCTTCAAAAACAGACTCCAATGAGAAACTGCGGAATTGGAATTAATCTGCAAACTGGACATCATCAAATTAGGCTTGAATAAAGACTGGGAGTGGATGGGTCATTACACAAAGTAAAAACTATTTCCCCATGCTAATTTTTTCCCCCTACTGTTACTCACACCTTCTTGTCAACTGTTGGAAATGAGCCATCCTGATTATCACTACAAAAGTTTTTTTTCTCCTGCTAATAGCTCACCTAATAGCTCACCTTAATTTATTACTCTCGTTACAGTTGGTATGACAACACCCATTTTTTCATGTTCTGTGTGTGTGTGTATATATATATATATATATATATATATATATATATATATGTATTTTCCACTGCATGCATCTGATGAAGTGGGCTGTAGCCCACGAAAGCTTATGCTCAAATAAATGTGTTAGTCTCTAAGGGGCCACAAGGACTCCTGTTCTTTTTACCTCCAAGTAAGATACTCTCAGTCCAGGTCCTCAGCCGGTGTAAATCAGTATACAGCCGCTCTAACGAAGTTGATGGAGCTACACCAATTTACACTGGCTGAAGATCCAGCCAGCTAATTGCTGTGCACACCCCTGAAATACCATATTACTCTGTCAGTTGCACACGGGGCGATAAGAGGCAAAGTAGTGTTAAGTTACGCTATTATGCCACCACTGAATTTGGCCATAGACTGACAAGATTAACATATATGCATCCGAAGAAGTGGGATGTAGCCCACGAAAGCTTATGCTCTAATAAATTTGTTAGTCTCTAAGGTGCCACAAGTACTCCTGTTTTTTGATACTACAGTGAGTGCAATTACATGAGAGAACTACCTATGTTGGGCAACAGTCGCTCAACTTTTAGGAGAAGCCTCTCTAAAGTCTATCGTGGTATTTTGGATTAAGACTACCGAAGGCCTTAACGAAAAGGGTCAATATTGGTTCACTGATTCACATTTAAATAAAAAGCAACAGAGGGTCCTGTGGCACCTTTGAGACTAACAGAAGTATAGGGAGCATAAGCTTTCGTGGGTAAGAACCTCACTTCTTCAGATGCAAGGCATTCTGATACATTTAAATAAATAAATTTAAAAAAGACAGACAGATGCACAAGACTGCAGCCAGGCCTGAATCAACATGCAAACTGTACTATTGTAATTTGTAACCCTTCAAAACACTCTGCTACAGTAATGGCTTAACACCTTACACATAACATTGTTGTTTCTAGAGCCAGCCCCAAAGTCACTGATAGAGTGGGACCTCTGCTTGAGTAAGGACTCGGGATTTGGCCCTTAGTGTTTCAGACTATTAGAGGTAAATCCTGAACTCAGTTCTTGGCTCAAGTAACCAAACCGGGCTCTGACAAATGCTCGGACATGGTGGTAGGCCCGTTCCCCAGGCTCTGAAGCAGTTACACTGAGGATCTATCTATCTAAAGTACATAATGACCACCCATCACCATAATATCTGAGCATCTTCCCATCTTTAATATATGTATCCTTACAGCACCCCTGGGAGGTAGGACAGTGCTATTATCCCATTTTACAGGGAATCTATGGTAAACCAGGGAATTGAACTCAGGTGTCACTGGACCAGGCTAGCATCCTAACCATTGAACTGTGCTTCCTATCTACAATCCAGTGACTGATGTGACCCACTTACATAGCACCCCATGCTGGTGGGGAGAGATAAGGATCTCCACAAATCAGTAAGTCCTTGGACCCTACCATGGCACCTCTATTCCTTGTGCATTGCTGCATTAGGAGTCCCTAGGGACCGAACTCCCTGCCAAAGTGCACTACTCCATTGATTAGCAAAACTGTACAGGTTCCACTGCAAAGGGAATCTACACCTCTGCTCAGGCAGGGGCAGGATTTGCCTCTCCCCGTAATGTCTTAGAAAGGCTCTGCTCTAATGAGGTTGTAAAGGGGTAGGGTATTATAATCTGGTTGCCCATCACAAACACATAAGAGGCTCCCATTCTGAATCAAGCCACTCTTGCTACATATCCCAAGCACTCAAAACAAATGAAAGCCCTATTAAAGCGCGAAGCGCTTAGCTTTCTCTGGGCTGGTGTTAGCTTTTCAAGGCGTGCTCTTCCTTTGTAAAGCCATTGGGTAAGAATTGTATGTTTAACCTTTTGTTTAAATTGACATTTCTAACTGGCTGAAATTACTGCTCATATTTAATCAGGGACAATTACTGCCTTTGAACCTGTTGCAATGCCGGTTCAAAGGTTACCGAGGAGCGCTGTCACCTGTTTATTAAAGCAGCACTGTTGATGATTTCAGATACAATCCTGCCACAGGAACAGTCTGTGAAAATAACAAGCCTTATGCATCCACTTGGAGCTGAACTGCAACCTGAGTAGGACATAAACCTTGCACAAGATATCGTGTCCCTCTCTTTGGAAAAGGTAAGCTCTGTAACATTCTTTCTCCTGGTTGGAAAATGGTGCTTTTAAATTCCTTTATGGAAGAATTTTAAAGGGATATTAAAATGGTAACAGCCCCCCATTCTCCCATGCAAACGCAAAGCTCCCATAACAACCCACAATATATGTTGTTAAAGGCAAGAGATGAGTGATTACTGGGGTGTTTAGATTTCTGAGGGTTTATGAGATGAGTAGTGCTGAGGTCAGAAGAAGCATACAAGCCAATCACAGTAATACGACATGCCGGAGGGAGAGCTATCAAATAAGCTTCCTCTTACTGGGTTCCTAGGTGCCATAATGGAAATAAATAATAATCCCTCCTCATTATTATATTCTCTCAAATTTTTTTACACTGTAGGGTGCCTTTTCAATCTGACAGGAAGCTGTGTTTCTGCACCATGACAGAAACACAGCTTCCTGCAATAAATACTTAGCTTTTGTAGAGCACTGTGTCAAACTCTTTGAGTTCTTCATATTCAAAGTATCATTCCCCCTCTGCTCACTGGGGATAAACAGAGGGACAAAAATGACATGTTTTGCCAAAAATCAACTAGCAAATGAGAGGCAGGGGTGGAAAGAACTTGGGTCTCCTGACTCCTAGCCCACTGCATCACACTGCCAGCTTTGAGCAATGGAATTATTGATTTCAATAGCAAAACAAAGTCCTTGTGCCTGTCTGTTTGTATACATAGACTGCAGTGACAAGGGCTATATGAGAGACCCATTTTGATCTATTTTTTTTAAATAGACAAGAATGGATTTACACAACATGTGGTTTTTCCACCACATTGGGAATGCAAACGATTGACAGGGCAGGGAAATTATTTAAGCTTTTTATTTCCGAGAGATGAGACAGGGCTAAATCGACCTCTTCTCTCACACACCTCAGATCATCAGCACACTCACTAAAACTTAGGAAAGTCCTACTCCAGATCTGGAATCACCTCCAAACACAGGTGTGGTAACAGTACAGAGTGAACTGTGGACTAAGCAAGTATTTCTTTTTGGTTTATTTGCACATTTTGCTATTTGCTTTAGCTAAATAGGTAACTTTGCCACCTTTGGACAATTGCCCTGTTTCCTTGTGTAAAAGCTCATCCTAACCGCTCCTCCATCACAAACACTTCCATTGAGGGAATGCAGTCAATTACACAGCTGTTCTCAGAACATATACAATATGTGCCACTGATTTGAATTACTTACCATCTGTACTTACACCCATGGGTATTGTTTTCCATTTTAAGTCCATTAAGAAGGCAAGAGACTGAGATTTGTGTGCTTGTGCTTCTGGTCCACTTTGTCCCTTTAAAAAAAAAAATTTTAACTGGAGTCAGTAAAACTTGTTCCTCCTTTTCTGAGAGCTGGATTTGGCTCAAACCATGTTTGTTTTTTAAGCTGGAAGGTCATCATGTAAAAATTAACAATGTTCATGTCACTTTCTTGTTCATTTGCTTTTAATAAACACTCCATTTTCTGACCATAAATGCACCTGAAGTGGCATCCAGGAAACTCCTAACATAGGCCTGCTTTTCCCATTTGAGCATATATACCTGTGAACTATCTGAATTCGGGAGAGCAGCTAGGGCTAGGCAGAGCTGAACACGGCCAAGTTTCATACACAAAACAACAAGTTACATTTCTGAGATATGCAACTATTCTTCTACTAGAAATAGGGAAACGGTTAAATTACTTGCCCAGTCACACAGCAAGTCCATGAGAAAGCCCATTTCCTGTTATGTGCTTTAATCACAAAAGCACACTCCCAAGGAACAGAAAAGATTAATAATGGCCCACATCTGCACTGGTTTATATCTAGGGTAGCCCCATGGAAGTCAATGAGTTTGTAGGAGATACATTTGGGGACAGAATATGTACAAAGCTTGTGTATTAAGACAGTACTTATAATAGTGTTTTCTTTAAAGTACCTTGAGCTAAATCCACAGCTGGTGACAATCCACAGCACCGAGTCCAGGATCTGATCTCTGGGCTCAAAGAAAGACTGCTGAGTGAAGTATAGCCACCAACAGCAAAGAACAGCTGTTCTATTCCTTTACCTTTGGGAGGGGAAGGAGTGTAAGAGGGGTCTATAGACTTTTGAGAAAAGGGACATAACCCCAAGGATTTCTCACATGCAGAAAATCACTCTGATGGGAAGAAACTCAACTTCACTATTTAAAATTGTAGGGTCTGATTAGCTACTACCTTATACCTTGCAAAGTTATTTATAGTTGTGGGGAACAGGTAGAAACTATCACCAGATCAGCATATTAGCACCCTACACAGGTATAAGCAACTATAAAAACCCTCTATGGCAATAAGAAAAAATAATAGCCCAGGGCAAAGGATATTCCAGTAGAAAGGATTTTATTTTTTAACCTCACAAACAGTAGAGCAACACGATTATATCAGCATACAACAGTAAATATTCTTTAAATACAGAAAACTACTAATACTGAACATACAACAGAGTTTTTGTTAACAAAAAACAATCTCAAAGTCACAACTACATCAAATGCTCAAGATTTGAGCTTTAAAGGCTTTCTTATCTTTCAGCTGGTCCTTCAGAAATGTACAAGCTCAATCTCTTCCCTATCATTCCCTAGGAACCATTATGTTCTCCAGCCTAGGGTCACTCTTTTATAAGATCCTTTCCCAGCATGCTCTTCTGATTACTGGTTATTTAAACCTGGCAGAGACAAACAGCAGTTAGTCCTGAGGTGTACATTGTAGTGTTCTATAGGTGAGTAACAAGTAGTAGTGCTTTTCTTCTAGAGGTAAGTTTTCCTACTTGTAGTTCTTGAGGAATTAGTACTTTTTTTTCATTGGCTGTATTTTCTTTGTATCTATATTAAAAGCTTTAATGTATAAGTAAATATAACTTTACTTCCTTTACTATCAAAGGTTTAACTTCTACTTGTGGAGATGTGCAATTGTAAAGGTGTACTTGGCTCTAAAGAGCTACTACCTCCACTGATAAACTTAATGGTGCTAAAAAAAATCAATAGAGCCTGTATCCTGGCAAATGTACAGGATAAGTAAAAAGACCTTAGTAACTCATGAGTCTGAATAACTGATAGTTACTACTGCTCTGCATTTCTTGTGTCGCTATAAGCAAGATGTCTAACCACTCTAACATCCCTTAGTCCTTAAGGTGCTATAAAACTTTTAGTTGCTTTTTACAGATCCAGCCTAATATAGCTACTTCTCTGATACTTGACATTCTAACCTGGTTTCCCCACTAACACTTCCTTGCTTTCTCCCTTCTTCCATTTAAGGATCTCAAATAAAAGGATAAGTCGCTAGTGCCTAAAAGGCCCTTTAATCTATTAGAGTTCTAAATATTAACTACCTTAAAACTGAAAAAAGCTTGCCTATCTAAAACTAGCTCAACAGGGTCTCACTAGTATGTAGGTGTCAACCAAGAAAGATAGTAAACTCCTTCTGACTAGAACCTTAAAGGAAGATAAACTATATTAGTGATTACAGCACAGGACTGGTAATCAGAAGACCTAGGTTTTGTTTATGACTTGTTTATATAATCTCAATCAAAACAGGTCTGTCTAGTCCCTCAGGTTTCTAAGTCTACATTATAGCCATGTTAATAAAGCACTTTGTATCAGTATAACACTGAGCCAAAAAGCTTTGGGACATCAGATTAAAAGGACCCTTCACCTGCATTTGGTGAGCAACGTTGCTTGGAGCTATCTCAATTAGCCAAGGCCCAGAAATTACTGCTATCTAAAAGGAACAGCATTATTCACCAACTTCAGAACAGGGAATGCTCTCTTGAGGCTTTCTCCTTTGCAGTAGAGGAGACCAATGAATGAGCTTCAAAGAACACACAAGTTATAGCGAAGAGCTGGCTACAAGGAGGGAGTGTTGTACCAAACTCTCCATTTTGAGAGTAAAATGCCAGGTTTGAGAATAACTCCTGGATTTCTGAATGCCTTAAAGGTTTCTTTCCCTGTTTTGTAACTGAGCTTACTAAACTGCTAGACAGGATCCTGAGGAAAGCCATTCATGTTAAACATGAGGATTCATTCCCCTGCTACTCTTATGCTAGTGCAACTCCAAAAAGTCAGCTGTATTCTTCCTGACTTTCATCCGTGTGAGGAGAATTGGGCCCCTCTTATCCTTGGAAAATATTTAATGCTTATGTTGTATTTCATGTGTCCAAAATATCTAATCTTCATATCCCCTCTAGGAGGATGACTGTATTTACCCTATTGCTCAGTTGGGGGAAAACTGAGCCAGTAGGCAAAATAACCTGCCTGTGATAGCAGATACAACTAGCAATTGTTCAATCACAGCCTTGTATTCCTCCAAACCAAGCCACTCTGCTTCCTGCTTGTAGATTTCCTCTCTTCTATGTGACTGGCTGGATATTGAAAACCTAATAGACCCTGTGATTCAGCAGCTGAAGGAAAGATTCTAATTTCCTGCTGCAGGAGCAGGACTGAGCCCTAAAAGGGATTAAGGAAATCGAAGGTAATTTGCAAGTGAACTTACTCTGGAATGAGCCCTACTGCATCATTTGTGGGAGCAAATAACTGATGGGCACTCATGTAGGTGCCAATAGGACCACAATCCTTCTGTTCACCCTTATCTCAAAAGAACCACAAGTGTCAAATGGCCACCATGAGTAAAACTGTATGGTGATAGAATCCTAGAACTGGAAGGGACCTTGAGAGGTCATCTAGTCCAGTCCCCTGCACTCATGGCAGGACTAATTATCTAGACCATTCCTGACAGGTGTTTATCTAACCTGATCTTAAAAGTCTCCAATGATGGAGATTCCACAACCTCCTAGGCAATTTATTCCAGTGCTTAACCACCCTGACAGTTAAGATTTTCCTAATGTCCAACCTACACCTCCCTTGCTGCAATTTAAGCCCAATGCTTCTTGTCCTATCCTCAGAGGTTAAGAACAATTTTTCTTCCTTCTCCTTGTAACAACCTTTTATGTGCCTGAAAACTGTTATCATGTTCCCTCTGTCTTCTCTTTTCCAGACTAAACAAACCCTTTATCTTCCCTCATAGGTCATGTTTTCTAGACCTTAAATCACTTTTGTTGCTCTTTGTTGGACTCTCTCCAATTTGTCCACATCTTTCCAGAACTGGACACAATACTCCAGTTGGGGCCTGAGTAGAGTGGAAGAATTACATGTCTTGCTTACAACACTCCTGCTAATACATCCCAGAATAATGTCTGCCTTTTTTTAACAGTGTTGCACTGACTCCTATTTAGCTTGTGGTCCACTATGACCCCCAAATCCCTTTCCGCAGTACTCCTTCCTAGGCTGTCATTTCCTATTTTGTAGGTGTGCAACTGATTGTTCCTTCCTAAATGGAGTACTTTGCATTTGTCCTTATTTAATTTCATCCTATTTACATCAGACCATTTCTCCAGTTTGGCCAGATCATTTTGAATTTTAATCCTATCCTCCAAAGCACTTGCAACCCCTCCCAGCTTGTTATTGCCCACAAACCGTGTACTCTCTGCTATTTAATTCATTGATGAAGGTATTGAACAGAAACAGACCCAGAACTGATCCCTGTGGGACCCCACTCATTGTGCTCTTCCAGCATGACTCTGAACCACTGATAACTACTCTCTGGGAACAGTTTTCCAACCAGTTTTGTACCCACCTTATAGTAGCTCCATCTAGGTTGCATTGCCCTAGTTTATTTATGAGAAGGTCATGCGGGACAGTATCAGAAGCTTTACTAAAATCAAGATATACCACATCTACTGCTTCCCCATATCCACAAGGCTTGTTACCCTGTCAAAGCAAGCTATCAGGTTTGTTTGACACTTTTTTTTGACACATCCATGCTGACTGTTACTTGTCACCTTATCTAGATGTCTGCAAATTGATTGCAGCAACATCTCACTGATATTATGTGCCTAATCTTAAAGTTGCCTATGAATTCAGTCCTAGTCTGTGACTTCCAAGTGAAGAGAACATAAGAGGTTGTCTGCTATACTGTATTGCATCACCATTCCCTGATGTGGTGTTGATTCCTGTGGTGTAGGCACATCTGTAGACCACTCCTCTGATCTTGTAGGCCACAGGTTTCACAGATTAACCCTTACCTCTACATGGCTAAAGATGATTCTGACCACCTGCATTACCCTCTGCATTAGATTTCCACCCCACCCTTTAGTCTTTTATCCTATTAGGAGAAAAACACTAAGTCAAACTTTCAAATCCACAGCTCATGAGTGGAAGCATACAGCTTTATTCCCTCTAACTTTCAGCCTTTGTGGAAATCCTTTAAAAAGGAGTAAGGTATAATAAACAGTAACCTACAGCCTTGAGTACAGCAGTGCAACTGATACCTTTTATCAGAACAGTTTTATCACAGTGGTAAGCCTTTGTACTCTGATTCTGGTGCACATTATCCCTGACCATTGATCAGGCTCAACAGTCATGAGTGTACTTTAGTGGTCTATCACTCGATTACACAAAACAACTACCTGTAGACCAAATTGAGGGCTACTGGCAATACCAATTAAAGTGGAATTTGAGCAGCTGAGGCCAATGAGTTGCAGGTGCTCAAGAATGTCTCAGGCTGTGACCCTGCAGTCATGACCTTCTATTGATACACATGATGTCTCTACTCACCTGGCCTTTTCTCTCTTGTGGGAGAACTGCCTCTGCTTGACTCTAGGCTCACTACCAAGTAGAGGACTTGATTTCAATGCTAAGTATTCCTGGTTGTCTTGGTGTTTATGGCCCAGACTTGGCCCTTGATACTCCATGGTCCAGATCCTGGCTGGAGCTGGGCAGCTCCTCTATGCTTCATATCTGCAGATGATTAAGTGAATCTGTAAGGAGAACAGCCACCTTATGGTGAGGGAATCAGGTCAGTTACATAACCCTGTTGTGCCACTGGGACAGATGCCTTGTTTGGGCACTGGGGATGACCTCTGAGTCTCTGAACATTAGCAGTGTTGTGAAGAGTGACCAACAGAAGGACAAGGGGACTCTAAAGAGGCCACATACCCCTAAATTGTGCTTCCTGGGGAGACCAGTCAGTTGGCTTGAAGAGTCTTCTCACCCTCTTCTCTTCTTCCCCACACCCCCAACCATCCTGGGACTCAATCATCCCAGTGACTCATTTACACCTTTCTGCTTCTGTATAATACCACCTAATCATGTCTCTTCAAAAATCAAGGTTATCTGGGGGGAAGTTGGGCAGGGCATCATTTCACTCCTTCTCTAACTATGCTGGACAAAGACCAGAGATGAACCTGGCTCTGCCTTGGACTGTTAGAGAAGGTGAGTAACCAGTTGCTCAGTGAATCAATTCTTTTCATTTCCTGTTTGCATAGTAAATGACAGTTGACTTGGTTAGAGTGCACTGACTAATCTAGGTGTTAGCTCACCAAGTGATTTAGACTCTAAATAATGAAACTGCATGCACTTGGCAATCTCAAGACAGTGCTGAGATTGAGATCTTTGGTGCTAAACCTGCTAAAGGTCAATTTTCAAATGAACTTTAGCACACTTTTCAGCATGGTGACTAGCTGATGACAATAGTAAGTGGGTGACTGTTGGGAGGAGGATCATGAAGGCAGTGAGCAGATGGTCTTGCTAGCTTCCCAGCCAGATGAAAATCTCTAATAGCCCACATTGGTCAGTACACGCTAAAGCGCAGAACTCCACAACAGGGCCTGAAGAGTTGGCTTGCCCCTCCCCTATCAAGGGGCTGCTGGGGATTGATTTAATCCCTTGTACTAGCTAGATAAGCCCTTGCTTCTATGCTCTTGATTTCCCTGGAGCAAGTTGGGGAGCAGGAAGGTGCTAATCAGGCTCCAGTTGCCCCTAGAATGCCCCTGTGTCTAAAAACTAGGCTCAGAATGTGGATTGCATATCTAAAATGACTGGGCTACAACAATTAGCTACTATTAATAGCTATGTGTTACTATTATACAAGTTAATACTTTAATTTGTAACATTTCCTGATACTTCCTTAAAATACTGCTGAACTTAGTCTTAGAATAGGAACTGAAAACAAGCTATTTGGGCTGAAGTCTTCCATACCAGATGTCTGCCTGAAGCTGATAGTTTTTGGAAACTATCAGCTAAAACAGTTCTACTTTCCTCAAGGACAAGTCTAGAGGAAAGGTTGTCCATACAAAACTCAACTCTTCTGTGGGGGAAATTAGAACTTCCCACATGCTCTGGAGCAGGGACTCGTCATTTAGCAGGAGGGTGGCCTTAATAGTGGGGACAGGAAGAGGCCTGTCCCCATAAAAATGATCCAATTTGACCAAGTTGTGAACCTTTGGAGAAATTGCAGTTTGCATATACTCAGATGCCACAGTTTAGGCTCTGAACAGTCTGTACAGAGCATGCTCCAGCTAGGGGTCAGACTTGGTCCTGGGAGTGTTTTGTTTCAAATATGCCAAGGGAATCCCCTACTTCCTGACTGGAAAACCAGTGCAATGGAGATAAACTAAATTGTATAGTTTGGACTATGAAATGTAAAAAGTGGCTAGGGATAGCAAATGTAAGCTGTCAGACTTCAGGTTGTTTGACACAACAGGAATCCATGCTTTATTTTATCTGCCATGTGCTTGTTTCAGAACAACTTTAACAATCAACAGAACTGACTTAACCATTTAGTTAAGGAAAGACTGGGGCTGTAGGCTCCTTCTAATTAGCCTTTGTGTTCGCTGCTGAATAAGTCTGTACATGCAGGAGAATTAACACATCAATTAGATGTGAAAAAGGACACCATGTTTTCCAGGCTGTAGAAATAATGTTGAGCCAAATTTTATGCCTGGTGTGATCCAACTAACATCCTTGGTTTAATACCCAGGATGAGTTTCAACTACAGTAAAACCTCAGTTACAACCTCCATTCCTGAGGTGTTTGTAACTCTGAACAAAACACTATGGTGGTTATTTCAAAAGGTTACAACTGAACTTTGACTTAATACAGCTTTGAAACTACTATGCAGAAGGAAAATTCTGCTTTCCCTTTGTTAAACTATTAAAAATAAACAGTAGTGATTTTTGCTTTTTTGTCGCTGCTGCTGCCAAATGAAGGGGGTGGTTGACTGGCCAGTTTGTAACTCTAGTTTTTGTAACTCTGAGGTTCTATTGTACAATTTCAAGATGGCTTTTGCTTGTTTTCAAAATCTTAACTCTGCAAAAAGGAGTAACTCCTAAGCAGAGCTGGTCCAAAAACAAACTTCCATCTTGTGGGGGAACTCTGACATATCTCAGATAAGACAAAGTCAAAACACCTTACAAAGCCAAATCCAACACATTATCCTGATGCTATCAAATTACTCCAATAAGGCTGCTGTGCTCCTGTCATGTTTTTTATTGAAATATTAAATTGGACAAAACTGCATTTTCTGACAACTGGTCTGTCAATTTTTTTTGACTGTCAGACGAAATATTTGTATTTCATAGTGACTAGCAGCCCGAATCCTGGACCAGGGCTACAGAAATGCAGAATGAAAAGATGATCCCTGCCCCCAAAAGCTTACAATCAGAGTATAAAATGACATGTGGATACAGGCAGACTGCCTTGAGAGTACAAGGAAACAATGGGACAATATTACTCCACATGATCAGCTGTGGTCTGAGCAACCCTGTAGCCTAACTGTTAAGTATGAATATAACATTGGCTTTAATTTCAAAGCCCTTGTTCTGTCCTAATTTTCACTCCATTAATCTCCAATAATCCATGTAGAATCTGACCCCCCCCCTCCAAAAAAAAGTTGGAGAAAGGTGCTATTTTGTGGCCTTGTCCTCCCCATTTTCTTTCAGAAGCCTGCCCTTTCTCCTCCACTAGAAACATTTGAAAGCAGGTGGGCAAAAATAGCATAAAGTGGACTTGGTGCAAACTTGCACAGTGTGTATATTGCATTCTTTGCAAAGAGTACAAGCAACATTATTTTAAATAAGTTGTTTGGGGGGGGGGGGTTGAAGCATGCTTCAGCAAATCCCCAAACTGTACAACTGTGGCATATATAGTCTGCACATCCTTTACTAGTCCCACACGCAACTTGGCTAAAAAATACTAGTTCAGTTTCTAACTTAACATAGAGTGAAGAAAATACATTTGGGGAAAGGGAACAAGCCTGCCCACAATCAGAAAAAAATTAGCCACATAAGATAAGACTTAATATCTACTAGTCAGCAAAAAGCATGGCGTCCCCACTATTTAAAGCTACCAGGAAAGCAGCATTCTGCTCTGGCACTATATAAAGACAAACATGGAAACTCAGAACCAGATCTAACATCCCAGTGATCAGTTGTGCTAAAATCCATGGTGATAGGCAGCAAAGTCAGATGTGGATCTGAACTCTGGGTATTCAGGTTTACTTGCTGTGAAACTAGATCTGGATTCTGACTTCAAGCCCCTCCTAAACTTGATGGGAACTGTGGTAAGGGGTCTGGTTCAAGCCCATGTCAAAAATCTTGAGTAAAATAGCTAGTTCCAAGCGGATGTTGTCTAAACAACCTGACCAACTTGAAGTTAAAGGCAGAATCAAGAATTGGATCTAAATTCCTTATTCGCATTCCAGAGCCTTGCCCCACGTCCATCCTTCTCAAGAGCTGTACATGCACATTCTAAATCACCTACAGAAAGCTATTGAGACATAGGGTATGTCTATACTACTGTAGAATCAATGCTCCAGGGGTTGATTTTAGCAGGTCTACTGGGAGATCAAGATGTAGCTCAGGCATAATTTGCTCTTTGGCATTCCAGAAGTGTACTACATTACTAAACAAATATACCACTGTAACTCTTGTGGTCTTCAGGACCAGATTCTATCAACACAAACTACCAGTCTTGGCATTTTTCCTGTAGAGGGAATAGATACTAGCTGGACAGCTATTAAATTATATTTCCTTTTTTTAATGCAAAGATGAAATCTGCAAGGCAGAGCAATGACAATTTTAAGCTAAAGTAAGACTATGTGGGTGGGGGTAGAAAGGGCTAAAACTTCTCAATCCATATAGCTGCTCTGCTCAAGACTTATCTGAAAACCTGCCCTTCCAATCCAAAAGACTCCCCCCCCCCCCCCCCCCCCTTCAGTGACAGGGGAAAGGAGACTTCATCTATTCTCTGCCTCAACCTTCCCCCACTCCTAGCCACTTCTTTCTTAGCAGCTGCCTTTTCTTCTAGTTACTTAACATTGCAAGCATTCTCTAGCAACCAGCATTAAAAAAAAACTACCCTTGACTTCTCCTTCCACTCTTGCAAAAGGACTAAGGATAGATGGGAGTCACCACTGAACTCCTTTGACAAGCAGCTTCCAGCTCTTGCCTTTCTTCCCCTCTTACTGTTCAGTTTGGAGCTTCTACTAACTCACTGCATTACTGAACCAGTTTGGGGCAAGATCTGGCTAAACTTCATGGCCTCTAGCCCCTCCAAATATTTCCACTTCTTTCAATAGTGGTAATCACCCAGTCCTAATGAAACCACTTCTTCCTCTCAACCTCCTACCTTTTTCCCCCCATTTAACATTTATCTTAGTTCCTGAGTGAGGAGTCTATTGGTGTTCAGTGGATGGAGTAGGCTTACTGGATGGGTGACTTGAGAACTTGTGGCCCTACAGCATTGCATAAGCATGATGTCAATTACATACTGAAAGAGGATGTCTTCAAAGGCAACCCACTTAACTGATTCATGCTACTTGGCACCAATAGCACCTGTCTAAACATCTTGCATCTTATTTTGTTCTTAAAATAGCTATTCACATTAATCATGGAAGCCATAACACTCTGCTAAACCTTTTGTTTCTCTGCTCAGGTCCAACACCCTGGTGGTGCTGATCCAGCACCATGATTTGGATACTTCATTTCTTGTTTTCACCTCTCCCAACACCAGCATTGATTGGCCTTATTACTCTTGGAGTTATAATTTTCTTATGGGTGATAACCAGACCAAAGACCATTTCACCTCCTATTGACTTGAACAACCAGTCAATAGGAATTCAGGTAATGCTCCCGTTGCTTAATAAGTAAAATGCTTAATTCTTTGACTTTCAAGGGCATCTAGGCACAACTGAAAACTTTGCCTTGGGTAAAAGTTAATTTAAAAAAAACCCTGCCTTGTATTTTTTTTGTGTTGGGTTTTTATGGGAGCTAAAAAAAAAAGTGACTTAAACTAGGGGAATTTCTTTCAGTCCTCCAATCTGCGATCTGGCCTAAAATTATGGGGCGTGTGAGCATGATTTACCTTGGGTAAATCTCAACTCTTAATTCACTTACTTTAATATTATGCCCATAATAAGGGGTGGGCCATTGTTAGCTGTGACAAAACAAGCAACATCTAGATCACTTGAGTGGTACTAGTGGCAATTACTCAATTTATTGATGAGTTCATTGAAATACCTATCTGATAACCTGTCAGCTCTGAGGCTAAAATAAGTGCAATATTTCAGAATCTACCAGTTGTGTAAACACCATGGCTGTCTGATCATAAAGGAGGATGAAGTAAATTTACCTAAACTTAAGGTGGCTTTCTAGTCTTGGAGACTACAGTGGATGGATTCATCCCCACTGAGCAAGCAGACAGAAATCTAGGAGGAAGTTAAATCCTCCTAACTGATTGTAGGCTTGTGTGTTAAAGCTCCCCCTCAAAGGGTTTTGGGGAGAGGGTTGGAGGAGGAAGTAGCTGCCTGTCACACACCTGACCTTCAGTTCACTGCTCTGTAACCACACTTACAAACATGTGCTCTGACCCTAGGGAGGTGCCCGAAGAAGTACTTTCTTGCCAGAGAACAAGCTGCTTGCTTATTACTATGAGGATGCCAAAACTATGTACGAGGCCTTCCAAAGAGGACTCCATGTGTCTGGTAAGTAGATATTTGTTCTTGAAGTTGCTTTTAAGTACTTCATGTGGGTCATAAGTAAATGTTTGTTTCCAGCTACATAGACTTAAAGCCAGAAGCGATGTTATTGTCTAGTCTAGGTCCAACTAAATTGTCTCTTTTGGACATTCTCTAGGAGAGGGTTCTGACTGTGTGCATTGATTGAATTCAATCTAAGGGGCTAAGCCACATACTTCAATGAGAGCAAGACTATGCTTTAAATACAGACCTAAAAAGCCTGGGATAGTAACTCCTTAAATAAAGGAATAATCAGCCTTTCAGATTCGCATTTATCCAAATAAACAATACCGCCATCTTTCATACCCCTTCAAACTGCTCTCAAGATGCCAACACCTCTCATAAACTTGTTAGATCAGACCGTCTCAGATCTTTTTTAATATCCTGCCAATGTAAGAATGCCTTCAATAGACTGGACAAAAAGCTTTCTAATTCCACAGTCCAAAGCTATGAAGCTTCCATCCATACTGTTGGAAACATTATGGCAGAAGAGATAAATCAAGGTTTTTCTGATTAACACAACTTGGTGTCTGTGCCTTCAGGACACTTGACCACTACTGTGGGGGGGGGGGGGGATGTGAATTTTTTAGTGTTAATGCAGCCTATGGCTCATGTATAAAGCCTTGGGAGAATACTATGCTAGGAAAGAATTCTTTTCATTGCTGAACAAACTAGTCCACTACAAAAAGTACAAAAGCAGTGTAAACTCTTCATATGCAACTGAATTCTGAAGAAAAGCACTTCCAGTCACTTTGTTTTTAGCATCTTGTGCATCTAGTTGAGAGGGAAATGTGTAGTGCAAAGTATGGGTAATGGTGTTCATTGTGGCTCAGTGCACAAGCCTACAGTTTCACATTAACCAACATGAGTGGGTGGGAACTACTAGTAGCGGTGTATGTTTGTACACACTTGGCTACAATCAAAAAGCCCTCTTTGTTTGTTTGAAGGTGACATTGAGGTTTGCTAACTGAAGAGCAGATCATAAGCTTGAATTTAAATGTCTCTACATCCTAGTATAAAGGAAAGAACCTGAACTCTAATCCAGAGAGGATGCCATTACTCTGTGTCCAGATATCTGATTGAAACTCAGAGTGCACTGTAGCTAGGTAGCACTTATCTGGAAAGCTAAGATGACTCTGAGCTGGAGACTGCATGGCCAATTACATGTTGAAAGTTATTTGATTTTTAGCTGCAGTCATGAACTGACCCTGACTTTGGACAACATGTGCAATGGCCATAAGTGTCAGTCTGTCTTTTAAAATAGTCCTGTGAATGGCCAGCAGAATTGGATGGTATTGCAGCTCCCTGAGTAAGTGAATGGAAGTTCTTGAATAGTGAATAGGTGGCAAATGCTAAATTCTTAATGCATTTATTATAGGGGGCAGCATGTAGGTGTAGTTAACAGGTGTTTAACTACAAGAAATCCCCCCCAAAATTGCAAATATCAAAGGGTACAAAAGAGACAATCCCAGCCAGAAGCCATTCAGAACTCTAATCAATAGTTGAATACTCTTGATCTGTCCTGAAGATCAATTTGCCAGAGATGTTACAAAAACTTCCACTAAAACTCCATTTTTCTCAAGTCTCTGGTACTTCTCTATTTCTGGAGTTGGAGTACCTCAATCCTGGCAACTGCTACCCAACTCTCTTGCTCTCTAGACAAATGACTTTCCAAGAAACCACCTTTTTATGGGGCACACACATTACTCTCCTCCTAGTTACCTTTTACACATTCTTGTAGTTCTCCCTGATTGGAAGATTGACCTCTTGTGCAGTCTCTTCATGGGATTAAAGATTCTAGCAAAACACTTAACTACATAAGATTGATTCAGAGAGTGATCCAACAAGGCACTTTCCATCTTTTAGACCACCCAATAAATGAAGATCAGTTTGAACATAAAACTTGTATGTAAATTGTCATAACAAACTTCCCAACTTTTTGTAGAAAATGGACCATGTTTGGGGTACAGAAAACCAAAACAGCCATATCAGTGGTTGACTTACAAACAGGTTAGTTCTGCTTATTTTGTATACCGTCCAAAGAATGGATCAGCACATTGTAGCAGTCTCCAGGGGTAATGAGCCAAAACTACTTCCTCTATTCCTGCAGGTGTCAGACAGAGCTGAATACCTGGGATCAGGGCTCTTGTTCAAAGGATGTAAACCCTCACCAGACCAATTCATTGGCATCTTTGCTCAAAATAGACCAGAGGTAAGTGACAAGCAGAACCCTAGCGATGGGCAACTGTCCAGCACTCATGGGAGTCTAAATTCAGTGGAGTGGCCCCCATTTTATTTAAGTAGGGATTGGATTGGGCTCCAAATGACAGTCTGAGAAGAGTTAAAGCCTGAACCCGTAGAAGAACTGATTATCTGTCTTCCTTCCAGTCACCTTTTTGTATCTGCTAATCCTAGTCCAGGTGGCTATTTAGGACTAACCATGAAGATCTGGGTTCTGGCTGCCATAACATGCAGTTCATATACAAATCAATACTAGATGTATATGTGTGAGGGGCTACTCTACAGGCTACTAAACTTTCTCTGGCAAAAGCATTTGAACTACCATACATCTCAGGTAACAAACTCAGGGTAGTTGCTTCTCTAACGGTGCTATTTCTTTTGTGCAGTGGATCATTTCAGAATATGCCTGCTACACTTACTCAATGGTTGCTGTTCCACTCTATGACACTCTGGGGCCAGATGCCATTGTATTTATTATTAACAAAGGTAAAAACCTTATGTACTCTTCACAATAAATAACTCTTCCTTTCCACTTTCACTGACCTAACAATGCTTCTCTTCTGCTTCAGGTTTCATAGTAGTTAAACCTACACAACACTTCTAGCTCTGCAACTCCACCCTAAACTGTCAGCACATCACCTGTAGCTAGCACTACTTTCTCAATGCCCATCCTGTAAGATAACATGATCTGAGCAATGGGTCTACCACTGCATTTCTTGGGAGAATTCTTGTACTAAGATTTGGTGACTGTCCACTAGATTCTAAGGACAATGTCAAGTCTACCTGGGAAGAACTGGGTCATCTGTATCTCACTTATTAATGAGACCCGCCCCCACACACAACTTTCTCCAACTAGAAAAAGCAAACTAGTGCAGTATCCTCAGTTTGAGGTGAGACTCTAAATTGAAACACAGGATAATATGAAGGCCCAATCCTGCCAACACTTAAGTATGCCTGAGATCCTATGGGACTAATTGAATACAAAACTGTCAACATGATTACAGCCAGTTAGTAAAATGAGTGAACGCCCTCTTGTCTATTTCAAGTCTTCCCCTTAGGTGACTGATTCTTACACTGGTCTTTATCTTGCTTATTTCCTTGTCAGAACTTTCTCTCTGTTCAAATAAAGCAAATGCAGGATTGCCAAACAGAATCAGACCATCAGTCAACTTGTAAACTCAATTTAACTTGGAAATTAAATTATGAGCCAAGCTAACCTTAGCAACAGGTTCTGTCTCCTGGGACAACAGAGCAGTAATCTAATTAGGTTCATTTGCGTCTGAACATGTCGCTTGCTCATTACTGTTCCGTTGCTGTCTTACCACAGCATGCAATTACTAAAACCACATGTAAAAGGCTTCTGTAAATTCCAAGTATTTGAGGCCAATACTCAAGGTACATGGCTAAAATGTAACTTCTAAACAGGGGATAAAGTTATAATGCCAATCAACTTTCTTTCCTTAAGTCCAAGGCTGGAATTGGTCAGAGTGACTTTGAAAATTCCACTGTAAATACTTATTGCTGATTTTTTTTTCTCCTCTCCAGCTACCAAGACCCACTTCTACATGTACAACTAAAATGTACAGTCCATTTGGGGGAGGGGTGGGGCAGGGCTGACACTTGTACATAAGTCCAAATTCAGCCCTGGTATGACTCCATTAGTATAGGCCCAGACTTGTAACCATAGCAACTGAGTGCAGAGCATTTGTTAACTTCAACTACTGGCTTTGGCTGCAACCTTTCAAATGACAACTCAACATGCTGAAAGATCTGAAGGACAGAACCTGAATTTCCCTTAACCTCTAATCAATCAAGACTAATAAATCTCAATATGGGTCAGATCAGGGCTCCTATAATTTCAGCAAGAGGTAGATCGGGCTTCTGAAGTGTAGGCTCTTCCTTTTCTGTAGCTGACATCTCCATGGTGATCTGTGACAAACCTGAAAAAGCACAAGTCCTGCTTGAAAACTGTGAGCAAGGGAAGATCCCAGGTCTGAAGACCATCATTCTGATGGATCTCTTTGATGATGAGCTCAAGGATAAAGGTGCCAAAGAAGGAGTTGAGATCCTGTCTCTTCAGGAAGCTGAGGTATGTGAACCCCTCGCTTACAGCCGATCTGGTGACTGTTCAGGGAAAGGTCAATACAGCTACTTGGTAAGAGAAGGATTTTAACATTATGATCAGACAATGATTTGAAGCTAGTCACATTTCACTGCTTGCTTGAGAGCTTCAGACTGAACATTCAGATTGCTAGTTCATGCCACTGAAGAAACAGCAATGTATTGACTAGTGCAATGCAGACACTGGGATCATGTTTACTACACTGGTAACTGGAGTTTCCCTAGAGTGGCTCAGTCATGTACCACCTATTAAGGAGATACAACACTCCAAGATATCTAAAGATATCTTAGTATATTACAAAGGTCTCTTTATATGCATTTAAGCTGGCATACTGACTTGGTATTCAGATGTCTAGTTTTTTAATACAATAGCAATGTTGGGGGTTAATCTATGCTCCCTTAAATGACAACATATATTCTTTTTTGAATAAGAAATTCAGTCCAAAGCAAACTGGTAAGCCTTGCAGAAACTGTTCAATGGGCAGACTTTTTCTGCAGCTCTTGATCAATAGCCACCTAAGGTACATGGTCTGTACCACCTCTTGAGTATCAGAATAACTGAGTTCTCACTTTTCGTTTGGGGACAGCAAGTCAGATACTTTATATATTTTTTTTAACAATTGCATAGAGGGAGAGAGCTAAACAGGTCTCTCTACAGGTAAACAATTACAGCAAACCTTTATACCTTATTACAGACAATAAGCAACAGCTGCATTTTGTTTATACATAGGCCATTTTGATATTTTATTTTTTTTACTTGTTTTGACTTTAGTCTACATTATTTTTTTACACAATATTTACACAAGGTTACAACAACTTCTCACACAGTTCTTTCCCACTCGCCTCACACAATTCTCGCTTCTACAAATCTCGCATTATTAGGGTTAGTTAGCCTGACTCTTGCTAATGAACTGTCATGCACTGCATCCCCTTTCTGTCAGTTCTTTCTCTGATTCCACATGAGTTTCCCTCATGCACTCCAGAAATTAATTGAAATTAAAGCTAGCTCTGGAGATCTCGAACACAAGATTCTGGAGCTGTAACCTGTAAAATGCATGGGCTGTAAAACTTGCAGTGCAGGGGTCCAACACGAGTTTGCTGGGCCTCTGTGGATGGGAATATTAAGAACATAAGAATGGCCATATCTGGTAAAAAACCAATGATCCATCTAGCCCTGTAGCCTGCCTTCCAACAGTGGCCATTGTCAGATGCCTCAGAGGAAATAAATACAACAGGATAACTATAAAGTGGACCATTCCCCCACATCTGGCAGTCAAAGGCTTAGGAAAATGCAGAGCCTGGGGTTATATCCCTGACCATCTTGGCAATGGCTATATCCTCCATGAGCATATCTAATCTCTTTTGTACCCAGTTACACTCTTTGCCTTCAACATTCCCTGCAGCAACAAGTTCCACAGATCGACTGCATCTTAAATTTTTTTTAAATCTGCCTAACTTCATTGAGTGGGCCCCAGTTCTTATGAGAAGGGATAAATAACACTTCCACTCATTCATGAGTTTTATAGACCTCTATACTATCCCTGTCTCTTCCAAACTGAATAGTCCCAGTCTTAATTTCTCTTCATATAGAAGCTGTTCCATACCCTTACATTTTCTTTCTGTTCTCTGTACTTTGCCAATTCTAATCCATTTTTAATGGGAAAACCAGAACCACACACAGTACACAAGATGTGGGTGTATCATGGATTTATATAGTGACATTATATTTTCCATTGTATTTTCCTTTCCTAGTGGTTCCTAATACTGTTAGCTTTTTTTGACTGCTGTTCTGCATCTGGGCAGATGTCTTCAGAAAACAATCCACAATGACTCCAAGATCTTTGAGTGGTAACAGCTAATTTAGACCCCATTTTTGTATGTGCAGTTGGAATTATTTTCTGCTATGCACTTAACATAGAATTTCATCTGCCATGCTGTCACCAGTTTAGTGAGATCTAGTGAAACTCTTCACAGCCAGCTTTGTACTTAATTGTCTTGAGTATGTTGAAGAGGGCTCTGCAGTAACTGCTGTGGAAGTGCAGGGAAAGCCCAGTTCCTGTCAAGGTGTAAACTCCTTGACACACAGGCAAAACACATGCTGGCTAAACAATTATGCCTCATCTGGCCTGTTTCACCTGCTTGCATTGCATTTACATTCTGATATTACAAGAAATGTTAAGATGTCTTTTTATCTATCTTGACACAGGAGCTGGGCAGGAACAACTTAAGAGAACCTGTTGTAAGTTATTGAAACTTAATACTTTCTTTGAAAGCACTGCAAAACCTGCCTCTTTGAAGAGGCCTCTCCATCATAAGTCCACCAATGATCCCCCTCCTTTCTACCTCGGAACTCTTACAAAATAAAACTGAACCCAAGCAGAGCCTTGCTGGAAAAGGGGAGAAATACCAGGGATTTGGCTACTGGCTTCTTAACTGGAAGGTGCTTGGACACTACAGTAGTGGGGCAAGGATTAAAAAACCCTTTGGATTATGAAATTAACACTACTTCTTTTGTCATCTCTTTAGCCTCCTAAACCTGAGGATCTTAGCATTGTCTGTTTCACCAGTGGAACAACAGGTAAGTAACAAGTAGCGTTCAGACACTATAGTCTGTCTTTATCTAAATTTTCTTCCCTTGGATCAGGGGAGACTATTGTGGTGATGAGAGGGGATACTGGAAATGTCTCAAGACCTGAAATGCAGAAAACATAACTTCCTTCTGTCATAAACAAACTGCTTGTTGGTACTTGCAATCAAATGAGAGCCTCTCCTGCTTTGTCATCCTGTAGTGAATAATTGCAGGAGGCTTCATACACTACACTGAAACTATAAAAATGGAAGCCATTGTAGAGGGATAGCAGATATGAGCCAAAAATCTCCTTTTTACATCCATGCAACTCCACTCAAGTGAATAGTTCCACCAGTCTAAGAAGCTGGCCCTCCGTCTTGGGCATGTTAACCCTTTAAACCCTGCCACTCACCTCCACTTAAAACATGCCTAGCTGGAGACACTCCTAGACTGCACCTCAGGATTCTGTAGGCCATGTTCTGGGTACACTTGTATTCAATGTAATGCTTATGTAGTGATGGTTTTTTATCTCTGATCCAAAAGCTGTCTCCAGACTTAGATATTTAGGAGTAGGTTAGATGAATGTCTATCAGGGATGGTCTAGACAGTATTTGGTCCTGCCATGCAGGCAGGGGACTGGACTCTATGACCTCTCAAGGTCCCTTCCAGTCCTCCAATCTATGAATAGTGAAAAAACACCCTCCCCTGAGCACTGCAAGTTTCAGTGCTGTAAAGTGCTAATGTAGACAGCGCACCAGCACTGGGAGCTACTCCCATTTTGTGGGAGGGGGGGGCAGGCTCTGTGTTGTGGCTTTTTTTAATGCTGGGAGAGCTGTGCCATGACAACACTTTAACATTGCTAGTGAAGACTTACTAGTTACATGTGGAAACATGACTTGAGTCCAATACCACAAATGAATCCCCTGAGGGCTTGCAAATGTACAAGTGACTGAGCCAAATGTAAACTGCAAAACTTGCCCAATCCCTAGTGGTTCCAGCTGCCATGAATTTGTTCTTTCCCCCATGATCTTTGGCAGGCAACCCAAAAGGAGCCATGCTCACACATGAAAACGTTGTTGCAAATGCTGCTGCTTTCCTTAAAAGTACAGAGGTAAGTTGCTGCTTTCATGTTTGCAGACTAACTTGGTGTTTGTTCCTTGGGAGGCTTGTTATCCTGTCTAAGCCACCCAGCTTCACAAAACTATTCAAGTCCTCCGGAGTTGCCACAGTCAACTTAACAATCTGCCTACACTGTGTGCAGGACTTTGAAATGGACAAGCCTCCCCTGCAGACCAGGCCAAGACCAGTAACCTCACTCCTGTCCAAAGCCAGAACATGAATTTTACTGAAATGAGAAGTTGATCCTAGGAATGGATCTGAGCCAGACCACAAGATCTGAAATATCTAAATCCTGGCTGCTCAGATTGGATCTGAACTTCCCCTCTTGGGCCTTTCTTAGAGCTTGTCTATACAAGGACACTCAGGAAAGTTAGACATGCTCCTAGAAGGAAGACACAACTCTTCCCTTTTCTCTTCTCTCCCATCTCCCTCCTCCCCCCACCCAAATCGCACTCTTTCAAGAGTGCCTGACTTTGCTCCAAACCAAGCTGAGGAAATCTACTAGACAGGGACTTCAGGAATTGTAGATGGCCACCATCCTCCCTCTGTCCCCCATGCAACTTCAGTGGTCTCTAACGGATCCCTCAGGGGAGGAGGGGGGGGGGAAGGAATGCCAAAGTTCTGACTCCTTACTTCTCTGAGTAGGCTGGAGCAGGTGTAAAATTACTTGCCACTTCAATATAGCAGTTAAATCTAGATCTGTTGAATTCTGTTCTATGTTGTGGCATAACTATCATACCCCACCTCAATGCTCTTCTGTTTCACTGTAGACCACATTTGACTGCAAGA
Source organism: Chrysemys picta bellii (assembly GCF_011386835.1). Taxonomy (NCBI): domain Eukaryota; kingdom Metazoa; phylum Chordata; order Testudines; family Emydidae; genus Chrysemys; species Chrysemys picta. The sequence goes on along the minus strand of NC_088797.1, from coordinate 118,701,268 downwards.
CTTCAGACATCTCGGTGTCCTATCTTCCTCTGGCTCACATGTTTGAGAGAGTAGTACAGGTAAGAGTAAACCAAGCCCTTAAGGAAACAAATTATGTTCTATAGCAATGTCCTTCCTGTAATGATCTGGTAGAAGTTCTGGCCATGCAACTAGTCCTACAATGGCACACTTAACTCAGTATCAGTTAACTACTGACTTATGTGACTGGCCAATACCAGATTGTCCATAGGGCAACCTTCAAAATCATTATTTAGTGATATTAATAGTCATGCTCCAGGGAATACCAATCACTAAACAAACGTAACTATGACTAATCAGAACATTCATATACATTCTTTTAAACTTGCCAATAAAGGTTTGAACTAAATACTTTTGGCAACTAGTTTTGCAGGCTACATTACATGTTATCTAAACTTTTCTTTAATCTGCTAACATGATGCCTTTAGATATAAAGGCATCTGGCCAACTTCAGAGTGGCTTTTCTTGCACTCTTATGAGAAAGTAAATAACCTGACCAATTCACCTTCTCAACATCTCTTGTAGTCTATGGTGTCCTAACTTGTCTGCTTTCTAAAATCATGCACTGTTCAGCCAATCTGTCAGACAAACAAGTTAGTTTACATTAGCAGAAGATAATGCTGCCTGCTTTCTTGTTTACAATGTCACCTGAAAGTGAGAACTGCCATTTGCGTGGCAGTGTTGTAGCCAGTGTCTCAAAATATTTACATGCCAGATGTGATGCTATCACAGGACCTGTGAATCTTCAACCACCATTCCAGAGGACATGCATTCTGCTCAATAACAATCCAAAGCAGTACAGACCAACCCATGTTCATTTTAATTATCCGAGTCAGATGTCACCAGCAGAAGTTTAGGTTTTTTCATTTGGTTTTTTTCCCCCTGTTTTGGTGGTTCTGTAACTTCCACATCAGAGTGTGCTCCTAAGACTTCTAAAAGCATGCTCCACACCTCCTCCTTCTCAGATTTTGGAAAGCACTTCAGATTCTCAAGTCTTTAGAAATCTCACATTGGTATCTTCTTTGTCACTGTAAATTTGACAAAATGCAGTATTCTTAAAATGTGCTGGGTCATCTGAGACTGCTATAACATGAAATATATGGCAGAATGCAGGTAAAATGGCAGGAAACCTACAATTCTCCCCCAAGGAGTTCCGTCACATTTTAATGAACACATTTTAATGAGTGTCTTCAGCATAGAAGCAAGTCCTCTGGAAAGATGGCCAAAGCATGAAGAGGCATATGAATCTGTAGCCTATCTGGCACATATCTTGCAACGCCTGCTACAACAGTGCCATGTGAATACCTGGTTTCATTTTCAGTTGACAATGCTGCCTGCTTCTTTACAATATCTCCAGTAAACGTAAACAAACTTGCTTCTCTTAGCAATTGGCTGAACAAGAAGTAAGACTGAGTGGACTTGTAGGCTCTGAAGTTTTACATTGTTTTGTTTTTGAGTGCAGTTATGTAACCTATATTTGTCAGTTGTGCAATCTCCTCATAGAAGCATTACAGTACTTAGTATTTTTCAATTCAGTTCATACATCTTACCACTTTTACAGTGCAGATATCTGTAATCAAAGTGAGCACTGTACACTTTCAATTCTGTAATTGAAATCAATATATTTGAAAATGTCAAATCCAAAAATATTTAAATAGCAATTGGTATTCTAATTAACAGTGCAATTAATTTGTGACCAATACTTCTGTTAGTCTTAAAGGTGCCACAGGACCCTCTGCTTTTTACAGATTCAGACTAACACGGCTACCCCTCTGATACTTTAATTTTTGAGTTAATCACATGAGTTAACTGCAATTGACAGCCCTAATCCAAATACATATGTGGGTAGACAAACTGGTGCATCGCTCAGACATGTACTATAAACCCTCTGTGGATGTGTGAATGCATGTACCTGTAAATCTCAAATTTCAACATTGCAGCACAGGTCAGGAGGCTGACTTTGCCAGGTATGATCCAGATTAGTGTCACCTCTGTCCTGCAACCTTGGGTGCCTTACAATGCCTTGCCAAAGTAGCTCCCACATGAATTGTTCAGTTTTTCAGCTTGTCTGCATAGTACAGTCTGCTAGCCCCACTTCAGTTACATTTTTATAGCTTGTGGTGAGATGCTTTGCTTGAGCCATCTTACTGACAAAACCCTGTAAGTCAGGACCCCTCTCCCCGAGTCCAGTGAATGCAGTGTATGGGATGGGCAGGGAGAGAGAAGGGGTGCCTTGAGATGTTTGTCCCCTTTTTTTATAGCTTCAGTCCCTCACTAGAGAAATTTCTAGCTGGACACTAGGAGAACCAGCAGGGAACATCCTTCCACATACACCTGCTCACCTGTTCGAGCTTCCTTGGTTTCCCTTCCTGCTTGACTCTTCTTATTGCTTAAATGCAAATTAAGCACAGCACACATTCCTTTGTTTTAGGACAGACCTGTTTGCCAACATCTGTTTGGGCAGAGCCATGGAGTTTGGAACATGTTGAAATGCATATGGCAAAGATTCCCCTGTATGATGTATAAGTAAACTGAGTTTTCAAATGATTACTTTACTATATTTTTATATTTTATAAAGTAGGTGTACTTTGTATAAAATATATTACAACAGTATGTAAGGTGTGAACACAGGTCTAGATTATCACATTGACTCTCTAGCATTCACCTGCAACACCTTAATATCCTCAAAATAATAGGCGCTGACCAGAGCCCCTTGTATCAAGGGCCTGAACCAATAGGGGTTGAATGTGAGCAAGATAAAGAAAGTAAGGGGTCACAGGAGGAACTGAGGGCTCTTCTATTCCTAAGGCATGATCTCAGGCCAGTCCTGATCCCACAGAACTCTATGCCAAAGATCTTATTGATCCCACTGAGAAATGGATTCAGTCTCATTAATTTTCACATTTCAATCAATTTGAATGAAGTAAATAACCTTTGTCAGAATTACATCTGACAAACATAGCCCTGCTTGGTATCTGCTACCTCTGAAGGGATTGATGGTGGGTATTTCCCACCTTAAAGCAACACTGTCACACCATTGCAAAGTGTAGGGCAGAGGACACTAAGAAAACACCTAAACAAATGACATTGCTAAAACATCCCTTAACTCTAATAGCCCTTCAGAAGCAATAAATCCTCCCAGAGCAGGTCCAGAAGTCCAAATACACATTATATGTGGACCATATTGTAATAACCTTTCACAAAGTGCACTCTCTACCCAACCTCACCTTCTGTTTAATCCTGATTCCTGAACTACTTCAATGGCCTTGAGCAAGTCACTTGGTCCTTTTGCCTCCACTTCCCTATCTGTAAAACGGAAATGGTAAGCCTTAAATGTCAGGGATCCTTAATCTTAATACTTCTAAAGAACACTGAATACAGGAAGCCCTTAGCGCTCAGAAAATTGCAGTGAGTGTAATAGTGTTCTTAAGATCTTAATATCACAATTCAGTTTCTTCACTTGTTCCACTACAGTCTGGGATCTCATGATAGAAACTAGACCTACAAGAGGGATGTCATTTGGTTAACCGGTACAAGTAACTTGCCTATCCTTCAAATGGGGGATATGTTGACAATTAAGTGATTTCATCCTTTGCTCCCAAGGGGTGCATGAGCACAAAGGATAACCATTTCACTCCTCCAAGGAAGCTGTATGCTACAGATGCATGAAAAGCCTGCATAGCCTTAAACTCATTAATTGTTCTGAGACTCCTAGTCCTATGAGGCTGGGAATTCTTACCCCAAGCAAGGACTTGCAGAACTAGGCTCATTCTTTGTATATTTACTTTCTAGACTATAATGTACTCCAGTGGCGCAAGAGTGGGTTTCTTCCAAGGAGACATTAGACTACTAACAGATGACATGAAAACCTTGAAGCCAACTATGTTTCCAACAGTACCAAGACTGCTCAACAGGATCTATGACAAGGTAATAAAAGCTGCTGCTTTCCCAGATGAATTTACTTGAAGGGCAACAGAGGGTCCTGTGGCACCTTTGAGACTAACAGAAGTACTGGGAGCATAAGCTTTCGTGGGTAAGAACCTCACTTCTTCAGATGCAAGAAGTGAGGTTCTTACCCACGAAAGCTTATGCTCCCAGTACTTCTGTTAGTCTCAAAGGTGCCACAGGACCCTCTGTTGCTTTTTACAGATTCAGACTAACACTGCTACCCCTCTGATACTTACTTGAAGGGGGATGTGCACTTAAATCTGCTTCCAACAGTTGCAAATTCACACAACTTAGCACTCACTGGAAACTTGGCTTTAAATTAAATGTACTGAAAACCCACACGTTGGGGGCAGAGGTCCTGATTAGAGGAGTGAGAATTGTCTTTATAACCCCTAGCACAATGCAGGGGCTTGGGGGTCATGATTGTAGCTCCTAGATGCAAATACATCATACTTCCCATGAAAATCAAATAAATGTGGATTTTCAACTGTTAACGCTCATGGCAGGAATGTCTGCTTTTATTTAAAGCCAACACAAACCCTGTTGGCAGTCTTTACTGTCATGGCATTCTTTGTAGAGTCTGCATGGCCCATCTACCACAAAGGCAGTCCCTCAAGGTCATGGCTGAGGTGACCACTACACCAAGTGGCACCATTATATTCTCCAATGTCCAGGCTGTCTCTAAATGGAGGAAGATGGCACTGGACACTGAATCTAGCACCCTGCAAATTTTTTTAAAAAGTAATGTTTTCTTTATCATGAAGGAAAATATCCTGGCGAGCTCATGAATAAACTCACTTAAACAGCTTTTTACCTGCAGATACAAAGTGGTGCACAGAATCCATTGAAACGGGTTCTGTTGAACTTTGCATTAGCCAGAAAACTGGACGAAGTGAAGAAGGGCATTCTCCGAAATGACAGCATCTGGGACAAAATGATCTTTAAGAAAGTCCAGGTATGTCTCAAAGATGCATATAATTTTGAGGAACAGAACATATTCAGAGTAACTGCTCCAGGCCCAAATAAGATGATAGATGAGCTGCTGGAGATAAGCAAAGGCTAGAACAGCAGGGGAAGCCAAAAAAAACCATACTATAACCACTGTAATGGTGTTTACCTTGGATCAGAGCTGAAAGCAGGAGTCTGACATGAGCTGAAGAACCAGGCTGTAACGTAGCAGACTTGGAACATCTGTAGATCAGGCCCAGAATGGGAAACATGTAACAGAGGTGAATTACACACAAGGATGTGTCACAACACTACACTGTTTTATAGCAATAGTTCAAACCAACACAGTAAAACTATTAGAGTTGCAGTGATTAACTTCATTGTACACATGCACAAATGCAACTTTGAGTTGCTGTGTTCCAGTTGGACGGAAGTGTCTGGGGAACATATACTCTGCACCTGAGTTTAGTCTGAAGGTGGAGTTGAGCTGAAACTGAACCAACTGGAAGATGGGACTGCTTCTTTAAAATCTAGAAGTGTCCAATCCTTGGTGATTGCTCCTTATGGTAGTATTAGTGTAAGGTGTAATACACCAGATACTTGTCTGTTATCTAGGAGAATAGCCTAGTTCTTTGTTCAGTGGGCGGCCACTGGATCAACAACCAAATTGGGGCAATAGCAGCATGGATAGGGGAGGGAATGAGATCTGGAAGCTAAAGCAGGAGATGAAGAAGGTAGAGATCTAATCCTTGAGTGATCGCTGGCTGGCCATGTAAAATGGATAAATGACAAGCATTCCACCTCCACTTTGGATATAGCATGTAGCTACCTCACTTGAGATACTGTAATTCTTGGCACCTTAAAAAGCACCCTGAGACCCTTGCCAAATTAGCTGGGGGGTGGGGAGAGGAATGCTGATCTGACTTGACTTGGCTGCCTTGAAGTAATTCCAAAAAGTAGCTACCATGTTCTAGAGCCAAGTGGGACTGAATACAGTAATGTCTCAACTTTTCCTTTTGGGAAGCTTGGTGCCTGCACCACTGATGCCTGTTAGATAGGAAGACCTGTTAGCATGTCTTGTGATCCTCTCCCTTCCATGAATGGCAACTAAGCCTTAGTCCTCCATTAGCTGGAGCAGTTCTCAATTCTGCTCAAGAATGGTATGCTGCTTTTGGAGGGCTTGTGTGGCTTGGACAATGACTTGCTAGCTACTTGTGGCAATGGTTGCTGTTAAGGAGAGGGGGAGGAGGCATACCTTGAATGAAGTCATAAGTTCCTGTACACAGCTTTAAAATGAGATGCTGATGAGTAACAAACCCTTGACTCCTATAGATTGAGGCTCTGCTTTTTGACTACTCTAATCATTTCTTGCAGGAGACCATGGGTGGGCAAGTGCGTATAATGGTAACAGCAGCTGCCCCCATATCTCCCTCTGTCCTGACACTTCTCAGAGGAGCATTGGGATGTCAGGTGAGCCATGTTTGCCATCTTATTCCATGGTGGAGACTCTTCTCTGAGACTAGGGTTAACTTCTCAGACTTGATTTGACAGAACACTTTAGATGGCACTTTCACTGACAAGTGACACTGGCCCAGACTGAGTGTAGTGGGGGATTATTTTTGTATGAAGTATGGACTTCTCAGCATGTAGCTAAGACAAATGCCATAGCATTCCACATTGAAGAAAACAGTTTTGCACTAAAAGATCTTTTAGACAGACTCTACATTGACTCTTGATCACACAAACTCTTCTCCCCATCTATGTACTTGCACTTTTCTAGCTGGATCCAACATCCTACAATCTTTAGTGTTCGTGCTATGTAGAATAAGGGCCTCTTCCTGAATGAGTGGAGGATGAGGTTGCTTGGAAGGTTGACACTGTCAGGCATCTCATATAGCCAAATCGGAAGACTCCCTGCTATGAAAAGTTTACTCCAAATAGAAAGCAAAGGGTGGAGAGGAGCAGTAAAGCAGATGACTGAATTTAAAGCCTCTTGTAGTGCCACAATCCAATTAAGACTTGTTCTTTTGCACATGTTCCTCTCTGCAAATTAAGTTTGCAATCCCCACGCTCTAGCATTAGTATAGCAAGGGGAGAACACAAACCTTTTTGTGGTATGTTTTGAGTAGTTCTTCCCTCCAGCAAATGCTCTCTGCAATACAGCAGTCCAATGTGCAGGGGAGTGGAATGGGGTGCCAGGAGTTTTTAGCAACGTGCCCTATTTGCAAGTGTTGGCACTTCAGACACTTTATGCAGGGTTCTGTGGCAGGAGCATACCACTAGCTCTATGCAGGGGTGTGTGGTGGGAATGGCTCTGGAGGGAACTGGGAAAGGAGTCTGGACAGCTCCGCTCAGGGAGGAAACAGATTTAACTTTTTCTTGCCAATAGGAAGCGTTTAGATGGGATCTCTCTGCTCAAATCAGCACTTGAGCTGTTAACAGAGGCCTGCACTAGGAATTCTGTGTTTATATGAAGGAACTGGATGTAGGCTCAACCTTCTCAGTGGTAAAATTCTGATCATACCAAAACAGTGGGCTATTAGATCTGGATTTTTTACAATAGCTGTACACAATTATTCTTTTCTATATGTCTATTGCATACAAAGGCTGGATATGCCAAAAGTGGCAAAATACTTCATATGGTCATGTAAAGTGCATCTTGTGCCCATCTGTAGAGTGTCAACTCTTATGTTACAGCAGGGACCACCCAAGGACTCCAGCACTAAAAGGATATTTGTTTCCATCTTCTCCAGATTTTTGAAGCCTATGGTCAGACAGAATGCGCAGCTGGCTGCACCTTCACAGTGCCTGGAGATTGCACATCAGGTATGGTTGAGATTGAAAGTCTTCCCTGAAGCTGCTAAAGGCAGATGCCTCACGGCCATGGAAGGTGTTGCGCAACTAAATTGTCCTAGGAGCCTTTGAAAAGATCACCCTGATTCCCACCTGGTAGACAGAATTTAAATACTCTTTCAGTTTATTGTTGCCCTGTTGTGCACACAACTTCTCAAACACCCATTAGCACCAGTTAACCTTGCTTTGCCTTTTCTATGAGGGAGGGCTTGCTAGCCTGAATAGCATCTCTTCTGTTAAGCATGAACTTACTGACCTGGTGGCTTAATGGTATAGTTCTGTTGGGGGCTGAAGAATAGAAATGTGTTCTTTGGGCATAAAAGGCTTTAAAGGACCAAAGCGCACATGCATATCTTCCTTGGTCACGCTTCACCCAGAATCTCCAATATCTCTTCTAAAACCCAATAAGGGCCTCCCAAATTCATAGCCACGAAAAAGGTGCCCCCATACCATGAAATCTAGTAACCTTCTGCAAAATCTGGCCTTTCATGTGCTTTTACCCTCCTTATAAAGATTTCACAGGGGAGACCAATGTTTCCCAAATTGGGGGTCCTGACCCAAAAGGGAGTTGTAGGGGGTTGCAAGGTTATTTTAGAGGGTCACAATATTGCCACCCTGACTGCTGCCTTCAGATCTGGGTGGCCAGAGCTGCAGCTGTTGGCCAGGTGCCCACCTATGAGGGTGGTACCTTGCCAGCAGCAGCACAGAAGTAATGGTGGCAATAGCAGACCAGGCCATCCTTACTTCTGCACTGCTGCTGGCAGTGGCTCTGCCATCAGAGCTGGGTTCCCAGCCAGCAGCCACCATTCTCCAGCTGCCCAGCTCTGAAAGCAATGCACCACCAGCAGCAGCGCAGAAGTAAGGGTAACAATACTGCAACCCCCTACAATAATCTTGCAACTCCTTTTTGGGTCAGGACCCCTACCATTGCAACACTGAAATTTCAGATTTAAATAGCTGAAATCATGGCATTTACAATTTTAAAAATCATATGACCATGAATTTGGTAGGGACCTAAACATCATCCAGGGAGGCATTGTTATGTGGTTAGGTGTTTCTGAACAACATGGAATATAAAATGGATCTTGATTCAGTATCTTCCTGGAGGAATGCAGAGCTGTTTTATTGCTCATAATAAAACAACCTAATTATTGGGTAACTAATCCTCAATACAACCATTATTCAGGAAACTGCTAGATCCAACTTGGATCACTTAATAACTATGAATCAAAACTACTAGACAGAAATCCATTTACCAGCACACAGTAGCTGAGACTTAGGACAGGGTAAAATTTCAAATACAATTGGAAAAGATGAGCAGGGGGGATCTTGGGCAGAAATTATTACCCAAATTAGAAAACTGCTAGGACATGAGATGGAGGGAGCAAACTAACTTACACATGTCCTAGGATTTTAAACAATCAGTGGTAAGGACCAATGACTTCTATCTCAAAAGATGTAGGAGTTTCAGCATAAAGAATAACCTGGCAGCTAAAATGTTCACCTTTAATCAAGATCTGTTGGGTTTGTTTTCCTGCAGCAGTGAAGAACATCCCTGATCCAACCATTACTTTCCTACCTTGTATAGTACACAGTTTAGAAACTCCAAAACAATATGGGGGGGGGGGCTGAAAGAATCTCAAGGGTTTGAATTCCAGTCTCTAAAGTTGAAACTGACTTTAAATTGACTCCCTCAAAACACCTTGAGGGTGTGAGGAAGTCACCCATGGATTCTGCAAAAGGTTATATCTTGCAAATAAAATCTGCCTAAACTTCTCATGCAGGCCATGTTGGAGCCCCTCTACCCTGCAATATCCTAAAACTAGAAGATGTGGCTGACATGAACTATTTCTCTTCCAATAACGAAGGAGAGGTAGGCAAACCTGTCTGGAGTGATGCTGTAAGGATTGCTGCAATGCTACATGGAATGACAACTCTTGTTTGCATGCTGTAGGTCTGCATTAAAGGACCAAATGTCTTCAAAGGTTACTTAAAGGATCCTGAGAAAACAGCCGAAGCTATTGACACAGATGGCTGGCTTCACACTGGAGACATTGGGAAATGGATGCCAGTAAGTTTTCATTGGTTTAATACCTGCTATAGGAGGAACACTTCCCTAGTTGGGTGAGGAATCTTGGGGAAGTGATGATCACTACTAAACTTGCAGTGAAGGCAAAAAGTATTGGACTATTGTAGGGTACATAATACTAGTATCTTCCCAAACTGTTAAAGATAGGCCTAAGCATCTTTCTTTTGGATATATACTCCAGATAACTCTAACCAGTTAAATGGGGGAGCTTTGTTTGGCATACTACAAAGATAATATAGACATAGAATTGGAGTGTTGATCAAAACTTAGATGTCAGTGTAGAGTCCATCTAAGGACCCCTTTTCACCACTATGATGGTACAATATGTGGTTAAACAAAGATACCAGTAACTTAAAGTTTCTTGCATGAGGACGGAGTGCCCAAGACCAATTAGCTCAGACAAGGGAGGCTTCAAATAACACCTGTCAGGCCAGTAATTTAACTCCAGAACATGCCATTGCTTTCACAATGATCAGGCAAGGTGAGATCTTCTCTTAATAAAGAGAAAATAAAGGTGCTGTCTAATCATGTCCTGAGATAATTGGAAGAATAACTGAGGAGTTGGGGCTTAAGTTAATCAGTTTCTCTGAACCAATTAGTACCTCTCAACTTCTCTGTGGGGTTGTGAAGATGCAGCTGTTTGAGACAAGCCACATGATTCCATGCAACAAAAATGAAATCTTTTGCAAAAGGGAGTAGGTCAGCTTTTTAGAAGCAAGCTTTAATTTGAGGGGGAAGGAATGACTCTAAATATTAGGAAATACCTTAACATTAAAACATTACCATAGAATGGAACTCTGAAGATCATTGACCGAAAGAAGAACATCTTTAAGCTAGCACAAGGAGAGTACATTGCACCAGAGAAGATTGAAAATGTCTACATCAGAAGTGCTCCTGTAGCGCAAGTTTTTGTACATGGGGAGAGTTTAAAGGTAAACTGCTTCTTTCTTGAGTGCTTTACTCCCTAAATAAGAAATGAGTGCTAAGAATTGGGCCTTCTGAGGTATTACCTTGAGTACTTCAGACCCATAAATTGCTCTGAAGCTGGTTCTGTGTACAAGCTGCAGCTTCCCCTCCAGAGCCTCTGTGGGGTATAGCTGGCCTGTGATAGACAAGAGGTCAGACTACTAGTGGACTCTAGGCTTTAAACTCTGCCTGCTAACCAGGCTGTCGCTTGCTAGCCTTCCCATTAGAGGGCAGGAATCTTCTCTTCAGCAGTGTTTGTCAGGATGCTATCCCACAATTGTTATGATCTCTAAGTAGGCTGGGAGGTGATGAGAACTAACTTGGGGGTAATTCAATATCTGTGTGGGTTTCAAATGATCAGAAGTTGCCTAAGTGATATCACTGCAGTGGATTAAAAATTCCCATGTATTTCAATGGGAGCACTTAGACCAAAGCTGAAATCTTAAACCAGAGGGTGATCATCACTGTTAAGAAATGGGATGCCCAGAGTATAGGCTGGGTGGCTAGACTCTGATTTGGAGAAGTCATTAAACTGTAGCTCACACTTTGAGCTGATTTAAATTATGCAAAACTCTAACTCATATGGTAAGTAGTTTTGGTGTATGTAACACTCACCCTATCCAGAGGACTCCAGCAATTGTATTAGACTCTTAGACTTTAAGGCCAGAAGGGGCTATCATGGTCATCTAGTCCAGTGATTCTCAAACTTTTGTACTGGTAACCCCTTTCACGTAACAAGCCTGAGTGAGCCCCCCCTATAAATTAAAAACACTTGAATATATTTAACACCATTATAAATGCTGGATGCAGAATGGGGTCGGGGCTGACAGCTTGCAACCCCCCCATGTAATAACCTCGCAACCCCCTGATGGGTCCCAACCCCCAGTTTGAGAACCCCAATCTAGTCTAACCTTCTGCACATCACAGGCTACAATCTCACCCACTCCCTTCTGCAATAAGGCCATAACCCAGGCTGACTTACTGAAGTTTCCAAATTGTGATTAAAGATTTCAAGTTACAGAGAATACCGTTTACTCTAGTTAAAACCAGCCCATGACCAGTGCCCCATGCTGTTAGAGGAAGGCAAAAAAACCAAGTGTTCTGCCAATCTGATCTCAAAAGTCCTTCCTGATACCAAACAGGGTGATGGGTTATGCCTTGAGCATGTGGGCAAGATCTGCTAGCCAGACACCTGGAAAAGAATTTTCTGCAATGATTGCCACTGTTTTTTTAATTGATCCATGATGCATGTATTCTGTCCATATCAGTGGTGGCAAAGTGAGAACCCTATAGTTCTGCAAAGCCTCTTTGGGTTGAGATTCTAGGTCTGACTCCTGTACTGAGTCCAACAGTTAACTGTTGAACAGGATTGCATTAAACTTTTGACACTTTCATATCATACATTTTGTTCCAAATGTGACTCTTTCCACAGTCCTCTCTAGTGGGTGTAGTGGTTCCTGACCCTGAGGTACTTCCAAAATTTGCAGCAAAACTTGGAATAAAAGGTTCATCTGAAGAAATTTACAAAAACTCAGTAAGTGCCTTTTTATCTTAAGATTGTATCTTCTAGGTGCATTATATTTGTGCTGCAGAGAATAATAGTCCTGCAGAAACTGCCTTAATGTGGATTTAGGATATTTCTTTAGTGTCTTTAGAAGGTTTTTAAATGTTAAGCTTCCATTTAAAATACTAGTTGCTAGTCCTTAGTCACAACTGTTTTGAGTATGTCCTGGAGCAAGCACTAGGTTGAGGTGGCCAGGCCTGAGTTCCAATCTTGGCTCTGCCATTGCCACAGGGGTTTAGGAAGACTAAGACAGTGCAATGATTTCCAATCTGGCAAATGAGGATAATGCTCTACTGGCTTTCATGGGGATGTGGCTAATGTTTATAGGGCTCTGAACACAGTACTGAGTGGTAAGTATCCAACACCTCTAAGCAGAACGTCACAATGGGACCACTACCCCACCATGGATTTAGAAAGGGAGGTAGTTTTAAACTTCTGCTTGCTGTGTTACATGGTCTGTTTTTCAACTTGGTCTATATTAGGTATTGAAAAAAGCTATTTTAGAAGACATGGTGAAAGTAGGAAGAGACGCTGGCCTTAAGTCCTTTGAACAAGTGAGTATTTGGGGTGGGGAGGGATAGCTCAGTGGTTTGAGCATTGGCCTGCTAAACCCAGGGTTGTGAGTTCAATCCTTGAGGGGGGCCATATAGGAGGGGGGGAAATAGTTGGGGATTGGTCCTGCTTTGAGCAGGGGGTGTTGGACTAGAGGACCTCCTGAGGTCCCTTCTAACCCTGATATTCTATTTAGGATTATGAACTTTCTGTAACCAACATTAGCACAGGCAAGCAGTGGCTGCTAAAGGCCTGCTATGCATTGCTGTAGCTTAAACTAGTCCTGAACCACATTAGTAAAGAACCTATCCATATGGAAATTCAGTGGCTTTTCAGTTTATCATGGTGCCGATACACTTTCTAGCACATCACTGACAGCTAGTTTAAATGTCTGTCTGTCTTTCTACATTCAGGTTAAAGACATCTACATTCATCCAGAGATGTTCACTATTGAACAAGGACTCCTGACTCCAACCCTGAAGGCAAAAAGAGCAGAACTCTCTAAATACTTTCAGACCCAAATTGAAGCCCTCTATGCAAATATGCAGGAATAATAGGGTGGCCTTCTAAACACTCATTGAGATTTCTGTGGAATACCAAAGCACTCCTCAGGACAGTAAGTCACCTACTGAGAACAAGATTGAATAGAGGAGCAAGAGGAATCTTAACAGGAAGATGATACATTTATACTTGCCAATTTTATGCCTTGGTTTGGACTTCATCACAATGATGACCATAAGCTATTGTGTTCCAGTTGCCTAATCTCTGGAATAGGCACAAGATTCCAAGTAACATGGAAGCTCTTACTTTCAGACTGAAGCACACTGATGTCTAAAATAAGTGCTTAGGAAGCAAATGGGCAGGTTCTACTAAGCTTCATCCTTCATCAAAAAGTGGTGGTCCCTCTCCATGCCCTCCACTTATTAAACTATGAAATTGTCATTGGCTGGAAGACTGACCATTCATTCATTCATAGTGCCTCCAGCACTTAAGCCTGAAACTATTTGTATTGTGCTTCAGCTGCCTTCTGGTAACCACTGCTATGTGAAGCAATAAATTTTAATTGCACATTCAAAAAACCTGTACTGTAGGAGTAATCATTTCTGCACAGTCCTTGGTGAAATTCAGTCACTCAAACCATAGTGGTAGAATGTCTTCACAGAATGCTTTGTTAAGCAGAGATCTTAGCTCAAATTATAGCTGACCTACTGGCTTCCTGCATGCATACCACCTGAGCTACAGGGCAAATATGGGGTGATTTAAAAACTGAGACCTCTATCCATCTGATCAGTTGAGTGTAGCTGTTTTTTGTCCACTGTCCTTGCCTATGGAATACCAAGTCAGTCCAGTGTTAGTGCTGGAGGTTCCAGCAGCAAGCCCTAGCCTTCCACTAAGGCCACCAGAAGTGTCCTTTCAAAGCTCTCCAGCAACTTACAACTTCATAACAGTTTTCTTAATATTAGCTCATGTCTAAATCTCCCTGTCAAATTGTCTCCTAATCTACCAGGATAGGTTAAATAGGAAGAGAAGTGTGCAACCTGAGAATTTTTTTCTAGTAGCGATCAGGTGAGAAGTGCCTCATGCTGTTGCACATGTCTCTTCCATTATCATTAATGGGAAGTAGCAAGCAGCTGACAACAGAAGGCAAAGGGGGGGGAGAGAAGGCTAAGCAGAGATTTGTATAAAATAATACACAGGAATTAAAGTCCCTCCCCACATAAAGCAAAAGCTTTGTAAAACCAGGAATTATTGGGGAACCAATCCAGTAGCTTTCCTTCAGCAGAAGAATGGAAACTTCATTTGTAACTCTTCCTGAGATGAGGCTTAGGCCAGGTCTACACTGGTATAACGACATTGCTCCAGGGTGTGAAATGTCCACACATCTGACAGTTACCCCAACCTAAGCCCCAGTATAGACACTGCTATGTCAACATAGTTACTGCCTCTTGTGGAGGCAGATTAGCTACACCTATGGGAAAACTCTTCTATCCACATTGTAGCACTTTAGTGAAGACGCTACTGTAGTGCAGCTGTGTTGGTGAAGTGCTTAAGTGTAGACCAGCCCTTATACTTTCCCAATGCCCCAAGGGATTTGTGAATGGTTTCATAGATGCCTAGCACACCAACACTGGCAAGATTAATATTTTGCCTGTAGCAAGCTTGATACCAAGACCTTGGATCTTTGGATGTATCGACATGAACTGGATGCAACTGGGATGTGTAATCCATATGTAAGCTCTCCTTTAGAGTGCTAGGCATACCTGTTCATGCCACAACCTTCCAAAGAGGGTTCTAATGGTTAAACCAACAAAAGGATGGGACAACTTTCCTGGGAATTGTGGAACAGCTTCTGGAACAGGAATAATCTCCTCACTCCCACAGCTTCTCCCACTAGAAGAGACCCCTCTCTAAATGTTCTTTCAAAGGTAATAGTGACTACAGTCTACAT
Source organism: Chrysemys picta bellii (assembly GCF_011386835.1). Taxonomy (NCBI): domain Eukaryota; kingdom Metazoa; phylum Chordata; order Testudines; family Emydidae; genus Chrysemys; species Chrysemys picta. The sequence goes on along the minus strand of NC_088797.1, from coordinate 118,685,881 downwards.
TGCAGGTGGTGGTTTTTTGTTTTTGTTTTTTTTGCAGCCCTGAGTCTCAGAACCCAGGTCAACTGACTCAGGCTTGTGTTATGGGATTAAAGTAGCAGTGTGGACAATCCAGGCTTGGGCTGGAGCCTCGCCTCGCCTCTGAGACTTGCCCCCTCACTGGACTTAAAGGGGGGGGGGATGCTCCCTCCCAAGCCAAAATATCTACACAGCTACTTTTAGCCCCATAATATAATCCCTAGTTAGTTGATCCCAGCTCTGAGCTGCACTACCATGTGGCTCTTTGATAGGTGTACCCTAGAAGTCAAGCCAGTTTTGTCAATCACTCTGATTAACCTAGACCCCTGATGATCAGGTGAGTCTGATATGCCTGCTTAAAGGATACCACTAGGGTTGCCACTCTTCCACAGTGCTTGGTTCTCACTGTCCCAGAGAAGCTCTAGTGTAGCTGAGATCCACAGGACTTTGTGGTGCTGGGTTGTATTACAGTAGCATCTAAAGATGGGCACACTAGTGTGGGGCAGGGACTTTGTTGTCCACTACACAACACTTGATTTTTCTCCACCCCAGAAACATAATTTGATCAGACCAATGAACTTCTAGGTAAGATGTACCTGGATACCAGAATGCATTAGAGGCTAATAAGAAAATCCATGATGACTGTACTTAACTTTTAGCAACCAGGCTGCTAAGTGTAGGTGCTTCAGGTCTGGATGAGAATTCTGGTGGCTTCTGCATGTGCTGTTGAGTTTAAGTGCCTTCTGGGCCAGAAGATGGTTGCCACACTTTATATTTAAAAAACAAGAAAGATGGGCTCATTTTTTGCCTAGGATTCTATTTCTGTTGCCATGGAGAAGATTTGTCCTCTACTTCTCCCTTCCCAAAGCAGGGAGTGACACTCATGCCTAGGTCCTTACCAAATTTGGTCCATTTCATGGTCAAGATTTTAATCAAACTTCATGATTTCAGCTATTTAAATCTGAAATTTCAGTGGTGTTGGGGTCCTGAACCAAAAAGGGGTGGGTGGGTAAGGGCTTGTAAGGTGGCTATAGCAAGGATTGCAGTACTACTACCCTTACTTCTGTGGTGCTGCTTCTGGAGACAGTGTTGCCTTCAGAGCTGGGCAGCTGGAGAGCAGCAACTGATGGCCAATAGCCCAGTCTGAAGGCAGAGCCACTGCTACCAGCAGTGTAGAAGTAAGGATGGTATGGTATTGCCACCTTTAGGCAGTAGGGCAGAAGTAAAGAGCTGGGCTCTGTCAGCTGCCACCACTCTCTGGCTGTCCTGCTCTGCAGGCACCAGTGGAGAAGTTAGGGTGGCATAGTATGGTATTGCCACCTTTATTTTTGCACTATTGCTTGCTGGCAATAATGCAACTCTCAATATAACCTTGTGACCTGTCCTTATAACTCCCTCTGGGTCAGGATCCCCAATTTGAGGAAACATTCATCTCCCCCCATTAAATCTGTACGGTAGACAGATTTCAGTCCAGGATGTTTTTTATAGCTGTAAATTTGGTAGGGACCTACTCATGCCTTAGTCACAAGCCTTACTTACCTAGAGGTAGACTTTCCTAGAACATAATTGCTTGCTATGTTGCTTTCTGTCCCTTTGAAGTGGCCAGTATTGGCCACTGCCAGACAGGATACTAGACTCCATAGACCACTGGTCCCATCCCATTGAGCCATGTTTGTGGTGTGGGCTTTTTTGCTCAGACACCACTGAGAGCTGTTGAAGTTAACAAAAACATTGGATTTTTGGAACGATTTTGTCTTTAAAATATGCTTCCTTCCATGTGAGCCTCCCTTCCACCATGAACATGCAAGGGGCTAGAATAAAAACTGTGTTGGCTTGTAGCATGTTGGTACTGACTGCCTAAAAAGGGATATTGAGATCTCAGAATTACTTACCTTTGCATTCCATCACGTGCGTGGTTCCATCTTCAAAAGGAACAGCTTGAGAAACCCACTCCAGAGCAGAAGCAGTGAGGGTTAGCTGGCTCTGAACAGGCAGTCTGTAACTCTAACCCTGCAGCACATGTAAATGCTGCCTCACAGAAGGGAGAGCACTTGGATTTAGTCAGCTCTTAAGTGGGCATGAGAAGGAGTGCTGGGTGGAAGCAACCATCATGCTACTAGCTACCTTGTGGGGGGTTTTTTTTGGGGGGGGGGGGGAAAGAAGAGAGGGAAGGAGAAGAGGAAAAACAAATCACAAACTACAGCACAGCATTTAGAATGTTATAAATGATCAGTGGATAGTAAATTGACAACTTCTTCTGTGGACACTCTGGTAACCTGAGTAGGATGGTGGAGCTTAGTCCTATACTACCAGTGAAAGGCATTAACCCCATTAGTGAAGAGAGATGCTGTATAGAAGAAACTAATTTTTGCTGGAACAGGATAAGCTCATACTATAATGTAAAACACAATTGCATTTGTAACTTTAACAGAACCTTGAGGATTTATTTTGAAGTGTTCACAATCTCCTGATGGCTCTTTGCAGTTTTAATTCTCAAGGTCTACACTCTTTCATTATAATAAGTGAGGGAAGGTGGGTATTGACTCACATGTGGCTTCTTCAAAGATGCTTGACCAAAACTAACTTATTCAGCCATCATGTATTCTGCAGGAATGCTAATGGGAGTTTAGTGTACGGCAGCAAGTTGCTGCCATCTTAAAGTTTGTTTTATCTAAGCAGGAAAAAACAAACACCTTGTTCCTACTCAGTGTAAGGTCAAATTCTCTTCCACCCCCTTGAAACTCTTAAGTTATTCTAAGCTTAAGTCAGGTACCAATCAGAGATGAAGTTATGACCTGACTCTCTAGGAGTAGGTCAATTGTATCAGAAAACTTCTCCAGTACATAGTTGTAGTTACCACTTAAGGGAAATTAAGTAAAGGAATTCATACTGTAAAACAAAGCATGTTTTATGCTTTTGGTTTTATTAGGATTTAGATGATCTTCCATAGGGAGGTGCTATGCATGCCACAGTTTCTCTTACTGACTCTTGGTACCTGCTCAGTTTTCACCTAAACAAATTCCTAGTCCTCATAGTCATAGAGACCTTCATATGATGAACTTTAAGTAAACTTACCCTATCTCCATAGGTAGGGATTTAAACAGCCTATTCAGCTGACAGGTTCATAGCCTCCACTGATATACCTCCATAATGTTTTGATGCAACCAGACACTTTGGCCGACACCTGCTGCTGCCTTCACAGAGGAAGTTAATGGCAAACTTCCTACATTATTCCATGGAATCCTGTTTTTAGCTAGAAACTAGGCCAGTTAGGAATGCAGACAAGCTGAATGGTCTACTTGGAGAAACATGGACACATTGTCCATGTGTCAGTATATAATGCCTGCATCTGTAACTTTCACTCCATGCATCCAAAGAAGTGAGGTTTTTACTCACGAAAGCTTATGCCCAGATAAATCTGTTAGTCTTTAAGGTGCCACCAGCCTCCTTGTTGTTTTTGTAGATACAGACTAACACAGCTACCCCCTGATACTTGGAGAAACAGACATTCAAGTGAGTCGCTACAACTGTCAATTCTCTACTAAACATGAAAGTCATTACCAAGCTAGGGTGCCTGGCCAACACTGCAGGAATTAAGGCCCATTAAGCAGTTAGGCTAATGCCACTACATACCCTTGTGTATAGTGTCATTAGAACCCTCAAATGGTTGAAATCATTAAAGTAAAACCTAGCCAGAGTCATGGGTGGGGAGGGTATGTCACAGCAGTAGACATAGGAAGCACTGAGTCAAAGCTAATAGATGACTACTGGGGATGATCCCAGCAGGAGACAATAGAAGCAGTTAGGACCAGTTTGAACTACTTAAGGGACTGTCAAGGGGTTCTAATGACACTATCTCAGCTCTCCTCTTCCTGCAACTAATTTTACCAACAGCTCCCAGCCTCTCTGAGAACAAAAAACACTTGCTGGCTTTAAAAGGATTCTCACTGGGTACAAAGGAGAACTCTGACAGTGGAACTTAGAGGTGTGTTAAGTAGCTAAGCCTACCTTGGCTATCATTATGGAATGTTAACACTTTAAAACATACAGAGGGGCCTATGGCACCTTTAAGACTAACAGAAGTATTGGGAGCACAAGCTTTCGTGGGTAAGAACCTCCCTTCTTCAGATGCAAGTAATGGAAATTTCCAGAGGCAGGTACAGAGAACCTCATTATCTCCATACTGATTTATACCTGCCTCTGGAAATTTCCATTACTTGCATCTGAAGAAGTGAGGTTCTCACCCACAAAAGCTTGTGCTCCCAATACTTCTGTTAGTCTTAAAGGTGCTACCGGCCCCTCTGTTGCTTTTTACAGATTCAGACTAACACAGCTACCCCTCTGATACTTTAAAACATGCATCCTGCTGAGAGAAAAAAAACCCAAACAATCAATGATTTACGCTAACTGCTAAATAAAATCAGTTTGGAGGAAGAAGGATGTTAATCCCTATCACCAGTCACAGGATCCCAAAACCTGTTGCCCTGCAGGCTGATAAACAGTTGGTCTATACAGGGCAGCCTAGGAGTGAAGGAATTATGAAATTCCATCTTGAGACAAGCAAGGGCACAAGGCCCAGCCCCTGTAGTGGGTGCTCAGACCAGAAAGGGAACAGAGGTGCTGCTAACTCTGCAACTGTGCCATTAATTAGGTGAAAAGAAGAACAGGAGGACTTGTGGCACCTTAGAGACTAACAAATTTATTAGAGCATAAGCTTTCGTGGACTACAGCCCACTTCTTCGGATGCTGTAGTCCACGAAAGCTTATGCTCTAATAAATTTGTTAGTCTCTAAGGTGCCACAAGTCCTCCTGTTCTTCTTTTTGCGGATACAGACTAACACGGCTGCTACTCTGAAACTTTTTATTAATTAGGTGGACTTTCTCCCTTACCAGAGTATATAGAGGACAGTGATTACAGTTAGGAAGATCAAGAATTGAAACATTACTATCTCAAAGTTCCATCACTGTAAGCTCCTTTCAGATCCAGATCTTTTCCCATTTCTGCACTTGTAAATTGACTAGAGTGACATTTTAAACATTTAAATGCACAGTCATAATACACACATACAGAATACACTGTTTATTTGCAATTGACAAAAGTTTACACATTATTAAAAGTCACAGGTAGCAAATCATACTTGCATTTGAATTCCAAGTTTACTCTATAGTTTTCAAAGGGGCACCTGGGACACATGGCCAACTAATATACAAAGGAAAAGCAGCATGCATTAGCCACAGATACCGTTGTGGGAAAATTTAGAAATAAAGGTCCCTCAGTCTGCAATTAAAAAAATCCTTCATTTAAACAGTAAAGAAAACACAATCAAATCTGTCCTAAGGTGGAAAAACCTTTGTATCTCAAAGGCATCTATGTGGAATGGCTTCTTCAGTTATAAAAACATTAATAAAAATATATGCAAACCATGGCACTAGGGTACCCTTTAATTGTGAGAAAAAGAAGTCACTTTCACACCATATTTCCTGCATAAGTCTAAATATACAGAAGGTTTCAAGTAAAGGACTGTGGTCTGAAAGGAACATTTCCATTTATTCGTAAAGACGATGAGACGGCTATCTATTTTTCTTCTCTCCATCCAATGGTTGATCCATTTCAGAGTCATACAGGCATTTTTCCACACATTTCCTTGGGAACCAGCCTCTGACTCTCATTCCAGCTGGTGGTAAGAAAAGATACATTAATGAGTTATAATATAGCATTTACCAGGGATCCTCCTGTGTATTCATTCTAATAGATAATCATCATGTAACCCTCAAAATGCAGGACTTGACATTACTCACTCTGATGACTGGCTTAGGATCAGTGTTTACTGAAGTTAACTGCCAAACCACATTTAGCCCTAGGCAGTCTCAGACCTTCCAAGAAAGACACACACATCATCATAACTTATCCTCATCTTTCCTTGTTTCTAGTCTGATTTGGAGCAGCCAAAATTGGAACTTAGAAATATCTATTCTGAAGCTGGTATTCCAAGCTGCTTTTCCACTATAAAGTATTAATTCCTAACTGTTTGAGATAGAAGCTGCTAAAAAAAGTCATTGGAATTTAAGTACAGATGGGCAGGCCAACGGGAGGGGAGCGGGGAGGTGGGGGGGGGGGGGGGAAGAGATGGGAGGGGTGGAAGCCGGTACAAATTACCAGGACCTGGTGGTCCGGAAGGGAGCCCGGGGCCTGGCTTCCCCCATCTCTCATCGACCCTGTTTAGCCAGTCCGCTCTTGCTGGGGGGCCCGAACCCACTCTTGGCGGCCCTTCAGATGGGGTTAGATATATCAAGATAACAGTCAGAACTACTTGACTCTAAAATCTGATACATCTTGTTAGAAATTAATTTTCTGTAGAATTAGACAGAGAACTTACATACTGTTTATAGTTATGATGGTTCATAAGACATGGATTTAGAATCAGTCTTGATTCAGGGACACTAACAAGCTCCAGATGTTGGAGCAGTCTATTTTGCATTAAATATATTTTTTTAACTAAACTATTTATTTAACAGGTTCACAAATCATTGCCCTCTAAATACCAGAAATAAAATGATAATCATGACAACAGTGAGGGTTTTTTTGTTCAGAGAAACATGCAGTGATATATTCATCAAATCTCTGTTTAATAGGGTTTTACCAAATTACAGAATGAACCTCTTAATACCATCCAGGATATGTTTCTGTAGAATTTATTAAACTGAGTGAAAATTCAGCCTTTATTCCTTTATAAAACCTGGAGTATCTATCAAACGTTAATATTCAAAAAAGTTGGATCAGTTTGCTGGGTGTTTTTTGTAGCTGAAGGTATGTCAATTCTATATTCTGAAGATTAACATTTACTATTTACCATATTTTAGTTAATGGAGTTAACTAATTAATGGTTTTTACATTTGCAGTGTACCAGCCTAGACTACACTGCTAAAACTATAACACGGATTTGCTTCTTGAAGAATAATTAAAAGTAATTGCTTTGTACCGTCAGTAGTTGAGTCAAGAACTTTGTCTCCATACATCCAGTGTCTGAAAAAGGTGCAAAGATATTCATTAGACAGTAGGGCTAAATCACACAAACTTCTCTCAATCAAGTATAAATGTATAAAGCCACTAACTTTAAGCCTCTAGTGGCCAAAATCAGATCCCCTTTACACAGTGCAATTCTCGGTTCTTCAGTGCATGGGGTTGTGAAGAATGTTTTAACACCTTTAGTCACAGGGCAGCAGGCACCACTGTAATCTTCTACTGCTCGGTACCGCACCTGCCAATTTAAAGAGATCACAGACATGTTGTAGTGCAAGAAGTCACTCCTTTGCTGTCAGTCTCACTTTTCCATTAGCCTTAATTTCATACTAAAATCTATTCAAGCATACTGAGACTCTGATGTGTAATGACAACTACTGTCACAGCCACTCTAAAGTCTATGTTAACTGTTTAAAAAAAAAAAAAAAAAGAAGATTGGAGTAATTCTTATCTTGTATTGTCATGGATGCATTTGTGTGTCTTGGGTATATAGTACTTGACTCTCCTGCTTATCAAATATAATCTAGAGAGGAAGAATTTAGTGTAAAATAAGATCAATATCTGAATTAAATAGGATTGCAGCTCTGTGTTTGTGAGAAATCAAAATTTGTATTTCCAAAGTGTTAAACTGGATGGGTAGTATTAAAGCTCCATTTTACCAAGAACTAGTATATCAGTAATAACTTACATTTACTGACACGGGAAACATGTTAGACTCCAAGCAACACAGAAATACTTACACTTCTTACTCGCTTGTCTGCTTTTTGTTTCAATTGCTCTATCTGCAAAAGATTATAAACCGGAGTTTAAGGCAGCATTTAGTATGAGAGCACTTACCAATTTTAAATACAAACTAAATAGTACCCTGAATCTATTTCCTCCCGTTTAAAGTCTATTTATGGACACACTGCCTTAAAAGCTTTATCTGTGGGGTAAAACTGGAGTTATTAAGAGCTGAGACCTTCATGGAGTTTCCTTTTCTCTCTTTATCACTATTGTTTCTAAGGGCCTGCTCCCATTCCCACTGAAATTAACAACATAAAATCTCGTTGACTTCAGTGATGCCAGGTCACCAAATTGAACACCTCCTTTAGTTAGCACTATTGACATTTGGCCATCAGTTAACCCATCCATTAGCTAACAGATTATAATAAACGCACACAAGAACTACAAGAGTCTGATCCCGAACCCATTTTCATTCAGAATGCGGAAGACGATTTTACCTCTCCGAAAGTAAGCATGCTTACTGGACAATCAAGAAGACTGGCCTTGGCTTTAGTTTTAGTGTGTACAAGGAATATAAGAACCGCCATACTGGGTCAGACCAAAGGTCCTTCTAGCCCAGTATCCTGTCTTCTGACAATGGGCAATTGCCACGTGCCCCAAAGGAAATGAACAGAATAGGTTATCATCAAGTGATCCATCCCCTGTCGCTCATTCCCAGCTTCTGGCAAACAGTGGCTAGGGACACCATCCCTGTCTATCCTGGCTAATAGCCATGAATGGAGCTATCCTCCATGATGTCAAGTATCAGGGGGTAGCCGTGTTAGTCTGTATCTACAAAAACAACAAGGAGTCTGGTGGCACCTTAAAGACTAACAGATTTATTTGGGCATAAGCTTTCGTGAGTAAAAACCTCACTTCGAAGATCCTCCATGTTATCCTCCATGAATTTATCTAGTTCCTTTTTGAACCCTGTTATAGTCTTGGCCATCTTGTGGCAAAGAGTTCCACAGGTTGACTGTGCGTTGTGTGAAGAAAGACTTCCTTTTGTTTGTTTTAAACCTGCTGCCTATTAATTTCATTAATTACACTAGTTCTTGTGATATAAGGAGTAAATAACACTTCCTTATTTACTTTCTCCACACCAGTCATGATTTTATAGACCTCAACCCTAACCCACCTTAGTCGTCTTTTTCTTTTTCCCAAGCTGAAAAGTCCTAGTCTTACTCTCTTCATATGGCAGCCATTCCATACCCCTAATAATTTTTGTTGCCCTTTTCCAAACCTTTTCCAATTCCAATATATCTTTTTTGAGATGGGGCAACCACATCTGAACACAGCATTCAAGATGTGGGCATACCATGAATTTATATAGAGGCCATCTGATATTTTCTGTCTTATTATCTATCCCTTTCTTAATGATTCCCAACATTCTGTTCACTTTTTTTTTTGACTGCCGCTGCACATTGAGTGGATGTTTTCAGAGAACTATCCACAATGATTCCAAGATCTCTTTCTTGAGTGGTAACAGCTAATTTAGACCCCATCATTTTATATGTATAATTGGGATTACGCTTTCCAATGTGCATTACTTTACATTTATCAACACTGAATTTCATCTGCCATTTTGTTGCCCAGTACCCAGTTTTGAGAGATCATTTTGTAGTTCTTCGCAGTCTGCCTGGAACTTAACTGTCTTGAGTAGTTATGTATCATCTGCAAATGTTGCCACTACACTGTTTACCCCTTTTTCCAGATTCTTTATGAATATGTTGAATAGGACTGGTCCAAGTACAGACCCCTGGGGGACAACACTATTTTCTTCTCTCCATTCTAAAAACTGATAATTTATTCCTACCCTTTGTTTCTTTTTAACCAGTTACCAATCCATGAGAGGACCTTCCCTTCTATCCCATGACAGCTTACTTTGCTTCAGAGCCTTTGGTGAGGGACCTTGTCAAAGGCTTTCTGAAAATCTAAATACACTATATCCACTGGATCCCCTTTGACCACATGCTTGTTGACTCCCTCAAAGAGGCATGATTTCCCTTATAAAAACCATGTGGACTCTTCTGCAACAAATTACGTTCATCTGTGTGTCTGACAATTCTGTTCTTGACTATAGTTTCAACCAGTTTGTCCGGTACTGAAGTCAGGCCTGTAATTGCCAGGATCACCTCTGGAGCCCTTTTTAAAAATTGGCGTCACATTAGCTATCCTCCAGCTATTTGGTACGGAAGCTGATTTAAATGGTAGGTTACAGACTACAGTGAGTAGTTCTGCAATTTTACATTTGAGTTCCTTCAGAACTCTTGGGTGAATACCATCTGGTCCTGGTGACTTATTACTGTTTAGTTTATCAGTTTGTTCCAAAAGGTCCTCTAATGACACCTCAATCTGAGACAGTTCCTCAGATTTGTCACCTAAAAAGAATGGCTCAGGTTTGAGAATCTCCCTCACATCCTCAGCCATGAAGACCGATGCAAAGAATTTATTTAGTTTCTCTGCAATGGCCTTATCATCCTTGAGTGCTCCTTTAGCATCTCGATTGTCCATTGGCCCCACTGGTTGTTTAGCAGGGTTCCTGCTTCTGATATACTTAAAAAAAAATTGCTATTACTTTTTGAGTCTTTGGCTAGATGTTTCAAATTCTTTTTTGGCCTTCCTAATTATATTTTTAAACTACATTTGACAGATTCATAGATTATAGGACTGGAAGGGACCTCGAGAGGTCATCGAGTCCAGTCCCCTGCCCGCATGGCAGGACCAAATACTGTCTAGACCATCCCTGATAGACATTTATCTAACCTACTCTTAAATATCTCCAGAGACGGAGATTCCACAACCTCCCTAGGCAATTTGTTCCAGTGTTTAACCACCCTGACAGTTAGAGTTTATGCTTCTTTCTATTTTCCTCACTAGGATTTACTTCCACTTTTTAAAAGGAGTTTCTATTTTATACAAGTTCTTATACCACACACATCCCCACAGCATCTGAATATTTCCAGATTCTCACAATTAGATTACCAAAGGGATCCTTTGGATTGCATGCCTGCTTTATTTAATGGACTCATTTTAAGCGCTCTTTCCCCCACGTCTCAAAAACTGATCCAGAGTGGGACATACCACTTTGGAATTATAAGTACCACTTGCTTTACCTACACCTGTTCTAAGTAAATACTGGAGAGGTTAGCTTTTATTGTCAGTGTAGAGGCAAAGAAAGTGTTTAATATCAAATAATAAAACCAGAATAGATCCTCAGGTAATTGTCACTTTTGATGGCTGTCTTAGCAGACACCAAGAACTTGAACTTCCACCTAGAAGTCCCTTCACGGTAGAGGCACTTTAAAGGAGAGGTGCATAAGAAGTTTACACTGCTGATATCCATGCTATAACTATTTTAATGAATAAATACTGTCAATGCTTGTCAATCCGTTAACATTCACAAGGACTAAATTTACAATTTATTCCATTATGTTAAAATGAGACTTCGATATTAAAAACGTTGCAAAACAAATACTACATGATAGTTCTAGTAGTAGCAAAAAGACTAATTTATAGCTATAAAGATAAGCCAGCAGCAAAAGACTGAATTACATTGTTAGCAGATACTGCTTCCTAGGGCTGAGTAATTTAAAATACAGGGTAATTTAAATTAGGATAATAAGATATAAATGAAGAGATGCTTCCTTGATCAGATTATAAAATAAAATAATTAAAAAAAGACACCCTTTTGTTAAGTGAGGCCGAGTTAATCAGAAGTCTTATATAAAAGTGTGAAGAATGAAAATAAATGGTATATTATTATGCACTGATAAATCTGTTATACTGCTTACAGCATATTTAAAGTTTGATAAAGGTACACAAGGCAAAAGTTAAACATTTAGTTACCAAATGCAGTAGTCATTTATGAGAAAAATAAAGATCGTCTAAAACTTTTGATACATTTTTACACTAGACACCCTATTTCTATAACCATTCTCTCTGACCAAACAGTTCAATTAGAGACGCTGCAGAAATCTGAATAGGATGTACTGGAATTGTGAGGAAAAGTTACACACACAAGTTAGATGGGCAATGGTGACTAAGCCAGCTGGAACTGCTACATTTAGCCTTTCTTGGAAGAAAACTGAGGGTAGGAAGAAAAAACACACAAGCATCTTTTATTCATTTTTTCAGTAGGAACTTAATTTAAATGAAAAATAGAAACAGATTTAATCCATGCAAAATAAAGTCAGGTATAGCGACACTTAACAGGAAACATGAAGTAGTATGATGGGCATTTAAAATTCTTAAATGCAAAATTAAACATTTTGAATCTATTGTATTACAGATGGGGGAGGATTTGACAGAGCTTCTATTTCCATTGTATAGTTAGTCTTATTTTGTGTGGGGTTATTTAAAAACAGATTTATAATGTGTGAAGGTAAGCAGACATCTGAGGGGTGTGGGTGTGTACATGGAAAATAGTGGAGAGATCGGAGAAGAATACTTACTGTCAAAGTATACTGATGACAGCCTTCTCTTACTGGCCATTCGAGGCCATCTCCCTCAGGAATCCCTGACCACGTAAAGACTTGTTTAAAGTTCTTCCATTTACTTCCCATGTCATAAGGAAAAATAAAGATCTCTCCCGTTTTGTAATATTGGATTCTGTCTTTGGCCTGCACACAGAAAACACATACATGACATTAAAAAACAAAACAAAACAAAAAACCCCACAACATGACTTAACAGCAAATATTAAGAGTGCCAAGAGTAGGGTTGTACAGGCCCTACAGTGTCATAAGGCCAAGAATGTGAGAGAGAGAGTGAAATCCTGCTAGAGTTTCTCTAGTTTGTGCCATTTTATAGCCTCGTATTGTTGAATTTTGGAATGTGTTTTACTCATTTATAGCATTCGTAGTGTCACCGGGCGTATGCATGCACACGCACACCATGGCAACCGTGCAAGGAGGCCCTTGCCTCATTCCCTTCACAGATTCCCAGGAATAATCCACAGGGGCTTATGTCTGGTCACAAACCTGCTTTCTTTCCACAGTAAAGTCTCTTCCACCCCAGTCTCCCACTGAACATGAAAATGGCCATACTGGGTCAGACAAATAATCCATCTAGCCCAGTGGTTCCCAAACTTTAACAACCTGTGAACCTCTTTCACTAAAATGTCAAGTCTCGCGAACTCGCTCCTAAAAATGAATATTTCCAGGGATTTTCTCATTTACCTGAGTATAAATTATACACGCAGTGATCTTGGAAATATAACATTTGTTTTTATGACATGCTTATTACACACTATTATTAATTACTATTTATCATTACAGTATTTTTATGACATTATGAAAGCGGCAACATGTTCAGTTTCGTAGCTTGTATCACTTTGAATAAACTTGTTATAAGACAAGGCTCCTATGTTTCATCAAGGAGTATCAGATGTGAAACAGCAGGAAGAGATTTAAGAAGCCAATTCAAAGAGTTCCTCCTACATAAGCATTCAGGTCCTGAGCAATCCAGGCAAACAACGCACGTTACAACAAAGCTTAAATTTGTTCTTCATAATAATTTAAAAAACAATCCTAGCTGCCTATTTCATTTTAAAAACAGCAAAAAATATCCACCTTCCTTTCCATTTCTTATAAGGAATCTTGAAGTTTAAATCTCCCCAGTGTGATAGAGATGCTTGCTTTGATCTGCTTAGCTCTTGGAAGTCCAGGGGCTCCGGGCTGCTGGCCCCGTGGTGCCTGGGGTTCCTAAGGACAGCTCTGTCCGCCATTAGGGAATTTTTCCTCGAGAACCCCCTGTAAAATTTCACGAACCCCAGTTTGGGAACCACTGATCTAGCCCAATATTCTGTCTTCTGACAGTGGCTAGAGCCTGGTGCTTCAGAGGGAATGAACAGAACAGGGCATTTATTGAGTGATCCAGCCCCTGTTGTCCAGGCCCAACTTCCGGCAGTCGGGCACAGCGCTGCCTCCTGCCTAAGTCTGGCTCCAAGCCTCTCCACTAGGCACAGTTATTAGCCCACTCCTAGGCTCTGCTCAGTCTCTCTGCATGCAATCAGGGGCTTGCACAGGCTCCCTTCTTGGGCCTATGTTTGTTGGACTCTCAGGCCAGTCCTCCAACAGGTTCCCCAGCTGCTTCCCTGCTGAGCCTTTTCAGCAGCAGCTCTCTTCTCTTTCCCCCTGTTTGCCCCTACTTCGCTTTTAGTGAGGCCCAGGCACCTTCCCTTAAGTTCAATTGGGCAGCAGGTAATCAGTCACAGATACACTGGACCCTACATCCTCTCTTAAAGGGGCCAGTTACCCTATGACACCTAGCAATGGGGTCAGTTAGATACACCACTGATTAGCTCACTATGTTCCAAATATTTGCTTGTTTTAAAAAGGCTGATATCTGGCCAATTTTCAAAACTTGGTACAATGTGTTGCATAATTTAGAATTCATGGACTTTTCAGATTATATCATAACTTTCATGATGTGTGCAGTTTGGTATTATCTGAAATAATGTCCACACCTCTCAAATGATTTCACATACATGTACATTCTGAATTTTCTCTTTTATTACCTAACAACTTTTAATTCTTTAAGTAATAGTGACATCTAGTGGTACAGTCACAGAAGGATAAAATATATTTAATGCTGCGCAGTTTGAAATTTAAACAATTTTCTGTATGTGTATAGTTTTCAACAGGAACATAAACTACAATCAATCTGTACTTGCAGAGAGTCTTACCACTATGACTCTGTGTTTGCACACAGAAGCACAAAGGCAGTTTTAATTCCATTTTAATAGGAAGCTGCCACACTTGGAGCCTCATTTTTTATTTGTACTGTGGTTGCGCTGAAAGACTCAAATTAGGATTAAGGCCCAATTGTGCTAGCTTCTGTGCAAACACGTAGGGCCTTATTGTGCTAGGTACTATGGTAACACACCGTACCTGTCCTAAGGGACTTACAGTCCAATTTAAAACAAGAAATAACAAGTGAATGTGACAAACAAGAGGAGGGGGAGGACGATGATAACAGGTCAGTTAGGTGCACAACTTGGTGGTTCCGAGCACTTAGGTTGTTTTTTTAAAAAAAAAAGCATCACTATCACTGACACCCTTACATTTTAGCTGTTAGCTGGCTGATTTCTTGTTAGGTATTATAGAAAAAGTGGGTCTCATGGAGGGATTTAAAGGTGGTGAAGGTACTGGCCTTATGGATTAGTTTAGGAAGGGCTTTCCATACTGAATGAAGTAGTCATAGAAGAAAGCACAAAAATACTTGTTTTAACTCATCTCCTAGATGAGGTCAAAAGTGGCACCATTGCCAGAATGGGTGAGGGCGGGAGACAACAAAAGTGGCAAGCCTGGATAAAGAGATAGTTGAGGAAGGTCATCTTTAGTTCCAGATACAGAACCACACACTTCATGTAGCACAACTGTCCAAAGGAAAATAATTTATTTTCCAGGTTCATCTCCTACGCCCCAAATAAAAGATATCCTTAGAGCAGGAGTAGGCAACCTATGGCACGCGTGTGAAAGGCGGCACGCAAGCTGATTATCAGTGGCACTCACACTGCCTGGGTCCTGGCCACCGGTCTGGGGGGCTCTGCATTTTAATTTAATTTTAAATAAAGCTTCTTAAACATTTTAAAAACCTTATTTACTTTAAATAAACAATAGTTTAGTTATATATTATAGACTTATAGAAAGAGACCTTCTAAAAATGTTAAAATGAATCCTGGCACGCGAAACCTTAAGTTAGAGCGAATAAATAAAGACTCGGCACACCACTTCTGAAAGGTTGCTGACCCCTGCCTTAGAGGGTTTGTCTTCTATTTAGATATGTTTCAGTGAGTCTTGGGTACAACTGTGTATTGTAGGCAAGCTTAAATCTGTGGTGACCTGAAACAATGTTTTACAGTGCAACAATACCTTGGGTTTAAAGCCCAGGAGGCAAAATAATAAAAAAAGAGATGAATATAGTTCGCAGTAGTGTCGTGATAGAATATACTGCAGGATGTACTAGAATTATAGCCTACCTTATCTTCAATCCATGATTCGATTGAAGTTTTATTCCTCAGAATGACTTTCATCTAAAAAAAGTAAAAGAATTAGAGGAAGTTGGCATGGGCTACATCTAGGAAGTACATCAATTGGGCAAACTGTACTTCATTTAACATAACAGTCATTCCAACAGTGTAGAGAAATGTTTAAGTTAAAAGTTCATGGCAATTTATAAAATATTACAAATATTAAAACTCAGCATGAATAAAATGTTTTCTAATCCCATCCTTATAGGGTGGATATGTGATTGTAGCATGGTAGTGAAGACGTGGTGGCATGAACTAGCTGCCTGAGTGTATGCCCACTGGGAACCCGGGTACATACTTGGGTTTCTA
The DNA here is from genome assembly GCF_011386835.1 of Chrysemys picta bellii. NCBI lineage: Eukaryota > Metazoa > Chordata > Testudines > Emydidae > Chrysemys > Chrysemys picta. The sequence continues at coordinate 118,669,736 of NC_088797.1, read as the reverse complement.
GCCCACATTGAAGCTTATGCCACCACATCTTCACTATTCTAATTGTCCATGTTATTCTAAAGCTAGCTTGCATATGCCTACCCCAGCTCCATCACACCTTCACTTGCAATGTAGACATACCCTTAAAAATGTTCATTGTGCATTATAGGGGAGGCCTAAAATGTAATACTTTGCACTTGTACCACTCCTATCAGAGGATCTCAAAGCACTTGAAAAACAAAAAATGTATCACCACAATACCCATTATTATCCTTATTTCAAGGATGGGAACACTGAGAAAGAGAGAAGTTAAATGATTTGCTTTTTGGTGAACAGAACCCAGGAATTCTGACTCCCAAATCCTCTCTACCCATTAGATTACACTCCCTAAATTCTTCAGTGAAAGAAAATGATAGAAGGAATGAGGGAGAAAATGAAGGAAATGAAAGAGCGCAAAAAGAAAAATTAAAAGAAGAGTCGCACACAAACAAAAAGTTGGAAAAACAGTTTTCATTTTAATTCTGAATTCTGTTCCTCCTCTTCCATTAGGAACCATTAAAAAAGGGATAGATAATAATACACTAAATATCATAATGCCACTATATAAAGCCATGGTACACCCACACCTTGAGTACTGTATGTAGGTTTGGCTGCCCCATCTCAAAAATATATATACACCTCTACCTCGATATAACGCTGTCCTCGGGAGCCAAAAAAATCTTACCGCGTTATAGGTGAAACCGCGTTATATCGAACTTGCTTTGATACACCGGAGTGCGCAGCCCCGCCCCCCCCCCCGGAGCACTGCTTTACCGTGTTATATCCAAATTAGTGTTATATCAGGTCACGTTATATCGGGGTAGAGGTGTATTAGAAATGGAAAAGCTACAGGGAAGGGTAACAAAATCTCTCTCCATATGAGATTAAAGAGACAGACTATTCATCTTAGAAAAGAGAAGAGTAAAGGGGGATATGAGAGAGGTCTATACAATCAAAAATGGTGTGAAGAAAGCAAATAAGGAAGTGCATTACATCAGTAGCCTCCCCAGTAAATCTTACAGCCTTTAGCTGTTTGTAACAAAAGCTGTTAAACTCACCTGGATAATAAACAACATCCCAACTGCTATGGTTGTTCCTAATGCCAGCCCCAATGCAAATAAAGATGCAGCAAATGCAGACAATCCAAAAGGAATAATAGGAAGTGGGTCTCTTTTGGCTGCACTCATATCAATCTTTACAGAACTCCACCCAAAAGATATCTATTAATGGAAAATATGATTAAATTGCTGTTATTTTCCAATGAAACTAAACAAGTTACCAATAAGAAACCTGGCTTCAAGCCTCTGCCAAGGTTTTTAACGCAGTAACAGTGATTCCTAAAAGACACACTAGTGGAGTTTCTCAATTTTTTTCACAAGTTTGTTCTTTGCCAGAAGTAGGCCTTTGTTCGATGAAAAGCTTATACTCTATAGAGAATTACAGTCACTATCCTGTGGACTCCATAGCATGCTGGTCCTAAATTCTGCAGCAAATTCTCTAAATTCTGTGGCACACGAGGAGAAATTCTTTGGTAGCTTCAGATAAGTATTATGCTGTCCACACATTTTCTGTTTACAATATGGCATAAGTTTGCCTCCATAGGTTTAAAACAAAACAACAACAAAACTAAAATGATGAAGGGGGCAGGTCACACCTCTCCATGCTATTGCTTCAGGTTGTCTGCAAACTCAGCAGAGGTCATTTTTCTAGTTACACTCAACTGGCATTTTAAAGCTTTTCTTCACCACCAGGCAAGCTGGAAACAACTGTGTTTTAAAATGAAAGCTTAGAACTGGAAACATAATTCTGTGAAAAGGCAAGGATTCCATGGCAAATACTGCTTCTTTTTTATTTGAACTTCTCTTGATTTAAATGAAATTGCTTTAGGTTATTTTCAGTCTTAGACTGAGATAATCAATCTAGTCTGTTCTTGAACACAAGGGAAAAATCTCCTGACTTCTGGCAACAGGCAGAAAAAAAGCAAAGGATACCTGACCTGGTCACCATCCAAAGCATAAAGCAAAAAACTACCTGACCCCTAAAAGTGCTACCCAGAAGTTGTATCCAGTCAATAAAGAAACAAAGTGGAAAACACAGTGACTGTGGAGAATGACAGGAAAAAAAGAGCAGATTACAGAGGGTTGGGGCATCTTTACGTCCATTGTTTACTTTAAACAATGCTTTGAACTTTCAAATGTGTTTTCTTACCCTGTTATAAAGCTGAGTGTACATGGTCATAACAAAAATGAAAGAAGCATGGATACATCCAAGTGGAGCTAAAAGGAGAAACAGAGTGAAGGATGCGTGATTCTGATACCCACAACAATTATTGATCCACGGACAATGATGGTCCATTTTCATCACACACCTAAGAATAAAAAAAAATTACTGTTATCATTCAAGAGCTTTAGTGTTAGTTCACTGGACTGTACATCAGTAGTATTTAAATAAAAAGCATAAAGTAAATTTCTAGCAATTCTCCCTCCATACATTAAAGCCTACTTGAGTTTCCCCTAAAACAGCCTAGAATCATAGAAATTAGAGAAGGTGAAGATATATCTGTTCATCCAGTCCTCAGGTTCTCATTTTTTTTAAGACAATCCATGAAACAATCACCATTTTTCCTCCCACTCCTGATTCCCTGCTTTCCATGTGACTATTAAAATTTTTGATTATGTGAAAAAGGTATTATTAGGAGAGTACAAAATGAAAATAAACTGATTTTAAAGCAATGGGTGTAGTTGTTCGGTTAGATCCACTATTCTGTATCTTTAATTCCCCTCCCGAAGTGTGTATACTAGATCTCTGTGTTGCCTGCAGTCCCGACATTTCTAATCTGTCCAGGTCACTGCAGTTTGGTTCCATCCTCATATATACTTGCTACTTCTCTAATTGCTACTTCTCTAATTTTGATCACATTTGAATTTACACCAAACACCTGGATAAGACAGTAAACAGCTAAAGGATGCATAGGTTTCCCCCCCCCAATTTCTTTTTTGTTTTCATTTAAAGGGACAACTAATTATTAAATGATAACTAGTTTCACAATATTCAGTTTCTAACAGAGCACCTTTATGGCTTAGAACTCTTTTAAAAAAAGAAAAAAAAAAGAAAGGATTTTTCAGCTCCTCTGCAGAGGTGTAGAAGTGTTTTTTTCCCTCTACAGGAGCCACATAGGACATCCCCAGGCACTGCCCTCCCCAGTTCCCCTTCCTCTCTGTGCACGATCCCACCTGATGCTTTTTTGCTTTCAGCTCTTCTGCTGGTAAATATCACACTGCAGAGCTAACAGAAGAGCAAGTACCATCAACAAAATAGTGGACTATACAAATATCCAAAGTAAACAATCTGAAAAACCAGAGGGGAAAAACATTTTTTTTTTTTAACTCTTTCAGCTAGAGGTTAACTGTAAGAATAGTAGATATAAAATTTGCATATGGAAGTGTCCTTTTCAAAATTACAGTATCCCTTTAAGTTTAGTTTAAAAGCTTCTGGAAAACCTACACACACAAGTTGCACCCATTTAAGTTAAAATTAATTTAAAACTCTCTTTAGTTAAATGAATACAAACTCTTGTGGGCATTCATATATCAGTTTAAAACTGGTTACATTAGTTTAGCTTGTGCCTACAGATACAAATTAAATTGCTATAAGAATGTCCATACATAAAGTTGCATCAGTTTAAGGAAATACAATTATAAGTGTAATTTTTATATGCATCATTGAAACTTTGTGCGTAAACCAGGTTCAGAGTGATGGACTGGGCTCTAACAGACCAATATACTTCAGCAGTGTAAAAGAAAGAGGTTCTGATAACTAGTTTCAGAACATGGTTAATTCTCTGCAGCTAGTCCCCTTACCTTAGAAAGGCTTAGAGTTTACTGACAAGCTATGAAAAAGTTAAGTATGCTCTACTGATCGTCTAAATTTTTCAAATATGTTCGTTTGTGAAAGGTTAACTGCTAACAGAACTTCACAGTTCAAGCGAATATTACTAAACTTCTGCCATCTCTTTCACAATCAATCATTCTTGGAAAAAACAGTAACTTGTAGACAGCAGTCTAATTTTAAGTTTTTAAAAACAGGAATCATATACTGATGTATATATAAATGATAGTGCTGCCCCTCAGTTTCAGACTCCTCACTTCCTGTAATGCACACAATGATAGAGCTCAACACAGCCTTGACAAAATGGACTCAATTTAATGCATCAAATGTTAACAGGAATACATCTGAGTATGCTGTAACTTCCTTCTTCTATGTTCTCAAATGGCTTTCAGATCAGGCACTGCTGAGCTAAATAAGTGAACTGTAAATACATACTGCACTGCAGATGGCTAGAAGTATTTGTGCATCTTTTCAAGCCACATTCCCTTCCCAGTGCAGCTATTTATGCTCTGACAAAACTATTTAAACTCGAAACAAAGCAACTGAAAGATTTATGAAGTGGCAGTTCACTGTGACTTAGAAAGTTTATACTATGGGTTTATTATGCTGAACCAGCAGGTTTTGGGGTATGCTTAAAAAAAATTTAGCTCTTGTTTCCTGACAAAGATTTCACAAACTTCCAGCCCAAGATTCCCATTAAAGTCAGTTTTATCCAGGTATAAAGATGGAAGAATTGGGCCCTCACTCAAATCAGTATTCCTTAAGTAAATGAAAAGTAGATGTTCGTTCTTTGTTTTTTTGGGGCAGGTGGGTGGGAGGAGTCACCAGGAGATGAAAGTTTCCCAGGTGCTTTTCCCCACCCACACCCCACTATCCAAATACTTTTCTATTTAAAAAATTCTTAATGGGAACCAATATTCAAATTTTTAAAAAAGAGCATATCTAAAGCTGGCTGTTTTAACCATATGTGCTCTCTTTTTTCAGAACAGTAAGAGAAATTCATTTCCATTTTCAAGCAGTGTATTTTGATATTGGAAACCAGCACACTGTTTTGAATATGGAAGTCCCTGCACAACGCACAGTGCAATACTCCAAACAATATATATTAATAACTCACCATTAAAACCATAAACTGCTTTAAGCCAAGAACAAAAAGGAACACAAGGAATACCGTACCTGTTACATTTTCGGCAGTGGTGTGAACGTGGTGCTTTGTAAGACTGGCACACTTTACAGTACTGGACATACATGCAGTCCTGAGATTTTTCCTTTAAGCATAAGAAGAGGCATATCAGAAACAAATACGTAATTCTACTAGCAGAGTATGTCTTAGCACTTTCATACTATGATGCTTCTGTGATTTGCTTTGTCTGGGTGTGGTTGGTCTCCACCCTTTTTAAATGGTAGGTAGAAGAGTGTATGAGAGAAATCAACAAAACTTTTGGCTACCATTCCAATTAACTCTTTGTTAATTGTAATGTTTTACAAAAGAAATACATTTCCACCTGAAAAATGTAGGTCCTCACCCTGCAAGTTACTCTGCACAAGCAGGTTTCTGCGCAGGTCAACTTGTGTGGAACTGGCAGCGCTGAATCCTTAGAAATTTGTTTCTTTATATGTGCCTGTTTTTCTCTCTCAGTTCTGGACCAATCTGGACCCTGAAGGAGGTTAAAGTAGCCTTAGCGCTGCTCTAATATATGCCAACTGGTAATGGCCTGTAAGTGTATTTTATCCTACCGGTGATCAATAGGGCAATGGTTCTCAAACTAGGGCCACCGCTTGTTCAGGGAAAGCCCCTGGCGGGCCGGGCTGGTTTGTTTACCTGCCGCATCTGCAGGTTCGGCTGATCATGGCTCCCAATGGCCTCGGTTCGCTGCTCCAGGCCAATGGGAGCTGCGGGAAGTGGCGCGGGCCGCGGAATGTGCTGGCCGCCCTTCCTGCAGCCCCCATTGGCCTGGAGCTGCGAACAGCGGCCAGTGGGAGCTGCGATCGGCCAAACCTGCGGACGTGGCAGGTAAACAAACCGGCCCGGCCCGCCAGAGGCTTTCCCTGAACAAGCGGCGGCCCTAGCTTGAGAACCACTGCAATAGAGTGCAAGGAGTTCCAGCCAACCTCCTCGTCAACCCAACATGCTCTCGAGAGCAAGAGGAGGGGCCAGAAGGGGGATGGCATAAAGCCTGTGATTTCCCTATATAAAGTAGAATGCCCAGCTACCCTGTTAGGGCAGCTTTAGGGTCCCCCTACCTCACCTTTCTATTGAAGAGCACTGTAAAGCCAGAACCGGGACCACTCCACTGGCACACTGTATCTAGGGTTGTCAACTTTGTAATATTTAAAAACTGAACACTCCAACAGGAGTGCCGGAATCTCCCCTTTCCCTGAGGCCCTACCCTAGTTCGCTCCTCTTTCCCCCTCTCCCCCATCGCTCGCTGCTCTTCCCTTCTCTCCCACACCTATGTCCTGGTTGGGAGGAACTCACCTGCAGAGCGGAGGCTGGGAGCTGCAGCCACCTGACACAGGTAGGAGGCAGCCCTGGCTAAGTAGGAGCTGGCACGGGTGATGATTCGGCACCTCCCCCACCTGCAGTAACTGGACTTCATGTGTCTGGTCAATGGGTCAGACTGGACACTGTCAGGTCCCCTTTTTGACTGGACTGAAAACAGGCCCCTGGCCCTCCCTAGTTGTACCTCTGCCCTTTGATTGTGTGTGAATAGTTTTTCAATTAGCTTGAGGAGATGGTCAACTGAGAACAAAAGAAATCGAACCTCCTCCCTTAGCTTACAGAAGTGTGTTGAATATATGGCCATGGAGCTGGATCCAGCCCACATGATGTATTTATATGGCTCACATAACATATTCACATTCACCAGAATCTAACTTATTTTTTTAAATTAAAGCTTAGTTTTCTAACCTTCACGACTGCAGACAATCTTCCAAATGTGAACCAAGTGTAATAGATACTGACGTCTGCATGAGTGTGCAAACAGCCTGAAACAATGACTCAGAGAACACCACTGTTCCCTATTAATCTGACTGAAGTATCAACAATAAAGTCGACAATAACACTACAGAGTCAACATTAATTATTTAACCACTCATCATTTTAGTGGATGGAATGGGGATAAGAGGCGGGACTGAAGCACATTAGATTGGAAACTGGGAGTTGCTGGAGCGAAGGAAATTCAGAGACGAGAAGAGGGTAGAAACTGAAAGGCTGATGGTGAAGGAAGAGAAACAAAAGGCAGAGCTCGCGGACGCCCAAAGGACAGATTTTCTCACTGAGCAATATGACAAGAAAGCACTTACCAAAAAGACAAGAAACAATAACCAAATGTTTAATTTACTACATAAAACCATATTCTCCTCCTTGATCTCTGTGGAAACCTCCTACTGACAGAGAATTTTCTAACATATTTTGGGTAGTATATGATCCTGAATTTATACACCAATCCACTTATCATATTGAAATGGAATCCAACCCTCTCCTTCCAATGAGTTTGACACTCCTGGCTTACAACATGCTACTTTCACAGAATTTCTTAATCTATGCTGACGAGGCAAGCGAGGTTTGAGTTTAATTTCTGCATTGCCAGACTACTAGCAAAGATGAATATTAAGATTTCATCATGAAAATTAACTATTAGTGAAAGTTTATTTTATTTCCTTACCGGTTTCCATCCTAAAGGAACATATCCAGGGCCAATAAACATGGCATTGAAGTAATTGTAAAGAATCATGACAGTCCAGTTTATGAGCATGATGAAATTCACACTTCCTCCCGTTGTGTCCAAAGGCCAATACCACATAACAGCATCTATCATAGCCATAGTAGAACATATTGCTATCACACCAAGGGCTATGATGGGGCCCCAGTGACATAGTCTCTTCAGTTCCTGGAGATTCTCAAACCTGATAACTGAACACAATGCACCCATTTTGAAGAAGAGTATTTTCCTATTTCAAATAATATTCAATGTTCCTATTTTTAACTACAGTTTTCCATTTGTCATAAGTTTTCATATCTTCAATAACAGTCATGCCTCCAAATACCAGATAGTTAGTTGTGATCAAGACATTTCTAATGTTTGGAAGAGTCATCAGATGTAGGAGCTCTTCACATCCATCTCAAGAGGACGATTTGCTTCTATACCTGACCTAGAAACACAGAAATAGGATAATTTCAAAATAAAGGAAAACAAAATGTGTTCTGTGAGTCGATTGCAATGATAGAATTCAATGCACAGCCCAGGGAGTTGTGTTGTCACTTAAGCCAAGTTCCTATGAAATGATTACTTTCACATTGCTTTGATTTTTATTGTGATATTAATGAGAGCATACCTAGATCCTTGAATGGGTGTCTCTTTTATACTTTTAAAATCTAAATAAAATGCAATAATATCTGTTAAAATCATGAAACACCACATCAGTCATTTGGGATAACTCACAAGAGACCCACAAAACAGGATTAACAAATCAGTGCATGTACAGCAGGAGACCATCAGCCAGTGACAGCATTTCTGCTGTAGGGAAGCTGTCTCGTAAGAGCCAGAGAGGCAGTAACTGCAACAATACACAGCAGCATTCAGCAGAGCCTGTCCTGCACCGAGCCCAGAGATCTGGATTACCTTCTCCAGGTGCTATAGTCAGGCTATTGGGAGAAGACATCTGAGCACCAACTCTGGCTCCCACATTCAATGGCTTATATTCTGCACCAACCCCAGGGGATCGGGGGCCCTTCTGCCTGCCCCTGGGTTCCCCTCACACCCCACCCTTTGCCAGCCCAAGAGCCCAGCAGGGGACAGGTGGGTCCCCCCGTACCTCTATGAGCCGAGCCCAGAGCAAGGATCCTACTGGGGCCACCCCTCCCCCATGCCTAGAGTCCCTCTGTAGCCACCCCTCCCCCCAGCTCTGGATACCCCTTTGGCCTCCCCTCCCCCCTAGATCCCCACCTCAAGTAGCCTTCCCCTCCCCCCAGCCCCGGAGCCCCCTGTAGCCTCTCCTTCCCCAGCCGCCTCCCCCAGCTCACCTCAGCCCCTCCGCAAGCTCCTGCCATGCCATGCCCCGCTGAGCGCTTCCCAGCACTTCCGGCGGCGCTCTCACGTGACCCGGAAATAAGACTCTTCTCTTCCGCCCTCACTTCTTTTCTTCCGGCCCTGGCGGTTACGCTCAGAAGTGGGTCCCCTCGGAAACCCTCCTGCCGATGTTGATTCCGGACGCAGTTCGTGGTCCCTGAGGGGACGATTATTCCCCGGGCCCGGGTCAGGGACTCGGCGGGTAGCGGGAGGGGGATGGGCAGCTCTTGGCGCTCCAGAGAAGGCGGCATCGCCGGGTCAGCGTCGGAACCATTGTCAGGGGGTTGCCGATTCCGGGAGGGACGCTTTTGGCTGCGGCACAACGCGGAAGCCTCTTGGCCGTGAGCAGCTGAGGCCGGCTTCTCCTTACCGCCGCCGTCTCCGGCCCGGACCCTGTTGCTACCATGTCCTCCGACTTCGAGGGCTATGAGCAGGACTTCGCGGTGCTGACAGCGGAGATCACGGGCAGGATCGGGAAGGTGCCCAAGCTGCTGGGCGGTGAGTCGGAGGGGCTGGGTGGGGGAGTGTGAGGGCGGGGTACCTGCGCGGGGTGCCTGGGCGGGGGAGTGTGAGGGCAGGGGGGCGGGGTGCCTGGGCGGGGGAGTGTGAGGGCAGGGGGGCGGGGTGCCTGGGCGGGGGAGTGTGAGGGCAGGGGGGCGGGGTGCCTGGGCGGGGGAGTGTGAGGGCAGGGGGGCGGGGTGCCTGCTCGGGGGAATGTGAGGGCAGGGGGGCGGGGTACCTGGGTGGGGGAGTGTGAGGGCAGGGGGGCGGGGTACCTGGGCGGGGGAGTGTGAGGGCAGGGGGGCGGGGTGCCTGCTCGGGGGAGTGTGAGGGCAGGGGGGCGGGGTACCTGGGTGGGGGAGTGTGAGGGCAGGGGGGTGGGGTACCTGGGTGGGGGAGTGTGAGGGCAGGGGGGCGGGGTACCTGCGTGGGGGAGTGTGAGGGCAGGGGGGCGGGGTACCTGGGTGGGGGAGTGTGAGGGCAGGGGGGCGGGGTACCTGCGTGGGGGAGTGTGCGGGCAGGGGGGCGTGGTGCTCGGGGTGGGCTGGAGTGAGTAGGTGGGGAGGGACCCAGCGTCGGTGCTACTTTCAGCCCCTGTGGCAGGTGCCGGGCACGTATCCCGGACACCTCATTATCTGTAGGTCACTGAGAGGGTCTGGGGCTCCTTCCCGGGTGAGACACCGCCCGCCTTCCGCGTGCAGGGACGCGGAGTTTGTAGCAGGACCTGCCCCAATATTGCATTGGAGTGTCTGCCGTTCCCTGTCAGACCGTCGCTAATAAGAGTCTGATAAACATGAAACATTTTCTCCTTGGGTGGGGGAAGGTCTGAGCAGCAGCAGCAGATGCACTGGGGTGCTGCCTGCAGGCTCAGGAAGGGGACAGTAGCTCAGTTTGCACTCTGGTCACAAGTGGAAAGGTATTTCGGTAACCATGGATGCACAGATTTTTAAAACCCAGCATAAGGGAGCATTGAGAGCATATCATTTGATCTTCTCCATAATGGGCCATAACTTTCTGGCTGATATAGAGCATGTTGTTTAAAAATACATTGCTCTGTGGTTGTACAGTATCAAGCACAAGGCCCTAGTCTGTGATTGGATGCTATGTAGATGCTACCAAAGTACAAGAAATTGCTTTGATTTTTGTAATTTCATAACATCATGGGAGAATGGCTGGATAAATACATGAATCTTCTTAGCATAATCTCAATTGTTCAACTAAAAAGAATTAAAAAAGATGAGTGATAGATGTGAGGTGGTGTGCTTCAGCAGACTTTTGGGAAAGACTGCTAATGGCCCTCTCCCCCACTCTGAAAGCAGGAGCGTGGGGAGGTGTAGTAGTGCTGCTTCTGCATAATACAAATTTCCTTTATATGGCAGAGCTCCTGAATCCCGCTGACCTTGTTTCCTTCTGCTGCACGAGATGGACCTGCTAGAAGCTTCCCTTTGAATTGATTTGAATAGGAGAACGTCTGGTTAATTTTTCCCCCAACATTCAAGAATTTAGCAGATGTTGGGATACTATTGATTCGTTTAGAAGGATGACTCAACTAACAGTCCTTATTGTCACAATACATAAGTGTCCCAGTGGGGAACTTAACCAAGGTTGTGTGGTATTACAGAACCAACAAGCCGTAGGAACAAAAGACGTCTTGAGGAAGAAATATCTTCTGTGAAGGCAAATAGCATTAGAAAAGCCAAGAAAATTTGGATCAGGGGAGTGGCTTCTAAATAGATTTTCTGTGAAGCCCCAGCAGGTCTTAAGGAAATTAAGCTGATGGCTTCTTGTGTTTTATTAATGTTCCTTAGTGTCTGAGAACTCTGTCCCTCCTAGGGTATGAATCAAAAGTATATTAATAACAGTTTGACTGCTTGAGCCAAAGGAGAATATCCCCTGACTGGTGATGCTTTTCTAGAGCTCTAACATCTAGGTGCTAAAACTGTTACATGCTTTCAACACTGTCTGTTGTCTGAGTTCCAATACTGTCCCCTGGCATGCTATATATTTGTAGGCAAACAGTCTCTCAACCTCTTGTTTAGTTTTCTTTGGGTGTGCTTTTTTCTTTTGTATTAAATGAAAGAGGGAATCCTACTTGCCTTCTTTACTTGGGTGTTGTAAGGAATACTTATTTCAGGACTTGAAAAATCTTTTTACCTATTTGCTAGTTATAGGGGGGGAGGGGAGGGCCTAATCTGTCATTTTTGGCAGGACTCAAACTTTAATTTAAAAACTTTTAAAAAAAAGAATTGTAGTACTTAAACTTGTGAAGACTACTTCACACATGTAAACTGGTTCTGCATTATTTTCCTGAGCCTGCAGAGAGACAGCCCTCTTTCTTATAGATGCGATGCCTTTGCAGGGCTATGATGGTGATAGGTACATCATAAGAATTTGAGAGAACAGAATAAGATGGGAGTGAAATGTGATTAAAACATGTCTTACTATTCAGATACAATTCTGAATACATTTGGAGAGCAGATTTCTTCTTTGGTCACTTGTCAGGGTAAAACTGCATTTTAAAATGACTTTGTCATTTATGTATTCTTTCTATTTGAACAACTGACATTATACCAGGAAGATTAATGTATTTCTCCAGCCATTTGCCAATGACATTATAAAATTACAAAAATCAAAGAAACTTCTGGTTCAAATTAAGATTTTCTTGGTGAAATAGTACTGTTTACAATCTAAAATTAATGACAGGATTAATATTATTAGAAAACCTATTGTAAAAGCTTTCAGCAGTTGTTATACTTTTATTAGTAAACCGTAATTAAGAAGTTACAGAGCAAGCTGATTGATGAAAGCCAATTGCTAACAAAAGTTAAATGGAGACCATTATATTGGTTGAGAAATGTCCCTAATCTAGTATATTTAAATTCTTTTGACGTCAATTTCATTTTCCATGTAAATGTCTTGTATGCATTGTGAGATCCTTATAATGTTGCTGATTGTGTGTGCACAGAAATGAGATACAGTTGATTTTTATCCGCATATGGTTGGCAGTGGAGGCAATAGACATTTTGCCAGCATCATTTTCAAACTGAGTTTCAAAAAAAAAAATTTGTTTTCAAACTGCTGTCAGGGAGCATGAAGAAAGCACTGCTGAAGATGATGATTCTGACCATCATTAATACAAACAGGGTGCTTCAGATGTATTGGAATTCAGGCAGGTTGGTGGCTTTGGAGGAGATGTCACCACAGGAATCACCATGATGCTATGCGGATGCTGATGGAGAAGCAAGAGGATGAAAGCTAGCAATTACTTCTACATGACTTTTTCCTGAATTGGCTTTACTCAGTAGAGCACCACTTCTGGGCTCAGCCAGCCTGTACTGACTGGTGGGACAGGACACTGTTGCAGACTTGGGTTGACCAGCAGTGGCTGTAGAACTTTAGGATGCAGAGGGCTGCTTTTCTGGAAAACTGCACAGACCTTATCCTCGGTTTGCAATGCTAGATCACCTTCTCAGTGTGGAACGGCATGTGGCTATCACCCTCTGGAAGCCTTAACACCCCGATAGCTGGTGGTCAGAAGCTGACCGATTTGGTGTTGACAAATCTACTGCTGGTATTGTAGTCACGGAAGTGTATGCTGTTATTAAGAGGATGCTATTATCCTGGATAATAAACCTTGGAGATTATTATTATGATGTAGGGGATTATTAATGACTTTGAACACTTGTGGTTTCCATATTGCATAGGGGCCATTGATGGAAGCCACATGCCTGTTTGTGTCTGTGACCCCACTGCCAGGCATTGGAATTAATCGACAGAAAGAGGAAGTTATTCTTGATTATACAAGGCCTTCTTGGTCATTATGGCAGGCTTGTTAACCGTAATGTGGGATGGTCTGGAAAGTGCCACGGTGCCAGGATCTTTAGAAAACTTTCCTGTTTTTTGTAATGAAATGAATTTTTTTCTTCCAAAACCACTATGGACGTTAATGGAATTGTAATTCTATCTGTTATGCTGGGAGACCCAACTCACCCTTTCCATGGTTTGTTAATCCTTTTACTGGACACTTGAATAGAGAAAGGAGCTGCTTAACTATACCCTGAGTAGCTGCAGAATGACTGAAGTATGCATTTGGAAGACTGAAAGGAAGGTGGAAGCGACTCATGACCAGGCTGGATGCTTCAGAGAAAGATCTGCCTTTCGCACAATGCACAACGATTATGAGAGCAAGGGAGAGCCTTTCCAAAGGGTAGGAAGTGGCGAGACATTATGAACAGCTGGAATGGAAGGGAAACACTATGTATAGGTGTTGCACTTGGAAGTCAGCAATATCTTGTAACGTGTGCACCAAGCTAGACTACTATCTTTACTTAAACATCTCATTCTAATCCTGCTGATCAGTGCAAAGTGCTGTGTGAAATAAATAGGACTTTGCAGCTTCAATGCATGTACTACAGTGGATTTAATAATATGTCCTGCAACTAGTGAGTGCTTGAGATGCCTTTTGGAACACTTGCAACCACAATGCCGTATAGAATCTATGCAATATGAAATGACTAAAAGAACCTCTCTAATCTCAAATACCCAGTCTACCTCGGTTAACTTCACATGTATTAAAATCTAACATAGCTCAAGGTCATGATCAAATTGTGGTCTTAAGTGTGTTTTTGACTGGTATATTCCTTGCTATGTTTTTGGCTACAATAAAACTGCACTGGTGTGATGTGTTTATTTTTTTTTCTTTGCTTGGTTACCATCTAGCTCAGCTCTAGAAGGATAGGCACAGGTGGTTGAGGAGTAGGGATAGGAAACATCAAGCTTCATGGGGCAGGGAAGTGACAGTGCCCTCTTCTGTCAGCACCGGATTAAATATATTTGGGTGGCAGACAGGGTGTGGGGGGAAGGTACTTTTCATTCTCCAGCTTGGCACTGGTTTGAGCATGTTGTGGGGGCTAGAGAAAAGCAGAGTGAGCAGAGGATGGAAGGTGTTGCCTAGGGGTGGAATGTGACTGCCCTCTGTTGTAAAATCCACCAGACACAGTGGTGAGCAACCAGTCCCTGGAAGAAAAAGACGGTTTAGAGGAGCTATGGAACCCCAGAGGACAGATAATTGTGGTATAGCACACTACGTTTTCCCTACCCAGCATTGTCACTGTGTTTTTTTTGGTCTGGGTCTCATGAGATATCTTATGCCCCAGTTATTTTACTATCTGAGCACCTCAATCTCTTCAATGTATTTATTCTCACAACACCCTTGTGAAGTAGGAAAGTGATTTTTTTACAGATGGGGAACTGAGGCACAAAGTGACTTGGGGAACATTGACTCAGCAAAAAAAGACCGGTGAGTCTCAGAGCCCGTCTCAGCTGTCTTGGGATGGGGCTGCAGGGCTAAAAATAGCCGTGTAGATGTTCAGGCTCGAACTGGAGCCCGGGCTCCAATACCCTTTCCTTTATTGAATTTCAGAGCCCAGGCTCTAGCCTGAGTCCAAATATCTACACTGCTATTTTTAGTCCCACAACATGAAACCAAGTTCATTGACATGGGCTCTGAGACTTGCTGCCCAAGTCTTTTTTGCTGTGTAGAGGATGCCCAAAGTCATGTAGAAAATCTGTAGTGGAGCAGAAATTGAATCCAGGTCTTTTCAGTTGCAGGCTAGCACCCTAACCACTGGGACAGCCTTCCTCCTATCCATCCATGTCTCTGACTGGGTCGTCACTGGCTTCTCCAGCTGGTTTTGAGGCATACTGAAGAGATCTTGGCTGTCCAAGGTCATTTGCTCCTGGTCAGGGCCTGTGGTTGGCTGTATGGTTTTTGAAAAGTTTCTGCCTCATCACAGGACATGGCCAAACTGTCCAAAATTTACTGGGATTCTGTGATGGCATCTCAGGCAAAAATCAGGTCCAGCTCCTCACAGTATGCACATGTGCTAGGAATGTTACTGGAGGTCTTGTGTTTGTCTTTGGTTACTTTGCAATTCTTCCGCAGCTTTTTGGCTTTCCCTGATGTGTGTTCTGGGAACACCCATTCTCCAGCATTTGCTCTAATGGTAGATCTTTGCTTTCTGGCAGTTACTGGAAAGATAAGACTGAATTTGCTCCTCTCCCCAGAGGGCAAGGAATTCAAGGCTCTCCTGATGGGAAGTGTTGTCTGTGACCTTGACGTGAGTTAGAATTGCAAACAAAGGGGGCGGAGGGTGTCTCCAGTCAAGATGAACCTGGAGCAGTGGAAGGTGCACCGGTAACCAGATAGAGTAACAATCCAGATGTGAAGTAATGCAGAGTGAAGGGCTACCTGAAGTGATATAGTTCACTCAAACTGGGGATGCTTCCCCATGACCCTTATAGTAGTATAACTCATTCTGAAATAGTTGTCACTTCCAAATTGGATTAATTATACGTAGTGGGATAAAAATCAAGATGAAGTGAGAAAAGACCATTTGTGAATGCAAAGCAACTCACGCTGGAAAAATTAAAGCTATATGGTAAAAACTGTTTTATTGACAAAAAGCCTCAGACATCACTGTAAAGAGGAAATGTTGGAGTTACCCTAGGGTTATGCTTTTTTCATCAGCTATGTTAATTAGACAGGACAATACTATTTTCTATAATGTTGAAAATAGAGTGTTTTAGAATGAGCACGGGGAGAGGGGGAATCCTTGGAGTTTTGCCATTGGTCTAGCTGAATCTGGGTTGTCGCTGCTTACTTGATTTTTTTTTTCTTAATGTTTGAGACTAGTTGAAAGTTAGAAAGGTCTTCTGCAGTGCGTGTTGTTTTTGAAGACTGGCTGGGCTATAGTGCTTTTCTGGGAATCTGGAAAGTTCACTTCTATGAAGGAGACACTGACGGCTTCTGTAGCTGACCGCATAGTTCTTAACTGTCTTTCACCCTTTTAAAATTTACTAATTGAACTAACATTTTATTGTACAGTTGATGTGTGGGCTTTGTGTGCATGTCTGTGTCATGTTGCTGTGTAATGGCTGACCCACACAGAGATAATGGATTTATTAGTAATAGTATTAAGATCATCTCCCTTAGCTCCGGTGTTAAAAGCCTCTTGCCTTTTCTTGAAGTGAGGGGACCCTGGTTTTAGTCCCAGTCCATGGGGACAGAATGCACCCCTGTATTCACACCTGTACACTATTGTAATAAACTTTGTACAAGGCATGTCATGTGAGGCATCCTTTGAAAACTCGCAACATGCTAATCATTAAGGCTATGTTTTAATCATGGGCATTTTTAGTAAAAGTCATGGACAGGTCACGGGCAATAAACAAAAATTCAAAGCCCGTGACCTGCCCGTACTAAATCTTGGCGGGAGGGTAGCCCGGGGGGGCGCTGCGAGTGCTTGGGGTGGTGGTGGCTCGTGATCGGAGTAGGGGGCAGTGGCACACGGCCCGGGACCCCTGCTGGTGCTGGGGGAAGGCTCCCTGCCCGGCTCCGCGCCTCCCCAGAAGAGGCGGCATCTCCCTCCCTCAGCTCCTACGTGAAGGCGTGGCCCACCTCTGCCCTGAGTCCTGGCTTTGCAGCTCCCATTGGCCAAGAATCATGGCCAATTGGAACTGAGGGGGCGGTGCCTGCAGGCGGAGGCAGTGTGTTGAGCCCCCTGGCTGCACCCCCACCTAGGAGCCATGGGATGTTGCCGTTTGCTGGGAGGCCCCCCCCCAAGGTAAGTGCCGTCCAGAGCCCCCTCTCCTGCGCCCCAGCCCTGAGCCCCCTACCACACCCAACCTCCTGCTGTTGTTGTGGGAGGGGGGACACGATGGCCCGAGACTGCCCCAGCAGCGGCCGGTGCGGCTGACCCAGGGGTTCAGGCGGCCCCTGAGCCAGCCACATCAGCCACTGTGGAAGGCACTGAGGTCCTGGAAAGTCACCGAATCGGTGACAAACTCAGTCTTACTAATCAGTAAAATGCATGTAGCACCATCATGTGTAAAGTTATGAACTGTGATGCTGTGTATAAGAAAGCTGACAATTTATATCACTGTTACACTTTGTATAAGATTTATGGAAATTATGTATCCTGTCAGGTGTCAATGGAAAAGTTATGTTTTGCTAAGCATGATTATACTGTTTATAGGCATGTATCATCTTTGTATCTGAAGTTTATTAATATTGGCTGTGTGCTTGTGTTTTAAACCTGTGTTTGTTTTCCTGGATGACACCCTCTAGATAAATTTACATCAAATCTAGACAGCTATGTATTGATGGCCCATCAAGGACACTCAGCTCTCACAATGGGCCATAGAAGAAACTCATCCCGCCCAGATATCTCTTCCTGAGGATGCCTCAGACAGCAAGGGGCCAATGGCCAACCACTGTGAGTCTGCAAATGGTGATATGCTCATGTGACCCTAGACTCCATCTTCGACCAGTAACTTACCGCACATAAGGGCTATGGCCTTCATTTGGGACAGTACATTTCCGTGCACATGGCAGAGGATATAAAAAGACACCTGAGACATCTCCATGTTGCCTCTTTTTCCTGCCCTAATTGTCTGGAGTATGGATTTCAACTAAAAGGAGCATTTTGAACTATAGACTGAAGACCTTCCAATCTTTTGGAAGTTACCAGCAGTTTATTCCATCAAACCTGATATATAAGGACTTTGCAATCATTTGTATTTATATGATCTGTTAACGATTTATTACTCCGTTCTTTTCTTTTATTAATAAATATTTAGTTGAACTCTGGGGGAGTTTGGTCAGTAAGTGCTGGAAATGTGATGAAAAACTTTGCTTGAATTTAATATACTGTATTTTTTTAAGTTAGGCACTAAAAAGTATTTTGTCTTTATTTTCTTGTAATCATTTCTGAATGTTATGCCTCATTGCTTGTACTCACTTAAAATCTATCTCTCTGTAGTTAATAAACTTGTTTTATTGTTTCATCTAATCCAGTGTGTTTAAATTGAAGTGTCTGGGTAACTCCATGTAGGGTGGTAAATTGTGCGTATATTATTACCTTTAAAGGAATAACTGGTTTCATATATTTGGACTGTCCAGGAGAGGGCTGGGCAGTATATGACATACGTTTCTGGGGGGAAATCTGAGATTGGGCGTGTGTTGGGGTCACCCGGAAGTATGATGAGGCTGCTGAGAGCCAGAGTGTAACCCACGTGTAGTTGGCAGGCTATAGCTACATACAGACACTCACAGAAATCACAGGTGTGATTTGCATGCTGGAAGGCTGTTTGTGAGCGGTCCTGGTGGGAGCTTCTACCAGCAAGGTATTGTAAGGCACTCAAGGTTGCAGGGCAGGAGTGACACAGCCCCTCACTGATCTGGATTGCACCTCAGTATGTCACAATTATATACTAAAACAACAAGGAGTCTGGTGGCACCTTAAAGACTAACAGACTCCTTGTTGTTTTTTTAGATACGGACTAACACGGCTACCCCCTGATACTTGACAATTATATACTAATTTTACACCAAAAATAATCCTTTGTGTCAGATACTAAGAACTAGATAAGCTTTTTCTAAAATTGTATACATGACTTTTCTTTGCTGCGAAGAGCAAAATTTTATTTCTTTCTTCATAATTCTATTTTAGATGAGAAGAAGCAGATGGTTGCAAATGTGGAGAAACAGCTAGAAGAAGCAAGAGAGCTGGTATGTCCCAGTATTTCAAATGTTATATGAAAATTCCTGTGGAACAAATAAATGAAAGTACCATTAATGTAATATTCAGCATATATTCAGAAATAGTGTCCTGTCCATAGTAATGTGAGACTTTTATTAGAATATGAAACACAAGCAGGAAATATCTCAAACCTTACAATCTTCTGTTAAGTAACATGTTCTCTGTACCTTTGTAGTAGACTTTTAGGTATGTTTTTAGAAATCTGTTTGTGGTAACTTTTTAAAATATCCTTTTGTATTTCTGTAATGCCTTAACATTGGAAGATCTTAAAGTGCTCTAGAAACCCTAATTAATATGACCTGCCTAATACTCTTGTGAAGTAGATATTGGGTAAATTGAGGCACAGAGCGGTTAAGTGAGATGCTCAATATCTTACTGGGATTTGGTGGTAGTACTGGATACTGATCCTAGAAGACATTGTCTAGATATTGGATATACTTTGTTCAAAGTGTTCTACAGAGACACCACATTCCAATAAACAGCTGTGGGGTTTTATAGTATTCCCACTATCAACAGTCATATTTCTTATGTTAAAAAATAGTGCCGAAATTATAAGAAGGAAAAATATAGGTGCTAGAACATTAAATAATGGATTTCAGGTGGTAAATATCCCAATATGTGACTTGGGTGTGCCCAGATTTTCAGGGCAGTTATTTATTGTATGTATTCATGCAGCAAGTTATGTAAGATGAGTATGTGTGAGTGGGAGAGAGGAAACACTGCTTGTAATAACATCCATGGATGGAAGGCAGTATAAGAGTGCAAATTCTTTTTCTAATGTTTGTTAAATTTATATCAACATGAGAAATGTAATTTTAGCCTTTCATCAAAGCATTAACTTCTCATAATACGTAGCATGATGAGAATTTCATCTGTGCCCCTTGTGTGGGAGGTTTGGAGCACTTCAGCTAAAGTATGCAAGTCTTATTCTTGTATTCTTGTTATGCAGGCTAAGGGCTGGGTTCTGCTTTTGATTGTGCACATATGATTCCTACTGACCTCACTGGAAGGCCTGTATTTGCTTCTGGTGGCTGAAATGGGTCCTTATTCTCCTGAATTCTCAAGCCAGGCAAAGTCATGGAAGCTCCTAATTGTCGGAACTGTTCTTCCTCCTTCCTCATCTTCCCCAGTATAGCTAATAAGGCTCTCTGTTGAATCCTAGTAATTACTCAGGACAGAGCTTCTTCATAGTAAATGGAAATAAATTTTGTTTTTTGCAAGTCCAGCCAACAAGCTTTGTGGTTCCTCTTTGCCTAAATGTCTGGGGTGCAGTTTAAGTTGCGGCTGAAGGGACAATGAGATGTGGTATTCAATTGCACCTGAGGCTGGCTTTTTCCATGTGTTGAATAGCAGTTCACTTGTGGGGGATTTGGGCTCCTTGTTACAATTGGATTATGAGTTTGATCTACTAGTTTCAAAAATATAGCCTGAGCATTAGGCTATGGAGCTGAATTTAGTGATTCCATTCCTAGCCTTTCTAAGGCTTGGTCTACACTACCCCCCTAATTCGAACTAAGGTACGCAACTTCAGCTACGTGAATAACGTAGCTGAAGTCGAAGTACCTTAGTTCGAACTTACCTTGGTCCACACTGGGCAGGCAGGCTCCCCCGTCGACTCCGCGGTACTCCTCTCGCCGAGCTGGAGTACCGCAGTCGACGGCAAGCACTTCCGGGTTCGACTTATCGCGTCCAGACTAGACGCGATAAGTCGAACCCAGAACTTCGATTTCCAGCCGTCGAACTAGCTGGTAAGTGTAGCCAAGGCCTAAGTAATTAAGTCAGTGACCCCATTACTGTTTGTTATGAGCACTAATGATGAGTTCTGTTTAAACTGTACGCACTCCGGCGCTGGGACCGTGTCATATTCTTGTTATACATTTTATGATACTGTCGAAATGCTTTTTTACTCCTGAGCATGGGGATACAAGAGGGTGATACGGCCAAAGCAAATTCATGGTGTTCACTTACACAGCGGGAACCCTTGTTTCACAGTCAGATCCCTCCTGCGGATAGAACCATGGGCAGGGACTTGGGAGATTTGGGGTCAATACCTGTCTTAGCCACAGACTTTCTGTGTAACCTTGGGAAAGTGACCTAATATCTGTGTCTCGGTAGCCTTGCTCAGAAAGAGGGATACTATTATTTCCCTACCTTGCAGGTGTGTTCCAAAGATAAATTAAGTGATTGCTAGGTGCTCTGATATGATGATGATTGGAGCAACGCAAGTATATAACGGACCTTCTCTTTTCCCTCTCCCTCACAGTATTAGTACAAGGCAATTACATTGTAAGTGTTTCAGTGACAAATCATTCAAATTTGGTTTTATGTGCCAAGTAATTCTCTATCATTGCTTGTTGAAATGAGCAGAAATTGACTTAATGACTTATATTTCTCCTTGTGTCATAGTACATACAAATTTGGATGATTTTTTCCCCTGAAGATTAAAAAGAAAATTCTCCTTTAACATTTTTATCCTAATGATGATCTTAATTTAATGTACTGCATTTTTCTTTCACGCTTTTGTTTTTAGATCTCAGCGCTAATGCTACTAGACAGGTGCTTAATGCAATTATTGGCTTTAAGCAATTACCTAACATGTCCGTGATTAATGCCAAGGCTTGGATTTAATAATCAATGTGAACAAAAACTGCTAATAACAGAACTGATTTAAAAAGTTTCCTTTTAAAGTAAGGGCTACAATAGAAAAACAAAACAAACCATTGCCCTAAATTGCTACCACTTGTAGTCTTGGTACATAGATTTGTTCAGTTGTACTATCTGATCAAAGAACTATCATTGGAACAAACTTTTCTTGTTTTAATTCACTTTATTTTGCTTCCTTCTTGGTAACAGAATTTGTTGACAGTGCTTGAATTTATTTATGATGTCTAAGGGTTAATTGTGTTAACCCATATTTTCTGCCTTTTAGCTGGGTCAAAGTGCAATGCCAACTGAATGAATAGAACAGGAGTACTTGTGGCACCTTAGAGACTAACAAATTTATTTGAGCATAAGCTTTCGTGGGCTACATCCCACTTCTTCGGATGCATAGAATGTAACCTTCCATTCTATGCATCCGAAGAAGTGGGATGTAGCCCACGAAAGCTTATGCTCAAATAAATTGGTTAGTCTCTAAGGTGCCACAAGTACTCCTGTTCTTTTTGTGGATACAGACTAACACGGCTGCTACTCTGAAACCTGAATGAATAGAGTTGGCTTTGGATATGTAACTTCTTTCAGCCTCCTAGACTCCATTAACAAGAGTGAGATCTAAAATGTAATAATCTTAACTTCCTATCTGTAGGAATGCTATTTTGATGGTATTTATGCTTTCAAAAAAACATGGTAGTCCAGTTCTGATGCCACACTTAAGGAAAGATGTGGGCAACTTAGAGTCCAGAGGAGAGCAACAGAAATATGTCAGGTTTTCTAGAACTTTTATTATGAGGAAAGGTTCAAATATTGGGCATGTTTAGCCTTGAGAAAAGGAGACTGAAGGGGGACCTGATAAATCTTCAAATATGTTAAAGGCTGTTTTAAAGAGGATTGTTATCAGTTGTTCTGTGTCTACTGAAATTAGGACAAGAATCATAGAATATCAGGGTTGGAAGGGACCTCAGGAGGTCATCTAGTCCAACCCCGTGCTCAAAGCAGGACCAATTCCCAACTAAATCATCTCAGCCAGGGCTTTGTCAAGCCTGACCTTAAAAACCTCTAAGGAAGAAGATTCCACCACCTCGCTAGGTAACCCATTCCAGTGCTTCACCACCCTCCTAGTGAAAACGTTTTTCACTAATAGCCAACCTAAACCTCCCCCACTGCAACTTGAGACCATTACTCCTTGTTCTGTCATCTCGTACCACTGTTCTCAGTACCTGTCTCAGTTCTCATCTCGTACCTCTTTGGAACCCCCTTTCAGGTAGTTGAAAGCAGCTATCAAATCCTTCCCCCGCCCCCCTATTCTTCTCTTCTGCAGACTAAATAATCCCAGTTCCCTCAGCCTCTCCTCATAAATCATGTGCTCCAGCCCCCTAATCATTTTTGTTGCCCTCCGCTGGACTCTTTCCAATTTTTCCACATCCTCCTTGTAGTGTGGGGCCCAAAACTGGACACAGTACTCCAGATGAGGCCTGACCAATGCCGAATAGAGGGGAATGTTCATGTCCCTCGATCTGCTGGCAATGCCCCAACTTATACAGCCCAAAATGCCGTTCTTGGCAACAAGGGCGATTGTTGACTCATATCCAGCTTCTCGTCCACTGTAACCCTTAGGTCCTTTTCTGCAGAACTGCTGCCTAGCCATTCGGTCCCTAGTCTGTAACGGTGAATGGGATTCTTCTGTCCTAAGTGCAAGACTCTGCACTTGTCCTTTTTGAACCTCATCAGATGGCTTTTGGCCCAATCCTCTAATTTGTCTAAGTCCATCTGTATCCTATCCCTACCCTCCAGCGTATCTACCACTCCTCCCAGTTTAGTGTCATCTGCAAACTTGCTGAGAGTGCCATCCACGCCATCCTCCAGATCATTAATGAAGATATTGAACAAAACCGGCCCCAGGACCGACCCTTGGGGCACTCTGCTTGATACCGGCTGCCAACTAGACATGGAGCCATTGATCACTACCCGTTGAGCCTGACGATCTAGCCAGCTTTCTGTCCACCTTATAGTCCTTTCATCCAGCCCATACTTCTTTAACTTGCTGGCAAGAATACTGTGGGAGACAATATCAAAAGCTTTGATAAAATCAAGGAATAACACGTCCACTGCTTTCCCTGCATCCATAGAGCCAGTTATCTCATCATAGAAGGCAATTAGGTTAGTCAGGCATGACTTGCCCTTGGTGTATTCATGCTGATTGTTCCTGATCACATTCCTCTCCTCTAAGTGCTTCAAAATTGATTCCTTGAGGACCTGCTCCATGATTTTTCCTTGACTTTCTTCTTGTTGCTAACATACCTGAAGAAACCCTTACTTAATCTGGAGTAAGGGAGATTTAGGTTAGATCAGTGGTTTTCAACCTTTTTCATTTTTGGACCCATAACAAAATTTTGAATGGAGGTGTGGACCCTTTCGGGAAATCTTAAACATAGTCTGCAGAGCTCCAGGGAACTTCCCAGGGAGGTTGTGGGATCGCCATTGCTGGAGGTTTTTAAGAACAGATTGGACATGCACCTGTCAGGGATGGTCTAGGTTTACTTGATCCTGCCTCTGAGCAGAGGGTTAGATTTGATGACTTATTGGGTTTCTTCCAGTCCTGTATTTCTATGATTCTACGATGCTTGAGAATTAAGAGGTTGTCTTTCTGAAACACAAGAGATTGCATGTAGCTTAGCACTTCAGTTATGTATGCATCTTCTTTCCCTTGACGGTAACTTGGCTGTATAGTACACAAATTTCGTGTTTAATAAAGTTGCATTTCAGAATGTGCTAAAGTAATTTTCTCATATTATTAGAAAATAGTATTTGTGTGGCTGATAGGCTTAGTTTTGTTTGCTCCAAACACTTTTTGTTTACCTCAGGTCTTTAGAATCCAAACAGTATTACAGTTCACATAAAATGCTGAAAAAAAGCAAACCTAAACAATTTGTTTGCATAATTCTGTGCAGCTAAGAGGGATACTGCCAGTAACGGAACCATAGGCCTCTGTGAAGTCTCTCTCTCTCTGATAGCTTTCAGAAATCATTGTTCTCAGATAATAAATTAACTTTTTATTCAGACGGTATTATCCTCTCTGAGAACAAATTGGTTAACATTGGATAAGAATTTCTGTTGCACAGTAAATGTCATAAAGGAATGACCTGCTGATCATGACATTTTGAAATGAAAAGGATAACCTTGGACCTAATTGTAAATTTATGTGTTTTATGACAACAACATCATGATAAAAAAAATCTGGATATTTGACATTACTAGCACAGAGGACACTAGTAGATTTTTTTTTTTAAATGGCTATTTGAGGGAACTGCAATCATTACCTACTCTTTGCCTGGAAAAAACTGGAAGGACACTAATATGATATTTGGTAATCTATTATACCAATAAATATTCTAAAAACAGTTGTTGAACTGTTCGGTAAGGAATCCCAAATCCTCTTTATGTGACTCTACTCCAGCGCTAACCAACATGTGGAAGGCTTTTTGTAAGAACAGCAAGTAACTGAGAAGCCTTGGTTTTATTTACGCATCTTTGTCATTTACCACTATGGTGCCTACATGATGTTAGGAGTAAGGCTCACTCATTTTGGATAGACTCTGGATTAACTTCCAATGTCAAGCATATTTTTGATCTGTGGGTGAAGCTAAATGATCTAATGAGGAAGGCTCATGATCTAACAAGGTAAGTAGATATGTAAAAAGATGCTCCTTTTAAAAGTGCTGTGGGAGTATTTATTTGTAATTGTTTTTTTTATTATGTTCAAATGCCAGATTCCACTTGTATGGACTAATTCTGCTAGTTATTATATCACCAGGTTGGTTTTATTAAGTATTAATACTACCATATCTGTACTTGCATAGGGTGCTGTCTGTCAGCTGAGTTTTCATCAGGGATAAGTAGGCACTTTCCATGGCATATGCTACCAAGTAGTTTAATTTGCTTTAATAGCACCAGTATTTATCAAGTGCGTGTACTTAGTAGCAACCTGCTAAACATTCATGATTCTTTGAATATTGGGGTGCTTCCTTTCTTAAGCTGCATTGACTAGAGGGGAACAGGTCTGCTGTTTCCTGCAGGAGAAGGCAGCTGGTACACAGTACAAAGACACAAAATAGAGCATATTATTGGATACCTATCATGTGCATGTATGTGATTGTCATGAATTACTGTATTAGAAATCTTTTTTTTTTTTTTTTTTTTTAAGTAGGAAAATTGGGTAAAATGTGTAACTCTTGCTCCTGGTTGAGATAAAGCATTTTTGATACCAGTTGTATTTTTATTCTGTTTCAGGGGTTTTCAACCCATTTATTATTGTGGGCTGTATATGCAGCTTTCTGTGTGTTATGTGGGCTGCATCCACACAATATATATACTACCTGTACGGCCATGAGGATGTCACATGGGCTGCAGCTGTGAGGTGATAGGGCCTCAAGTGGCCCACGGGTTGAGAACCACGGATTTATTTGCTCATTGCATCCATCCTGTGGCATCCAATTCCTTCCCCAGTAAATCTGATATTTTGTTTGGGGCGGGAGGGCGGGACGGGGACTCCTCAATGCATAGTAAATTCTGAGAGAATCTGTCTTCATAGAGCTTTGTGAGAGGAGACGATGTATGCTGGCCCTATAGCACACTTCAGTAATTTGCCCATTCTTTGTTCTTTTGCAGTTGACTATAAAGATATTCTAAAAAAATAATAACTGAAGGACACATCACTTTTGAAAGGCTAAGATTTGTACTAGAAATGGGCAGGAGTGTTGTGCTGTGTGGTCTTCTAAGCTTGCTGTGGTCTATTCCTAAGCTTTGTTCTTAGCCAATGGGGGTGTCGGTAGGTTACGTTGAAACATATGTGAATCAAGAGATCTAGCTATATTTTCCAATTGTCTAAATTTATAATCTGTTCCTTATTATGAAATAAGAGTAGACCGTAATACTGCTGTTGTGGGAATGATTCTGTACAGCTGTCCCCACCATTGCACTGTAAGCACTGAAAGAATACATCTCCCAGGATTACATGTTACATTTCCTTTAGCTTCCATTGCATTATGATTGAACAAGTATCGGTAATAGTAGAGCAAAAGATAATTTTTAAGTTTACCTTCAGTTTTCTTTTTTCATGCTTTTCAGGAAAAAATGTTGAAATCTAGCTTTACTCACCTTGATTGTATTTGAAAGACCAATATAATATTTGTAAGCATTCATGCTGAAATCTATGAATAAGCATGAAACTTGATTATATTTCATAGCTGCAGAATGAAATCTGTTTTCTCTGCTATAGTATATATACTGCACTACCTCGCATGATATTCATGAAAAGTTACCAGCCTAGGCAAAAGAAAAAAAAAAAAATCTCCTTATCTACCCTCATGATGACAGCAAGGAAGAAACTTTATTCTTTTTCACCGAAGCATGTAAACTTATGCACTACTTATATATCGTTTGGGACAGCAAAACCATGTTGTTTGCATAAAGAAGGACCAATACAGACTAATCCAAAATTTTGGGCGGGATATACTGCTCCCCTTCTAAAACTGCTGCAAGCTCATTTAATGTGAAAACTAAAGAAAGAGAGAGCCAATAAGCAGCCCAGACAGACTCCCATAATGATGGCCATAGCTCAACTTTTCACCCTAACTGATCATATCTTTAACTCTGGCCAGTCTTTGGCTATGAAGGTTTATCAAAAGAGAGAGTAACTTAAAAACTATGCAAATCCTCACAAATTTATCCCAGAGACTCTCTCTCTTAATGGAATCAAAATCTGATTTCAGATCAACGAAGGCTGTATAAAACTTCCCCTCTTGGAGGAACAAAGTTTATAAATTGGGTGAGAGAGGGCAAAATAACTGTTGGTAGAGCAGTCCTTCTTGAAATTGGCTTGTTCCTCAACAAATAAATTACAGTTCTTTCCAGTCCTCTAATCTCCACAGGAGATACTTGGTATGGATATTAAAAACCATGTCTAAAAGGCTAATAGGTTGATAATTTCTAGGGTCATTTGTCACCTTGGGCGAGGGGGGGGGGGGGCGCAATCCCTACATATTTTTATTAGTAAATAATTTTGCTAACACAAGGGCCCATCAAACAGTATAGTCCTTATAGACTTCTGCTGGGATAAAATCCTCCCCTTTATTACATTGGTTTTATCAAAATTCTGACTACCATGGTGGAGACTGGGCCATTCTGGATAAGGATAGCAGGTGAGGTCCATCGAGGTAGACCAAACCAAAGGGTTAATAGATGGATTATCATTGTACAAGGCAGAAAAATGTCTCTCCAAAGCATGTCTGGGATAAGAGCGTCAAATTTTACGTTAATCTTGTGGTAGACCATTGCTGCCATCATCTAAAATAGAGGAGATTTTTGTTTGTGGCAGTGAATTCAAATTTCTTCCAAAGGACCTTTTGATGCAACTTTTTCTTATTTGGCATTTTTATAGTCGTTTCTAAGGATAGCTAATATCTTAATAGAATAAGAGGAACTATTATTTCTCAGAGCCCTTGCAATAATCTGAAACTGTTTTTTATAAACTGAAGCAGTCTAAGTCATGACAGATTCTCTTATCTTCTAAAGGATAAAAAAAATCTATTTTTTTTTATTTTTTTATGGTTGAGTCATCCTGTAATTTAAGTCTCAGTTTGTGTGTGCTTGTGATCAAAAATTAAGGTCCAAAAAGCTTATTCTTCAAAAGTTAACAAATCACTGGGTATGAGCTTCTCTCTACTTGAGGCTTTATTACTACTACTACTACTACTATCTAGTGCTTCTCATTAGATCTCAAATTGCTTCTCAATCTTTAATATATTTATCCACAGAACCTCTGCAAAGTTGGCAAATGTTAGAAACCCTATTTTTACGGATAGTGTCTCTGAATTAATTCCCTAAGTGACTTGCCAATGGTGATATAAGAAGTCTTTTGGTGGAGTAGGAAACTGAACTTGGGTCTCCCAAGTCGTAGGCTTGTGCCCTAATCACTGTACCAAATAACAGATTCCACTTAATATACCTTGAGTTTACACTTTCAAAATCAGGAGTAAAACACAATCTGTCAAAATCCCTTTTGGAAAAAGTGGCTGACGGGCAGAAATTCACTTCCAGATCACTATCTGTAAAAGCCACTATAAAACTAGAGAAACAAGACCACCTTAAAATAGAAACTGCAATATAGTCTAACACATTGCCCCATCTAGAAGATGAGTGAAAAATGACCCTCCAGATAATTGCCATCTCTTCTATTCTCAGGCTGGGTCTACACTACTCGCCTGAATCGGCAGGTAGAAATCGACCTCTCGGGGATCGATTTATCGCGTCCCGTTGGGACGCGACAATCGATCCCCGAATCGACGCTCTTACTCCACCAGCGGAGGTGGGAGTAAGCGCCGTCGACGGGAAGCCGCGGAGGTCGATTTTGCCGGCGTCCTCACAGCAGGGTAAGTCGGCTGCGATACGTCTAATTCAGCTACGCTATTCACGTAGCTGAATTTGCGTATCTTAAATAGACTCCCCCCTGTAGTGTAGATGTAGCCAAAGTCTCCAACCAAAACCTATTTAAAATTACAGAAAATTTACAACCTGGAGTATTTCTTACCTTGTCCTTAGCGTGTCCGGGGGAAGTGAAGATCACACCCTATTAAATGAGGAGGGGGAAAACTAAAAAATTCCTTATCATCAGAACTCGGTTGGTCATAAAAATTTCCCAAAAGAACAAAGATTGCTGATGAAAACTTTTCCGTAAGCAAGTCAATGAGAGATTCAAGCCCTACTCAGAAAGACACACTATAGAAAGGGAAGCTCAAAGGGGCATATGTATATTTAGGGCTAATGGAGTACATTTATTTGGGAAAATGATACTAGAGGCTTGAAAATAGGGATTGCCTCGTGTTATTTACTAGTTATAACATTTAACTTAGAGATGAGCAGGGCAAGACCATTTGCAGGTTTACCCCTCTTTGCATGCTTAACACCCTCTTCAGGATTCAAATACAGATTCAAAGCCTGGTAAATCGGATTCATACTTAGAAACCAAGTTTCTTGGAGGAACACTAAATCAAATTGAGATAAATAGTTACTGAAATCCAAATCCTGGGAGTTACTTTTAAGGTGGAATCCCTGTCAGGCCCATCTAGTCAATCCCCTTCCCTTTCTAGGGTCTCAGTTGAAAATTTGTTATGAAAAACTACACCATTGTTTTGTGATTAGGCCTAAATGTCCCAGGATAGTGATCTTTAACCAGGGCCAGCTCCAGGCACCCTTTTTTTTTTTTTTTTTTTTTGCTTTGGCAAAAATGGTAGAGCTGGCCCTGTCTTCAACTGTCCTGCATGGTGCATAGGTCTTGAGTAAATGGGTTTGAGGTTGGGCAGTTTTGTTTCACCTGAGTAACAGGTTATAGTCCAACAGGATTTGCTTGGTGGCCTGGTCACTCTTTTTTTTTGTTTGTTAAAAGGAACAAAGATTCTTTCCAGTTGCATTTCATAGCTTTTTCCTTTTGATCTTTTAAATCTGAATATCTCTATAGTTAAGGAGAGGTTTCATATGACAGATTTTTCCTAACTGTCCACTGAAACTGGGACTATGCAAGCCATTTAAATTATAACCACTAACTTTCAGTTTTGGAAAGGTGGGCCTAAGACAAAGAATAATATAGAAGTAAAACTTGCTTTATATATTTATTTCTCTTTATTACCAGAAAACCATTTAGAGAAACTATGCCGTACAATTTCCCATTAAGTACCATATGTGTTCTGAATAGATCAGGCTGAATGACTTTTAAGTGAATATTTTATAAATCCATTGATTAAATCCGGTGCCTTTCCTGTGGCATGAGACTGAGATTTCAAACTGGAAATAGAGTTTTCTGTATAAATGCTTATCTATTCTTATTCTGCAACTAGTAGTTTGGGACTTTACCTAAATGAAAGACTTTTCTCTTCCCGTGCCATACTGCCATGGCTGAGATCAGTGGAAAATGAGTAAATATTGTCCAGCGTGCCTACTGCTATTATGGAAAGGTACTATTTTTTTTCTGTTTTTTTTTAAAGGTGAACTGAAAGCAGTATTTTAAAAAGTAGATAATGGATTCTTCACTGTGGCAAAATACCATTCCTAAACAGGCAGCAGCATACTAAGGCGGCTACAGTCCAATCAGTAGAGCAAATAATTAGCAGCTACACCATTCCTGGGTTCTAATTACATCTGATTCACTCTGACTTTGTGCAGTTTCCTTGAGTGTCAGCCCACTTAGCAAGAGGGAGGAAAAGGTCATCCGAAGACCATACTGAAAGCTAGAGGCTGTCACGGAAATTTCATATATAAATGTGAACAAAACAAGGATGTAGATGAACATAAAATAAACGTAAGTCTCTCTCCTGTTTTTCAATTACTAGCTTGAACAGATGGAACTCGAAGTTCGAGAAATCCCCGCCCAAAGCCGAGGAATGTATAGCAGTAGAATGAGGAGCTACAAACAAGAAATGGGAAAACTTGAAGCGGATTTTGTGAGTATATTTTACATATGATAAAGGACGGCATTTAAGAAGAAACTTACCTTAGTGTAACTGTGTTTCAGAATGAAGTAATCACTTTCTTCCATTTCCCCAACTTTCTCCAATCAACTCCACGTGGGCAGACTTTGGGGGAGAGAATAGTCTTAACTCATGCAAGGGGGGAAGGAGCTGTCCTCTCCCTGTCCACAAATGCAATAATACCTGCGCAGAGTGCTTATATGGGGAAGAACCTCCCTAATCGTTTGCTAGTCTGCAGTCCCAGTTAAACTCAGCAGACTACTTGCTCCTACCATTGTGCCCCCCACTTCTTCCACCCCCCCATCTCTCTGTCCACACTCTTCTAGCCCTGTTTCTTGGCAAGGACTCAATAGCAGACCATTGTACTTATACTGTGTGAAGTCACTTAATTTTACAGGGTATTATGAGACTAGTATGAAGGACCATGTTTATAAATTACCAGTTATAAACTACACTTATGAAATGAATCCCAAGTTCACTTCATTACTCAATATCCATGATTTCTTTACCTTGATGTTTGGATACTCATTGGCTGTTTTTCAAATCAGTTATCCCCAGTGGATCTTTCAGGTACCAAATGCAAACTAGCATGGTTCTCCTGTCTGTGTGCTTGTATAGCCTGCAAACCACTGGTCCTGTTTCTTTTGACTTTGAAATAGCGAATGGATTTGTGTACACACAAAATTGCTTCTAAAAGGACTGACTGAAGACTTCAAATCCATCTGCTATTTCTTTCTGGGTGTAAGTAGTACATGTGACATGATAGGGTAAGCAGCTTAATGCTCCATTGCATCCCAAGGATAGAGCACCAGACTGACAGAGTGTTATCTGTAGTTGGGGAGTGAACGTTACTATGTATGTTGAGAACCCCCTATGTCCCCATGGAAACTCCTTGCCCCTTTCTTACCGCCTGCCATGCTCTAAATAGCTAAGAGAAGGGAGATTAGCCATGTCACCTTCACAGGGAGAAGAAAAGGGAGAAACTGGAATTGGGTAGGAGGTGAGGGCCCAGTGAGAACAGACAGGGATCTGTATAATGATGAAACAGGGTTGCTTGGGGGAAGAGAAGAAATGAGAGGGGCCTATGACTGAGCAATAGAAAATAAGTGATGGAAGAGCCTGGGATGGGGATGAGGGAATGCAAACAGTGCAGAGAGAGAAGAAAAGAGGGAATAGATCAAAGTGATGGAAAAAAAACAAGCAAGATATTTACCAGAAAAATGGAGGAAAAGAGTAAAGGATGGAAAAGAGAATGAAAAAAGCAATAGTTATGATTAGAAGTACGTTACAAGAGCTGAATGGTTCAGTTCACTGACGCCACTGTAGCTAAGGTGACACAAGCATTTGTGTTCTAATACTTGTTTTCAGACACTGATAATTTTCACAAGTTTTTACTTACCGGGCTGAGATTCCTTCCGGCTTGCTCTTTACCCAAAGGTAAAGTTTCTGGGAAAGTTTACGTAACAGTGGTTTGGCTGTGCGTTCAAGGAGACAAGGGAGGAAAATATGGCATAAACTCTCTTGGCTTTTTGAGCTGCTCTAATAGTATGGGGGAAAGCAGCTGAAAATTTTCATTGAAGTGGAAATGCCTTTTGAATACTCTGGTGAAAATCATCTTGACTGAGTTGTGATCTGTTGTAAGCAAAGAGTTTACAGCCTAATAGGAGCGCTAGATGACATCTGGAAAATGTGGTTGTGAGTACATGCCTTCTGAAACAAATTCACTTTTACTGCAGCTGAGGGGACGTTTCTCATTATGAGCAGGATTTTCTTACAGACTCACTTCTCGAGGTTCGCTGCTCTTCCAAAAGGTGCATGCACA
This sequence comes from Chrysemys picta bellii, assembly GCF_011386835.1. Lineage (NCBI taxonomy): Eukaryota > Metazoa > Chordata > Testudines > Emydidae > Chrysemys > Chrysemys picta. The sequence goes on along the minus strand of NC_088797.1, from coordinate 118,636,657 downwards.
TGTGAGCTGGCAGGTTTAGACATCGTTCTTTATAAGTGGAATTGGAAACTCAACCTGGATCCCATTTACGTTGGCTACTCCTACCCTTCCTTACTGTGTGAAGGAAAGTGAAGCTGTAAGTGGGCGTTTATCAATCAGCAGAATACTGGGGCTAGAGCCTAGTACTTCATTTTGGGACTAAACCAAAGGTGGGCAAACTACGGCCCGCGGGACTGTCCTGCCCGGCCCTTGAGCTCCAGGTTGGGGAAGCTAGCCCCGGCCCCTCCCCCACTGTCCCTCCTCCCCCACCGCCTCAGCTCGCCACACCACCAGCGCGCTGGGCGGCGGGGCTGCGCGCTCCTGCAGGGCAGCGCTGCAGCGTGTCTGGCACTGGCCGGGAGGTGCGGCTGCCAGACATGATGCTTTGAGCGGCATGGTAAGGGGGCTGGGGAGTTGGATAAGGGGCAAGGGGTCCTGTGGTGGAGTCAGGGGACAAGGAGCAGGGGGCAGTTGGATGGGGCGGAGGTTCTGGCGGGGGAGCAGTCAGGACGGGGAACAGGAGGGGTTGGATAGGCCTGGGAGTCCTAGGGGGCCTCTCAGGGGGCGGGGGTGTGGCTAGGGGTTGGGGCAGTCAGGGGACAGGAAGCAGGGGGGGTTGGGTAGGGGGTGGAGTCTCAGGGGAGTGGTTAGGGTCGGGGGGGTCTCAGGAGGGGGCGGTCAGGGGACAAGGAGCAGGGGGGGTTGGATGGGTCGGAGGTTCTGAGGGGGGGCAGTCGGGGTCGAAAGTGGGAGGGGTCGGATTGGGGGCGGGGGCCAGGCTGTTTGGGGAGGCACAGCCTTCCCTACCCGGCCCTCCATACAGTTTTGCAACCCTGATGTGGCCCTCAGGCCAAAAAGTTTGCCTACCTGTGGACTAAACACAGAGGCTTAGAAGATTTTGTCTTTTTTTTTTTTTTTTTTTTTTAAACTGAGAGGACTTTAAACCAAAGCACAAGTCTGTCTTAATCAGTTCTCTTCCATGTTTTGAAATGTAATGATTATAGCTGTGGATGGCCCTCTCTTGGCCACTTACCTATGTAATTTAAGTAGAAGAATGTGAAAGCTGATTTAAGACTAATACTGTCTCTTCAAAGTGAATTGCATAAAGCATCTGGATCAGCACTTCTCTCAAACTTTAAAATGAATGACATAAATGGGACTGCAAGTTTAATTTTATACACATTGTAAGGAAAAAAATCTATTCTGTCAAGTTTTTTGTATGCCTGACAGAGTCCTGAAGACTTACCCCAGCTCAAGCAGTTATTGAAACCAACGTTTCGGCAATATTCTTAAAACTTAAGAACAGGATGCATTAATTCTGCAGACGGTTAGATCCTTTATTTGTAAAGGAGAGGGCATTTAGGTTGAGTGGTGGCAGACTGTTTCCAGATGGAAAGTCCGCTTGCATTTAGTTTGTGCTGGCCAAAGTGGCGAGAGACTGGGTTGACATCTTTACCTCATTGTATGACATTGTCATATGGTCATTGGGCATCTTGATGATTGGATGATATTTCTTGTAAACATTCATAAATGTTCTACACTTGCTAAGTCTTGAAGTATATTTTGACATTATATTAATCTTTTAACCTAGTGCCGTCACACTCTGAAAGGTGACTCTAAAAACGGCCTTGCAGGGTTTTGGTAATTGTGCCTCATAAGCTAACTTCCAGATCAGATATGAACAGGTCACAAATAGATGGGTTTTTTTTTTTCTTGGTGCCAGCCTTGCTAGCTCAATCCGAGCTTTCAGAATCTGACTGTTCTTTCCCACACATCACTGCTATAAAGATCATGCAGTCCGAATTAATCTTCCATACACATCGGTGTAGTTTTAAATTCAGATTATGCCCCTAGCAATCCCTGCGCAACTTCATAGTTTTCAGTAGGATTGCCCAGGTGTACCTGATAGCTCTGTAATTGGAATAAATGGTGCCCAAGAAGGAATAGTGTCTAACTCACTCACTCTTGGCTGTGTCAGCTCTGCAGGACTAATGAAATTTAAAAACAAGTTATTTTTGTCATTAAAGTAAGCAGATTCCATGGGACTCTGAATAGATACGGGGGGTCTTTTATTAGTCACATCTCACAGTGTAAGAAATTCCAGCTATTGAGGGTCTGATTCCGATACCATGACTCGGGTTGCACAGCACCTTATTCCTAAGGGATCCCATTAATTTCAAGTAAGTTCCTTACTTGTGTAGTAGGATACTATTCCTCATGAGTGAGGACATGAGAAGCTGGCCCATAAAAGGTCAAGCTTATTAAAGTTTCATACTAAAAATGCCATCATAGCCCTTTTATGTGGATACAAGTAATGTAGGTAAACTTTAGTTTTAATAGCTCTTTTTAAAAAATGAAATACTCACTAAGATGTATCAACTAGGAGTGAGCCTTTACTGCTGTTGAATCTAAAGGTAATATAAAATTTCACTACTTGCTTATATTGTGGAATGTGCTTGCAGTTTACGTATGCCATGGTAAGGGCTCTATCTTGTGGCGAAATGTGGAGTTGCAAACTGCTTGTTTTTGCTTTGCAGAAAATCTCTTAACTAAAGCCCTGGGGCCATCTCTTAAAGGAACACTCAACTTGAAATCCACTCACTTACAAGTGGCTTCAGTTACTATACCTGCCTCTCAGTCCCTCTGCCACTACCTATGGTTTTACAGTTGCATTTGTTAAATGTTTTTTCTCTCTCTGGATGCTGTGTGAAGGACCCTCCTGAATAGTGACAACAGACTATGACTGACTTTGTTATCAAATGCTCAAAAGTCTAAAAGTGAAAAAATGTTTTTTTCTGTCATCTTTTCGTTATAGTGATCTTAGGAGCTGTTGTTTGTCTACCATTATGCCCTCAGGATTGGATTGAGACAAAACTTTAATGGACAAAAAACTTTGGACTATTGCCTCTAATGTTGTATCTTGTCTGTGGGTAAACAGAGCAGGATCATGAGCTTTCTTTTCAGAATGCTCCAAAGGTTAACTTAAATATTTTTTTTCCTCCACCCAAGGAAGTCTAGATGTGCCTGTTATGTAATTTTTATTTTTTCTTACTGCCCACATTGCCTTCACACGTGCATTTTCCAATACTGGCTGCATGTACTGTGGAGAATTTTCTCACTGGAAAACACTTTCCTTCTACTTGCAGTGCCAAAGTTGAGCTAACCACCCCAAACTGTTCTATGACTGTTGGCGCCTTCATGAAATAAATATAGCAGGTCTCCTTGCTAAATGAAAGACTCCATTCCCATTCAGCACCAAATAACCGGCAGAGCTGCAAGACACCTCACTTAACTGAGAGGCACTTTAACTGGAAGTTTAGTGGACAGTATTCTACATAAAGAACACTTCTCTGTAAGAATATAAATAGTTGTAAGGGCCAACTGTCCCAAAACTGGGTGTTTGTGTAAATAAAAAAACCCTACACCCACAGTTTACACGGATGAAGAGGGCACATAAGCTACATTTTTGTCTAGACCAATAAGCTAATTTTTTGTGTGTGCGCATACTCTACTTGTACATCCCATCTTACACATTCAAAGTACTGTGGAAACATTCCAGTCCATTTGTTTCTCAGTGTTTTTATTGATGGTCACTGTATAATATTAAAGAATTGTATATACTGTAGCTGACTGTTCCCACAGCACCCTTCATATCTCACTTGCTGTCTTGACTTAGATTATGAGCTCTTTGGGACAGGGACTCAATTTGTATGTTTCTGTAGCGTGCCTGGTGCAATGGGGCCTTGACCCTGGTGGAGACTTCTGTACTGTAACAAAAAAATCAATAACTCCCCATAACTATTGCTGAAATACAAACTACAATAGAACACTTTGAATATCAAAAAGGAAACTTAAATGGAAGATGTGGGGAGAAGAAGATAGCATTGTGGACAAATACATTATGCAAGGATTTTAACCGTTACAGTACATTCTAGCACTATTGTAGCATCGTTGCATCTTGGCCAATAGCTTGATTTTTTTTTTTTCCCAAACTTGTAACTGGGGGGAAATCTTTCCAATTGTGACGAATATTACAAAAACAGCTCCTATCAATAAGCTTTAAAAATACTTAGGAAGGTTGTCAGTGAGGCCATATCTAGGAGGGTTATGTCAGCTGGAGTTAGCTTTTTGTCATGTGACTTTAGTAATAAAGTACCATTTGAATCCAAAAACATTGACCTGGACCATGGTAATAAGTACACCAGTCAAATCCTGAGTTATCAGATACTACTTTCCTGCTCCCACCCCTTCTTCTAGTCCACTCTTGTCCACCCTTACTGCCATCCATACTACTATTTGGAAATAAAAGAACACTTGCAAAACCGATTAGGTAGTGCCAGATATATGTGAGCCTAAATCCCCTTTCACTTTCTGGTTTAATTAAAATATCTAGGTTAACTCTTCTGCACCACATTGTTTCTGCTACATCATGTTTTCAATTTATTTGTAAAATAGCAAGGCAGTGTTTTCTCTTGTGTATTTACAAATTGTGTTTTGAGCAGATGTGTATAAAATGCAGCTTGGAGCTGAACCTACTTTAAAAAAAGAATTAGTCAGACTTAAGCCCCATCTACAATAGGAAATTGACATTTCTGAAATCATTTTAATCTTGTTCACACTAGTAATAGAACTGTTTTCAGCACAGGTTCAGGGGAGAATAGGTTCCCCTCAACTTGTGCCGAAAGCAGTTTTACTGTTAGTATGGACACAATGAAGCTGACCTGACAAATTTCAAACTCTCTTCTGAAACTGATTTTCTCCATTGTATGGTGGCAATTAAACCATTTTCAGGCCCTAGTTCAGAGGAGCATATTACATTAAAGCATCTGTACTGGGTTCGTTCCTTACTATGAAAAGGTCTTGTTGCATGTAACCTGTCTTCAATCATTGTCAAACACACTTTCCTTGGGGAGAAGAGAAGTTTATTTAATCACTTTAAAGATGGGGACGAAACTGGACTATTGACAGGTTTTTACTTACAAAATGAGTTAGACTAAAGGTGAAAGAAGGCCAAGTGGATTTATTACTGTGTTTGTGCATGTAGGGGTCTCTCCACCCTTTGATCACCTCTGCTCATGCAAAAGGTTGAGAGTGCCTCTGCTGTAGTGCCGTATGCTCAACAAGTGCCCTGTGTGGAAGAAACAGAGGAACGGCTATTCTCTTTATAACCATCCTCTGCAAAAATCTCCTATAGGAGCCATGTTGCTAGTTGGGGCCAGGAGCTGTGGTGGAATCAGTTGGGTACTGCATACTCTCCAGATTACTGAAGTTGTGTGGCCTTTCCCCTCTCTCTATACTTAGTCCCTCCTCCTCCCCTCTCCCCCCAAAATACTCCCCCTTACAGATACACAGTCAGGAAAATTCAAGAACCTCATGAGGTTTTTTCCACACCTATGTCCTCCTTTGTGGGTCCTCTCGTGGGAGGAGACTGGTCATGAATTTCCATTCAGTAAATTATATCCACTTTAATATCAATTAATTAGATATGACACAGAGGGGTTGTGAGAAAGGGGAAGGAGATGCGAAAGATTACTCTAGCGTTATCCAAGCCCCAAACTGAATTTCTAATGGGAGGCTAAGCTATAGAGTAACCTGGCTCAGTAGTAAAGCCTTAGGTATCTCTAGGGATCTGGAAAATTCAATTCTCTTTGCTTGCACCTTGAGAAAATGTATGGCATGGGGGTGTGAATGAATGAGAATAATAGAGCGGCTGGACGGAATTATTTCTCCATGAAACTTACCAGTGATGATTCCCTCTTCTTAGAGAGAAGTGTGAAAAAGAAGAGTTAATATGCTTCATTGACAATTAGTCTAAGTGGTTATGATCATCTGAATTGCGATTCCTTAGGGACCAGTTCAATGAAACAGCTTTTATTTTTTGGTTTTTAAACTTTACGTATCAGTTACAAAGATTTCTTCTGTGCTTGATCAGTAAGTGAAGTCCAGTAATATGATTCCTAATGGGGGTGATGGGGAGGGTTGGGGAGGAAGGGGACAAGTAAAAGGGAAAGTAGAGAACTGGGGTTATTGCTAATCTGATTAAGGAATATTAATGCTCTCAACTAATTTCACCTTGATATTCTTATACAGTTCTTAATAAGGCTGTTCAAAAATGTACAGAAATCTTCACCGTGCCAACATGCAGGCATCTTGTTCTGGAAGAACCATCTCTAGAGACTTCAGTTTCCATGACATTATCATTTTTCAGTCTTGGAGGGTGTCAATAACTGTAATGCCAGTGTGGTGATGGTGATAATGAGTTTAGTAAACCTGCCTCTCAGCAACTGGACTGACCCAGTTATATCAAATAAACCTACCATAAGATAGTGACTGAGGGATCCTGGTGACCTGTCTTGAATTTGAACTAGTGATCTAGAGATGAAAAGCATTGGGTCCCCTGAAACATCCAGTGCATCCCGGTTTTCTTTCATTGCACCCACAAAAAAGATACTGCATCAGAGTAGGCCTAAAATCACTCAATTTTAGCATAAATTCCCTTGCAATGTATCACTTATGCCATTTAATGGAAAATCAGTATAATTGTAATTTGGAATCTAGTGCAGAAGCAGTGTTGATTTCTGTCACCTGTCAATCTGCTCTATTACTCAATGTATCAATAATCATGCCTGGATGTTGGCAATGACCAGACTTTCCTTCTCCCCATCCTACATTTTTGTTTCCGCATCTGTACATAACAGTATATGTGTTGAATCTTCCTTTGCTCAGCAAAGCTTCAAATATTTTGCTTGCTCTTGTTTGTTTTGTTCATTCACATTGGCAGAAACAGCATCCAATCTAATTAATGTACTTCTAACCACCCACAAAGGTAACTTCATATAGAGGAAGTGTGATTCTGGTAGAGGAATGTGACTATAAAACTGACATCATGGCTTTAATATTTTATTCTCTCTCAGCGATTCCTTATCTAAGTCAAATGATACTCCTCTACCTGGCAGCTCCAAAAAGAATCGAGTTGTTTTCTTTCTGCCTCTGATATCATCACCAGTAATAAAGATTCCACAGTTGGAACTTAGCTGTCAGTTTTGATGATGCATGAGGCAGAACAGAATCTAGCTTACTCTCCCATAGTCACATGGGCTCCCTGATACTAATAAAAGTAGAAACTTTTATTTTTATCTCTAAAATGAATACATATGACTTCAGGAAAAAGAACAGGAGTACTTGTGGCACCTTAGAGACTAACAAATTTATTTGAGCATAAGCTTTTGTGGGCTACATCCCACTTCTTCGGATGCATAGGGACTTATGGAAACATATGACTTCAGGAAATCCCAGGAGCTGGCAAATTGAGTAAGAAATATTTTTTAACATGGTCAATTCTCTGATTATATTCACAATGTTTAAAATTCCTTAACAGGTTCTCTCATTTGTGTTTGGCTACAGAATAAGGAGAGACATGAGCTACTGATAATGTTTTGACATTAGAAGAATTAATTACAGAGCTTTTTAAACTTCTTTTTTAGTTTGTTCAGACACTGACACTAGATGGCACTGTTTGTTTGCAAAGCAAGTCTTTTTTTTTTTTTTTTCCCTTTCCTTTTTTCTGTTTGGTAGTAACTGAAATTACTGTTTCATGAATAAAATATTTCTAGTGGGATTTGCATTTCTATATTGGCTGAAGATACTGTGTTGTATGTTTTATTAACCAGCCCAGTGCAACTGTCAGCCTATTAAAGAGATCCAATGGACCCTGTTTAGCTAAATAAACTAAATAAGTCCAATTCGTCAAATTGTGTTCCTAGCTGTTTATTTTCCATTCTTTTGATGTACAGTTTATTTTAAGTTAAAGTTACGTAGATTTAAAAATTAATGGGGAAAATAGAATTTAGTGTTTGGAACATGGAAAGACTAATTGCCGTGGTCAAAAATAGCTTTGCTTTTAAGGTGAAGTTGCTCTTTGGCAAATGGTGAACTTTTTATTGATGACTGATTAACTGTCCTATGGCAAAAATTGTTTTGATAAATAAATGGTGTATGGCCTCTTTTATCTGCTTGCTGAAGTCTGTGTCATTAAACAAAACTAAATCGAAGCATAATTTTTTTTTAAGAAGTAACTATCATACATAAACAATTTTATTGCAAAATGTGTGGGGGGGATTAGTATTGATATACTTCCCATCATATTTTAAGGAGATATATTTTCTATGTTACTGAAATAAATATTGCATGATAGTAGTCATTTTATAAAGTAAATAATACTCTGACAATACAAAAATGCTGTCAGGCTAATTCTTTATATTGTATGTTGTGGTGGTGATAATAGCAGTATTGAAAATCTTTGTTCTTTCTACTCTACTATTTCAGAGCTGTTTTACTTTGCTTGTTTTTACAGCAGAATTTTGCTATAGATTCCTGTAAGGTGAACGATATATTTGTGCTAAAGCTGTTGGTATATGGAGAATTATTCTATGAAGCCTCTTTAAAGATTGTTGTCAAAAAGCAAATATATTTCTAGTTTTGTTAGCATGAGAAGGGAGAGGAATGGTGGTGAGTGGTGGCTATTTTCCTTTCTGGTGATTTCCCGAACACTGTGTTTGAGATGTTCAGTATTAACTTTTGCATGTTTTCCAGGAAATTGAACTTGCACAGTATCATTATTGCATAATTTTACTTCTGTATTCTTGTGTTACCAAAAATGGAACACTGGGTTTTAATACAACAAAAACACATTTCAGTCAAATTGCTTTTTTTAGTTTTCCAGATAAGTCCATGATATAATGGAGTAAATAAACTAGGAACTAAATTGTATGCCTAAACTTTGTAGTGTTAAAGTTTGTCAACAGAAATCACATGATCAGTAAATTCTGCTGTCTTTTTTTTTTTCTTTACTATACTAGAATATTGTCAAAGTTGCTGTTCACTTTAAGGGGAAATTTTACAGATATTTCTAGAAAAGCTATCAATATTGAATTAAATACTATTTTTCTATACAGATGAATTCCTGAAATAAGTTTGAGACAAATGAAAGTCTAAGTCACTCTGTTTAATTGCTAAAACATACAAGTGTCAACTTGATGTAGCCAGCTGATTATGTATACAGCACTGATATGCCATAAATGGGACAGACATAGAGGGTAGTTTCTGCGATATTTCAGCGTTACGTAATCTAGTAAACTAGATGATGTGGATAATATCTTGATATGGACATGTGTTTTTATTCATGTGGGAATATGTCCTTGCTTTTCAGAATGAGGTTGGTGAGGGCAAGTGGGTTAGACTTGTTTTTCTTCTAGTGATTATTCCTGAATCTTTATTTATTTATTTATTTATTTATTGACATTAAAGGGATTGAATACCTCTACTCCTCATTTGCAATTTAGCATGTAGTAGCTGTCCTTATTGATCAGAGTCCCACTGTGCTAGGTGCTGGAAACAAACACATAATAAAATTATGGTCACAGCCCCATGGAGCTTACAGTCTTACATTGACTAGCAATGTGCACAGAGTTGGAGAATAACTGGCTACTTCAAGGAAATTCAATATAAAAAATACATATGCTATATATTATACTTACCTGGAAACTTAACTTTTGTGTACGTTGATAACAAGCAGACCAATAGACTTGGGCCTCTTTAATCCTTCATCTCCATTTTGTGTTTGGTATCAGGGTAACCATGCTGTGAAAATAAGGGGCATTCTAGCACTTGACAATCCTTGCGGTGGCCTCGCTCATAAACAAGGGGATGCTCAATACAAAAAAAAATTAGGAAGGGCAGAAGAGTAAAAGCAGATATTAAACAGGAGAATGACCTTTCTCCACCATAGATTAACAGTTCAAATCTGGACAGAGTTGGTTGAGCATGAAAGCTGTTGCCATTTGATAGTTATTAATGCCTGATGTGAAATGAAGTTGGTGGCCTCAATCCACTTCCCAGTGGACAGGTGTTTTAATCACATATACGCCACAGTTGGCAAACTTGTCCTCTGTGTTATGGACTGGGATGTACGCAATCTAGCCAACTAGTCAGAGCAGGAGTTGGGTCTAGTGGTCAGAGCAGGCATCCAGGCTGGGGAACGAAGCCAAGGGGCAGCACCAGAGTCAACTGCCAATTACCAGAGCCAAGGGTCAAGCCAGAGTCGGAACCAGGAATCAAAGCTGCGGATCAGAGCTGAGATCAGATACAAAAGGCTGGATCCAAGGGTCAAGCCAGAGTCAGGGTCAGAATTCGGAGGCCAGGGTTGGAGTCAGGGCTGGTAACTGATGATTGGAAGCAAGGCTTAAGGGCAGCAGCTGGAGGAGAGGCAAGGATCAAGCACTCAGCATGAGCATGGTGGGAACAGGAGCAAAGGTTGGAGCAGAGCAGGAATAAGAAATGTCTGGGTGCAGGAGACAGGCATGAGTAAGGTCCAACTCAGCCACAACAGGAAATCACGATGTTGCTCAGACAAACTTCCTGTGCCACCTCCTGGCTTAAGACGCGTAATTAGACCAATTGGTGGAGCTCGGTGTTCCTCCGATCAGGGGTCCCGTGGGTGGTACCTTGGCTGAGGCTGTAGTCCTCCCAGGTTTTAGCAGACATTGGGTCGAGGCCAGGATATGGTGGCTGTCTGGGGACTCCCAGGTCTTGGGTTCAAGACCTAGGACATCACACTCTGCTACAGCAACTTGACCAAGTAGGACACTGCATTACTCACTCACTCCAGCATTGGTCTTTTTTGGTCAGAGTGGAAACACATTATCTAGGTTGTAGGGGAAGGTACTGTTCAGCTGCTACACCTGTTCTGTAGGGAGCCCAATACAAAGCCTGTTGAAGTCAAAGGAGACAGATTCCTATTGTGTTCAGGTGGGCGTTGATCAGACCCTACATAAATAGAAAACTACAGTATCTAAGGCTGTAGCACCTTTCAGACACATCAATTCACATGCACAAACCTTTGTTCTAGGTTTAAATCAAGTATTTATGTGTGACCTTCAGCTGCCTAGGGTACATAGCCAGACAGTACTGAAGACATTGGTTTTTGAATGATTCAGGAAAAGTTGTTTTTATATCTTGTTTTATTTTAAATTGTGCATTAACAGAACTTTAATTTCTAATTGAGCAACTTTTTAAAATAAGGCAAATCCAGTTAACGCACATCAGAAGCTACAGGCTTGCTCAAGTACTTACACTTTTAGTGTAAGCTTTTGGGGGCAGGAAACATCTTTTTGTTCTGTATTTGTACAGAACCAGCACAATGGGGCCCTCATTCATGACTGAGGCTCCTAGGTTCTACGGTAATACAAATCACAAATAATAGATTAAAAAATATTTGTATTCTCCCATGTGGTGAAAATAAGATTGCCAAGTCCACAGGTTTCTTGTAACCGTGGGTATTTTTTTTTTCTTCTCTGGTAATTGTAGGTTAGTTTTGACGTTATGGGTTGAACTATCATTTAAATTACCTGGGGCTTTATAAATTACATTTGCCAGCATCCCCAAAAGAGTAAAATATATATTTTTTCTAGGGTTATGGTAAAGAAAGGTCAAGGTTAAATCGGGGGTAGCTAATCTCAATTTTCTAGTCTAGACGGAACCTTAGAGCTCTGGTCAAGTGTAGGTAGTCTTTTGGTCTATCCAAGGCCGTGATCAAGTGTCTTGATGTTTTTGGTCTTTTGGCCTCGAGATGAAAACCTTGTCTTTGCTTCTGGGACCTTGAAGTAAAAAAATTCCCTTTGTCTTCTCTTCAGCTTTATGCCTTTACCATACGGCCCTTCTTGGATCCTCACCTCAGCCCAAGACATTTGGACTGAACCTCTCTTGCTGCAAATACGGGATGCAGTTCAGACTTGTTCATAAGGCTCTGGGACTTAGACCTACCTTTTCCATCCTCTCACTAGATACTCAGCCTTTACAGGAATTCTATCTTTAAATGGATAATTTTAGGTCAGCAGTAAGCAAAATCTCCTCCAATTTTCTCCTCACCCTCTTTTTCTTTCTTTCCAAATGTTAGAGGTTTTGCTCCTCGAATAGGGCCACCCTTGAATTCCTTTTCTGTTTGTTCCACCTCTTCTCCCATTATGGTGGAACAAGCCAAATGGAGCAAGCGAAAGGCCAAGAAGTGCTCCGTTAGCATGGGGACCTTCCCAGGAGCCACAGAAGGTGTGTTCTACCATAGCTGTTTCCTGCCTGCAGAGCCTTGCTCTGTCGTGGGAAGGGGACCATAGTTTTGATGTTTTCTTGGGGCCTTCTCATCCTTCCTGCATCTCACCAGCTCAGACTCTTCAGAAAACAACTCACTCCAGAAAACCACTCTTGCCGCCAAGTTAAAGTATGGGCTGGATGAATGGACTGTAAGGTGGATAGAAAGCTGGCTAACTCGTCGGGCTCAATGGGTAGTGATCAATGGCTCCATGTCTAGTTGGCAGCCGGTTTCAAGCAGAGTGCCCCAAGGGTCGGTCCTGGGGCCAGTTTTGTTTAATATCTTTATTAATGATCTGGAGGATGGTGTGGAATGCACTCTCAGCAAGTTTGCAGATGACACTAAACTGGGAGGTGTGGTAGATACGCTGGCTGGTAGATACAGAGGGACCTAGACAAATTAGAGGATTGGGCCAAAAAAACCCTGATGAGGTTCAACAAGGACGAGTGCAGAGTCCTGCACTTAGGACGGAAGAATCCTATGCACTGCTACAGACTAGGGACTGATTGGCTAGGTAGCAGTTCTGCAGAAAAGGACCTAGGGGTCACAGTGGATGAGAAGCTGGATATGAGTCAACACTGTGCTCTTGTTGCCAAGAAGGCTAATGGCATTTTGCGCTGTATAAGTAGGGGCATTGCCAGCAGATCGAGGAACGTGATCGTTCCCCTTTATTCGACATTGGTGAGGCCTCATCTGGAATACTGTGTCCAGTTTTGGGCCCCACACTACAAGAAGGATGTGGAAATATTGGAAAGAGTCCAGCGGAGGACAACAAAAATGATTAGGGGTCTGGAGCACATGACTTATGAGGAGAGGCTGAGGGAACTGGGATTGTTTAGTCTCCAGAAGAGAAGAATGAGGGGGGATTTGATAGCTGCTTTCAACTACCTGAGGGGGGGTTCCAAAGAGGATAGAGCTCGGCTGTTCTCAGTGGTGGCAGATGACAGAACAAGGAGCAATGGTCTCAAGTTGTAGTGGGAGAGGTCTAGGTTGGATATTAGGAAACACTATTTCACTAGGAGGGTGGTGAAGCACTGGAATGCTTTACCTAGGGAGGTGATGGAATCTCTTTCCTTGGAGGTTTTTAAGGCCCGGCTTGACAAAGCCCAGGCTGGGATGATTTAGTTGGGAATTGGTCCTGCTTTGAGCAGGGGGTTGGACTAGACCTCCCGAGGTCCCTTCCAACCCTGATATTCTATTCTATAAATGTGGATCAGCCTTTTTCAGCACTTTAGGCTCAGCAAGCAAAACTATCTTCATTGATTTCATTAGGGGCAAATCCACCTGGAAAGGGAAAAGCTCCAAGATCCCATCCTCTGTTCTTAAATGGGTAACTGAGTAATTTTGTCAGGAATCTGGCATCCTTTAGGGGCTTGTCTATACTTACGCGCTGGTTCGGCGGCAGGCAATCGAACTTCTGGGTTCGATTTATCGCGTCTTGTCTGGACGCGATAAATCGAACTCAGAAGTGCTCCCCGTCGACTCCGGTAATCCTGCTCGCCGCGAGGAGTATGCGGAGTCGACGGGGGAGCCTACCTGCCGGGTCTGGACCGCGGTAAGTTCGAACTAAGGTACGTCGACTTCAGCTACGTTATTCACATAGCTGAAGTTGCGTACCTTAGTTCGATTTGGGGGTTTAGTGTAGACCAAGCCTAGGTGCCTTACCTCCTTCCCAAATGGAAGATTTGGACTCTGTTTGGGAGACTCCCCTACACTGCTTCTTCTGTTTTGTTTTAGATGAGGTGCACCAGGGCTTAGGACCTCCTTTCATTGCCTCCTGCATCGGAATACCAAAAAAAAAAAAAGAGAGAGAGAGAGAGAAAAGCCCTTGTGGGATGACCACTGTCCCCACAAAAACGCACAGAAAATATCCCAAAAGCACTCCAGAACCTCACTTTTTTTCCCTACAGCTTTATCCCCTTCCCTAAAAGAGAAACAATCTGAAGACAAGAGTCAAATACCATGCCAGAGAAACGGGACAGGTTTGTTCTCTGATCTGTTTCAAACCTTCAGATTCAGCCAGGGAAAGATAAGGTACAGGCCATAAACATTAGTAGATATTTTTCTTAATTCCTTGGCGTGTTCAGTATTGCCAACACCAAGCATTCAAAAATCTTAAGTTCAGCCCAGTCAAAATCATGACATGGGCTTAAAACTCATGATATTTTATAAATAATTTTTGGGTTCTCTTTTATTTTCCATCAGTATTTGAACGTTTAGCATTTGTGTTTTTGAGCTTTTCTCTACAACCCTGAGGGCTAGCGACTCTTCTTTAAGAAAAACACCACATTTCATGAAACTTGCAGTAAAATCACAAGAATTGGCAAATTTATGGCTGAAGTGTATGTATTGTCCATTATAAAAACAAGTGTATGCCGCTTTTCCTCATTTTAATAACTGGATTTTGAGAAAAATGTCTCCTGTCTCCTATGAAAGACTGTTTTTTTTTTTTAATTATTTATTTATTTATTTATTTTTGGGGTGAAAACTGTGGGGAACTCCCCAGCATGACTTTATTTTGTGGAATATACAGATTTGCACTCACTGATAATACTCCAGATTCTGCCAAGACGACAATTAGGTTTATATATCCATAACTACCTGGTTAATAGCAAGCAGTTTTGTGTTAGAACTATATCTTTAGTAAATGAGTTTGCATCTTTCTCTTGGCTGTCAGGGATAATTCCATGTTTTCATGGTTACACTTTTTAAAAGTCTGAACATGACTGTGTGTGTGCACATGTGCATTGATCAGATGTGCAAACATCTTTATAACCAGGGCTTCATTGTCCCACCCCACTTCTATAAACAACCACTTCTGTTGTCACACTTCTGCAAACAGAGGAGACTTGGGTTAGGAAAGTGTGCCTGAGCGAGGACACACAACAGGCAGAAATACTGGTGGTATTCCCCCAATCTCCAGGGAAGGTTTTCCATAGGCATGCAGTTCTGCACATGACAGCCAGACTATGTTGGACAGGCTACCACTTTCCACACCATCTCCTCATCCCCAATGCTATGCAGACAGTAGTGTAAGATAGTGCTAGCTTTGCCATGCTATCGTGAGGACTAGGAGGGAGTGAAGATGGCCTTGCCTCTGAAGACCTCCCAAAATCTATAGGCTAAGGGCTCTGAACTCCTTCCATGCCTATTCTGCAGTGAATGGTGATTAAAGCTATGGAGTCCACACCTGAGCTACTTCTATAGTCACTTGCTAATGAGGTTCTGCTTCCTTGGAACACTCCATTGTCTGGTCCCTCAATTGAGGAATAAAATGTTTGTGTTCTAGGCCCTTAAAACCAACCAACTTTGGATTTCCAGATATCTTGTATTTTAAAGAAAAGGTTTTTATTATTTTAATTGTAATCATATCAGACAATTTCATTTGAGAGCTACCCTCATTATTGTGAGTTTTAGTTTTATGGCCTGCTTATAGCAACCAGATGAGTTACTAAAGAAAATCAGTGTTCAAACACCTATCAAGTTGTCCTAATGCTGGCTGTTTTTAGTTGGAAACTCTGACTACATAAATACTGGTCAGATATTTCCAGATAGAATTTTGGTGACTTGCAAGTATGATTTTTTTTTTTCATTTTGGTTAATTTTTTAGTCACCTGACAAAGACTGGTAAGAAAACAGAAATAGATGGGAAGGTGTATTGTACATAGGGTGACCAGACAGCAAGTGTGAAAAATCGGGACAGGGAGTGGGGGGTAATAGGAACCTATATGTGAAAAATCGGGACAGGGAGTGGGGGGTAATAGGAACCTATATAAGAAAAAGACCCAAAAATCGGGACTGTCCCTATAAAATCGGGACATCTGGTCACCCTAATTGTACATCAAGTTTTTCTCACTTGTAATTTGAACAGCAGAAAAAAATCAGGTTTCCCACATTTCTAGTGCATTTCAGAAATCCTCAAATCCAGTCTCTGGTCCTATGTGGCAAACAAATATGAATGGCTGATACTACAATCATAGAATATCAGGGTTGGAAGGGACCTCAGAAGGTCATCTAGTCCAACCCCCTGCTCAAAGCAGGACCTAATCCCCAACTAAATCATCCCAGCCAGGGCTTTGTCAAGCCTGACCTTAAAAACCTCTAAGGAAGGAGATTCCACCACCTCCCTAGGTAGCCCTTTCCAGTGCTTCACCACCCTCCTAGTGAAAAAGTTTTTCCTAATATCCCACCTAAACCTCCCCCACTGCAACTTGAGACCATTGCTCCTTGTTCTGTCATCTGGTACCACTGAGAACAGTCTAGATCCATCCTCTTTGGAACCCCCTTTCACGTAGTTGAAAGCAGCTCTCAAATCCCCCCCTCATTTTTCTCTTCTGGAGACTAAATAATCCCAGTTCCCTCAGCCTCTCCTCACAAGTCATGTGCTCCAGCCCCCTAATCATACTGTTAATATCTGGTTAGTCATGTATTGATTGTCCCCACTGTCTTTTTTTTTTTTTTTTTTTTTTTTAAATGCAAAACCTAACTGAACTAGTAAAAATTCCTTTTTTCTTACAGTGAAAAACAAACAAATCAAATTCTCTTTGGTGGTATCCTCGGCAAACCTAGTGTATTCCGACAAATCAGTGTCCTTTATTTTGATATAAAGTTGCATTTGGAAGCTTTGGAATGCTTCAAAATATTTGGCATGTAGTAGCACTGAATGGATTAGACTCCATTGTAACTGTTCCATACAGCACATTTTATTGAAGTGTATGCATGGACCTGGTCAAGAAAAACGTTAGCTTTGACTATGCACTTACAAAGTGGACCAGCCTAATACCAGCTTTCTCATCCAATATGTTTGTTCTCCTTTGAACTGATTCATTCTACTTGCCTTTGTTGACTCAACTCCAGATGTTTGTTCCATATTTTAACCAGCTTTTGAAAGTGTTTCAACTGATGGGCTAAGGAGTTGACTCTTGCTTCGGGTACGCTTGGGTGTGTATTTATGAAGAGTTGCATTAATACAACTAGAAGGTCTTTTGAGTGCCACAGGGCTGTGTTATAGAGGAAAATGTATATTTTTGTTGCTTCAAGTCAGACTCACAGTCCACTCCTACGTAACCCTGCAGTGTCTGGACATAAGCAAGAGTGGGCTGTCCATCTGACATTACAAACAAGGAGCTGGAAGTACAGTAGCAATGCCACTGAGAGTTGAAATGCACCAGACACCTGTCATAAAACAAGAGAGTAAGAAGTGTTTGTTCCACTGCCCAGTTGCAAAGCTGTATTCAGGCTGGATTGTACACCAGATTTAAACTAATAACCTCATTTAATGTGTCCCAAATAATTTCAGAAATGAAATCTTGTGTGTGTTTAAATAAGAGAACTACTTCTGTGATCTTAATATTTTAAAAACCAGCCAAGGGTAACTATAATTCTTTAAGAATTTTAAAATCTGTCTCTAGACTGCACTGTTGGACAAATCTCTTAGAAAATAGCCAGGTGAAGAAAAACATATGACACACTTATTGATAGACAAGAGCCAATAAACCCAATTGGATTCAGGAAGCTGAGAAACATTTTAATAACTTTTTGACATTTTCCTGTAGTCCTTATTTACCTTATCAATAGTTGTGGTGACATATGATTGTCAACTTTTTATATTAAACCATACTAATAAATTAAACATGTTGTGTTTATACCTGATGAAAGCTGACGTTTTGGA
Source organism: Chrysemys picta bellii (assembly GCF_011386835.1). Taxonomy (NCBI): domain Eukaryota; kingdom Metazoa; phylum Chordata; order Testudines; family Emydidae; genus Chrysemys; species Chrysemys picta. Next base: position 118,618,826 of record NC_088797.1, on the reverse strand, counting down.
AAGGTGTTAAAATATACTGACAGGTCTTGTTCATAAGCTCCTTTGGTATAAATATGTAGATGACATCTTTAGATATTGTTTGTACATAAGCTGATAGGCAGGAAGCGTTGACAACGTAACAAATGCAAATGTCAACCCCACAATTTAACCTTTCTGTGTAGGAAAAGATGTTAGTTTTAAGTTACATGTATCTTTTAACTTTATTTTCAAAGTTTTTTTTTTTTTGAGCCTGTTATCATTGCTGTTTCATGTGCCACTGAAAGTAGCAGTGCAATAAGAAAGATTTGCACTTAAGAGCTTTTCTCTGTGGTGTTCCTACTTAAATGACTACGGCTGAGAGTAGGTTTTTTTTCTCTCTAATTCTTTTTATTTCTCATGCTCATCTAGTATCTACTGAATCTTTCTGTAGCATCACCTGCTCATATTTGACTTGCCAAGTGTACAACACTTGTAAGGGTGGCTCAAGGGCAATACAATAATTAAAAAAAAAAAAAATTCCATTCCTCATGTTAGAGCAGCTATTGTTACAGTAGCCATGCGGCCTTGGCTCCAAACCAGGACAGAGCTGCTTAATGTACAAAATATTACTCTCTTGTGTGACTCGACCCCTCTCAAGTTGAAACCAGTGGTGCCACAAACCTAGTGAACAGCCCCTATTTGACTTTCCCTTTTTTTTTTTTAATTGTAAGGAAGCTCCATTGCTATCAGATCTTATGAAGAGGTGAGTACCTACAACTCCCAGTGAAATGCACTTACTCTCTCCCTGAAATTGTCTAGACTTCTTTAGATAAGGATACTGGGGCATTGGTACGTCTCAGGATCAGGCCTAAGGACAGCACCACCATATACTTGTATTACTAATAGGCCATTTTCAAAGGAAGGTATTTTGGCAGGCGCTTCCTACATCTTGCTCTCTATATTCTTCCCACCCCTCCACCTCCCAAAAATAGTAGTGCCACAGCTTACGTATGTCAGCTTCACTAGTTTATAGCTCTTGGGAGCCGCATGAGTCTGCCAAATCACTCATCAGACCTGCAAGCTCTCTTATACTTAGTGGTCTTATAGAACTATTTGGGCCAAATCCATAAAGCTATTTGGAGCAATACTATTACTGCAGTAGTTTGGACCATGTGTATAGTTGTATCCATTCCATTGGCTAATGCTTATGTAATTTATTGGTAACACAAGATCAGTTGTTTGTCACGCTGGGATATTTCTTACGAGATTTGCATTGAAATCCTAAGCACAACAGCTCTTCTCTTAAAATGTTAAAACTGTACTTGGTCCTAGTGCAAGTGGGCACAGCTCCCATTGATCAGTGCTGAATTTGGCTAATAATTTCTCATTTCATTTTTATAAAGTTAAGAACTTGGGGATCTGAAGCAGCGCAGTTGCTTTGCCTCTCTCTATTTTTATGTTAGTGACCTTTTCGTGACTACCATGTCAGAACTAAAACACACGCCCATCATGTTACTGCTTTTGCTCCAAAAATATTCTCCTTTTCACTATTAAAATTATATTAGTGGATGTTTCATGGGGTATAATGTATCTGTCATGTTGGAAGTTCTAAGAGCTAGGAATGCTGAGATAAAGTAAGAGTTTGAAGAGGGAGGAGCTTGTTGTTAACAATTGTTTATGGTAGATGGAGTTCTGGAGGGAAATCTTGCCTTTTGTGTTGGGGATGAAAGTTTTCTGGAGTTTTTTTTTGGGGGGGGGGGTTGCTGCTGGTTGTGTTGTATTATTTTATATAATGTAAAGGTTGGCCAAGAATAGCAGATGGGACCTTTTAAATGTTATGAATCTAAGTAAAATAAATAATAAAAATACCAGTATTGTTATGTAAATGCCTGTAGTAGTACTCTGTGAAACTCAAGAAAATGGAAGGTTGGTGTTGCCATATAAAAATAGACTTGTAAGACTTCATCTGTATTAGAAATAGTTGTGATTTGTAGGTGAATAACTATTTTACTTGGTTTTGTAATAATCAAACAATTAATACAGTCCCACTTTTTATTACTAGAAACTTTGGTAGCATGCTAACCAACAATAATTGTTTTAGTCATAATATACCTGTGCCCATAAACACAGACTCATATTGTATGTATTACTTACAAGAAGTTTTCAAGTGTATTTTTCATTTTCTGAAAATGTTGCTTTTCCTTTTGTCAATTGGATGGAAATGTACCCCCAAAAACTGTCCGACATTCCATTCAGTATTTAGCAATTGATTGTACTGGAATGTATTCTATGATACTCATACTTCAGTGGTTCAGGAGCCAAATTGGCAATTAATATTACCCAAAAGAGCTACATTAGTGTAAAATCATTGTTTCATATTCTCTCTCTATAAATAAATTATTCTCACAGCAAAATGACTGACCATGTATTCTACAATTGGTTAATAACATAGTAAAAGCATCCTGATTGGTTAATAAAGTAAATTGGTTAATAATTAAATCAGTGTTTTAATATCATGTGCTGCAAAGAGCCCCACGGGACACATTAAAGAGCCACTTGCATCTCCTGAACCTCAGTGTGAGTACCACTGTTCTAGTATATATATGATGTGTCTTGAATACCTGAAAAACATGGTATTTTTGATACAATCATATATCTGAGAGCTGTCAAATTGTTGCATTCACTTTTGGGGGGAGTGGGGAAGAATTAAGGTTACTTAATATGTTATGTGAGCCGCTTCCAGTGATACATTAAGCAGTGTGACTAGTATCTGTCACAGGATTCCTTCTCCAAATCTTTCTCTGGGTGGGAAATTTGAACGAGCGGTGGGAGAGGGAAGGCGGGTTCTTTCGGATGCTGTTTAACAGTCTCTGTCATAGTCTCCTGAGTTAGCCAACCAAATGGCTCCATCAAGACCACTCATTTTATATTATATTTTAAACATAGGCTTGTATCAGATGAATCGCCCTAGATGTGACTATTTATCTGGAAAGATGTATTGCTTAATTTCCAAAGCACTATTCAGGGATTTAGCTGTATGATTCCTATTGAATTCAGTGGGAGCTATCCTGCTCAAACTCGATGTACCTTTTTGGGAATTTACCCATAATTAATGTCCCTATTCTTTAATCTAATTTTATTTAGTGATTTTACTGCACCGAGTATTACTATTCCTTTTTTTCTAGGTTGGCTTTTTGTTGTGTATTTACCACTGTACCAAATGTTTGTTTAAGCAGATGTAAGTGTAATGCATTTCCTGAAAGTTACTCATTGGGGAAATTTAAATGAAATTTTAAAATATCATTAAAAATGCAAACAATAAATTCTTTGATTTGCTGTAGGCATCTTTAGGTTGGAATGACTAGAAAAGGTTCTGGTTAATTAGAAGTAATTTGTTAGAAACCTGAATCCTTTTTTTTTATTTCCTAGATTAAAACTCAGTTCCCAGCTGGATGCTTATAAGTGCAGGAAATGTAATTGTGAGCTGATTAATTGCAAAAAGATGGATAATTGGAGTTCATATGATATGTCAAATATGGCTAAACCAAAAGGTTGTCTTCATGTTGAAAGAGATCAGCTGAAACCTAGTTTGTGTAATACTGAGCAAGAGGTGTTCTTAGAGAATAATAATCACACGTTGCTGCAAAAGGGATGGACAGAACTTGACTTCAAATTGTGACATCTCTCCCCCCAGTACTCCCCTTCCTTGTGACTTCAATTTTTAATTGCAATGCTTTGGCTTTTGGTCTCCTCCCCTTTTGTTGCTGATAAGTAGATTGGAGGTTAGAAAAAGCAGTGAGAAACATACATCTAACACCACCACTTAGAGGTGTATATTTTCCCTCTTTTTTTTTTCTTCCACTGCAGAGGGCTCAACTTGCAATAGGGTAGCACCTAACTATTCCGAATGGACTTGTGAGTTTCTCTTGTGCCTTCTGTTCCCATTAATAGTGTCTTATCTCTTGCCACCAAATCAGATTATTTTTCTTCAGTTTATTTTTTAAATGGACTCATAACATTTACTTTCTCTTTTCTGTGTGTTTTGTAGTTTGTCAAATATGCTACAATAAAAAGAAAGTAAAAGGTGACATGTGTAGTTTAAACTGTGCTAGTGGCATTTTAATTTCATTATCCCTCCAAGATATTTAGAAAAATAGCTTCTAATGTTTTAAATTATTCTGATTTATTTTAAAACAGTAACTTCTGTTGAACAGCCTATTGTTTTATTAGCCACTATAATGCACTTCAAACCCCATGGTGTGTTTCTATGCACTGTATTTTGGAATCATATAAAATGTTTGTTCCCTCCCTCCTCTCCCCCACAACCTCATAAACATCGTATCTTCATAAAGAGTTTCAAATTCTTGGAAATGCTGCTTTACAAATTCAGTTAATGACCCAAATACAGCATGTTTGTTGTGTAGGAGTTATATTAAAATAACGCACTGTATGTGTATTGTCATTAATGATATGCTCATTTTGATAATGGAGCTGCAGTCTCTTAGTATGTAGTCCTTGGGGAGATGCTGCATTTTTTTTTAACTAAGTATTGTTCTGGCTCCTTTCCTTGATTGGCCCAGAAATAGCAATCAGCTGGGGAGCAGGATGACATGCCTCTTAGCAATCCCTTTTATCTTGGAGATGAGTATCAACATTGTATGCTTCCTAATGGAAGTGTAATTTAATGAAATCTATTGGGTAAACATACTTCAGATGTTCAAAGGAGGTGACAAAATTTTTGCTGGCAGCCAGGACCTGGCTGGTTTCCAGCTTGCCTTTAGCTGCTATGCATATAGCATTGAGAAAGGCACTTAAAATAGGAACACAAAGTATTGTCTCTCTCTTTTTTTCCCCTACCCCATCCCCTATTTATTTTCCTTAAATTTATTTTTGTGGTATTTGTGCTAGTGCCCTTTGACATATAACTTCTGGTAAATTGGTATGTGAGATCAGTTTAAAAAAAATGTGATAATCTGGAACATAGCATTGAACTCGGAGGGGTTGTTGGCACAAAATGTACTGCATATCGTGTGTGTGTGTGTGTGTGTGTGTGTGTGTGTGTGTGTGTGTGGAGGGGCAGGGGGGGAATCTAGTTTGCCTTTATTCAATAGTCCTGTGAAAGAACAAATTTCTCTGTAGGCCAATGAAATTAAACATCCTGTTTTAAAGATTACGGTTCAACACTTGTGTTTCATCGACAATAATTGCTGATTTAGAACGGTTCTTTATTACGTTTACAGCAGACAGCTGGGCATGGAAGGAAAGCTCCTCAGACCTCCCCCTCTTCAGCTAGAACCAAGATAGCTCAAAGAGAGGCAGTTTCCCCGGTTATCATCATTCCCCCTCAGTAGAGCTGATGGTGCTTTGGTTATGCCTTTTCCCCCTCCAGATGGTAAAGTAGCCAGAAGGATTGCAAGATTGGAGCAGCAATGTCGTCACTATAAGCGCATGCTAAACTGGACAGCCGATGGATCTTATTGCTCAGATGAGAATAGATTTGTAAATCAGGGGAAGCATTTGAGGGGAAAATACATTAGTGTTCAGATATATTTGACTGTAATCAATGTGTATTTGAAACATGATTTTTTTTGTTAAGTTGAAAGGTCCAGGGCAGAAACAACGAGAAGTCCGGTGGCCCCTTAAAGACTACCAGATTTATTTGGGCATAAGCTTTTGTGGGTAAAAATCCCACTTCTTCAGATGCAGGGTCTAGGGCAGGTAGTCTTTCCCTGAAGACTTCCACAGTAGAGAGAATTTGGAAACAAAGAACATGCATGTGAAAAGCAATTACGTTACTAGTCACTTTGACTTTCCCTTTGCTATTCTTTCAGATATTTATGCTTAGATCAGAGCTCTTCACTCCTAGCCCAGCTTCTTTTCCTGCTTCATCCTGTAATGAAATCCCAGTTCCAGTTTGTGACATCATAGTTATGAGAGGGCATGACATCATAAATTAACCGTTATGATTTCATTGCAGTACCAAATACAGTAACAAGAGTGAACTGTTTGGGCAGAAGAAAACCCCTCATTTAGTAATGAGGAACTTGTTTGATATCATTTGGAATCCATACAAAATGTTAAGGGTTTGACTCTAGTTGAAACATTATAGATTCATGTTCCATTTAGTGGACTGTGGGAAGGAGACGCGGCGGAATAAAATAGTAGGGTATCAAAAGCAACAGAATGAAATACCAAGAAACTAATCAAAAAGGGAATAGAGAGGGTGTGAGAAATAGATGGAAAAATTACAGTGCTTGCTTGTGTGTCACATAGTTCTATAATTATAAGCTATAATAGTTATGTACAAGTAAACTCAACATTTATTAAACTCCTTTTATCCAGAAATGCCTTTGTTCCTCTGCTAGGTTTACAAATGTTTTGTGGGTTCCCCAAGAATTATGTAAAATTAAGTGGAGGGGAGGTTGTATCTGCATGGTATGTATATACAGTGCAGTGTAATGTTTTATATGGCATTTACACCAATCTGGCTTTTAACAGTTTTTGTACACTTACTATGGTTACTAGCACAGTCCTTTTTAAATTACAAAAATGCTTTAATTTTGTACTTGATTCTCCTGGAGGAAAGGGGTGGGGGTAGAGGCAGGAAATGGTTGAAACTAGGGGAGAGTGAAAGGTATATGAACTTGAATGAATTTTGTGAACCCCAAAATAATGAAAAGGTTTGCTAAGCTTTGAACTTGACAAGGTTCACCCATGACTTGTTCAAACATTTTTTTTCCAATATAAACAAATATAGCAAGAAGAATATTGAAACACGTGTGAATGAAAAATGGCATAAAATCTGTTACTTTTGAAATGATCCTTAATGTGAAGTTTTTTTTTTAAGGTGGTTGTGTTGTCTCTCTGCACAAATAAATACAACAGATATAAATAAGTTGGAGTGGTAGCTTGGCAGTGCCTCATATTGCCTACTAGAGAGGAGTGTGGGCCAGATAGTTTGGTTCTACATTGAAACCAGAATCACAACGCAAGCATGAAACTGGAAAAGCTGCAAAATAAATGATGGTATCCATTCCATTTAAGCAAAGAGTGTACTGTAGACATTAGTTAAAGGCCCTGTGAGTTAGACCTCCTAGTTCAACTCTCCCTCTACCATTGATCAGTTTTGAGTCCTTGGGCAAGTGATTTAACCTCTGTGCTACAGTTTAGTGCTCTGATGATATTTACTAGAGTCACAATTATTTCTTCTAATAAAGGTGCTGTGTTTGAAGCCTTTTCCAATTTTTTTTATTTGTCCAGAGGTCTTTTCTCCATTCAAACACTTGATCAGATAGTGGCCAGTCTTATGGTTGTCTTCTCTCTTTGCCGCCCCGCCCTTCACACACACCTTAGTCTCTTCTGCTGGCTCACATCGACGTTTTTGGTTTTTTCCTTCCCCGAGTGCAAAGACTGAGCCACTTCCAAAGACGTCATCTAATGTTGATTTGTTTAGATAGAGGACTGTAGGAGATTCTGTAAAATGCTATATCTGACTATTGCTGCCACCACCATCTGTAGTGCCTATTGCTTTTTTGTTTTTGTTATCAAGTCATTGCTTGTCTCTGTAAGCATCTACTGTAATTTTTTATAGGGGAGCTGATATGCAGTGAGATTCCTTAACTCTTAGGGTGGAATTTTCAAAAGCTCCAAAGTAACATTTGTCCCATTGAAATTCCCATCGATTCTAGCTCCCCTAGTTCAACAGGACTTGTGCTCCTAGGTTACTTATGTGCTTTGGAATTTACGCCCTTGAATTCCATTTTTTATAGTAAGAAGGATCTTATTCTGTGATAGTGAGAACTCTGGGGAAGGGTTAAAATATTTATATGAACATAAAGAATAAACATTGATTTTTGGATTCAAACTTCCAAAGTGTTGTCACAAGGCAGAGGAGGAAGGGTGAGTAATGATTTAAAAAAATGAGAAATACCTTTGCCATATTTTTTAAGATATTGTTACACTGTGAATACATAATTTTCTTGAATTCTAATTAGTGTTCATAGCTAAAGATCATGTGTTCTAAAGGGCCATGTGTTCTAAACTTAGTTAATAACCTGAAGTATACACATTTTAAGGCTAGCAACTTTAATACATTTTGAGAGGTGAAGTTGGAGGGATTTCTGTTTCGCTGTTTTGGGGAATTTATTAGTCCATGTTGCCTTTTTTATGAAGTAATGTTTGTGATTGTATTTTGTAAGGCACCCAGAGGCCCTGCCAATAATAATAATAATAAAAAGTGTAAACATATTTAATAGAGACACGAACCTTCCCAAAGCCAATGGGGCTTAAATAGGGGGAGGCTCAAAGGATCAAACCCTAGATCTTGGAAGGATAATTGGAACACTAGAGCAGTTACAATGTGATCTTGCCTAGGACATGCTTTGGCAGATTATGATCTTTGAATGGGACTTGTATCACTCAAGGCTACGGAAGCTGGGTTCAGATCCCTCCTAAAACAATACTTATTCCATGTTGTCCACAATGAGCGAGTTACCTTATTTTTAAAATATACAAAATGTAAGGGTGACAACATCAAGATGTGCATGTGACAAAAATGGAGTTGAGATGTAATAAGCTAAGAATCCTAAGATGTAACAATGTTATGAACCTGTATGTGACCTGGTCAGTGAGGGAAAATTATTAAAATTGGCTTATAGACTTTCCTGGAAGAATTGTATTGTTCTAGCTCAGGGGTCAGCAAACTTTCAGAAGTGGTGTGCCGAGTCTTCATTTATTCACTCTAATTTAAGGTTTCGCATGCCAATAATACATTTTAACCTTTTTAGAAGGTCTCTTTCTATAAGTCTATAATATATAAACTATTTGTTGAATGTAAAGTAAATAAGGTTTCAGAATGTTTAAGAAGCTTCATTTAAAATTAAATTTAAAATGCAGAGCCTCCTTGACTAGTGGCCAGGACCCGGGCAGTATGAGTGCCACTGAAAATCAGCTCGCGTGCCGCCTTTGGCACTTGTGCCATAGGTTGCCTACCCCTGCTCTAGCTTAATGGGTGGGTGTGTGCGCTGTGGGAAGAACAAACAAGAAGGCAACACAATTGTTCTCCAGAGAAGCACTCTCCAGCCAAACGCTTGGGCTGGCAATTGTAAGACAATATGGCCTTCTTCCAGGATCCAGGCCGAAATGACAGCAGTTTTGCCAGGTTGGGAACTAGAGATCCGAGTAAACTGTTAAAATGCACTTCTCAGGAGAAAAATGGGGGTCAAATATCAGAAGCTGTCAAAAGGGACAGGCTGGTACAGGGAGAAGGTATGAGAGAGAGGCAGATCTTCTCCAGATCTGCAGAACAGGGTAAGCCTTAGGGAGAGACAGGCAAGAATGTAGTCTGTTTTATTGTTTTAAGATATTTTCTGGGAAATGCTTTGTTCTAATAAATATACTTTATGTAAAATAGGCTGTTCGGTCTCTAATTACCATTGTCATTGCTCCCAGAGCGAACAGAACTGCAGGGTCTGAGCCTGTTATACCAGCTGAGGCAATTATGGTTAGTACCAGGGGAATGCCACCCAGGTCCCAGTCTGAGAGTGGGAGAACTGTGGGATTCTCTTGATGGGTAGAGGCCTGAGACCTGATGGGTGTGTGTCAGGGTGTGAGTGGTGTGCACGTGCATACTCAATGAGACCAGGAAGGGCCAGAGGGGAAGAAGGTAGAAACCTACCTTATTGAGGTCAGAGCATGTAGAGATGGAGTGAGAAAGGCCAAAAGCCGTGTAGAGTTGGACCTTGCAAGGGGAATTAAAACCAATAGTAAGAGGTTTTGTAGCCATATAAATAGGAAGAAAACAAAGAAAGAAAGAAGTGGGACCACTGAAGACTGTAGATGGAGTGGAGATTAAGGATAATCTAGGCATGGCACAATATCTAAACGAATATTTTGCATCTGTCTTTAATGAGGCTAATGAAGGGCTTAGGAATAGAGGCAGCGTGACAGAGGGGAATAAAGGAGGGGGGATTGACATTACCGTATCCGAGGTAGAAGCCAAACTTGAACAGCTTAACGGGACTAAATCGGGCGGACCGGATGATCTTCATCCGAGAATATTGAAGGAACTGGCACGAGAAATTGCAAGCCAGTTAGCGATAATTTTTAATGAATCTGTAAACTCGGGGGTGGTACCGTTGGACTGGAGAATAGCTAATGTGGTTCCTATTTTCAAGAAAGGGAAAAAAAGTGACCCGGGTAACTACAGGCCTGTTAGTTTAACATCTGTAGTATGCAAGGTCTTGGAAAAAATTTTGAAGGAGAAAGTAGTTAAGGACCTTGAGGTCAATGGCAATTAGGACAAATTACAACATGGTTTTACGAAAGGCAGATCGTGCCAAACCAACCTGATCTCCTTCTTTGAGAAAGTAACAGACTTTTTAGATAAAGGAAATGCGGTGGATCGAATATACCTCGATTTCAGTAAAGCGTTTGATACGGTACTGCACGAGGAATTATTGGTTAAATTGGAAAAGATGGGGATCGATATGAAAATCCAGAGGTGGATAAATAACTGGTTAAAGGGGAGACTGCAGCGGGTCGTACTGAAAGGTGAACTGTCAGGTTGGAGGGAGGTCACCAGTGGAGTTCCTCAAGGTTCGGTTTTGGGTCCGATTTTATTTAATCTATTTATTACTGACCTCGGAACCAAATGTAGGAGTGGGCTGATAAAGTTTGCGGATGACACAAAGTTGGGAGGTATTGCCAATTCGGAGAAGGATTGGGATATCCTGCAGGGAGACTTGGATGACCTTGTAAATTGGAGTAATAGTAATAGGATGAAATTTAATAGTGAAAAGTGTAAGGTGATGCATTTAGGGATGACTAACAAGAATTTTAGTTATAAGCTGGGGACGCATTGGTTGGAAGTAACAGAGGAGGAGAAGGACCTAGGAGTCCTGGTTGACCGCAGGATGACTATGAGTCGGCAATGTGACGTGGCCGTGAAAAAAGCTAATGCGGTCTTGGGATGCATTAGGCGAGGTATATCTAGTAGGGATAAGGAGGTGCTGCTTCCGTTATACAAGGCACTGGTGAGACCTCATTTGGAGTACTGTGTGCAGTTCTGGTCTCCCATGTTTAAAAAGGATGAACTCAAACTGGAACGGGTACAGAGAAGGGCCACTAGGATGATCCGAGGAATGGAAAACCTGTCGTATGAAAGGAGACTTGAGGAGCTCGGTTTGTTTACCCTAACCAAAAGAAGGCTGAGGGGGGATATGATTGCTCTCTTTAAATATATCAGAGGGATAAATACCAGGGAAGGAGAGGAATTATTTCAGCTCAGTACTAATGTGGACATGAGAACGAATGGATATAAACTGGCCGTGGGGAAGTTTAGGCTTGAAATTAGACGAAGGTTTCTAACCATCAGAGGGGTGAAATTTTGGAACAGCCTGCCGAGGGAAACAGTGGGGGTGAAAGACCTCTCTGGCTTTAAGATTAAGCTAGATAAGTTTATGGAGGGAATGGTTTGATGGGATAACGTGATTTTAGTCAATTAGTCAATAACGTGCCATCGCTGGTAAATAGTATCAATGGTCAATGAGGGTCTGGCTGGAGAATCTTGCCTGCATGCTCGGGGTTCTACTGATCGCCATATTTGGGGTCGGAAAGGAATTTTCCTCCAGGGTAGATTGGCAGAGGCCCTGGAGGTTTTTCGCCTTCCTCCGCAGCATGGGGCAGGGGTGGCTAGCTGGAGGATTCTCTGCGACTTGAAGTCTTTAAATCACGATCTGGGGACTTCAACAGCTGAGTTAAGGGAAAGTGGGTGGGTCAGCTTTTGTGGCCTGCATCATGCGGGAGGTCAGACTAGATGATCATAATGGTCCCTTCTGACCTTTAAGTCTGAGTCTGAGTCTAACACTGACCATGCAGATACTAATAGTCTGTAACCTTGTCAGTTGTAACACATACCCACCCTATTGTTTTATTACTTGTTGCATCCTATCTGAAACTAGTTTATATGATTTTCAGAGGCCATGTCATGGCTTTTATTTGATCTGTAAAGCTTTTAATATATTTGGGCTCTGTATAATTCATATTAATTATTTGTTGAAAGCAGACCATAATGTATCTTGACTTTAATGTACAGTATTCTGTATCTGGTGGGTGAGTTTGTTTTTAAAGACTACTGTTATCTACTTAAATTTGAGTACATGCCCTACTTAGATTTACAGGACAAAAGAGCACATTTGTAAGCAATGGGGGACAATCTCATATATCACATATGCCATAGCTTTAAAAATATTTATTATTTGTGTGTCTGTGTGTGTATATTCTCTATCTGGATATCCTTTTTTTTTTTCATTTTAGGCAATAAAATATTCTGATGCACAGCTTCCCCAAAGATAGTAAGAAGTACAATTAATCATTTATCTGCTAGGTGTCAGCAAAGGTTCTCTTTAAGACAAATAAAAAAGCTATATGCATTCATACAGCAGATCTTGGGGCTCTGTGATTTTTAGATATTTTTGCAGGGTGGGAAGAAACTTCTTGGGACATGTGCAGGGAATAGATCCTATATTATGTCCAGAAATGTCAGCTGTTCTTCATACAGTACATTCAATTAATTCACTACATTATACATCTGTGGTGATGCCTGGAACTTTGATGGACTTTTCTTTAATCAGGTAAAATTAATTAACAAGTTTGCTACCACTGGAGTGAAATACATCTGTGGTATGAAGAGCCCACATGAGGACTTTGCATTCGGGTTATGTGCCTCACAGGCTGACTGTAGACTTGTTTCTATGCCCCCTGGATACCACAGAAGGGAGTGCAATGCTTGCTCAGGTCAGTACCTACAAGAATTTGGGATAGGTTGGGGCCATGGAATAAGAGATCAGATTCCCTGGCACCAAGAACCTGGAGAAACTGCTTTGAGAAGCTGTCGTCACTTTTCCAGCCTATCAGCTGGAGTAGCAGCCATAAAATGACGTGTTGCAGCTGCTAATGGTGGTTAAACCCAGTCTGATTACTCAATCCTTAAGCTTTTTTGTGCTGGAATGGTCACTAATTCTACAAATACTGTAAATAAAACTGGTCAAACAGTACACTAGGATTTCTGCAAATGATCATTTGGAATTTTACACAAATGAATTTCAGCTGTATACATGTACCTCTTCTGTTCACTTCCCATGAATATTCTAGAAAACGACCTCTATTCATGCAAAAAGGTTAAGCTTGGCTATTCAACAGACGCAAATTGCATACTTACTGAAGAATAGTACAAATATAGAACTATTAATTTTACACATCATGGGTTATCATATAAATCATCCAACAGAGACCAGGACATTATCACATGACCTATGTAACTAACAGCACACATTTTGAATAGTCACAATAAATAATTTGTGAGCTATCTGGGAACCCAAAATTACTTGCGGAAGGTATACATTAGAGAATTTTGTAGTCTGTCTTGTAGACCTTTTGTACAGAAAGAATTATCATATTTTAAAATACATTTGTTACAAATTGTTCATGTAAGAATGGCCATATTGGGTCAGACCAATGGTCCATGTAGCCCAGTATCAGATATTCTGACAGTGGCCAACACCAGATGCTTCAGAGGTAGTGAACAGAACAGCATAATTATCAAGTGATCCATCCTCTGTCGTCCAGTCTCAGCATCTGACAGTCAGAGGCTTAGGGACACCCAGAGCATGAGGTGGCATCACATTCATAGAGAATAGGTCTAATTCTTTTTTTAACCCAGTTATACTTTTGTCCTTTAGAACATCCCCTGGCAACAAGTTTCACAGGTTGACTGTGTGACGTACTTCCTGAAGTTTGTTTTAAACCTACTGCCTATTAATTTCTTGTATTTATGTCAAGGATGTAAATAACACTTTTTCTCCACCCCATTGATGATTTTATAGACCTCTATCATATCCCCCTCTTAGTTGCCCCTTTTCCAAGCTGAACAGTCCCAGTCTTTTTAATATTTTCTCATATGGAAGCTGTTCCATACCCCTAATTAATTTTCTTGCCCCTCGCTGTACCTTTTCCATTTCTAATGTATCTTTTTTTGAGATGGGCCACTAGACTTGCATGCAATATTCAAGGTGTGGGCATACAGTGGCTTTATTTAGCAGCATTCTGATATTTTCTGTAGATACCCACAAAAAAAAAAGAGGTGGTCCCAGCTCCAAAGAACTTAACACAGGAGAATGTGACTCCTACTAGGATCTGTTAGTGAAGAACAAACCTACTTTTGTCTGTATGAAGCTTTTTTTAAAAGGGGCACTTTTAAGTTTAGATTATTTTCCCTTAGTTGTGTTACTTAAGGTACATCTACACTATGAACTCGGGTTGTGATTCTCCTGCTTGTGTACGTACAGTCGAACTAGCGCAGTGCAGCCGGAGTAGCACAGGTGGTAGTGGCAGCACATACTCAGATTGCAGTAGGGTTTGTACTCAGCATGGCTCAGCTGTACCTCTGCTGCTGCTACCTGTACTGTTGTGGCAACATGACTATTTATACTCATGCTAGCTTGATAATAGCCACTTTAGCCCTTCTCCCCTTGGGCTGCAAAAGTTCTAAGCTGCAGCCCTCTCAGAATCTTACTGATAGGGAGAAGGGGCCCCGATGAACTGGATTTCTGATACTACTACTACTACTATTAGACACACTGAATGATTTGTGGAGACGATTTCTGTGCATAATAGAGGATTTTTAAAAATTTTGTGGGCAGTGCTTCAGGCTAGAATGTTCCTATCCTCATTGACTTTCTCAGAAGCAAATCATCTTGTTTTTATAGGAAAGGCATGTTGATGGTGGGAGCAGCTCAAGCTTGGAGTGCTCCACATACATATGCACCCTTACAGGCTTGGATTTGCCAGGAATTTCAACATACCACTCTGGGCTGTTGAACTGCCAAAAAAACACATTTTGAAGAAAAATCTACAATTAAAAATAAACTGCCCATGGAACACGGGTTGTAAATATATACACCCCTACCCCGATATAATACTGTCCTTGGGGGGCCAAAAAATCTTACCATGTTATAGGTGAAACCGCGTTATATCAAACTTGCTTTGATCTGCCGGAGTGCGCAGCCCTGTCCCCCCCTCCTTTCCCCCCCCCGGAGCACTGCTTTATCATGTTATATTTGAATTCGTTTTATATCGGGTAGAGGTGTATTAAAATAATAAAATTGAGTTCAGTGTGTCCTGTTAACACAAATATACAAAGAATGCTTATGAGTAATGGCCATCTTTTGTCACTTTGCTGCTTACTGATGATTTCTATCCTTCATGACTTCTTTCAAAATTAACATTCTGCAATTGGATTGCCTGCACTACAGAAGACTAATCTTGGCTGTTGGTTTAGCACAAGGATTCTAGTGTGACCACCGTTTGTTTCTTCTAACTATGGTAGTTTAGTAGAGGGTTGGTGATATGGCAGTTACTTTACAGTGTTAATTTTCATGTTCCTTTAATTTTCACAAATAAAATATATTGCTTCTCATAGATATAATTTAATGTACTGTGTACATTTGCTTTCATGTATCCCTCTATACATTTTATGCGCAGTATATAGTATCAAAATATATGTCTATCTTGCTTCTCATATCATTCATGTTGGCTATAGTGAGCTTTTGAAATGCAGTATATTTGTTTTTGTTTAAATATTTGCTCCAAATTCAATTTTTGGTCCCCCTTCATCTGAATTTCCATTCAATCTGTATGGGGCTCAAATCCATCATTAGCAATGCTATAATCAGTAGCTTTGTAATTTTTTGCTGCTCATGTTCAGAATAGTGTTCTCTGAGGAAAAAATCAACGGCTGGGCTCCAACAACTTTTTTCTTAATGTTGGCCAAGCAACAGTTGCTGCACATGAATTTCTGAACTTTTACAGGGGCGAAAAAATCTTGAGGACTTTGTCTTGGGGTTGAGGGGTGGGGAATGGTGTAACACTGAATTTTCTCCATACAGTTACCATCTTCTACATGCCGTAACTGAGATCTGCTGCAGTCTCCTTCCTATTTTGCAATACGAGAAGGGCTGTATGGTCTCAATTCCCAGGTTGAGAGCCCATGGTATAAATCATCCATATCCTTAATTTATTGCAGGCGGTTAAGTTATACCAGGGGTGGTGACAATCTTTTACATGTGTTATGTGAGGGATGTGTCTGTAAAACTGAAACATTCTAAACAAATGCAGTTTGATGTCAGTTTATCTGAAGGACTTGGGGAATACCAGGAATCTTTGAATAAAGGGGGCTGTGGATAATGGGTGTGAGCTGAAAAGCAAATTACAGAAGTAACAAGATTGAGCTCTCAGTCCAACAACTCAAGTTGTGCTGAGAGGAGAACACTGATGGCCTTTAAAGGTGAACATTCTATGATTCAGTGTTCCTTTCCCTAGAGCTGATTAAAGACCGTGCCAGCTGCCTTAGCAGAACAGCCAGTTTTAAAGGAGACTGCCTGGTTCGAGCACAACCCCTTGAAAGTCAGTCACTCTGGTCTAGAAATCTGGTCATTCTCATTCAGGTCTACAGTATCTGTAGCACCTGGCAGACATAACCAAACCTGTGTTAAAATGAAATTTGGTAAATGAAGGTCATACTAGGTACTATTCAATCTAAGAGCAACAAAATAACTGAAAAACTCCTCTGAGTAAAATACATCCAGTAAACTGGGCAAGAGCTGTGTACGGTTAGTGGTGGTGGGGATGTGGATAAGAAGCTCATACAGCCAATTTTCAGTGAAGGTTTATGTGACAGAACTGAAATGCTTACTGTCTGGGAAAGTTATTCCTATTGGAACACATGCACAAATGACATTATATAGTTTGTGGTTTTATTTTTTAACTATTTTTATTCCTTTAGCATGCTGGAATGTGGTTGGGACTATGCTGTTGTATTGTATTAAAGAAAACAATACTGCAAGCTTAACAACATAGATGTCAAATGATTCATTCTTCCATTACTTACCAAACTGAGCAGTGGCGAAAACAGCCGTAATGATGCAGTTCAGAATAACTTTACTAGCATACAATTGTTTGTCATTCTTAAGAGTATTGTTCTTTTTAGTATTTAGTGCATTTACGATTTGTATTAAGTTAGAGGTAAAGTACAATGGCCAAAATTTTTGATACTCTCTTGAACGGCTTGAAATAGAAACATTTTATTTTTATTTAAAAGGCACTGTAGTTTTTGACCCTGCAGCTTTGAAGTGAGTATATACATTAAATAATGTATATGTAGGAGTGAACCAATGTAAATTAACTTTGAGAGCATAATCAAAAGAGGGGGGCTCTTCTGGTTTATTTTTTCTAGTGTGCATTTGAATTATTTACTAATAGTTTTTATTCTAGATTTTATGTCTTATTCTTACATTAAAGTCTGTCTGATGGAGGGGACTTTCCAACATGAGATGTAAACCGTTTATTTTTCATGACCCTTTTTCATTATTTCTGTATCATTTTAATTATTGGAGATATTTGTGTTCAGTGTTGGGCTTGCTTCCTTCTGTGGACTACTTGATTTTTGCAGTGTAACTTTATGTTGGAATTGTGACATCACAATAATTTTGAAGGGAACAGATTGTGACATTCCAAAATCGGGATTGTACCATCACTGCTTCATCAATCAGAAGGAGAAGCTGGGCTCTGGGTGAATAAGCTCTTGCCCAAGTAAGAAAAGCCCTGAAATAATAACAAAAAGAATATTGAAAACAGCAAATGGACACTTAGGACTGATTTAAACTGAAAAACGTACATTAGTATATCTGTGTGTCTCGGGGGTGTGGAAAAAAACACACCCCTGAAAGATGTAGCTATGGCACTCTAACCCCTGGAAGAATTTTTCTGTTGACCTAGCTACTTCCTCTCGGGATGGTGGATTAACTACAGCAATGGGAGAACCCCTCCCATCATGGTAGTGAGAGTCTACATTGAAGTGCCACAGTGGCACAGTTGCAGTGTTTTAAAAGTAGCTGTACACTTATTTAGACAAATGTCATTCTAATTAGCTCCAAGATGAAATTTTCTTTAAGTACTATAATCCATAAAGAAGGAATAACTTCTAGTTCAAATAGTAAGGTCTATATTTGGTAGCAGACTACCAAGTTATAGAGAGAGAATGATTTTCACGGTTCGTTCATGAATGGAGTGGTATGGAATGGGGTCACGGGAGAAAAAATAATTATGGTGTGATCAGAAGATTTCTTTGAAAAGATTTTGCTAGACCTGTGTGGTTTCTGGAAGAACAGAATCAGTTTTGTTCATAGGCTGAGCTAACAAAATGTATTGTATGTACACAGTTACTTCTGTCTTTGCCCCCAAAAGTGCATGCATTCTCAGCAGTGCACTCATCCTCCACAAGGTCATTGCCTAGAAATGTAGAGTTATTAGCAGCACAGCACACTGATGCACCATTTGGTCAATTGCAGAACTTTGCTTTTGAACTTTAACTAGTCCCTTCTTGTCTACAGTCTTAGCATTATTCGTTATTTAATTAATCTTTGGTAATATCTTTTTGTGTGCTATTTAAATGTATTTGTATTAAGAAGCAATATACTCAGCCTCTTCCCTTTGCTTCAGACCACAGAGCTGCTATACAGAATTAATTCCAAGAATACTTTTTCACCTTTTGTGTAGTGTTCGTACTCAGGAACTGTGATCTACAGTAATTCTTATTCATTTGGAATATAGTAATTTGTTCCTGTCAGCACAGGGGCTAGTTTGTTGTTTTAAATTGCTGACTTTTGTTTTTGTTGGCATGCTCCCCAATACAAATTGAACGTCTGACAAAAATCTATTTGTATGAGAGTTCAATCTAGATAGGTGCTCTCTGTTGCCGAACAGTACAATTTGGAGTCCCCAAGATAAAAGCTGACTGAATGCCAAGATTGTAGCGGAGATTGTTCGTGTAGATAAGAAGTAATACATATTCCTCAGGTCTGCAAATCAAACAAAGAAAAGAGAAATATGTATGCACACCATTCTGTTTGAGATGGTGGACTAGTAGCTTCTTCATAATAACAGTTGGGAATATCTAACCTATGAGAACAATAGAAAAGATGATATGAGAGATTTTCAATCTGAAAGTAAAGAGAAATGTGAGATGTCTTAAAAAATATGGACTGCTTTCTGTCCTACCTTTTCCTGAGCATACAGTGGCTTCACTTAAGTAAATTATTGTTTTGTTCTGACTTATAACGCCTTTTTTTTTTTTTTTTTTTTTTTTGCCCACTTCTTTTTTTGAAGGGCTTGCCATGGAACCTAAACCTGATTATGGATCTTTGGCAATGCCTTCCTGCCTGGCACATAGAATGAGACTGTGTACCATCCTTAGTGCCCTTCTATGGAATATCATTATGGGACCTGCTGATAAGACTGAACATGTACTCTGATGAGTTAGCGCCTACATCCGATGGAGCTTGCTCTGATTCATAGTGAAAAATATGTTGTTTCTAAGGACTCCTTTGAATAAAATACTAAGCTGAAATCTTTTCTGCCTGGTGGAGGTTAGATTTGCATGACATTGAAAATAATAATCCTTAATTGGTACCTCAGCGTTGTGGTCTGGCCAATACCTTCTCATTAAAATAGGTTTTAATATCTAGGGTAGCAATCTTGGGGTCTGCAGCTGTGGAATCAACGAAGTACCATGGCACTGCAGTGACTACTTTGCATCCTGAGGTAAGAGCGCCTCTCACAAATCAGTTGCATAAACTTGGGCCATGTCTGCACTACAATTTTTGGTTGATGCAAGTTATGTAGGCGGAAAGCCACCAGAGTTAGCATATTGATTGTGTGCGTGCATGTTGGTTGCTTTGCCACTGTGCGTACTAATCAGGGGTGCTTGTGTCAATGCACAGCAGGTGTGCCATGGACAGATAGACCAGGGTGCCATTTGCCCACATCCAGCACAATGTCTTTTAGGAAATTTTTGCAGTGCATAATGGGTCAGAAACTAATGGTGCAGGGGATCAAGTTTCCATCATGCGACTTTTTCCGTCTCACAATGCCACCTATATCCCTTTTTTTTTTTTTAAATCCCACAAACTTGCTGTGGCAGTTTTAGTTCACTGCCATCTCTGACAAAAGCATGGAGCCTGCAAAGCTCTGCTTTATTGTCATGAATGTTGCAAACACAAGATGGTGTGGGGAAACTTCACTGATATCTGAGTAGGCTGGTCAGGGAGGTGCATGACACTTGCATCTTTAAGAACACGGGGCTCTTCAGAAAGCTGCAAACAGGAACAATACCAAGGAAAGATTCAACTACCAGCTCAGCAGGTAGAGAATGACAGTTGAATGTGCTTTGGTAGATTGAAGGGATGCTGACATGATTTACTCACAAGATTGGATCTCAGTGAGAAAAGTATCCCAATGTTATAGCTGC
This sequence comes from Chrysemys picta bellii, assembly GCF_011386835.1. Taxonomy (NCBI): domain Eukaryota; kingdom Metazoa; phylum Chordata; order Testudines; family Emydidae; genus Chrysemys; species Chrysemys picta. The sequence continues at coordinate 118,598,506 of NC_088797.1, read as the reverse complement.
CTGTTGCGTCCTACATAATATCTATGAGGCAAAAGTTGCTGCCACGGTGGAGGGCAGAGGTGGAGCGGCTGTCTGAGTTTGAACTGCCAGGCACGAGGGCCATTAGAAGAGCTCAGCATGGAGCTATGTGACTAAGGAAGGCCCTGAGAGAGCAGTTTAACCATCTGCTACAGTGGTGTGGTGGACTGTGCTCTATCTGACCCTGAAGTTTTGGGGGCTGTTAGGAATTGTGCAGTGCTTGCTGTACATTTATGAATATAATGCTCTTTTAATGAACCTAGGAATTATGAGGTGCCTCTTGAACACACACAATTATTACACTGTGTTTTTCACTGAACTTATGAGTCCTGTGGTCCTGCACAATTACAAGCAGTGGGTGCTTTGAGTAGTGCTAGGCATTCTGTGGTACATGTTGTGAAGTAATGCATATAAGTAAATATTAATAATAAATAATAAAGATGGATTAATTTCTAAAAAATAAAACTTATTGTGTACCAAAAACAGTGCAAAAATTGTATGCAATTTAAAAAAACAAATGTGATAACTTCTTAAATAAATTAACAGAACAGAACTTTAAAATCAGAATGGTAGAAAATATTCCTATCCATTTCAGTTTGGCTATAAATACACCATCCGTTGCTCTCACATGCCTATTGCAACTTCAGCTTTGGAGTGGCTCTGCACAGCACCGCTCTCCAGTCTCAGCCGTGGCCTGCTGGAGCAAGGGAGGGGGAAGTAAGGAGGGAATTTTCAGTTGCTTGAATCAATAATATTTTGTCCCCTATTTCCATGGTACAAGTATAGGGCAATGGCACTGAATACTGGCACTATTTTCCACAGGCAGTGGTGATTTTAGCTGATATCTCAGTCCTGAGGGTAACGAAGGCACACAGAGCACAGCTGCTGGTGGTGTCCTAAAGGCACCTGGGCCTGTGTGCCACTAGCCTGTGTACTGTAATGGTGGCTGCTGAAGTCACTGCAAAGAGTGTCCTTTGTGGGGGAAGAAATAAGGCTGCCATCCCGAGACACCTTTGGAAGAGGATTGCAGAGTACCTCCCTTCATGAACATTTAATTGAGATCTCTTAGGAGGGTACTATGGACATCCCTATCTACATAAAGAAAGTGCTCCACATGGCAAATCGCCTGCCTAATCCTACAGGGGAATAAAAAACTGATAACTCTTCCTCTGTTGTACCACTACCTCCTCTCGTATGAGTAAAACAATGAAACGTCATCGATACCTGTGTCCTGCGAACTTGGGGATGGTCTTGACAGCATCTTTCTGTTTGAACACTAAGGAAAAATGCACTCTCATACCCAAGATTCCTTCCCCTTCACTGGGCTCTTGCATGCTCAGCTGGTAGGATGAGGGAGACCTGCAGTGGAGTCTCAAAAACATCCTGGCTTGGGGCATAGCTGGATTTCCCTCTCACAACCTCAATTGTCCTCCTCACCTCTTCCTTCTTGCTGTTCATGTCTGGGCTCTGTGACTCGTGCTCCTCAAAGGTATCCACAGTAGTCTCTGGGCTGCTGATAGAGTAAAGTATCCACCGAGTATGGCATGCAGCTTGTTGTGAAATCCGTAGGTCTGCAGCTCATTGCCAGATTGATTTTTGGCCTCCTTGGTCTTGTGGTACACCTGCCGCAGTTTCTTCGCTTTCACACAGCACTGTTACTGATCCCTGTCATACCCCTTTGCCTGCATCCCCTGTCCAATCTTTTTGTAGATATCCATGTTTCAATGACTCATCCATAACTGTGCCTGCATAGCCTCTTCTCCCCAGGAGATCTAATACCTCCTGTCTTCTCCAAGCAGAAGTGCATTTAGCACATGGAGCCGACATGATCAGTTCAACAATTGCACCCAGCAAGGGATAGATGCTAGGAGTTCTTGCCAAGCTGGCCAATCAGGAAAAGGCATTTCAAAAATGCAGAGGAGTTTTGAAATGGGGATAGCGTCCAGTCTCCATGACATCTGGTTAGTGAAGTTCACAATTGTGACCAAAGCAGTCATTGCTGGGCATTGTGGAATAGCTGCTGGAGGCATGTTGTGGTTGACATAAGTCATGCAGTGTCTATGCTCTCACTGCGTTGATCTCAGTAGGTCGACCACAGTTGAAAGCCTTTCAGGGAGTTGTTTTTGCTGCATCGCTATAATGGGGTGCTTATGTCAGCCAGAGACAAATTTGAGTAGCAGAAATAGATTGATGCAAGGCGACTTAGGTTGACCCACCTTTTGTAGTATAGAACAGATCTTAGGCAACCACCCACATCTTCTCTCTGCCCAGGGATGGATCTCTTATTCCACCCAGTGGAATATTTGTCAGGCACAGAGAATGCTCAGATCCTTCTAACCTTATTAGTGAGGGCAAGTTTCTCCCTCATCAAAGAATATACTTAAGCCTGAAGACCTCTTCCTGACTAATGGGAAGCTTGTTGGGCCATCGATACTAGTACATAGCTTGTTACTTTGTGAAGTAATTTGGGAAAGGCGTATAATTTTTATATAGAAGTTTTATAAAGACAAATATACTTACTAGTTCATTACTTATTATCCATTTCTTTAGAAGTATTTCCTGAGAGATCTTAACCTTGATTCTTTCACTCTCTATAGATTTATGGACCCATTTGATCTAACTTCTCTGATCATAAATTTGTTTATGTCCTGCAAAATCTGGGTGGTTTCAGTAAATGAAAGCAAAGTCTCTCTTGTATGCTTTCATCACATGAAAGTGGATTATGTGATCTATTCTGCGTCAGTTGAAGTTGCATGTTTTCATTTGGTTGCTGACCTTTCAGTACAAGCACGTATCCTGTGTCTCGGTTTCTCTCATTTCTTGTTGAACTTGCCCCACCTCTGTCATGGAATGTTCTTTAAACAAAATGCTTCCGGCCTGCATTTTGATGTACCATACATTTTTATACCAGGAGTGGTTTAATGGGTTTCCCAGCAAGCTGCTGCAGATAAGCAGCCTGTAGGCATTTTCAGAGGTTCTCACTCTTGCAATAACATCATGACTTAAGATATTTAGCTAAGTGTGTACATGTTCTTTTAAAAAACAAAACAAAAAACTCTAAACTTCGTATTCTCCTCCAGCAATGTCACAAACTTTTACTCTATGGCCACTGTCTCCCATTACTTTTGATGAGCCATTATTCCCCTCCCCCCATTAATATGGCTGCCATTCTCCTAAAGCCAAATTAGGCTGTACCTAATGTCCACCATGCTTAAATTTCAATGACTCTGAAGCCAGACTGGGCTCACTTAAAATGGCCACCCCCATTCATCATGTGGCAATTGATAGTGTATGGGGGATGAAGGGAGAGGTACAGAGATAGATCCAGGAATCTGGGGGAGCTAGTGGGAGAATGAAAGGGGATCAGAAGAATGTGAGGGAGGCTGGGGTAAGTGACAATGGAGTGAAAGGAGAGTGAAGAAAACATGAGGGGACATCTTGCTGTGAGAGAAGGGAGATGCAGGTGACTACAGAGGTAAACGGGTTAGTAGGGTGGGAGGTAGGTGAGTGGTGGATAGGGAAAAAATGACAGATCCACCACCTGAGGGATTAGCAGAGTGAAGAAAAATCAGTCTCAGTGTGATTTTTGTGTTTGTCTGCATTTTAAGGTTGAATTTTCAACCTGAAGTCATTACAAAAGTTGGGGCTTTCCCTGAAGGCTCAAAATATGGATGGTAGAACAAACAAGTGTATTGTACTATTTTCTATTCAAATCTTATTTTAAATACAGTCTCTTGGTGATTTTTGTTTTGTTTCTTGGGGGGAGGTTTTGTTTTGTTGTGACCCAAGGACCTCTTGATACCAACTGGCATGAGGTATATAAGGGTAACTGAGATCCCTTGGATCCAAGTCTGCCAAAGAATGTTATATAAGGTCTCTAATGAAAGCCTATGGCATACTGGTCTTCTTAATCATTGTGAGATGTATGTACAGAAAATATGTGAAGAAGGGTGTATGGGTGTGTGTGTGTGTGTGTGTGTAAGGGATTCTTATTTCCCTTCAGCTGATGATGTGCAAATTGAGTACTATATGGGTCACAATGGACACTCATTTACAGTCTGAGGAAAATTCCCATCAATAGATGAAAACAGCAGAGGTTATCCTGTTTAGAAGTAAGACAATGAACTTTTGAAACTATATCTGGGGTGCATGTGAACGCCCAGGGATTACTTCAGTCTGTGAGGGCAAGCTGCCTGCAGGCTTGATCTTGTGAGAAGGCATCTCAGCCAAACTGTTTGAAAACGCTGGGGAAAGGACTTGGGATAAGCTGTCCTGCAAGAGATAAGGGGATGCCTTGTTAGTTAAGTTTAGGCTCTAGAAAGTGTTATGATTGTTTTATATGTAACTATTTGTTTCCAGTTTTCTCACTCTACATCACTTGTATCTTTGTTCTTTTATAAACTTATTCTTCTTTTATTAAAAAGCAACAGAGGGTCCTGTGGCACCTTTGAGACTAACAGAAGTACTGGGAGCATAAGCTTTCGTGGGTAAGAACCTCACTTCTTGCATCTGAAGAAGTGAGGTTCTTACCCACGAAAGCTTATGCTCCCAGTACTTCTGTTAGTCTCAAAGGTGCCACAGGACCCTCAGTCTGAATCTGTAAAAAGCAACAAACACGGCTACCCCTCTGATTCTTTTATTAAACATACGTACTCTGTGCTAAGTAGTGGGGTGATCTGGAGTTGGTTTTAGCAAACTAGTATGCGCTATTCCTTTGGGAACAGCAAATCTGAAAGTTCTGTGATCCCTCAGTGGAAGAGGGGCTGACTGTTCCAGAGGGATGCTTGGAGGACTCGGGGGTTAGTGTGTGTGCCTGTCGCCAACCTGCGGAGGGATGAAAGGTAGCTTGTGTTGCCCAGAAGCTGGTGGTTTCAGGGAGTTGATCCACATCAGGCACAGACAAGACTTTCTCATGCTAAGGGCAGGTGGTGGTGAGGTGTTTCACAGCCCTGCATATCTCTGGGAAGTGTCCGGGTTATTTTGAAGTATGTGGGGTTGGCAATACTACCTTCACTGTATGCTTCCTGTCTGTCTATGTAGCAGATCATTTTTATTTGATGCAAAATGGTCTGGTAAAACATGTTCCTAAACTATACTCTGCAAAACACTTGGTGGTGGTGCATGGAGGGAGAGCTGGTTGGTCATGTGGTATTAGCTGTTTTCCTTATTTTATCCAGCTGAGAGGACCAGAGTAGATATATCATATGGCTATCTGCATACTTCTGTTTTGCATCTAAGCAATTGCTGTATTTCCTACAGGATTGTTACACGAGTGGGAGGGGAAATGGCCTGTAGGAACATGAATTGGAGATCATATTGTGATGGTGTACCCCATAAGGCTTCATGGGAATATGCTTATGAATGTATGTATAATATAACTGGAATATGTTTTATGCTACATATACCATGTAACATACCTCTGTAAAGGTTATGATCTACTGAATCTATTAATCCTATTTGTATGCATGTATCATTTTTGTATTCGAAGTTATGAATATTGGCTGGGCACTGGGTTTTTAAGTAACCTTTGTAAAGCATTTGGCCAGCTTCTTGAGAAAGGAATGTGCAAATTAAGTGCCCAGTCAAGAAGCACTTAAGGGACAATCGATCTTGGGAGGCCCCAATCCACATAGAAGTCTACAGGAGGACGTTCAAGGTAGCAGGTAAGCCATGGCTGCTGCCTGTAAAAACTGAGTCATGCATGGACATGTGACTTGCCCATGTGACTCCAAAACTCCATCTTGGAGCTGGACTTTGCATAGGGGAGAGGAGGGGGTCTCCACTCACAAGAGGAAGTCTATTTAAACTTGTGGGAGACCCCTCCATTTTGACTTCAGCTGGCTAAAGAGAGAGCCTCTCCACCCCTAAGGATACCTGAAAGAAACTGGAACAAAGGACAGTAACTACAGGGAGTGTGAGTGATTGCTGGACCCAGACTAGAAGGACACTAGTCTGTAAAAGGAAGCTTACTGGAATTCCTCTAAGGGTGAGGTTTTTAATCTGTATTCAGTTTTATTTCTGTATTAAGCTTAGATTTGCGTGTTTTATTTTATTTTGCTTGGTAATTCACTTTGTTCTGTCTGCTACTACTTGGAACCACTTAAATCCTACTTTCTGTACTTAATAAAATCACTTTTTACTTATTAATTAACCCAGAGTATGCATTAATACCTGGAGGTGGGGGGGCAAACAGCTGTGCATATCTTTCTATCAGTGTTATAGAGGGCAAACAATTTATGAGTAAAACAGATTTATTTGGGGTTTAGACCCCATTGGGAGTTGGGCATCTGAGTGTTAAAGACAGGAACACTTCTGTAAGTTGCTTTCAGTTAAGTCTGCGGCTTTGGGGCACGTGGTTCAGACCCTGGGTTTGTGTTGGAGCAGACGGGTGCATCTGGCTCAACAAGACAGGGTGCTGGAATCCCAAGCTGGCAGGGAAAGCAGGGGCAGAAGTAATCTTGGCACATCAGTTGGCAGTTCCCAAGAGGGTTTCTGTGATCCAACTCATCACAAGTATAATCTATTAGATCATCTCTCTAGTATTGAGAAATCTAAGCTACGAAGAACTTTCAGAACCCTGGTATTTAAGTCATATGTCTTATGTCCAGTAGAAGAGATGTTACAATCTTCTGCAACACTGTTCATAGAAATTAATTTGGCTTGATGTTATGACCATTACTTGTGACTTTCTTGGGAGTTTCATAAGCTTAGTGATTGGCATGATAGTATGAATAGTTGAATTTAAAGAAAAAATCACAAATTCTGAGGAAAAGTATAAAGGGGACAGGCTTTAAGTCGATAAACTACAGGCAGTGGATTACTTACTGACTTTCATCTGATAGAGCATAAAGCAGGAACTGCCAGTCAAAAAAAGCTAGAAAAAGCCAAGTCTGAGCAATTGACTTAGTATTTTAGCAAGTTAGCTATCGATTCAGCACAGCATGTATCTACTAGTTCTATCCCAGCAATGCCTGCCTGCAACCTGGTATGTTGCCATAAAGGTGGGAATGTACTCCTCCAATATGCTGTGAACTAGAAAGCCCAATTTTGGCTGTTTAATTGCTAAAATTATTAAACATAAAGCAAACAAAGGAAGTGTGTGTGTGTGTGTGTGTGTGAGAGAGAGAGAGAGAGAGAGACCTGTTAATATAATCTGAGTGCTAATGTTAATAAGAAATTCTGGAAATTTAGAAATTAGTGTTCAGATAGTAACGTTAACTTCGGTGTGCTGCACAAATGTACGAATTTTTCTTTCTTTTTGTTAACTGTTTTACTTAACATATTTACTGTTTTATACTCTAAAATTGTAGAATGTGCAAGGTGGCAGATGTATTGTTGAGCTTGCTATAGAAGACTTTTTTCCATTTAATTATTCTTTGTCAAACGTAACTTTATTATACTTCCAATGGAGATATTAGAAATTATTCTCCACTGTGCTAATGGGATGTTTGTTTTTTTACTATTCAATGATTATATAAAGCAATATTATTAATGTTTAACTGAGATTCTCTTCTACCCAACATTTGAGTAGCAAGAGTAAAACATCATATGACCAAAATAGTAGTAGTAGTAATATTGGGGACACTTAAAAGTAGCCAGAAGGGTTCTTTTTAATATTTAACCTTTGGAAAGCCCCATTTTAAAGGCTTTAATATTTTAAATTAGGCCCTGTCATGATGGTATAATTTTCACAGTACTTACTGAACTCCTGTGGTGAGGAAAAAAATGCTATAGGATGTCAGTCATAGCCAAATCTGGAGATAAGTGGATGTTCCCTATGTTTTTTGCAAGATTCCCTTGGTAATAGGAGAAGACATCATTTTGACTCCCAATGATGCTTAGACAGCAGATAAAATATGCACTCAACAGGGTTGATGAGATGTGTGATGGAGTCACAGTAACCAAAAAGTGCAAAATTGAGGTTTAAAAATCATGTAAAGGCATCAATGTTCAGGGGGTTCCTCTGCTGCTAGATTAAACTGCTATGTGTACATGACGAAGGAGAGTAGAAAAAGAGGGGAAAAAAAATTCTAGCATTCACAGAGAGCAGCCACTTCAGACCACTTACATATAGACTTCTATTACAAACCCCTGTTTGTTCAATACCCAATTATGAGAGCCCAGGCAGAGGACAATAAGACACTAATCAACAGATGGCGGCAGGAAATAAAACTGACATCATTTCCCTTTCGGAAGGGGAATGACCTGGCTGAGCATATCAGCAGGTGTTCCAGTATCACTAGACACAAGAACTTGGATAGATAGCAGATGGCTATGCTAGATGAAACTAGGGTTTTTATAAATTTTTAGTTTTTGTGTTTGGTTATTCTGATATCTTTTAACCCTTTACCATAGCAGGATTGGTTAGATAATTACTTAGTACCACATAGTGACATCACCACTTCATTTAGAGGCTTACAGGAAAACAGCACCTTATTTTCACATTTCCAGTTCATGTGTCTGTCTGGTCCAGAGGCTGGAATTTAGCCTTAGTTTTGCAGACCCTGAGAAACATGCATATTCAGTAGGAACGTTCCACAGCCCTACAGCAGAGTGTTCTCAGGGCAGACCAACAACCCAAAACCACCTTGAGAGATATCTTATAACTCTACTCCAGCTAACGTCTGGTGGTGAGATGGCTCAACAAATTCTCATCGTCAAGCATATCAAAAGCTGGATTAAAAGGATCCAAATGGATATATGATCTCTATGAGCAGGTAATCAGTGAACAAGAGTGGTGTAAACTTCATGCCAAAGTCAGATTGAATTTCAAATTAAATGTGATCGTGGAAGCCCAATGAGATGACCCCAGAATATATCAGAGCTGCCTTCCACCACTTACTCAATAACCTTTTCCCAAAGGGGAACGAGAGACGTTGGTAGTTGGTGATATTGTCAGTTTGTTTGTTTTTAGCAGGGGTCTATTGTAATTACAGCAGAATAAAAACAGTTCTTCAAGATGTGTTGCTCATGTCCATTCCATGACTCACCCTCACACCCCTGTGTCGGAGTTAGTCAGCAAGAAGGAACTGAGAGGGTGTGGGGCCAGCAATGCTCTTTATAGCGGAATATAAGTGTTTGGCACCAGAGGGCACTAAAGCCAGCCCGACGGATACCACTGAGGGAAAAATCTCCAGTGATAGTGCACGCGCACACCTCACATGGAATGGACAGGAGTAACACATCTCGAAGAACAACTGTTACAGAAAGGTTAGTAAATGTTTTTTCTGAGACCCTTTGGAGAAACAAAGGAAGTCTGGTGACTGTCTAGGTTAGGCCCTGCTTACCAGGAGCACTTCTGAAGGATAATAGGTCACAGCAGACTCTCTGTCATTGACAAGAGAGAAAACTACTCAATAGCAGCAGCTAAGAAGCTCAAACTTAGTCCTCTGGGTGTTTAAGCTGGCTCTAAATACCCTCATAAGATTTTCATTTAAATACATGACAAAAGTGAATGACATGCTACCTCAGGCAGGTAAGTGTCTAGTTATTTACTGGAACAAAATTACATTGTCAGTCTCTTTTTCTTCCTAAATTTGTCTTCTCCCCTTCAACCTCACTTGGTAGATGGTCCTTCCTTTCACCCAAAGTCATTGGATGAAGTGTTTGCAGTAGATTATAGAGTAGTTCCCCAAGGGAAGCAGTGGAAGACACATTGTATAGGATACTGAAACTAGATTGAAGTACTAATGTCAGGAGAAATCCTCTGTTGGTAGAAAGGTGGTCTAGCTAGTATATTCTATGTCTAATTTTTATTTTGTGACATTTTAATTTAGAAATGAACACTGTCAGAGAGGCCAAATACTGGTCAGAAGACTGTGAACAAAGCCTAGTGGTAATCAGAAATTAAGAAGTCTGGAAGGTATCTTGTGGCATGTTGGAAGGATTGGTGTTAATTTTGTTTTATTGTGACAGAATATTCAGACTGTATTCACACCCTACACACTAGTGTAATAATCTTTGTCTATTATATGCCTTGCAAGGTGTCCTTTGAAAACTAAAAATGTGCTGGTCAGTATTGTCCTGATAAAATCTGTGTGGCAACATGATATGTGAAGTTATGAGATTTCCCTGTATGATGTTAAGAGTTTATGATCAAAACAGGTCCTGACCTGAAGTGTTTGGTCAGTAACTTTGCCGGAAGCATGCGATGAAGTTTGCTTCAATCTAATATTATTTTTTAGACACTAGTAAGCATTTTATTTGTTCTCTTGTAATCCTTTCTGACTTTTATGCCTCTGTATTTGTACTCACTTAAAATCTATCCCTTTGTAGTTAATAAACTTCTAATCCTGTCTTTAAATTGGTGTTTGGGTGATGCTGTTTCAGACAATAAGCCGGTATATTGTTCCCTTAAAGGAGTAAGGGACTTAAAATATTTGTACTGTACAGGACATACCTTTCTGGGCAGTGCAGGATACACATTTTTGGGGGAACATCTGGGACTGCGGGTGAGTTGGGGCTGCCCTGCAGAACAACCAAGGCTGGTGAGTACCAGAGTGTAATTGGCAAGCTGCAGTTACACACACACACTCAGGGTGTGGCTTGCATGCTGGAAGGCTGTTTGAGTGGCCCAGGTGGGAGCTACTTCAGCAAGGCATTGTGAGGCACCCAAGGTTGCAGAGCAAGGATGACACATCCCCCTCACTGGTCTGAATTGTACCCTGGTATGTCGCACTTATTTAACACTTTTGTTTATATATTGGAAAGGGAACAAGAAATAGCACGTGAATGAAGTTTGCAGATGAAACTACATTGAGAGGTTTTCCTGTGTAAAATAGAGGAATTATACAAAAGTCCATAGAGTGTATAGAGACATAGGCAGAATTTTTTAAAAAAGAGATTTAACTCTGGGGAAAAATGCAAATGAATACATCTGGGGAATAATAATCAGAAGTAATTTTCAATGGAAGCGAGAGATCTGGACTGCGGCAATGCTGCTAGAGGCCTGGAGGTAATAGCAGACAACTGATCAGATATGAGTTTGCAGTGCAAAAGGCAGGTGAGGTTTCAGGCTGCGTACAGAGAGACACCTCTTAGTTTAATAGTAATAATCCCTCTCTCTCTCTCTCTGGTGAGACCACAACTTGAGTACTTTGACCAGATTATGGCATCTGATGGAAGTTGTTGACAAACTGTTGTACAGCACTTATAAGAACCAACTATGTGTCTAAAGAGACTGAAGGAATAGACTTCTGATGAAGGCTTAAAAGAATTAAATATACCATATATACTTGAATTTTTTTAGTAAAAAAGGGAAGCACCAGAGAAAGGGGTCGGCTTATGAACGGGCACAGAGAGGGAGAGGTGGGACACAGCCTCTCCCCCCAACAGAGGGAGCAAGAGAGGCATCAGAGCCAGAAGGGAAGAGGCGGGGCCAGAGTCTCTCCACTTCTGGCCACACTGCTCTCCCCCCAGTCTCTGAAGCTGGCAGGCTGCAGCTCGACCCTGCCCCCCAGAGCAGGCTGTGGCCGCGCCACCCAGCCCGCCCAAGCACGCTGTGGCCGTGCTGCTGCCTGGCCCAGCCCTCTGGAACATGCTGAGGCTGCGCTGCCCGGTCTGGCCCACCGAGCAGGCTGCGGCCGCGCTGCCCAGCCTGCAGGAGCAGCTCCAGCCAGGCCAGAGACATCCTCCCCAGATATGGTATGAAGGGAGGGAATGGGGAGAGTGTGGGGGTCCCAGGTTAGGGCTGGGGTCATGTGGGGGGTTGGTCACATGGGTTACTCCCCTGACTCCCAGCTTCTCCCCCCACCCCCAAAAAAACCTTCCTCACCAGTTGCTGCCCTGGCCCATGAGGGTAAGCAGCTGGTGCGCCGGGACACTTTGTTTACTTAGGTTTACCTCCGTGCTTACAGACGCTCGAGGTAAACAAACCACCTTGGGCCACCAGCAGCTTATCCTGATGGTCTGGGAGCCAAAGTTTGCTGACGCCTGAATTATAGGGTCGGCTTATGAACAGGTTATAAAAATTTTCCATTTTTACTTGGGGGGATGGCTTATAAACAAACTGGCTTATGATGGAGTATATACGCGTACTTAACTTGACTAAGCAATGCCTAAAATTGGGAGAGGGAGTGTGGTAACTTCAAAAACATCCAAAAGGTAAAAACACCAAGTAGAGAGGAACTATTTAGCATGGTATTTGGGAATACACATATAATCAGTAGTAATGCAGTGCCTTCCTTAAGCTTTTTCATATTTACATTTATATCCTTAATATTGTATTACATCATCTTTTTGTATGCAGTGTCCATTTGAATTAGAAGTAGTGATGATGAACTTTTGATCACCATCTGTAAAGGATGCTTTTGGTCTGTGACCTTTGCTTTTTGGAAAGCCTTTTCTTTAGTAAGTTATTAACATTAGAAAGCAGAGTTCAGCTAAATGTTGGACTTTTCTGTGACTACAAATGTCTCTTCACATTAGAAATCTGCTTCTGTTACTCCTAATGTGCACACAGAAACAATGAGTTACAGTTCTCTCACAGGTGACCTGCATTCTTCCCTAACTATGTGTACAATCTAGTAGGTTGTTTTAACATTGGCCATCTTGGTGACATGCATAGTCCATTGGTCATGAGGTTTGAGATAGAAAGTTGTTTTGTTGGCAGAAGCTACATTTTTCACCAACAACATAATATAGTGTGTGTATCCTTATGGGGGTTATCTTGACCTTCATGCCTGCTCCCATCCCATAATGAACCTGAAAGAGTATAGGAAAACGATTGTTGACAAGAAGATTTATAGACCTGTGGCTTCTGCATAGAATGTGTGGTGCTCTCTCTGCATTAACTTCACATTAACATTTTCTACTAATGGTTTGGTTTGGCTGTGCTCTTGTTGGAAGACATTTGAATTTGTGAAGTGGCAGGGTTCAAGTTATAGATTATAATCTTGTCTTCCATAGTTTGCCTGTAACAATTTTGTGGGAGGAGGGAGATTTGAAGTGTTTCAGGCATTGACTTTTGTCATCCAAACAATTCTGTTGGATTGATGCTTTCATTCATATTAGTTTTTATTTGGGGAGGGAGAGTGATCAGAGCGGTTTATTTTCTATGGCTATAAAGCATATCATCAGTATTATATTACATTCCAGATTAGCAATGTGGAATCCGTTTCTTGCCTTGTAGACAGAACTGATCAGAAGTTAGCTTTCTAGAATTGGTTAAACCCCTTTTGAATTAAGATCTGAAATAGTTTAACTATGATCAAATGACCTCGTTGATACAGAAATATAGAAGTTCAATTTGTTGCCTTCATGTGACCTGTTTTTGAGACCATCTGCTGAAAAATGTTTTTGAAGCGGCTAGGATAAGATCTGTTCATGACACTAAAGTTGAATGCATTTTCTTAAAAAAGTTGTCAATATGATTTAACTCTCCATAAAAAGAATTTGTCCACTTAATGTTTGAAAAGCTGGCTAACTAAAAAAGCTCTGTTGTTTCTCTGAGAGTACCCTTTAAATAGTGAGGCCAATTTTTCTCTTTAAAAAATCAGAAAACGTGCTTGAAGAGATTTTCTGCTTCACAGAGGATGCTTTAAGGAAGGAACTAAGGTTCCAGTCCTGCAACATATAGTGTGTGAGGATAGCAGTCTGCTCAAACATGGTACATGCTGGATCAAATCTTAGCTCTCCAACTTTACAGGGGCAACATGAAACTGTTTATGCACAAAGTACATATGTTTTTAAAAATAGAATTTCTCCCAACTGCATTAAATTATAGTAATCTTAGATATTACTTGTATTTACTGTAGGTCCAGTTTTCAGACAGAAATGTGATTTTCAAATAGGCGGTGTTTCTTTAACCATCCAAAATACTCTAGAAAACCGCATCTAATATTGAAAAAGAAAAAAAGTATTGGCAAAACTTTTTATTGTTTATAGATTTATCACATGGTTTACAAAAAAAATCTATGTGTCCATTCTGAAATACATCAAGGTGGAAAATGATGGTTTGGACAAAAGGAATAATTGGGCTAGAATGGGCCATTTGTCTGAAATATATCTAGCTTTGGGTGTCTGTAGACTAGTTTGATTAGTAATTGGGAGAAACGCTGTTCCTTAGTTTAGTTACAAAAACATGCAATGATTTACATCAGTTATTTGGCTCACTGCTGAAAGTACATAGAAATGAGGAGCACTGGCTAGTGCTTGCCCTTACCAATGTGAACATTGCTGAATGTGGATGAGTAATTAAAATATAGAATGTGGAAAATTAGGCCGGAATTGACTAGAAATGAATAAGCATGCATTCTGTTGTACAGATGTTGGAAACAGATTATTTCGGGCACCTCTATCTACATCTTATTGGATTACTATGTAAAATCAGTCATATGCCATGTAGATTGTTTCTCGTCCCATTGCTGTTTCCTTCTTTATTTTGTGATGTAGCTGTATAGGTAGTAATTTAGCAAAATATCCTGTCTGCCAGGTGTGGGAACTAGCTGATTGTATTGTAATACCAGATCATTACTTAATTCATATGCAACATAGCCTAGCATATGGAAAGCATTATAAATCTATTTACAGTGTGGCTGGTCTGATGATAACATTGTATTACATTCCCAGGTGAGGCAATTTAAGCAATTGGTTTGCCATGTGTAGGCTATGGAAATTAGCTTCTAGTACACTTTAGTAATAGACTAACTTCATTGTTATGCTCAGATTAGTAGTATAACAGAATTCTTACACTCTGGTTGCATGTACCTTACTTTACATGTAAAATCATACAAGGGGTGGTACTGCGGATCACAGTTCTTAATTAGTTTAAACTGACTTAATTCATTTTATTTCTAATTTAACTGTGCCTGTCCATGAACACATTCAGTTCAGTACGGAAATGTTAAGGCTTGGGTCAAGCAGACAGATTGTTTAAAGCCAAATTGCCAGACAGAACTGAGCAAGTGTATCTGTGTGAACAGGTCTTTAAGAAAATCACCCAATCAGTATGCAAAAATCTTGTTCATAAACCAAGTGAGATCTGCCTGGAATCAGAAATTATTCCTTGGCAGAAGGTCTGAGTACTGTAGTCCATTTAAAGCAGCTACTGAAACTTTCTCTGTCTAGAAGTTCTTGTGGATAGTACCTTAGCCCCTTTGTGTAACTGTGTGTGCACGTATACTATACTACTTAAGATTTCTTAGCGTGTACACGTATACCGATACACTCAGTAATGTTAAACACTTGTGCACAGAACTTAGCACGTATATATACAAACTGCAAGAAAAACTTCTGCTGTACTTGACAAATCTTTGCAGAGAAAAAATGTACATAGAAGCTCTTAAACTCATATTGAGCTGCCCAGAAAATGCATTGGATTACAAACTCTGTAAAGCTTCTGTCTTTTCTAGGAACATACATATAAAGTACCAGTAGACAGTGGTAACTGACAACTAAGACTAAAAATGTTGACAATTTTTTGATTTGACTGGTTAGCTTATGTATAGAAGTCATTAACTATTTATAAAATGCATTATGAATTGGGTTCCTTCAAACTGTAGCAGAATGTGTGACATTTCCAGCTCAAACTATCATGCTTGCATTTGGCTAAAGTACATATTTATATACAGTTGATAGTTATGAAGAAAAAAAATCTTAAAATATTTATAATTATCAGATTTGTATTAAACTGTTTTCTTGTTAATTTTGATTAGTGTTAGCAAAATTACTACAATTATTTTTATTATTTTGTTAAAGAAAATGAACTATTGATGTTTTGTACAAATCCTGATAGAACAAATGAGCACTTTAGTTCCAAGGTCCTTTTATATTATTGATTCAGTTGGTGGTGAAACTGTGATAAAAAGTAATATCAAATTATTTATTGATTAAGGCAAAGAGTTGCACCTAGTTGTAGTGAAAAGATTATTTCTTTCAGTACAACTGCTGATTTTCTAATCAGGACAGATCATTGTAATAGAAGAACAGTGGTACAAACATTATTAGCTGCACTTATATTGACATGAAGGACATGTATAGTGTCTTTTTGAAAAAAAAAATAGAATGATTGCAAAAATGCTGTTTCTTTGTCATAAAGCACGCTTTTTCTCATATAGTCCCTTACAAATTGGAACAATCACCACTTTAATCATTCAAATGAATTATGTGAAACCAAGAACTCCTCAAACTCTCTATAATTAGCCAAGTGGTACACCTGGCAACAAACTAATGGAGCGTGATGTTTACCATTGCAAGGTAATAGTGACAAATATGGTTAACATTACCAATGTCCATGGTGCTGCGCTGTTAGGTGAATTGTGTAAGACTGTATACTTAGATTGCTGGACTTCATATGTAGAGATTGGATTTTAACCAAAAAAGATTAGATATTTATTGTGGTGTTGTAGCTGTGTTGGTCCCAGGATATTAGAGAGACAAGGTGGGTGAGGTAATATCTTTTACAGAAGTTGATCCAATAAAAGATATTACCTCACCCACGCTGTCGCTCTAGATATTTATTGACATATATTTATAATTTCCTTCCTTGGTTTGATGTGTATCAAGTAAAAATAGGAAAATAATATAATTGAGCAATCTATGCCAATTTGTTGGCTTTTTGGTGAAAAAAGAGAAAAACAAAACCCATCTCCATATGATATTCTTGCATACTGTGGAGTGTTTTAGTCCCCCATAGTGATGAAATGAATAATTTAAACAGGCAGCTCTGATACCACAGCCTGTTTAAAGGTTCTCATTTCCTTTAATGCTGTAGACTACTTTTGCTTGGTTAGTATGAAACTGCTGCGGCTGAGCTCTCCAAATAGGGAAAAAGAGATTTAGCACAGTTCAGTTCTTGTAGTAGGTCCATGGTACGCTTTGTCCTTCCTATGTACAGCTGTAGATTTAGTATATAATCTAGAATTAAACACTAGCAGTTGCACCACAAATTGGTCAGCATTATAATGATGATGATAGTGAAAGGGCAAACCTAAATCATAGAGGCTAAACAGCTTAAAAGTGTTGCAAGTAAGCTGGGTGGTGCCCTGGCTTAGTTCGCTGATAGGTCACCACTGGGAAGAAGACTATTTTCAGATTTTTATTTGGTCACAAATGTAATGAATTTCTACGTGCTTAGTCTAATCTCTAGTGAACTGCTGTCTGCATCCCAAACTGAGGCAAGTTTTTGGCACAGTTGGCAGCCAACTTGGGTAAGGTCGAGGATTGCTGTGTTTCATGAGTTGTCGCTACCGGTACTATTGTAGGTCGGAACTGGAGTGCTTTGGCAGAACTGTGCGGGGAAGCTTTCACAGTCCAGTCCAGTTGTAGTAATATTAGTTCTAGCCACTTAGGTTTCTTCCTTTCATGTATATTAAAACTTGTCATATCCACGTTTAATTAAAAAAAGCTATAAAACAATCAATTAAAATATCTTTTTCCCTTTCAGTGGTAAATGTGAAAATTGAAGCACGAAAGTAAAAGGGTACTGTATAATTTGCTGGCAGTCACAAAACTTTAAGGCTGAGCTCTGTCTCTAGAATTCTAACACACCATGGTGCCTGAGTGACCTTGGGATGGTTGGTTGAGCCCTTGTTTTCAACTGTTCATAACTTTCTTAAAAATATGCTAATTTAGAATCAATAGGCATGAATATTTAATGAGACAGTCTGGAATTTGAAGACTGTACAAATCATGACATGGTCTCTTATAACAGGCCTATATTTGGCTTTCTGATTTTACCAAGTTTTATTGTTTTTATGTAAAGTGAAGTAAACTTACATTTCCCAATAGTGTTGTACCTCCACATACATATACCCAGCCCTCAGATTTCTCATGGTCCTTTTTTTCCCCATAGGCCTTTACAGTAACAACAAAGAAAACCTTATTTATTTTCTAGATCTGTCATTTTAAACCCTTTTGGGCCAATGTACATTGCTAAAAAGTTCCTTCCCTGTTTAATGACATTACTACTGTTTTATTTCAAGAGTTCCCCTTCCAGGTAATAGGATAGCTTCAGATAAATACATCTATGCCTCTATAAACACATCTGCAGTGATTCTGCTGTAATAAGTTAGTATTTTAAAATCTTCTAATTCTCAAAACTGGAATTGCATACTGTATACCCATGTGCTTTACTAGGCAAGTTTTGTTGATGAATGTGACTTTTTACAATCTCCTCAAATATGTTCATATTTTTCCATTAATATATATTGAAATTCTGCAGTTAAGGAACTTTTCAGTAACTTTACTTGCAGATTTTTATCAAATAGGTATCCATTAGGGGGCTCTCGAGGTTTAAAATGATCAGCCTTGAGACCGATGGCTTCGAAGCTTTACTTCCTAACGCTTTTTTCTTTTTGTTTTACAGAAAAGGTCACGGATTGCCTACAGTGACGAGGTGCGGAATGAGCTCCTAGGGGATGATGGGAATTCCTCAGAGAACCAGGTAGGATGCTAATCAAGAAGCCCTAGTGGGTGGCTGGAGGGTGAAGGAGGTCACTGGCACACTGGGCTTCTCAAGCTGCTCCTTAACAGCATTAGCAACAACTCATGTGGAAGTGATACTGTTTAATGCAAAGCTGGGGTCTTAATCAACTTCAAAATGTTTCTTGGAGATCTTACATTTAACCCTTTACCTTGTGATCACTGTCTGCTATCTTTAAAAAAATCTTTTCTTCTCTTTTCTTTATTATTTAGTACTTAAGGAATAACTTGAAACGCACTGTTTGCTGACAAAGCCAGGGTCTTCACCTCAAACACATGTAAAAGGAATAAAAAAGTACATAATGCAGCTTTGATAATAATGCAGTATAATTAAATCAACACTGGCAGGCAAAACAAATGAAAGTGAGCTCTCAGAATTGAACAGTACCCCTCACTTTCCTTGTGTCCCTTCCTTTCTTAACCAGGTTTTCTTTCCTTGTACCAAAAATGCAAGTTGCACCAATAAAAGCCTGTAATTCTCTCTCTCACATTTTACTAGAGTTTATAATGTTATATACATTTTTTTTTTATGAAAGGGTGCTTAATTACTGTAAACCCTTTTTGAGTTTTATCATGAAATTGTTATTCAGGACGCTATCAAGATTCTTATAAGGTCATAAAAATGATGAAGGAAACACTATTTTCAGGGGGATTTAACCCACCTTCATCTGGGGTTCAAACTTGTCTTACAGGTTTTCTATCTGAAAACCGAATTTTATTTTAAACCAATTCCCTTGTCTTCCCTCACACCAAAATTAGCATTTGGTACTTTTAAGTTAGAAGTTATTTTAAAGTTTACTTGAATAATATAAATTTTTTGCTGTGATAACTTTGATTTTACAAGTGAAGCTTGGTAAATGATTACTTAACAATAAATTCAATTATTTGGATATTGTAAATTGGGGAGAAATAAGGACCAAATTCTGAGGTTTTATTCAGTTCTGACTTCAGTATGAGTTTTGCCTCAGGAATAGCTGAGTTAAATTAAGTAAAGCCTTCAGATTTGTCCCTCAATGTCCAAAATATTGAGATTAAAAAGGTTGAGTTCTGAACAATATTATCAGAACAATATTGAAAGGATAAATAGTAATTTACATGATGGACTTTAATACATATATTGATGAAATCATATATTGTATTTAATATTACTGTATACCATAAAAAGAGTCTGTAATAGCTTTAGATACATATTTAAAGAGGCAGATATACAAGGTATGCATCTTCATATTCATGTATTATGGCAAGAGATTTTCCAGGGTTTGAATAAGTTGAAAGCTTTTTTTTTTTTTTTAAATACAAAAGAGTATGATAGTTTGTTTTAGGGAAAGAATTTTCATAATTTGCATGTCATCAACATAAGTTCAAACATATAAAGGTGTTAAGATACAATTTGGGTTTTCATGTCTTTTAACTACACTGCTGTTTTCACATTTTAAGAGAAATTTGTGTGAGATCAGACATAAAAGGGCAGTTGTGATAAGAAGTTTTACTTATAACAGAATACCTAATGTGTGAGTGTGAGATAAAATGTTGTTTTTGCTTTTTAAGGAAAGGCTGAATAACTGATTCACAGGTGCACTTTTTGTGAGTTGTAATCTCTTTTTGAAACTCTCAGGAAAATTAAAAAGAATGGTGTCCCCTAAAAGAATTATATAATAATGTAAATTTAAAATTATTTGCCAACATGGCTTTGCTTTTTTTTCCTCTTTGAAATGACCACTTGTTACCTAAGGTAAAATGTGGAGGGGGGAGAACAGTTGGCTCTCTTCAGAAATATAAATCCGTATTTGCAACTAATGTCTTAAAGTTGACACACTTGTACCACTGGGAAAAAAAATTGTTTTCTTTTTTGACAAACTTTATAAGCATGAAACTTTGCTGTGAAACTGGCTTATTTCTTTTAAATACATGAAGGCTAATGTTCACAAAGAACTTCCTCATATTTATTGGACTGTTCCAATTCTTTCTATCACTTTTTCATATGAAAATATAATGATGATCTATACTTGTTACAGCTAAGTAAATACTTAATCATAAGAGTATCGTCTTGGGTACATGCAACTGGCTGGTTATCTCACACACAAACTTTTTAGTCTAAAGTTGACATACCATTAGGTGCTGCTTTTTTAAATCAACCATAAATGTAAGTTTTGGGTATTTTTATATGAATAATTAGCCAACTATGTATGAGTATTTAATCCAATAACCCAAAAAGCTATTGCATTTTGTACTGATATCAAAAGCACTTTATAAATATAAAACGTTACCTATCCAACATAACATCCCAATATAACTGAAAACTATATGAAATATTAGGGGTGTCCTTCTCATGTGCAAAAGTTTGTTTGACAGAATAAGTACAGGTGGAAGGACTAACCCTTCCTGTAATCCAGGGTTTAGACTAATTAATTATTTGTTAGGTTTGGATTAATTTGATGAAATGAAGTGCTGTTTGTCTTTCCCTGCAATACTCAAACCTAGTTTTTTCTTAATGAACAAATCAATGAAAAACAGGTGTTGTCTAAGAATTGCTGCTTTAGCAAACTAGAAATATTGGTAAAATCCATCAGTGGAGGAGATAAATATCAGGGTAGGCTTGAGGGTTAGCCAGGTGAGGGAGAGATAAACTTCTAAGCTTGTACAATTCTTTAGATAGAACATTGGCAGTCATATTAAACTTTTTTATAACTGTTTCTTGGAGAGGAAAGGCGAATTGAATATATTTATATATAATAGTGGATTAAGTTCATTTAAAAATAAGATTGGGGGGAAAATGAAGAATCAGTTGCCTGGTTAATCTTTTGTTTATTCAACTGTTAGCACTTTATTTGTGTTTCAAAGATATAGTTGGAGCGATATACACAACTGAGTTAGTGGATACACAGAATATGCCTGAGGTTAGGCAGGTAAACAAGTACACAGAATTCAATTTCCAGTTGTTCCTCAAAACGGATCTGCATAGGAACAATTAATATTGCAAAACATTGCAAATGAGGGTGTACTATGTCTGAGAATATGGTCATGACTCCATGCTTACGTCAAGATACGACTAATGTATAATAGTTACAGGATATAAAAGCTGCTGGTTGTCAAAATATGTACAAATACGTACAAATTCCAGCAATCAAAATTTCTTTTAAAATTAATTTATCTTTGTTTGGTATGGTAGATACTAGTGATTGCATGCTGTATTTAATGAAGTAATTGCTTGCTTTGTATATATTAATTTTTTCCTAATTTAAATCCAGTGAACATAATCAGATAAAGCATGTTCTGAGTTATAAAAATAGGAGACAAAAAAACAACAACAACCCTACTGTGCATGTTTGGGTTATCGTTTTTTCCAGGACTGTTGTCTTAAGCCAGGACTGTTACTTTCAAGACTTATTTGTCATTCTGACTGGCAGCATTCATCAAATCCCTTGAAAGACTTGAGCCCTTCAGTGCAGTGATACAGTGCTTAAAGTTGTGGCTTCCATTTATTAGTTGTACAGTTGTTTTATGTGATGACTCCATATTTTTAGAAAGCATCTATAGGGTTAAATAAGAAACCTTTTTGTACCAAAAATATAGCATGCAGGTATTTATAGCATTATAAATCTGTTTGTTTGAAATGTAATACTGTTGCCTTCCATTCCCAAACTAGATTCGCTAATTTGTTTGAGTAAATCCTTGTTAGTTAACCAGAAGGTTAAATTATATGTGTGCACGTGTGTGTGTGTTACATCACACACTGTATGTGTGATTTGTGGTAAACAAATGTTGTGGCTACTTAATTTCTGACTACAAAGTTCTGATAATATTAGATTTGGGCTTGCTGTGCATAAAGTGTGTCAAACTTCAGTTACAGACCAGGGGGTGAAGTTGGTCAATTTAATTCCCCAAGATCTAAAGAAGGTTGGTATCATTTCATATAGCCCTGGCAGAGCAGATCATTACCAGACACAAATCTGTTCGTTACATGCCGAGGGTTTATAGCAAAATAAATAGACTGTCATCATAAGTTCAGAAAATTGTGTGTTCGACCCACGATAATGTGTAAAGGGCGTTTAATAGAGTTCAGCATTTATTCGTTATCTGTATGCGGACAGAGACAACAGTAGCGTTATCAGCTTTTAAAAAAAAACTTCGGTAGTTTTCTGTGTCACGTGACATGCCTCACAGACACACACATACACACGCACACTGCGGCGCAGTTTTGATTTTAGTCACAGCAGAAGGCTTAGCCACAAGAGATTCCGCTGGTTCAAACCAGCATAAACCAGATTTTTTTTTTTTTTTTTTTAGCCTACAAAGGAACAGATTACCTCTTGTATCAATTCCATATTGGGAGGGGGGGGAAATCTTTGTTTCAAAAATATGTTGATTTTCATAAACTAAAATGGTGGCAATACACATTTAAATGCTGTTTACAACTGAGCAGCAAGCTTAATAAAAACAAATACATAAAAATTAAAAAGGCAATATGTTTCCTTCAAGTGCATTGTTAGATGGAAAAAAATACATCTTTTGTTAATTTGAATGAATATCTCTCAGACAACATTTAAAAAAAAAAATCTCCCATTACCTAGCTTAGCTGCAAATCCTATGCAGAGCTTAAATTCAGCCATGCAGCACAAACAAGATAGAACATTTTTTGTTTGGGACCTATTGAAAAAACAAATGTGCAGCGTTTTGAAACTCACTGATTATAGCAGGGTGGCATGCCACAAATGGGCTCTGTTGCAGGAGAGTAGTTTTAAACTTTGGCCCTTTAAGTATCATAGTCAACTGAAGAATGGTGACCTCAGAAAGAAAAGATAGCTATATGATCAACTCCCAGATCATCTCTTTCTAAAGAGACGTAATGTTTGCCTTTTTGGGGAAGGAAGGGGGGGAAGATAGAAAGAGAGAGAGACCGATTTATGCTAGGCCAAGTACTTGATTTTAAGAAGTGGTTTGGTGGGTAAAGAGTGTGGTTTTCTTTATATCAAATTCTTGGAAGTTTCCTTTATCTTTCATTTTAAGTTACTGCAGTAGTTACCCTCCTAATTTATATGGTTAGTAACCTTTTGTCTCTTGTTTTATGGTAATGGGGTGAAGCATAGGTTTAATTTTAGACCAACCATATGAAATATCAGGGAACTAATGGATTTTTATTTTTGGTCTTCTCTCTTGCTGGAGATTCTCAGTATTTGTAAACATTCTCATCTTACATAGAAGTTGAATATTAGTCTTGCGAAATTGTAAATGAAACATGAGCATAGACTGAGATTGTCATTGTCCAATTCAACTGGAATCGGTGAGAGAGCTCCGTTTTTTCATAAAGACCATCCCTTTGCATACACTTATTGTGAGTAATTGTACTATTTTGTTCTAGTACAACAAACTAATGGATCGCTCTCCATTTTGGGAGATACATGTTACAGTGTAGTTGGTATTCAAGCTAGTTATTTTTTTTAAATAGTCCTGCCAATACAATGGTATTAATAGTGTTAAAAAGGTAGATTGCAGTGAACTGGACTGATTTATGACTACACCTTTATGTAAAAATACATAAAATATAGTGATCCTGAATTAGGGTGCATATGCAAAGTGGATGTTTTTTGAAAGAAATCATGTTTCATGATAGCCATGATTCCTTTTACCTATTATTAAATGTATTGTGCACTGAATAAGTATTCTCTTACACTAAACCACATAAGTTGGGTTGTTTTTAACTGGAAAAAAAGTTGCTATAATAGGTTCAATAATAACAATGCATTTACATTATGAATAAGAATTACCGTATAACAATTGGTATACCGGTGACAAGCTATAGAGATACTATAGTCTATTAATAAGTCAGATCTATTAGTAAAATAAGAAACCAGTTGTCACAACTAAAAAAATACAGAAAACATCCTGAAAACTTGTATATACAAAACCACTTCAGCTGTACAATCTTAGAAGAGAGGAACAGTAAACTTGTTTTTTTCTTTATAATATAGACTTCTATGAAGTCATTCCCCTTTATTTCATGATGGTGTCTTAGATGTGGTTTAAAAGAGAATTTCACACTATTCTCTTTGTTTAATGTGACAGTGTGAGAAAGTGATCTTTATTCGTTCAAAAAACTCTGCATGTAGTCTATGTTTAGGTTCTTTTAATGTGTTTGTCTGTGATTTTTAAATGCTAAACATGTAAACAGATAAATTGTCAATGTTAATTCTGTATCCTGTCACACAACTGATCTTTCTTTCCTGCCATTTCTTTCCTTTTTATCTTTTTTGTGCGTTCATGTTGCAGTTGATAAAATTACGTGAAGAGGTGAGTACTTTCTTGCTTTTTGTTGTCTAGCTTTCCCTTTAAAGCTGAATTTCCAAATCTGAAAGTAGATCTTTTTGTTTATTGTTGCAGGGAAATCTACACAAAGCAAAAATATTGATTACATTGCTTAAAAATATTCACTGTTATGTGTCTGTTTTCTTCTAATAACTATACACTTACATGGGACTCCCTAGATCAAACCTTAGAAATTAACATTCTTTGATAACAGAGAGAATTTTTAAAGGCATTGGAAAAAGAAGGAAAAAAACTATTATTTGATCTGTTAGAATATCATGATCAGATCAGGTGTAGTAGTAATCTTGTTTGCATCACAAAATCTTTGATGGGGTAAATACATTTGTACATTGGTATTGTAAATGTAAGCATTGCTTTGGTGAAAACCTCTACTGTAACACTATCAAACATGTGTACTACTTCACTATGCATTAAATTTAGTGTAGAGCAATTGAAATACCTATTGTATGAACGCATTGCATACACAATGAAAATATAGTACAAGTAGACCTGAACACACACACATCAATATTTATTATTTATTTGTGTGTATGTGGTAGATCTGTAGGTGTAACACTAAAGATCAGTATTCTGAAGCACCTGTCCTTTCACTTAGGAAATGGCTCATACATATTTAGAGCCAGAAATCTAAGTTCTAATGGTCAATTACTGAAATTTTGTAGTGTATTTTCTAAAGGCGCTGGCCACTGTAGTGCGTGTTGTTGGTGGGGTGGGTGGGTGCACATGCGCAAAAGCAGGTACTTGCACTGCTTTTATTATTATTTTTTCTAATTACTACCAATAAGGGTTTAGTAGAGTCATAGTTGCTAGCAGGCCAAATTTCTGAGTAGATTCCTAGAGAGAGCTCCTACTAAGCACCGTATTAACATTTTTGTATGGTGCGTTAGTCTTGTCTTTATTACCTTCTGACTGAACAACACGACGATGATGATGAACTGACACATCAATAATGGATATTACACTCTGGGAAAAGTATTTGTTGTAAGTTCTAGGAGTGATGATGGGAGAGAACTGGGAGCTAACCAAAGCAATAGCAACAAAGGGGAGTTCTTGATGTAACAAGGCTTTAATTTTTTTTAAAGAATCTTTTACCAATGTCCCAGATACGCAGCTTGTCTCTCCTTCTCAGCCCAAAATGGATCTGGTATGAATAGGTTGATAATGAGGAGAAAAAGAAAGCTTAAAAACAAAGTAAATATGAGAGACCAAGTGAAAGCCCTCCCTAGGTCCATTACCTAGTTCTCCTCCTTAATATTCTCTTTATAGTCCCTGTATTTAAACAGATAAGAATGTTGTTGCAAGGATTCTAATAATGTGATTTCTGACATGTTAAGACCAGATATGAGTTGTAGCAAAGGATAATTCTTTAGACTCACACTTGCCAAACCCTTTCATGGAAGCACATAGACGTGCATATATACAGTTCTACATTTGTAGAAGGCTGCAATAGGAGCATTTTGCTAACAAATTATGGCCCTTTTTTAATAAACATGGTTACTGACCATTTGCAAGATACTTTCAAAATTGAATGCAGAGTATTTGAGCACAGCTGCCACTTAAATAGTAAATTTTGTATAATGGTAGTGATGGACATTAAAACAACCACATGCCAACAAATTAGATAATTCAGTATTTGTTGCAAAAGGCCATGCCTTTGTCTTTTATCAACTCTTTGAGACTTTAAATCCTTTTGTATATCAACCTAGTGAATCGTGTTGTATGATGACATGCTAGTAATTTCTTCATCTTTGATTATTTTGTAAGTTTTATCTGTTACCTTTTTTTGTCATCTCACTGCATGTTATGGGAGCCACCAAAGTATTTATCCAGTTAAAGAATTATAATTCTGGATAGACTGTGATTGAATTGACAGAGAAATAATTTTAAATGTATTAAGTTTCCGTGTTCTACCTATGCAATAG